>NC_083440.1:28476809-29676809 GCF_020745735.1 Hemiscyllium ocellatum | reverse complement strand
GAACCTGGAGGTTCTTCTGAATCAGTGCACAGTGCACTGAAGAAGAGGGTTAGAGATGCTGGAGGAGCAGATCTTTACAATAATTGTGCAATTGTAACTGGGTGAAAAATTAGCGATGGTTCATCCCGTTCACAGCTCCAATTTCTAAACAAAGCACAGGAATTGTCTACAATAAGCTTAGAACGTTTACTCTTTTGCATCCCTATTTAGCCATTAATTCACCTTCAAAACTTCCAATAGCATCTTTCCAATTTGAAACTTGAGATGCCAGTCAGTGAGCTCCTCCCTCATTCCCTAATCAAATGCCTGGAAACTCTGACACATGGATCTTAAAGACTGACAAAGCACAGAGACAAAGTTTATTTTAGTTCTTTTTCTGATTACAGTCTTCATTCAGTGACACAAAGTAAAGCTTAGACATGAGCCATAATCTGCTTTTGGTGAAGGTCTTCATTCAGTGAGAAGGAAAAGTGTGGAGCAGTGGGACCTCATCACTGTGTTCGGATTTGCTGCTCAGTCTGCAACATTCCAGCCCCTGGAAGCAGTGAAGTGGGAAAGACTCCTCTTGTGGATTACAATAGTCCTTTCAACACCCTCTTCCAGCCGAGTTACAGAGCTGGAGGAATTCTGAATCCGAACCTGAAATATGCGTTGATTGAAGAAGAAGGAACTTGAAAATAGTATAAGGCTGGTGAGGTCAACAGGGTGTCTTTGCCTAACTCTGGAGTTTTCTGAAGCAGAAAATAAAATGTCGTGCAAACTGCAGCTCAACTCAGTCCTTCTGCCGTATCAACGGTGATAATGTGTCACCCTTCCCTAAAGTACAATGAAAGTTCATTTCTAACAACTGCAAATAGGTCAGTGTGACCCCATTGCTGTGCAGGCTTTTATTAAACCTGGAGCAGATCAACACAAATCCAACTGGAGAGTGTCCATGTGTTAATGTGGATTTCAAAGCAAACAAAAACAACTGCTTCTGATGGAATCGATAAAAGATTAATGAAGACAAGGCTGACAACGTTTTATCACAGATTATTAAATAAGAGCCTGGATCAAAAAACTGAAAGCATTGAAATCAATGGCCCAATCTGACCAAGGAGTAATAACGTGTTGGGACAGAAAGGTGCTGACTGATCATAAATCATTGCCATTTGCAAATAACAGAATGGCATCCAACTTGTCGTTTTCTTTTTTGCAATGATGAGTATTGTACTCTTGTTTTTACCTACATATGATGAGGGTGAAACTAATCAACTGCTTTGGTGCACAGACTGGCTCATAATAATATCAGCAGGAAATCGTAGGGAGTGCTGGAGTGACCGTAACAGAATGAAGGCAGCACTGAGGGAGTTTGGCATAAAAGACTAAAGTGAGCTAACATCTGCAGGACAACCGAATTTTAAATGTGAACGGGGATAGAGTCACTTTGATAGAGTTCATGTGTGTACAGCTTTTAATGTGAGAGGATCTGCTGAAGAGGTATATAGCAAACATACAGGATCTTAGATATCACAAATGACACATTGAAGAAATAAAAAAAGGAAATGAATGAAGAGAAAACAGTGCCTTTAATGGAAAACTGCAATCTATCCTCAGTAGGTCTGGCAGCATCTATGATGAGAGAACCAGATCCCGTTTCTCCCACACCAATCTCTGAGCCACCAATGTCTCTTGCTAATCTGAATGATCCTGTGTCAATTAACACTGAATATAGATATTTATCCAGAGGTTTAGCTTCTGAATTAGACTCCCGGCAGTGAGTAGGCAGAACCTTGCTTTTTGCCTGGTGTGTGTTTTCTGAACTTATGTGGATCAGTAAGATTGTCTGCTGCCTGTCCCATTGCAAACTCGTCTACAGCTCTGACTGTAGGACACGAAATCCCGCACAGGAATGGAACATTGCCTCTGGGACTCACATTCCTTGCTGCAGGAAAAGGTGTTGAGACTTGTGAGCCAGCTCCTCCAATTCCCTTACTTTAGGTTTTCTCCCACTTGACTGGTTTTATGTTCCTTCTCGTGTCATTGTTGCCAAAGATGTCGCACCTGTATCCCTATTTTTTGACTCCCTATGCATACCTCACTCGCAGTCACACTCTCCTGTCACTGAACATTGACCAAATCAGACAATCAAACCAGAAAAGGTGTGACAACTTCCTGCTGTAAATAACCTGACAGAAATTTCTCCCTACCAAGGCACTGTCTGTATTTCAGAGTAGATGGTGTGGCCTTGGAAAAGCACAGCCGGTCGAGCAGCATCGGAGGAGCAGGAGAATCAATGTCTTGGGCATATGCCCTTCATCAGTAATAAGGCTTATGGCCCAAGGTGGGGTAAGAGATAAACGGGAGAGAGTAGGGCTGGGGTGAAAGTGACTGAGAGTGTGATAGGTAGATGAGTGTGGGGGTGAAGGTTTTAGGTTGGAGAGGATGGTGGAATGGGTACGTGGGAAGGAAGATGGACAGGTAGGAAAGGCCAATGGGGCGTTGCTGATTTGTAAGATTGGATCCTGGATAAGGTGTGGCGAGGGAAATGGGGAAACTAGTAAAATCCACATTGATTCCAGTTGGCTGCAGGGTCCCGAGGTGGAAGAGTCGGCCTTCTTCCTCCAGGTGTTTCATAGTGAGGGATGGACGATGGAGGAAGCCCGCGACCTGCCTATCCTTGGCAGAGATGGAGGGGTAATTGAAATGTTCGGCCACAGGGCAGTGGGAAATATGGAGGAGGTCATATTGAGAACAAAGGATGCAATAGATGACATGTGGGGTGAAGGTATATGTCTGTCAGATGTGGCAGGGTCATTTGGGAACTTGGACAGATTTATGGCTGCAGGTTTTACAACTCTTGTGGTTGTAGTGGAAGGTGCCAGGGTATGGGGTTTGGTGTTGGTCTGGTGTGGGGGGCTTCGACCTGACAAGGGAGTTGCAGACGGAATGGTCTCTCCAGAATGCAGATAGGGTTGAGAAGGGGAATATATCTCTGGGAGTAGTGTCTGTTTATAGTGTGGTAAAAATAAAAGAGGACGAATCAATGCATTTGAAGGTAGGTGAGCAGGAATGTGAGGATCAGGGGGTTCTGTGCTTGCCGCAGTTGGGAGGAATGGAGTTCAAGGGCGGAGGTGTGGAAGTGGATTAAATGGTCTGAAGAGCCTCATTGACCACATGAGAGGGGAAATTGCAGTCTGTGAAGAAGGAGGCCATCTGCTGTGTTCTGTGGTGGAACTGGTCCTCCTGAGAGCAGATACAGCAGAAGCAGTGGAATCAGCTATAAGATATAACGTTTTTACAGGAGGCAGGGTGGGAGTCAGTCTGTTTGTACAAGACGTCCGTGTTGTGTTGGTGACCGTTAATGGAAATGGAGAGGTTCGTGAAAGGGATGAAGGTGTCAGGGATAGCCCAGGTGAACTTCAGGTCATGTTTGAATGTGTTGGTGAAGTTGATGACCTGTTCAACCTCCCCGTGGGAGCTCCAGGCGGCAACGATGCAGTCATCGATGTAGCAGAGGAAAAGGTGGGGGAATTGTGCCAATATAACTATGGAAGACGGTCTGTTCCACGCTGCCAAGAAAGAGACAGGCATAGCTGGGGCCCATGCGGGTGGCCGTGGCTACCCCTTTGATCTGGAGGAAGTGCGAGGATTCGAAGGAGAAATTGTTGAGGGTGAGGACCACTTCTGCCAAACGAATGAGTGTGTAAGAGGAAGGGTACTGTTGGGAACGTCGTGGGTGGAAGAAATAGAGGTCTTAGAGAACATGGTCATGACGGATGGACGTGTAAAGGGACTGGGTGACCATGGTGAAGGTGTGGCATTGGAGGCCAGGGAAACAAAAGTCTTCGAGGAGGTGGAGGGAGTGGGCGGTGTTCCTAACGTGGTCGTGTCGAGACTGAGGGATAGGACCAGTTTCAAGGTAGGTGGAGATGAGTTTGATGGGGCAGGAGCAGGCTGAGATAATAGGTCGGCCTTGGTAGTCAGGCTTGTGGATCTTGGGTCGGAGGTAGAATAGGGTGGTGCGGGGTTCATTAACCATGAGACTGAGAGATTTCCTGAGATGATGAAGCTGTGTATTGTCTGGGAGATGATGGTTTGGTGATGGGGGAGGGTCAAGTCATAGTCAAGAGGTCAGTAGGGGGAATTGTCTTCAGTTGGCGCCTGGATTCAGCAGTGTAGAGGTAAGTGTGCCAAACTACCACTGCCTCCAACTCCGCAACCCGTCCGCTGTTTTGACGATGAGGTTGGGATTGGAGCAGTGGGAGTGGAGGGCTGCATGTTGTGAGGGTTAGTTGGAGTGGAGAGGGAGTGTAGACAGGTTGAGGCGGTCGAAGTTTCGGCAGCAGTTGGAAATAAAGAGGTCGAGTGTGGCACGGGCTATCCGGGTAGATGGGTGTTTTGGAGGTGGATGAAGGGGTCCTCGGAAGGTGAGCAGAAGAAACGTTCGACATCGCGATGTGTTTGTTGATGCGTGGACAGAGAGGAATGAAGGTAAGGCCTTTACTGAGGACTGACCATTCGTCGTCAGTGATGGTGAGGTCTGGGGTGATAGCGAAAACTTGGCAGGTCTGGGAGCTAGGGCCTGGAATAGAGCTGGAGCTGGGAGTGGAGGCGGAAAGTCTGATTGGAATGGGCGTGGTAGTGGAGGGACGGAATGACATCAAATTGGAAGTGATGCTCATCCTTGGGTTCTAGGGGGCAGGGGTAGTGACAGTGGGAAACACGTGGCATGGGTGAAGCAGAAGGGGTCGGAAGTGAGGAAACGTGTGGCGAGGGTGATGTCGGAGGGGGCGGAAGTGAGGAATCGTGTGATGTGGGTGATGTTGGATGAGGCAGCAATCATGGAACGTGTGGTGTATGTGATGTCAGAGGGAGCAGAAGTTCCTGCAGAAGCAGCAACAGGGACGGTGGAAGTGTGGTTCCGGTTGAGCCTTGCATTGGTCGCAGCGGGTGGCAGATCTCGTAGTGATCACGGTGACAGTTGTCTGGCTGGCGGTTGCAGTGGCTGTTGTCTGTCCGGCAGTCGCAGAGGCGACATGAGCAGCCATGGCTGCAAGCCGCCCTGTGGCGGGGATGGAGATGATGTCATTGATCGCTGTGGTGCTGGAGGCTGGCAGGGCATCATGACTGATGGCGAACAAACAGTTCCAGAGGCTGGAGAAGCTTCTGGAATGCTTTAGTAATGCTGACAATTAAGCTGGGAATATAAAGTTTATTGTACTCTGTTTTTGGTGTTCGAAATGGTGCAGAAATTTTGTTTGTTGAGCTATGAATTCTTCTGAGGATGTTATACAGTAGGGGTCCTTTGCAGTTCTGAGAGAAGGTGGCCCTCAGTTGAGGCACAGCTGACTGCAGAGAGGCTAGGTAGCGGTGCATGGCTGCATGCGTGGAGCGGAGCATCCTGAGGGAGAACCGTTGCTGGAGATTTTTAATTTGTCATCTGTACTGGTTGTCCTGTTCAGATCCAAACTATGTTGGTTAGAATGTGGGTTCGGAGTCCATATAGGATCAATTGGTTCTGTGGGCAGGCACTAAGGAAGGATCCAGCATAATCTGCCCCCTTGATTGGCAGCACATCTACAAACGTCCACTCCCTCCATCACCGATACCCAATAGCAGCAATGTGCACAATCTTAAAAAAACAACTGCAGAAATTCACCAAAGATCCTGACACACCACCTTAAAAACACACAACCACTTCTACCTCGAAGGAGAAAGGGAGCCTAGACCTGGGAACAGCCCCTCCCCCCACCCCTGCAGGTTCCCCTCCAAGCAACTCACCATCCTGACTTGGAAATATCTTGCCGTTCCTTCACTGTTGCTGAGTCAAATTCCTGGAATTCACTTCCCCAGAGTATTGTGGGTTCGGCCATAGCACATGGACTTCAGCGATTCAAGAATGCAGCTCGCCACCACCTTCTCAAGGGGCAAGTAATGACGGGCATTAACTGCTGGGTGAGGAAATGGTGCCCACATCCCACGAGTGAAAGTATGTTAAAAATAATTTCGTGGTCTTGAATCAATAGGAACCTACAGTATGGTTGCTGAGGAGTTTTATTTATTTATAACAAGGAATTTTTGTAAACAGATACTTTACAGTGTTACTGATCTTTGCTCTGAACCGAGATAACGTTGCTGCATAAATAAATGTGTTTGTGCAACAGCTTAGGTTCCGCAGCATGTACCCAACTTTCCTGAAGTGACTCAGTGAGCCCGAATAACTGTCAGGATAGATTCCTTGAATGATGTAATACAAGAAACTTACAACATCGATTAACCACAGGAGGATGAAGCTCCCAGAGATGGTGAAGAGCAAAATCACAGATTTCCTTCTGCTCTCCATCTCTGGGTCTCTGTGATTCTCTCCTTTGCGCTCACCCTTCAGCCTCTTCCGGACCTGACTGGTCACTAAAATGTGTCTGACTGTCATAGCATTCAGCAACAGAATTAAGGCAAATGGCAGTAAAGGGGTCAAAACTGTATCAAGCCAATCCAATACCACCCACCAAGTCTCAGTAAAGTAGCTTGGTTTTGTTATACAGTAGAATGGTACATTGTTGATTATTTTCCAAGGCTCATATTGAAAATAGAAGGGGATGTTTTCCAAACAGAGCAGGGTGCAGGTAGTTGTGAGAACCACAGTCGCAGTTTTCTCAGTGCAATATATTGTTTTGAGCTTCTGACAACAAATGGTCACAAATCGATCAAAGGAAAAAGTGACAGTGAACCAGACAGAGCAGTCCCTGGCTCCACGTAACAGGACCCCAGCAACACTACACACAGGAGTGATGTCCAGGAAAGACTGCTGGGAATAGAAAGAGGAAAATCTCCACAGTTTAACGTTAGTGATAATGACCATCAGATCGGCAGCCGCCATAACCACTAGGTAGCGTGTAGTGCAAGGTGTAACACCGCACTTTCCATGGCAAAGGATACCAATTGACAGCAAATTAACTGTGGGATACAAATGGGAGAAAATGTGGTGAATTATAGATCACAGTCTCCCCCCGCCTGTTCCAGAGAGTAACAATAATACGATTTTACCAGCAAAAGCCGCTGCACTGTTTGAGTGGAAGTGGTCAGGCTTAGTGTGTTTCAATTTTAAGACATTCACACGCACCCCACATTTTCATCCAGCTGAATCACTCCAAAGATTATGGAGTTTGTACAGAGACTGAACTCCCACTTCCTCCTAGGAGAGCAGAAGGTTGTCTGTAATTTTATTTGGTTGTGGGGTATATACTTGATTGAGTTTAATAGATTCTTCCAGTTCTCAGCTCCAATAGGCGCTCAATCCCAATAGAAACCTCACCCACAACTCAGTCACAGGACTGGCAATTTGACTGTTCCCAAACCAAGCTCTCCCCTTCACCCTGGATCAGGTCTCCCTCCGCTGTTTGGATAGGACCAAATCCTGACCAGATCCACAACAGGACAAGGAAAAAGGTCATAACATCCTGTGTAAGATTTGAAACAAAACTACTCCAAGTCTCTTCCACAAGTGCAGCAGAACAGTGCATGCAGGGCAACACCTCAGTGACAATGTGAGAGTTTTAGGAGTGTTGTGATATTTACACTGTAAATCACCACATCCGTACATCACAACCATCTCAAGATTCAGGGATTCTGATGAAAATCTATCAAGATTTTAATCTATTGTCGAGAGAACGTGAGGAGGAGAGAAGTTGTAAACAGCATGGTAGTTAGATGAAGCTTTACAAATGAAAATGGGGCATATATCCTGCAATTCCTTGACATCACAAAAGAAAATCAATTTGATATTTAAAATTCACAACTGATCCAGTATCCACTGCCATTTGTGGAAGAGACATCCAAACATCTCCCACCGTGTGCATGTCAAAGTGCTTTCTGAGGACTTGCTTGCTCATTCCCATCCAAATTCACAAACACTGCTTCCTCATTCTAGAATTGTAAACTACTAGAAAGAGGCAATCTTTATCTTGGCAATATTTTGTAGGACTTTGCTCAGATCACTCATTAACCTTTTTAATTTGAGAGAAAGCTGTCCTGATTTGTGTAATAAGACAGAAATTGCAGGCGAACCTGCGCAGGATGGGCAGAATGTTGGGAGAGAAATCAGATTAAACACTTCATGTCTAGTCATCCTTTGACAGAATTCATACCTCATACCCTCACACCGTATGAAACCAGAACAGATGACAGAACTCTGAGATCAGAGAATACTGCAAAGCAGTGAGGTTGGGAGTCTCTATCAGTTGATAATTATACCGAGAGTGCTGCTCAGTGAATCGCTGTCACTGTTCCGGTGTCTGGATAACACTGACCAGTCAGTGAGCTGGAGACATTATTGTTCAACCGATTTAAAAAACGACAGCAGATTAGCAGCAGATTGAAGCAAGTTCAACTCTCAGAAAGCCATACCAGGGATGCCAATGCAAGCAACGATGGTGTAGAACACCTTCTCCACGTGTTGAATTGGTCGATGCATTGTCCGTGCGAGGTGATCTGGCCCTTCAGGATGCTGACAAGCTCCTTGTTTGAAAATCTGAGCTGACGCATTCGCAGAGACGTCACCTTATACTGTGTGGAAGCTCCTTGGGGAGATCAAGGTGACAGCATTACTCAGCTTTGTTGCTGTTTTTCAAATTTCTGTCAATGAACAACCTAATTACAATAACAAGTTTAATCTCAATTATGGAGGAGTGTTGCTACTCAGTACATTATACAGAAAAGACAAAAACAGGATCAGAAATCTGATGCAAATAACACTGGCCACTCAAACACCATGCGCCCTCACTCAAGATCACAAAATATTTCAACCGATACTGCTTCAGGACCATTTATTCCTGGTGTGAAAAGATGTCTAAGAGGAGTCCTTGAACACTCGAGGGTAGGTGCTGCTCTCTTTAAACAAGAACATTTCACTCACTGATTAAAATATGAATCTTCTCACACACTAAATGTGTGTATTGCTGATGAGGTCAGCATTTATTTCTCATTGGGCGGAAACGAGGACTACATTTGAGTGGTCCTAGAAAGCACAGCATATCAGTCAGCCTCCAAGGAGTAGGAGAATTGACATTTCGGGTAAAAGCCCTCCATCCAGATCCATCACTGACCTCCCTCTTATGGTCATTGTTCTTTCAGATCCATCACTGAATGTGAAATAAATCCTTCTGGAAATGGTGAACTATTAGCTTCCAAGTTTAAATATATATTGTTTTATTAATCATTCATAGTTAGTGAACAATAGAATCAAACCCATAAGAAACAAACAGGATAAGCTGTGGAATGAAGCTAAGGAGATGGCAGAGGTATTAAATGGATCGTTTTCGCTGTCATTTCCGACGTAGTGTTGAGCATGTGAGCAGAGTAGTGAGCAATAAAAGGAACAGTACTTGAAAGTAGAGAAGTAACTGGACCCAGGTGGGATGAGTCCTAGTTTACTGAGTGGGTTAATGGAGCAAGTTGGACAGTAGAGTAGAGTAGCTTTTATTTGTCATTTCTGCCATATAAAACTGATACATTAAGAACAGTTCCTCCAGTACCGATGGTGGTACATGAACAGCACAGACTACATAACCATATATGGCATAAAGTGCATGAAAAATGCAAAACATGTAAGTTACTGTGTAACAGAATAATGATGGTTAACAGACACTTTCCTTGCAGCAATATGAAAGAATTTCAGACTGGAAGAAGTCTGTTTATACTGTGTTAAGGAGTCTGACCGCTTGAGGGAAGAAACTGTTGTACGGTTTGGCAGTGAGAGATCGAATACTCGGTATCTTCTGCCAGATGATAGTGAGCTAATGGAGAGTTCATAAAGTAATCTTGCACAACTCACATGTCTGATACAATTATTTTCCAAAATGAATTTTTGCAAGGAGGGCAAACGTTTGATCAGAAAATGGCTTCCTGATTCATACAATGTTCGGCTTAGAATAATTTCTAAGCTCGGAGCATTCTCCTTCATTTAAGCACTGAATAATTCTGTACCTGAGGCTGAGATGTTACCATAATCTTGCAATTAAATTGATTCGTTAGTCTTTGAATTAAGCATGCTTTCATTTCAGGGTTGTGCTTTAATTCAAGTTCGACATAAGGTCTGATTCGTTTGAATTGACAGTGGGGCAGTTTGTAAGATCCGTAAAGTGGTCTGCAAGAACAATAAATAAGTTAAAGCTTCATTAATATTACCTTTTACAGAGGATGTACTTAATAACGAGTAATGACTACTCAATATCATCGTGAAGTCCCAACATGCAATTAAAATTAATCCGTAGCAGATAAGCACTAATTTTCTACTGGCTCCAACAGCCCCTGCACTAAAATAGTCTCTTTCTTTCTCTAGGGTCTTTTGAATTCTCAAGTCAGGGTTTTGGAACATCAAAGCATTTTTTCTCTCTGTGTATGCCCTGCTTGTAAGCGGTAATAAGAATCCATTATAATTAACAGCATCTGACAGTTAATTACAAAGCCTTTGGTTGTAGCAAGTTTCGTTTCAGGGTCATAATCAAACACTGTCATTAGTTACACAAGGGAAAGGCTGTGAAATATTATCACTTGGTGTCCTGTTCACACAGATTCACCGATGTTAAGGCAAATGTTCTTAATTGCATTACAGCATCCTGTTATCTCTTGGTGCACCTAAATGTGCCTATCTTCTACATTCCTTGAGTTCCCTCTTTTTCCCAAGACTTACTGCCTGTCTATTTTCAAGTGTAGTAAATGTGTTCTATACCTCAGAATTACATTTTAGTCTCAATGTCTAAAGACAAGTTTTAAGGCTAGAGACTTTCTCATTCCATTCTTTTCTCATTTCACGGAAACTACTTGACTTATGCAAGTATAATTAATCCATTCAGTCGATTCATATTCTTAATAAGTCAAGTGCCTCTCTGGCGAGTCATTGTCCGGAGGAGCAAATTCTGATAAATGCTTCATTTCAGCATCGACGTTCGGACATGGAGGTGTAGGGGGAGACATGGATCGATTAATCAGATTTCTCTTTGGCTTAGGCAAAAAGCAATGTCTGGTCCATATCATGCACAATTGGATGACCATATATATTCCTAGGATGAGACCAAGGACAACCAGTACGTCCTACATGGTTCATCCGCACAGCGACCACAGCCAACAAGGAACACTCTATCCACATGAATCAGATGACGTTGATGCAGGTATCTTCCCTGCGCCTTGTCCCATTTTGTTCATAACATCTGTCGTCCAAAATGTCTTTCGAGAAATCATCGATGTAAGAGCAACATTGTGGGCCACTGACTGAACAAGTGCCTCCTACTTTTAGCAAGGAGGAAATCTAGCACTTGCCAGTTCAGACGCATCATCATCCGGGTGTCTTGTAACTCTTTGATCACCAACTTCAAAGCGTGGGCAGTTGAGTTGACAAGTTTTTCGATATCACACGCAAGGTCACTTATCTGGTCCAGAGCCATCTCACCGCGCCAGCCAGGACTAACACCTCCCAGTAACTTGGACTACCAGGTTTGCCAATGGAAGAAGTTGTGTAAGTTCCGTTTTGTTTTTCCTCTACTTTTTGTTCCATACACGTTGGTGGGCGTTCCGTTCCTCATCTACTTCAGCTGCTTCATGGTGGGTGATAAAAAGTGGTAAGGTGTGCACGAGGACACAATGTCCGTACCAGTCATTGGGTAAATATGGGTTTGTTTTAATATAGCCAATCAAGACTGAAAGGTGTTCCACGAGTGCACTTCTGTGAGTGAATGATGAGTCCACTCAGACCGAGAGCTGAATCTTTTACACAGTGTGCGCTATCAAATATCTGGTGACTAAGTGTATTGGACGGAATGGGTTTTTCCATCACAAATGAGTGGCTACATATACACTGTCCATCAAAATGATGAAAGAGTGAGCAGATAACACATGGATCATGGGGTTTAGCTTGAATAAAGAAACCATTAGTAACAGAAGCAGGATTTGCAGGGTATAGTATTTTTGATCAGTCTTCACCTTTCTAGCTTGTCTTGTTAATTACAGTAGCTACTGAATACAGGAAACGTGGAAAGGTATTTCTCTCAGATAGGAGAGGATTCCATCGAGAAGTTACAGGTGGTTGGTCTCATGTTTAAAGTTGCCTTAAGATTTGGTGATTTCGGTGCTCAATACTGCAATGTGTACGGTTCATTTTGACAGGGGAACAGACAAATATTTCAGAGTAACAGTTTTTGGTTGACGGAGCGGATGAAGTTGTGGAATTGTGCCATCTCATGATGACTGGCATGGAAGTGTTGCGAGGATGACAATAAGGTCTAGAGTGGTGTTTGGAGACGCAATGTGAACAGTTAAAATGAGTTTCAGCTGGGTATCTGCATTCATGGCTTCCAATAGTATTAGTACAGGTTTTGTTTATACAGTCACATTGGAGTTTTAGCCATTCTGAGACATCATAGATGGGTTGGTTACGTTTGGGCGCATGTAGTTGGGTTGGGCTTTTAATCGGATGCCTGGATCAGTAATAACAGTAAAACTGTGAGGAGGTTACAAGCTTTCATTGTCCTGTGCTAATCCATGTTGACGCTCCTTCTATCTTTACTGCAGTTTCAGTTGTCACAAGAACTTGATAAGGACCATTAAAGTAGGGCCCCACGTTTTCACGATTAAAGTCTGTCAATAATACACTGTCACTAGGGTTAATGTCTTTAAAGTTGGAAATCTTTCTTCTTATTTCCCTGGTGCTCGTTGGGCTTCTTTGACATGTTGATAAGACTGGAATGCTTTGTTTCGCTTAATCATGCGCCTGTGCATCTCTTCTGCCATGACATGCATATCAACAGAGTGTTGGGCAGTTAATGGTGCAGACCAGGGAGTCCTCAGGGGCTTTCCATGTATCAGTTCAGCTATTGAGAATCCGGGGTTTTTCTGTGCCATGGTTCTCCCATTAAAAAGGGGAATTGAGAGCATTTCCATCCAATTAAGTTTAGTTTCTTCTGCCAACTTGCTTAGATGATCTTTTAAGTTACTATTAGCTTTTTCTACAATTCCCGCTGCTTGAAGGTCGTCGGCACAATGGAAGTTTTAATTCACATTCAAACTTTTACATCGTGCCTCGTTTAGCTCCGCAAAGAAGTGGGGGATATTATTGGAAGAAATCATTACTGGTCTTCCAAATCTGGGCATGACTTCCCTTAACATAAAAAATGCAAGTCGTTGTTGTTGTGCAGTGCAGGGATAAGCTTCAATCCATTTACTAAATATATCGATTATCACGAAACAATACTTACAGCAATGG
This sequence comes from Hemiscyllium ocellatum, assembly GCF_020745735.1. Lineage (NCBI taxonomy): Eukaryota > Metazoa > Chordata > Chondrichthyes > Orectolobiformes > Hemiscylliidae > Hemiscyllium > Hemiscyllium ocellatum. The sequence continues at coordinate 29,663,575 of NC_083440.1, read as the reverse complement.
CATCTAGGTAGCTCTATAAAATTGAACTGGATAGTATCAAAAGGTGCACTTGGCAAGGGTGTTTCAACTGGCGGACACTTTACTCCTTTCCCAGGATTATACCTTTGGCAAATTAGATAATTTGCAGCTACTTGTTTTGCTTTTCCCTCCAGGTGGGGATTCCACCAAGTTTGGAGAATTCTTTCCAACATTCCCTCCTTACCTACAAGTGTATGCATATGAAGATGATCAACTAGAATAGGCAGAAGGGAGTCGGGCAGACATGTCTGTTCTACCAGTATAACACAAAGCTTATTGTAAGTATTTACATAACGGCCATGGTTATTCAATCTTTGTTTTTCCTCCTCAGGGGCATCCCCCTGATGGGACGGTATTTGCTGTAGGTCAGGTGTGGATGGGTGTCAGAACAAGAAATAGAGTGTCTCTTTGGTTTCCTATTCGTCATTTGGGTCACCATGTATTTTTGCTCAAAATCTGCTTTCTTAGCAGCTGCATCAGCGTAATTTTTGCCTTTAGTGACAACGGAAGCATCAGAGGAGTGAGCATAATATTTGATAATTGCCAATTGAGACAGAAGTTGAATAACACTGGCGAGATAACCGCATAGGCAGCATTGGGGATAGGGGTTCCTGATGCGATAACGACGCCGTGCTGCTGCCATAATTGACCTAAATCATGGGTACATCCAAAAGCGTAGCGGGATTCAGTATAGAACACAATCATGGGGAGGATCAGGCAGTTCAAGAGGTCTGTCCTGCAGGAATGTAGCGTGGTTAACTTTGGAGTAGTATTTAAAGGAGAGAAGCCTGTTCTGAAGTAATGAAATCTCATAGAGGCTCGGACGAACCGCACTGAGGTATTGAGTACGTTTAGAGGTAAGCAAGGACACCGCAGGATAGGAGGTACAGACTTCTCCATTTTGACGTGAAGTTATATGATGGGAGGGTGAATCTGTGTGTGGTTTTAAAATAATCGTGTCGAAGGCACATGTACTTTCATCTTGAATTAGTTAAATGTAGTCCCAGTAAAATGCCATTGGCATTGGGCAGAGTTGGAATTGCCAGCCTGTTTTTTGACCAAAATTTTCTAATACGAATTTAAAATTGTATTAGTTTGAATTTAACTTGCACTTCTGGTTGTTCTAAAGTCGAACTGAAATGCGTTTATTAAAAAAACCAGCAAGGCTTTGGTTCCATCAGCAGTGCATCATTTTCTTTCACCGTCTGGTTAAAGTATGTAAACTAGTTATAAAAGCAGAAATTAGATCTGATCAAAATCAATGGCCTAAAATTCACTTATCAGTGCAATTGTAACACACCGAACATACAGGGACAAAATATTCATTGGGGCAAGGGCATGGACCTTTGCACGTTGGTCATCGGAGTAGGGAGGAGGTTCAGGTGATTTTTGTTTTATGAAGCGCGATCGCCTCGGCCATACTGTGAGGAACTTCCCGGCGCGGCACTGGAGGAGATCATCTGACAGGACTGGAGGCATAAAATATTTCCTCCTCTGAAACAGAGTCCCAATCGTTATTGCTTCTTTCTGCTTACTTTCCTTTCTTTTTTGCCAAATCTACTGTTCAATTTTAATGGGTAAAGTTAAACCATGTGTGCCTCCAAAAGGCCATTCCTTATTATATTGAGAAGATGTCGCCGATATTCTCCTTAATTGTTTCTCATAATTAGGATACTGACTTATTATGTCGGTTCAGGGTCATTTGTCTTCCATCTTATCTAGTGTTGCACCTTATTTAGCCTACTTATTTAAATTTTCTCAAAAGTACTGAACTACAGGGGACACGAACCCGAATTACTACAGGGGCCTGTAACCCCACTAAACGCAGGGAATTCGAACGTCAATTACTGTAGGAGACTCTAACCTGAATTACGACAGTGGGTTCTAATCCCAATTACTGCAGGGGGCACTAACCTCAGTTATTACAGGGGCTTCTAACCCCATTTACTACAGGGGCCTCTAACCCCATTTACCACAGGGGCTTCTAACCTCAATAACTACAGGGGTCTCTAACCCCATTTACTACGGGGGATTCTAACCACAATTACTAGAGGGGCTTCACACCCCACAAAACATAACAGCCTTCAACCCCATTTTATGCAGTGGACTCTAAACCAACAAAACACAGTGGGGTATAACCCGATTACTACAGAGGCACAAACCCTACAAAATTCAGTGGCATCTACTGAAAAATGTGTGGCTGGAAGTATCTGAAATAAGGTGGGTAAACTTAAGGCGTGGATTGGTACTTGGGACTACGATGATGCGGCCATCAAGAAAACATGAATAGAAGAGGAACAGGAATGGTTGTTGGGGGTTCCTGTTTGCAGATGTTTCAGTAAGATTAGGGAGGGTGGTAAAAAAGGAGGGGGTGTGGCGTTGCTAATTAGAAATGGTATAATGGCTGCAGAAAGGCAGTTCGAGGGAATCTGCCTTTGGAGGTAGTATGGGCAGAAGTCAGACATAGGAAAGGAGCAGTCACTTTGATGGATGTTTCCTATCGGCACCCCAATAGCAGCAGAGATATGGACAAAGAGATTGGGAAACAGATTTTGCAAAGGGGCAGAAGCCACAGGGTAGTAGTCATGGGCGAGTTCAACTTCACAAATATTTTTTGAGAGCTGTTTAGATCAACTAGATTGAACGGGGCAGTTTTCGTGTAGTGTGTCCAGGAAGCTTTTCTAACTCAGTATGTAGATTGTCCGACCAGAATGGAGGCCATGTTGGATTTGGTGCTCGGTATCGAACCAGGACAAGTGATGGGCTTGTTAGTGGGTGAGCATTTTGGTGAAGGTGACCACAATTCTGAGACTTTCACCGTGGTTATGGAAATATATAGTTGCGAGCAACAGGGTAGGTTTTACATTTGGGGGAAGGGTAAATACGATGCTGCAAGACAGGATCTGAGGAGCATAAGTTGGGAGCATAGGGAAGGATGTCATTGAAATATGGAACTTTTTCAAGGAACAGATACGACGTGTCCTTGATATGTATGTACCTGTCAGGCAGGAAAGAGATGGTCGTGTAAGGGAACCTTGGTTGACGAGAGAGGTTGAATATCTAGTAAAGAGGAAGAAGGAGGCTTACAAAATATTGAGGAAACAAGGTTCAGACAGAGCGTAGTAGGGATACAGGATAGCCAGGAGGGAGCTGAAGAAAGGGATTAGGAGAGCTAAGTGAGGGCATGAAAAATCCTTGGCGGGTAGGATCCAGGATAACCCCAAGGCCTTTTATGCGTATGTGAGAAACATGAGAATGACGAGAACGAGAGTAGGTCCGATCATGGACAGTAGTGGGAGGCTGTGTATTGAGTCGGAAGAGGTAGGAGAGGTCTTGAATGAGTACTTTTCTTCAGTATTTACAAATGAGAGGGACCGTATTGTTGAAGAGGAGAGTATGAAACGGACTGGTAAGCAAGAGGAGATACTTGTTAGGAAGGAATATGTGTTGGGCATTTTGAAAAACTTGAGGATACACAAGTCCCCCGGGCCCTGATGGGATATATCCTAGGATTATGAAGGAAGCAAGAAAGGAAATTGCAGAGCCGTTGTCAATGATCTTTTCGTCTTCACTGTCAACGGGGGTGGTGCCAGGGGACTGTAGAGTGGCAAATGTTGTGCTCCTGTTCAAAAAAGGCAATAGGAATAACCCTGGGAATTACAGGTCAGTTAATCTGAATTCGGTGGTAGGCAAAGTAATGGAAAGGGTACTGACGGATAGGATTTATGAGTATCTGGAAAGACACTGCTTGATTGGGGACAGACAGCACGCATTTGTGAGTGGTAGATCTTGCCTTACAAGTCTGATTGAATTCTTTGAGGAGGTGACCAAGCATGTGAATGAATGTAGAGCAGTGGATGCAGTGTACATGGATTTTAGGAAGGCATTTGATAAGGTTCCCCATGGTAGGCTTATGTGGAAAGTCAGGAGGCATGAGAAAGTGGAAAATTTGTCCAGTTGGATAGAGAACTGCCTAACTTGTCGAAGTCAGAGAGTGGTGGTAGATGGTAAGTATTCAGCCTGGAGCCCAGTTACAAGTAGAGTTCCGCAGGGATCAGTTCTGGGTCCTCTCCTGTTTGTAATTTTTTATTAATGACTTGGAAGAGGCAGTCGAAGGGTGGGTCATTAAATTTGCAGACGATACGAAGATAGGTGGAGTTGTGGTTCGTGAGGAGGGCTGTTGTCAGCCGCAAAGGGACTAAGATATGATGCAGAGCTGGGCTGAGGCGTGACAGATGGAATTCAACCCTATCAAGTGTGAGGTTGTCCATTTTGGAAGGACAAATAAGAATGCAGAATACAGGGTTAATGGTAGGGTTTTTAATAAGGTGCAGGAGCAGAGGCATCTTGGGGTCTATGTTCGTAGTTCTTTGAAAGTTGCTACTTAGGTGGATAGAGCTTGTTAGAAGGCCTGTGGTGTATTAGCGTTCATTAGCAGAGGGATTGAATTCAAGAGTAGTGAGGTAATGTTGCAGCTGTACAGGACATTGGTAAGGCCACATTTGGAGTACTGTGTGCAGTTCTGGTCGCCTCACTTTAGGAAAGAACTGGAAGCTTTGGAGAGGGTGCAGAGGAGATTTACCATGATGTTGCCTGGAATGGAGAATAGGTGGTACGAGGATAGGTTGAGAGTGCTAGGTCTTTTCTTATTGGAATGGTGAAGGATGAGGCCTGACTTGATACAGGTTTATGAGATGATCAGGGGAATAGATAGAGTAGACAGACAGAGACTATTTCCCCGGGTTTAACAGAGTGTTGCAAGGGGACATAAATTTAAGGTGAAGGGTGGAAGGGGATGCCAGGTGTAGGTTCTTTACGCAGAGAGTGGTGGGGCATGGAATGCGCTGCCTGTGAGAGTGGCAGAGTCAGAATTAATGGTGTCCTTTAAGTGGCAATTGGATAGGTACATGGATAGGTGCTTAAGCTAGGTCAAATGTTTGGCACAACATCGTGGGCCGAAGGGCTTTTTCTGTGCTGTATTGTTCTATGTTGTATGTTCTATGGAAAAGCGCAGCAGGTCAGGCAGCATCAAAGAAGCAAGAGAATCTACGTTTCCAGCATAAGCCATACTTCAGGAATAATGAAGATGTGCCAAGCAGGCTAAGATGAAAGATAGGGAGGAGGGACTTCTGGGAGGGGCTTTGGGAATGCGAAAGGTGGAAGGAGGTTCAGGTGAGGGTGATAGGCCAGACAGGGGGTGGTGGCGAAGAGATCGGGAAGAAGATTGCAGGTCAAGAAGTCGGTGCTGAGTCCGAGGTTGGGACTAAGATAAGATGGGAGGAGGGGAAATGAGGAAGCTGGTGAAATTTGCTTCCTCATGGTTGGATGGTTGGAGGGTTCCAAGGTGGAAGCTGAGGCGCTCTTCCTCCAGGCGTCGTGTTGTGGGCTTTTGGGTTGGTTGCTGCGGGTGTCCCAGAGGTGTTCTCAGAAACGTTCTGCAATTAGGCGTCTTGTCTCCCCAATGTAGAGGAGGCCACATCGGGTGTTTTCTCTGAGACGGTCCAGATAAATTTGATGCCGGGGTGAAAGATGTCAGTAAAATGGACGAACTGTTCGACTTCCTCGTGGGAGCAAGAGGTAGCGCTGATACAGTCACTGATGTAGTGGACGAAACGGTGGGGGGGTGGTGCCAGTGTAGCTGTGGAAGATGAAGTGTTCCACATAGCCGACGAAGAGGCAGGCATAGCTGGGGCCCATGCTGGTGCCCATGGCTACTCTTTTGGTATGGAGGAAGGGGGCTGATTGGAAATCCTTTTCCTCCGCTACATCGATGACTGTATTGGCGCTACTTCGTCCTCCGAAAAGGAGGTTGAACAGTTCATCCACTTTACTAACACCTTCCACCCCGACCTCAAATTTACCTGGACCGTCTCAGACTCGTCCCTCCCCTTCTTATACCTCTCAATTTCTATCTCATGCGACGACTCAACACGGACATTTACTATTAACCGACTGACTCCCACAGATACCTAGTTTACAGCTCCACCCACCCTGAGCCCTGTAAAAATGCCATTCCATATTCCCAATTCCTTCGCCTCCGCTGCATCGACTCCCAGGAGGACCAATTACAATACCAAACAACCCAGATGGCCTCCTTCTTCAATGGCCGCAATTTCCCCTCAGGCGTGGTTGACGATGCTCTCCACCACATCTCCTCTACTTTATGCTCCTCCACCCTTGAATGCCGCCCCTCTATTCGCCACCATGACAGAACCCCACTGGTCTTCACCTATCAACCCACCAACCTCCAGATACATCATATCATCCTTTGTCATTTCCGCCACCTCCAAACAGACCCCACCACCAAGGATATATTTTCCTCCCCTCCCCTATCAGCGTTCTAGAAAGACTAATCCCTCCGCGACTCCCTCGTCAGGTCCACACCCCTCAACAACCCAACCTCCACTCCCGGTACTTCCCCTGCGACCGCAAGAAATGCAAAACTTGCGCCCACACCTCCCCCCTCACTTCCCTCCAAGGCCCCAAGGGATCCTTCCATATCCATCACAAATTTACCTGCACCTCCACACACATCATTTACTGCATCCGCTGCACCTGATGTGGCCTCTTCTACATTGGGGAGACAGGCCACCTACTTGCAGAACGTTTCTAAGAACACCTCTGGGACACTCGCACCAACCAAAAAAACTGCCCCGTGGCTGAAAACTTTGACTCTCCCTCTCACTCCGTCAAGGACATTCAGGTCCTTGGCCTCCTCCATCGCCAGCCCATGGCAACACGACGCCTGGAGGAAGAGCGCCTCATCTTTTGCCTCGGAACCCTCCAACCACAAGGGATGAATGCAGATTTCTCCAGTTTCCTAATTTCCCCACCCCTCAACTTATCTCAAGCCCCAATCTTCGGACTCAACATCGCCTTCTTGACCTTCAATCTTCTTCCGACCTCTCCACCACTCCCCCCTCTCTGGCCTATCACCCTCACCTTAACCTCTTTCCGCCTATCGCATTCCCAACTCCCTCCCCAAGGCCCTCCTCCCTACCTTTTATCTTAGCTTGCTTGGCACACCTTCCTCATTGCTGAAGAAGGGCTTATGCCAGAAACGTCGATTCTCCTGCTCCTTCGATTCTGCCTGACCTGCTGCGTTTTTCCAGCAGCACATTTTTCAGCTCTGATCTCCAGAATCTGCAGTCCTCATTTTCTAACCCCAATTCCTACACGGGGCTCTAACACCACAAAACACCAGGGCCTCCAACTCCACAATATTCTGTTTTAGTACCTTATTAAACGAACTCAATGTGCCGTGAGAGTGAGAGTTCAGTCAGTGTACCGTGAGAGCGAAATGTGGGAAGCACCACACAAAGATGCAGACTGAAAGCAATCAAGGTGTAACCTTACCTTGTCGGTCGATTGGTCTCGAGTCTGATCCTGAGGTGAAGCTCCTCTTTTCCAGTTCCACTCAAAAGTATCCCTTGTTGAAACCTTGCTCACAGAGATCAATTGATAAATTACAGATTTGAGATGGCCCAGGGAAATGCTTGTGAACTCAACCTCTCTTGGTTCGTCCCGGAGATCATACTCTTTGGTTGCCTGGAATTAAAAAAAGAAAAACTCATACAAAGAGATTAGTTTAATTTTAGTCATCCCTTTACATATTAATAGCATCACTGTTACAACATAACACTGATACCTGTAAGCTAAACTAATAACTCAGGAGAGTAGGTTATCAGCTCTTTAAGTGCTTAGGCAGTACTATCACAAACTAGCTTCCTTTGTACACAAAGTTTACAAAAAGCACTGCATGTCCTGAACTAGAAAGATTTTAATGAATGACAATAATTCGGAAGAGATGTTAATTGCTACTGAGTTTCATTTCTAGGTCAGAATCAAACACTGGTATTACTTTCACAAAGGAATAGCCCTGTGAAAGTTGTCGCTCGGTGTCCTGTTTGTCCAGAATCACTGATGTTATGCAATGGTTCTTAATTGCCTTACCGTTCCTGCCTATCTGCTTTTTCTAATGTGCAGCAAATGTGTTCTATAATTCAATATTACACATTAGTCTAAATGTTTAAGTACTAGTTTTAAGGCCATAGGCTTTTTCACAACCGCACCAGAGTTTCCTGCAACGGCAGCAGGATCTCATTGTTCAAAAACTCAATCCTTCTACCAGTAAAAGCTAACGCATCATATGTTGTCTTAACAAGTCTATCAGTTTGTGTGGCAACTTTCACGGATCTATGCACATAATACTGAGATCTCTCTGCTCATCTACAACACCAAGAATCTCTCATTAGTCCAATACTGTGCATTACTGTTACTCCTTCAAAAGTGAAGCACCTCACACTTTCCTGCATTAAACTACATTTGCCACCTCTGAGCCCAGCTCTGCAGCTTTTCAATGACCCTCTGTAACCTAAAACATCCTTCGACACTATCCACAACTCTACCGACATGCGTGGCATGAATAGATTTACCAACCTGTCCTCCTATGACCTCATCCGGGTCATTTATAAAAATGACACGCATCAGTGGACCCAAAACACATCCTTGCGGTACACCAAGAGTAACTGAACTCCAAGACGAATATTTCTCATGAACCACACCTTCTATCTTCATTCAGCTGATCCAAACCATTAAATCACCTTCCATCCCATGCCTCGATATGTTTTGCAATTGCCTACCGAGCGTAATCTAATCAAATGCCTTACTGAAATCCAGGTCCACCACATCAGCTGCTTTATCTTCATCCACCCTGTTTGCTCACCTTCTCAAAGAAATAAAAAAAAGAGGCACAATCTCCCATTAACAAAACTGTGTTGACTATCTCTAAAGAACTTATTAGATTAGGTTAGATTAGATACAGTGTGTAAACAGGCCCTTCGGCCCAACAAGCCCACACCGAACCGTCAAAGTGGAACCCACCCCGACCCATGCCCCTACATTTCTTTACTCCTTAAGCTAACACTATGGATAAATAAGTATGGGCAATTCACCTAACCTACATTTTTTGGATTGTGGGAGGAAACAGGAGCCCTCGAAGGAAACCCACCCAGATACGGGGTGAATGTGCAAACTCCACACAGACAGTCGCCTGACACGACTTTCCAGATGAATATAAATCCTATCTCATATAACATTTTCCAGCACTTTATCGAGAACCAAAGTAAGACACACTGGTCTATAATTGTCTCGATTCCCCTCCTTGAACAAGGGGACTACATTTGCTGTCCTCTAGTATTCTGGTGCTATTCCTTCAACATAAAAATCAAAACCAAAGGCTCGGCAATCTCCTCCCGGGCTTCCAGTGAATTCTAGGATAAATCCCATCCGGCCAAGGTGTCTTACATATTTTTGCACTTTCTCGAATTGCTAACGCCCCCTCCTTGTGAACCTCAATGCAATCTCGTCAAATGGCCTCTATCTCAGTGTTCTCCTCGACATTATCGTCTTTTTCTTGTGTCGGTTGTCAGAAAAATCCATTTGGATCACAGGTGTTTTCAGAGAAGGAAATCTGCCATCCTCACCTGGTCAGTTGATTCCAGACCCACAGCACTGTGGTTGACTTTTAACTGACTTCTAAAATAGCAACGTAGATAGGCAGGAGGCAGGAAAAGCACAGAAAGCAGACAGTATCAGGAGGTGAAGAAGTCAATGCTTCTGGTGCATCCCTTCTTCAGGACTGGGTGTGTGTGGGTGTGTGGAGCTGAGGATAGAGGGGTTGTCGGAGGCAGGATGGTGAGGTGGGATAGATGAAGACAGGAGAGATTATGACCTGGTTGGTCAATGGGAGGAATGGATCTGGTTGGTGGCAGGATGCGGTGGCAATGAGGGGAAGGGCTGGGAAGGGAGTCGTGTTTGGGGAACGAAGTTGTTTGAAATGGGAAAACATAATGATGATCCTCCGGACTGTAGGCTGCCCAGGCGGAATATGAGGTGTTTTCCTCCAATTTGCACTGTGCTTCATTGTGGCAATGGAGGAGGCCAAGGATGGACATTTTGGGAAGGGAGTGAGAAGGGGAAATGAAATGGGTGGTGCTGGGTGGTCAGTTCGGCTCCTGCGGACCCAGTTCCAATGCTCGGTGAGCTCTTCCCTAAGTTGACATTCAGTCTCACCGAGATAGAGAAGACCAAGTCAGGAGCACCTGATGCATGAGCCATTTTGGAAGAGAGGCAGGTGAATTTCTGTCTGACCCGGAAGGACTGTTTGGGGCCCTGGATGGTGGTGTACTGGCAGATTTTGCATCTTTTCCCGGTTGCAGGGGAAGGTACCTGTGGATTCGGGGGCGGGGGGGGTGTCACTGGGGAGAGTGTCACAAACCAAGGATTGTTGAAGGGAACGGCAATTGCGAAAGACAGAGGTGTGGGGAGTGGAAGATGTCGTTGGTAGTGGCGTCGAGGTGGAGTTCGTAGATGAATTTGAGGATAATGTGTTGGATGTGGAGACTGGTTCCGGTGGTAGGCGAGGATAAGGAGGAACTCTGTCCTTATGGCATTGGGGGTTAGAACATTAGAACGGATAATGAAGGTGGTGTAGTGAAGGGCTATATGGATGACGAGAGGGAGGAAACACACGTTTTGCGATATATGTGGACATTTGAGATGCTTGCAATTGGAAAGTCTCCACATCCCAGCAGTTGCAACAGAGACAGCAGAATCCAAAGAATTGGCTGGAGTCCCTGCAGGACATTGGGTTGCAGAAAGTCTAATCCAGGTAGTTATGGGAGGTATGTGGGATGATCATAAACACCTGTCTCCGGAGGTGGAAATAGAGAGTTCAAGAAAGAGGAGGGTGGAGCGCAAGACAGACCGACTGAATTTGAGGGTGGGGAGGACGTCAAGGGGGAATTCGATTAACTGCTCCAGTTCAACCCGGGTTCAGGACGCTGCACCGATGCAGTCATTGATGGAACGGTGGAAGGGTTGGGGAACAGTGCCTGTATAGATGCTGAAAAGGGACCGTTCGATGTAGCCAACAGAGGCAGGCATAGCTGGGGCCCAGCCAAGTGTCCATGGTTACCAACTGGATTTGGAGGGAATGGGAGGAGTTAAAGGACATGTTATTAAAGGTGAGGACTGTTTCGGCGTGGTGGAGGAGAGTATTGGTGAAGGGGGACTTGATGGATCTGCTCGAAAGGATGGAGCGGATGGTCTGTAGGCCATTCTTGAGGGGGGTATGGACGTGTATGAGGACAGCACATCCATTGTGAAGATCACGTGCTCGGAGCTGGGGAACTGGATGCTACCGAGGAGATGGAAGGTGTGGTTGTTGTCATGGATCTAGGTGGGAAGTGCCTGAGTAAAAGGAGAGAAAATGGATTTAGTGTTAAGATGGGATGAGTTTCGTGGGGCAGGATCATGCTGAGATGATGGTTGGCCGATGTAAATGGGTTTGTGGATCTCGGGAAGCAGATAGCGAAGGGCAGCGTTTGGCTGGGAGATGATGGTTTTGGAGGCAGGGGAGGGAAGATCATTTGAGGTAATGACGGTACCGACATTGCGGGTAATTGTGGCCTAATAGGTCATGGTAGGGTCCAAAGTCTTGCCTTCTCAACCTTGTGGTGGCCTCCAAGTTAAAAAGCACCAACAGTTGCAACTGTATAGTGAAAGAGTGACCTCCAGGGCAATGGTGACTGGATCAATGGCAAATAACCAGTTGGGTCAGTCTAATGTCCCCAGAGTTCAGTGACTGAGACACAGTGGGGTCAGTGGGGTTTCCCCTTGGTCAGTGATAGACACAGTGAAATCAGTATGGTCTCACCAGGTCAGTGACAGAGAAACAGTGGGGTCAGTATAGTTTGCCCTGGGTCAGTGACAGAGACACAGTGAAATCGGTGTGGTCTCCCCTGGTCAGTGACAGAGACACATTAGGGTCAGTGTAGTCTCCCCAGGGTCAGTGGCAGAGGCACAGTGGGGCCAGTCTAATGGCCTCAGGGGACAGTGTCAGAGACACAGTGGGGTCAGTCTGGTCTCCTCACTCCTTCCACTTGTGGACAGGGTTGATGATGCCTTTCTTCATGGATTCAGGCTTGCTCCAAACACAATTATTGCTTTCCCACATCACGGGCGAGTCATGGATCGTCAAGTCCCATAAAGATATATAAAAGTCGTTGGACCATTGCTTCTGGCAGGGTTATTCTTCAGAAAGAACTTACCAGGGTTAGTGGTTTGTCTATAACCTCCAATATACCATTGTCCATGTCCTCCGTGATGCAGACTGAGAGCTGATGGGGGGCCATGTTGTTTGTGGACAACATCTAACAGTCCGGCATTAAACGATGGGTTCCTCCGAGTGCTCCAGATCCTCTCACAATCAAAGGTGTACAAGTTAGGTGAATTGACCATGATAATTGCCCATTGGCTTCAGCGATGTGTACATTAGGTGCATTAGTCCTGTGTAAATATAGGCTATGACAATGGTCTCGATTGGTTCATCTTCAGAGGTTCGGTGGGGACTTGCTGGGCTGAAGGGCCTGTTCCCTCACTCTAGGGATTCTATGGAATTTTCTGATCTTCAAAAATGTCAGACTTTGAGGTAGCTAGGGAATGGATTGCTGGGCGCCTCGCAGAGATATTTATATCATCAACAGATGTGAGAGGCGAGCCAGAGACATGAGCGTGGCTGAAATGGTGCCATTGTTGAGGAAAGTTATTCAGGGAAGGCTAGAAAGCTATCGACCAGTGAGTCTGTCATGAGTCGTTGGTAAGCTTTAACCGAAGTAAAGTTACACAAAAAAAAAATCTGCGGACAAGGTGAGAGTATTTATATATGGATCTTGTGGAGAGGCCTACATGTGGAGGGCTCTGGAGAGATTGTCTACATACGGAGCTTGTGGACAGGCCTACACCTTGATGGCACTGGACAGATTGTTTATGTACGGAGTTTGTGGAGAGGCCTACATGTTGATGGCTCCGAAGAGATTGTTTACATACGGTGCTTTTGGAGATGCCTACACATTGACGGCTCTGAACAGATTGTTTATATACGGAGCTTCTGCAGAGGCCTACATGTGGACGGCTCTAGAGAGATTGTTTCTGTATGGAGCTTGTGGAGAGGTTTACACATGGACTGCTCTGGAGGGAGATTTTAGAAACAGAGCTTGTGGAGAGGGCTACATGTGGATGGCTCTGGAGGGATTGTTTATATACGGAGCTTCCAGAGAGGCCTACCCGTGGACTGCTCTAGACAGATTGTTTATAGATGGAGCTTGTGCTGAAGCCTACACATGGACGGCTCTGTAGAGAATTTGTATGTACGGAGCTTGTGGAGAGGCCTATACATACACGGCTCTGGCGATATTGTTTATGTGCAGAGCTTGTGAAGAGTCCTACACATGGACAGCACCGGAGTGATTTCATTAATTCTCAAAGCCATATGAAATCTGTGGATAAGAAAAGTTAATTTATTTTCAGATATAAGGTGCAATTGAGAGCTTCTTCATTTTAGACTTAATGTCATTGAAGACATACAGGAGACACTGAATGCGATGACAAGTAGATTTAGAGAAATGATTACAAATCAGGATCAGTCAAACAGATGATTAACTGTCTGGAAAGGGAACAGGGTAGTTCAAAAGTCTCCTGCGGCTATTACTCTCTGTGTTCTGTTTCTGGCGCTGTTGAAAGAGATTGTCTCTCAGAGATAAATAGAAATATTAGCTAGAGCTTGGAGACTAATGTTAAATGGATTTCTCAAGATTTAAAAGAATATTTCTTATCGTGGGCTCAGATGTCAGGGGCACAGAAAGGAAATTCTGCAGCAGTGAGGGTGAATCTAAGAGATTATGTTGCTGTTCTGGTGCCAGCGTAAAGGGGATCTCAAAAGGTGTAAAGGATATTGTCAAAGGGAAGAGTGAGATACTGGACATTATTCTCCACATTGGGAGGAATGGCATCGTCCGGGCAAGGGTAAGGGCTTTGCAGGGTGTGTCGAAGAAGTTAGGTAGAAGTGTAAAATATAGAATATGACACATAATAATCTCTGGTTTACTTCCAATGCCAAGTTCTATTGTGAGAAAGCATAAAAGAAGAGGACAGACAAATCAATGGCTGAAGAGCTGGCGCAACGGTCAGGGATTCCACTTTATGGATCATTGATACATCGTCCGGGACAGAAAAGACCTGTTATAAAAATTGGTTTCACCTGAACTGGATAGGGTTCTATATCCTGTTGGGAAAATCTAATATTTCCAATTCTAGAGCCTGTAAACTCTTAAGGATTGGGGTGGAGGCTTCCTAAATAACAGTGAACATAGAAGGATATCTGAGGGCAATCCTGAATCATCAATTGGAAAGTTAACTAGAACAAAAAGCAGATAGGAGCAAGTCGGAGAGCCAAATAATTCAGACAAATTAAACTGAGTTTATTTCAATGCAAGAGGTCTTACAGATCTGGCCACTGAAGTCTGGGTATGCTTGGAAAGATGGACTGGGCTGTTGTAGTTATTACAGAAAGCTGTTTGAGGGCAGGACAGGACAGGCTGTTAAATGTTCCTGGTGTTAGATGTTACAGGAAGGGTAGGAAGAGAGGCTAGACAGGAGGGGCGAGTGGCATTTTTGATTCAGCAAAACATTCCGATTTTAATTAGTTTAGCTATTATTGAGGGACCATTTGGTGAAAATGTCTGGATTGTAATTAGGAATAAGGAAGGGATGGCCATCTTCGTGGTATTGGATTCGAGGCACCCCCAGCAGTCAGAATTCAGAAGCAAATATTTTGACCTCTCAAATGTGTGTAGGAATAATAAGGTTGTAAAAGTAGGGGATTTTAATTTTCCAAACACTGACTGGGATTGCCACAGTGTTAAAGGTTTGGGTCATGCTGAATTTCTTAAATGTGTTCAAGAAAATCTTCGTTATCAATAATTCAATTTTCCAGCTGGAGAAAAAGCAAAACTTGAACCTAATAGAATCCCTATAGTGTGTAAACAGGTCACTCAACCTAACAAGTCCACAGCAAATCATAGAAGAGGATCCCACCCGGAGCAATACCCCTATTCTATATTTCCCATGGCTAGCACACCTAATCTGTGCATTCCTGGATACTTTGGTGTGATGACCAACAACCTAACCTGAGCATCTTTGGACTGTGGAAGAAAAAACAGAACCACACAGATACAGGGAGAATGTGCAAAACCACACAAAATCCACCACTGCAGGGGAAAATCGGATGTGGATTTCTGCTGCTTCAATGCAACAGTGTGAATCACTGAACCATAGAGCTACCACAGCAAGTTTTAGGAATGAAAGCAAGGCAAGTGACTGAACTGTGAGTCGGGAAACACTTTGACACAAATGCTCATGATACTATCAGTTTTAAAACAGTTATGGAAACGGATAAGCCTTCCACAAAAATTATAGATCTTAATTGGAGTAAGGCGCATTTTAAGGGTATAAAAATGAGCTTTGAAAAGTTTATTGGAATAAACTATTTGCAAATGGGAGGCTTCAGTAGTGTGATAATGAGAGTTCAAGTGCATAGTGTTCCTGTTATGGTGAAAGACAACGCTCTGAAGATTAGGGAACTGTGGATGAACACAGTTATTAAAATTGTTGTCAAGAACAAAAAGGCATCATATACTAGATACAGACAACTGGGATCAACTGAATCTCTTGACGAGTTTAAAGAGTGTAGCGATACTCTTAGGAAGGAACTCAGGAGGTCAAAGACGGGATGAGATACCATTGCCAGATAACGTTAAAGGTAAAAAAAAACGGTTCTACAAATCCATTAAGAGCTTGAGAGCATATTGAGCGAGGGTAGGCCCCTCTTATTATCAATGAGGTTGTCTTTGCATTTAAGTTGTGGAGATGGGACAGATGCAAAATGAATATTTTGTATCAGTTGTAACTGTTGAGAAAGAAATGGGTATTAGACATCTCAGGGAAATACAGAGTGATGTTTTGATAACAGTTTGCATAATGGAAGAGGAAGTGTTCGAGATCTTAGAAAACATAAACGTAGATAAATCTCCAGGACAAGATAATAGTATCCCAGAACATTGTAGAAACCAAAGAGGAAATTGCGAACCCACAATAGAAATAATTGTATCATCTACAAACACAGGCAAAGATCCGAAGGATTGGAGGGTGAAGAAGTTTATGTCAAATTATGATGGGGCATTGGTCAGATGGGCCAATGGGCTTAGGGGTGGCCAATGATTAATTTAGATAAATATGAAGTGCGTTCAGTTGTGGTCTCCCTTTGAGAGGAAAGATTTTGTTAAACTTGAAAGGGTTTAGGAAAAAAAATGACAAGCATGTTTCCATGGTTGGAGGATTTGAGCTGTACGGAGGGGCTGACTAGGCTGGGGCTACTTTTCCTGGAGTGTCAGAGGCTAAGGGGAGAACTTGTAGTGAGTTATAAAATCATGGGGGCCGAGAAAATGTGACTATATAAGGCATTTTCTCTGGGGTTGGAGAGAGAATAACTAGAGGCACAGGTTTAGCGTAAGAGTGAAAAATTTGAAATGAATATCAGGGGCAACTTTTTCATGCAGAGGGTGGTGTGTGTATGGAATGAGCTGCCTGAGGAAGTCGTGGAGGTTGATACAATTTCAAAATTAAAAGCATCTGCCGTGGTATATGAATAAGAAGTGTTAAGAGTGATATGGGCTAAAGTGCTGGCAAGCGAGACAAGATTACGTTCGGATAACTGGTGGGCATGGATGGATTGGACGGAAGGGTCTGTTTCCATGCTGTATGAATCTGATTCTATGACTCTATGACGTAATTCTATGAAATCTGTCAATACTTTGACTCTCACACCAACTGGTAGTATTTCACCAAAGCAGAACATTTAACACTTTTCCAGAGATTTTACAAAACGTGATTTATACCAGTCCAAGTAAACTAATAAATCAATACATGACTTTGTAACATTTTGAATCGGCGAGTGAGAGTGGAAAATTGACAACTTTGAGGACAACATGCCTGTGTAGGTCACGGTGGTCAGTGTATTGTCAGGAAATGGAACTTGTTGAAAACTCAATCCAGTAGTTTGAAGAAATATGGACAAAGTAAATGTATGGAGTTTATAATCTGGTGCCAGTCTGATATGGAGCTGGAAAGCAAGGGCCAGAGGTAAGAATGGAATGGATGTCAGTTTCCCTTATGATGAACTGTGAGGCGGGGGTTGGGGGAGTGGGTGTAGGAGCTGGTTTACAGATGGAAACATCATCTTGGCGATGATGCGGATTGAACTGATCTCAGGCTCTCTTATGAAGCCACAACCAAACGGGCTTCATCCAGAAGTCAGCTCCCACTGACGTCGGTGGTGTCAGTGAGAGCCACAAAACTTATCATGGAAATACTGAGAATATTGGCTCATCTACCACATTCCCGAGCTTCAGATCCCAAGTATCACCAAGCCCTATAATTGGGCCTGGGATTCCCCATCAACACAGCAGCTGATTGGTGGAAAAAAATAAATAAAGAAAGGGAGTGATACCAGCATGAGCCCGGGGGGAGGCGAATGGAACTGGACAAAGTTTTGCTGAAAATACATTTGCAATCAAAAGATGGAGCTGAAACTTCTCGTTTATTTACTTTTGTCCAGACGTGTAGATCAGAGAATTCTGTGAGCAAGAGTGAACAGGTGCCTGACGCTGCTGCTAACTCTGCAGTGAACGATGGTACTTTCCTCCACGTTTTTTTATTGTATCCAGGTCACTTGCTGTGAACTGACTGTTCGGAATATTTTCTTTGGGGGGGGGGCGCGCCTAATTCCTCTTTTGGTTATGTTTTTGTAGTTCAGTTTTCTTCTGACTGTTGCCCCTTGCCAACAGCACTCTGCACTGGCTTTACTCCTGTAGTCTCTTTCATTATGTTCCTCAGATGGAGTCATTACTTGCCCATGAGAAAAGGAGTATTCTGATGTTGTTTCTCCTCCTCAATCCATTCCTCACGTGGTTTCCTTGTTCCATTATCTACTGCTTCTCATGTTGGCGCTCAGTTACATAGATTTATTCTCCAATTGAATTACTTTTATAACTGGATATTTCACTGCATACTTTAACTGTTTTCTGAAGTTTGTCTGTGTCACCATATAAGTAAGTGCATTGGTGCAGCAATTGAGGTCCCGCAGCATGTATGCAACTTGTTCAAAGAGATAAAAATCATCCACGTAATAACTGGTATTATGCATATACAATATACACCATCCAGAGCAGTATGAAGCTGGCAGGCATAGTGAACAGTAAAGTCACAGAATTAATTCGGCTCTCTATTTCTGGGTCATTCTCTGTGCTTTTTTTCCCCCCGACCTCTCAGCCCCTTACGCGCCTGACTGGCTTCAAAAATGTGTCTGGCAGTCAGAACATTGAGAAAGAGAATCAAAATGAATGGAAGCAGTGGTGTTAAAAAATGAAGCAATATATTTATGACTCACCCACAACGGTTCATTAAAGTAACTGTAACTGGTGTAACAATACCATGGAACGTTGTTGATGCTCCTTCTATGTTCAATTCGAAAATAGTTGGGAATGTTATTTTTGGAAAAGAAAATACAAATTGTTGCCAGAACTCTTTCCGCAGTTTTCTCTGTGCAATACTGAGATTTTATCTGATGGAAACAAATGGCGACAAATCAATCAAAAGTGAAACCGATCGTGAGCCAGACAGAACAATCAACTGTGATGTCAGTCAGTTTACACTAAAAACGGGAGTGATGTTCAGGAAAGACCGTGGATAATGATAGGATTTAAACTGAATAAGTATTACACCAAAGATTATGAACAGGAGACCAGACGCAGCCATCGCAACCAGATAGTGAATGGTGCATGTTGATAGACCACACTTGTTGCCAGACAAGTATACAATCACCACTAGACTAACTGTGAGAGAATAAAAGACAATAAAAAAGACTTGAAGTCAATGATCAAATATTCTCAGTGCCTGATGGTTTTAGCACAAAGACGTTTGCATGTGATATCACCTGAACCATTCCAGGTGTCACTGTCAAATGAATTATATCCAACGTTATAAAGCCTCGGGAATCACACGAGGATCAAATGAATCCGAGAAACATGAATATGTTCTCAATATTGTTGGGGAAGTCAGTAATTAATTTCTTCTGCTTTGCACGTTACTCTGCCTGGCAGGGAATCCAACCAACATGTCCCCGCTTGGATACCCACTGCAATCAGAAGTGTTGGTGCAGACATT
Source organism: Hemiscyllium ocellatum (assembly GCF_020745735.1). Taxonomy (NCBI): domain Eukaryota; kingdom Metazoa; phylum Chordata; class Chondrichthyes; order Orectolobiformes; family Hemiscylliidae; genus Hemiscyllium; species Hemiscyllium ocellatum. The sequence continues at coordinate 29,644,435 of NC_083440.1, read as the reverse complement.
TGGTGCGGACTTTCCTCACAATGTTAAAGATTGTACGCCACAGATCCACTCAAATAAACTCTGAATTTATGCAGCTTTGATCATTGCAAGTTTCCAGTTTGGAAATCAAGAGATGAAGCAAAGATTCCTGCCTGATGTCCAACCTCCTGCAGTTCTCCTTGTGAGCAGAGATCCTAATCCATGATTGGGAGCAGAAGCTGGGGCTAGAAGTCCCCATATTGTAAGCAGCACTGCCCCTGCTGGTCATAGGAATTGCACCCCAGCTTGATCCAAGAGAGCCAAAACATTGCTTGGTATCAGAGATTGCTTTTGTGGATTCAGTCCAATGCCAAGCATTAGGGAAGATGATAGGAGAAAGTAAGGACTGCAAATGCAGGAGATCAGAGTCGAGAGTGTGGTGGTAGAAAAGCACAGCATTCCTGACGAAGGGCATATGCCCGAAACATCGATTCTTCTACTCCTCAGATGCTGCCAGACCTGTTGTGCTTTTCCAGCACCACACCCTCAACTCAATGACTGCTATGGCATCCAATGAAATTGGAGTTCAGTCAACATCTGGACTTAACAGTCTAATGGTTACCATTAAACTGTTTCCATTGTCATGAAAATGAAATACATCTCCTTTGACATGTCCCTTAGAGAAGACAATCTTTCATCCTAACATGGCCTGACCGACATGCGGCTCAAAACACTTGACAACCTGGTGACTCTTATATGCCCTCTGGGCAATTAGGGATGGGTGGTAATTACTGGCTGAGACAGTCATGCCCACATCCATTGAATGAATAACAGAAAATTTAGCTCCCTACACACAGCTAACTCCCCAGTATGGACAACTCCATCCCTTTTTATTTCATTCCATTGAAATTAATATTCCAACTCGAAGTTGATTGTCACAAATATGCAACTCCCCAAACCGATCCACCTTTGAAGATAAGAGATCCTTCACTTGATTCGTCACAGGTTTTGTAGTGGGAACACCAACACATAGAGCAGATCCCTGCACAGACAACTGAGGCAAAAAGGGTCTGTCTCTTGGCTTTGATACTTACGAGAGTTCGGAAATTCATTGGAATCAGCCAAATAAGATATAACATGAACTGTCCTCTGGGATAACGAACGCCCTGAATCAAGACCTCAGCACAAAGCATTCAACTTTTCACTTTGAATGTTTCTCCTGTTCTGTGCTTTCCGGAAAATTCCTGTGAATACGAACACCCTTCTTGAAGAGATGGTATTCGCGTTCATTTTTAAATGTGCTCATGGAATGTAAGCTTTAGCCAAGCCTGCATTGATTGCCCAGCTCTAATTGTCATTTTGATGCCAGTTGGAGATCTGCCTTTTCGCATAACTTTAATACTTGGGCTGTAGAAAATTGCATAGAGTTTTCGGAGGGGAGTTGCAGAAATGTTACCCACCAACAATGATGATGCAACTATATATTTTCAAGTCAGAATGAATTCCGGTTTGGGGAAGGAACTTGCATGTGACAGTGTTTCAGTTCACCTACAGCCCTTGGGTATGGATCATGTGTTGTGAGGTGCCGGTCAAAATGGTTACAGTGTTACGAATGTTCATCTTGTAAGTGGTACGCATTTCGAATCATGCATTGGTGAAGCGTATGAGGACTGAATGTGTTGATTGTGCATTAAAAACAACCAATGAGGAGTTCCGTGAATATTGCACTAAGCCTGATCCATGGAGAATATTCCATCCCATCCCCGCTCCACTTGTGGGGATGGAGAACATGGATTGGAGATGGAGGCAGGCAGTGTATTGCTACAGGAGTCAGGTGTCTGACATGCAGCCGTTTTCTGGACAGATCAGTTCATTCCATTGTCAGTGGTTGGCCCAGTCCCGCAGTCAGTGACGTTAATGTCACTGGGAGCCAACGTTAAGCCAATCAGAGATTGGTAGATTCTCATTTTGGAGATGGTCATTACCTGGTGCTTGTGGGACGTGAATGTTACTTTCCAATTGTCAACCTCAATTTGGCCTTATCTTACTTTATATGGACGCAGATCTTTCTAATTTTCTAAGGAATTGTAAATGGTGCTTAATAATTTGCGACCATACACAAACCACTTTACCTCAGAAGTGCTGATGGAGCGAAGAGCAGAGATGAGGCTTTTTTAAATTCTGGGGTCTAGGACACGATCCTTAAGAGTTCCTGCAGAAATGTCTGATGGCTGAGATCATTGACCTCCATCAGCCATATCCATCCTGTCCTGCATTCAGAATTGATATGAATCAAGCTGTAATCTCATTGAGTTCTGTTCTTTGAAGACTCGTTACTGTGAATATGGGTTCATAATTTATATGACTAAGAACTGAATATTTATTTTCAGTCATTAAAATATAACTATAAAAGTAGGCAAATATAATCAAGAAACAAGTAATGAATGTTTCTGTAAATGCAGGACAATCCTGAGTTTGTCACACTTTAGACTGAACATGTGACTGTGTTGGAATGTCATGAGCGATGGAACAAAACTGTTCAAAGTGTCATTGAGAATGGACACCAGACAGAGTCAGACTGTTTGTCTTTATCACAGAAAAAGAACAGAAAAGGTCACACGTCTGGAAAGAGCTTTGTGAGCTCTGTTACTGACATAGTGTATACAGATGGCAGTAAAACTGAATCAGGTTAAGGTCTCATTCACAATTTCTGTATCTGTACTGTTCCTTCTCTGTAATACTCTCCAGCACAATTATTTACCATAGTTATAATATTGTAGGCACTACCATCAGTTATTTGGTGAAACAATATATTAATATATAATTTCGATTTCTATATTGCCATAAAACCGATTGTGGCACTCCCCTCATTAAATCCTCTTCCTCACCAGGAGAACATGTATCATAAAGCAACGATCACTGTAAAATTAACTGTGGATAGATGATGGATCATAGAATCAAAAATTATTGATCTAATCAAATTTAGAGGTGAAATGGTGGCAACCAGTGTAGCTCGATATCCACCTTTATTAACATCAAGGTAATGAAAGCGAGTAGTCGTGTCTCATAGTTTGTCCTAACATTGCTGAAAGATTAATCACTCCCAGAAATATTTTTTCAAGGAAACATTATATGTGTATGGGACAATTGTCTAAATTAACACTGTTGTTCCGTTATTTTCATTTTTTGCAAATACGTCACATCTATTTATCCCTTATAGGCAAGCTGAGTACGACATCTGTTCAGTCAAAGATTTTCCCACTTGGAAACCATTGTATTTACAAACTACATTGACAGCTCAATCAGTGAACATATCAGAACTGAGAAATGTAAGATAAAACATCACATGGTTTCAGTCAAAATATGATCCTAGTTACAACTACACTCAAATATTCCTTTTAATTCACTGAAAATCCCATTCTTCTCTAAATACGAATAGATTTTATACCTCAGCACTTCCTTCAGCAACTTTCCCACCACTGACTTCAGGCTCACTGGGCTGCAGTTTCCCAACATTTCCCTACTACGCTTCTTGTACAGGGGGAGATCATGAGCAACCCTCCAGTCGTCATCTGTGTTTAAGGATGTTACAAAGATATCCATCAGGGTCCCAACTATTTCCTCTCTCACTTCCCTCAGCAATTTGGGATAGATCCCATCCGATTCTGGGTATTTGTCTACCTTAATAACCTTCAGCCTACCCAATACATCTTCCATACTTATGGGTAAAAGTGAGGACTGCACATGCTGGAGATCAGAGTCTAGATTAGAATAGTGCTGGAAAGGAACAGAGGTCAGGCAACATTCGAGGAGTAGGAAAATCGCTGTTTCGTGGAGAAACCCTTCATCCTGATGAAGGACGTTTGCTCGAAACATCGATTTTCCTGGTCCTCGGATGCTGCCTGATGTGCTGTGCTTTTCCAGCATTACTCTAATCTAGACTCTTCCCTACTTATGTCAACATGATCCAGAGTAATCAAATGTCTATCTCTAACCTCAACATTCATCATATCACTCCCCTCAGTGAACACAGGTGCAAAGTAATCGTTCAGAATCTCACCCATTTTCTCAGGTTCGGTGCACAGCCTTCCACCCATATTCTTTTGTGCTGAATCCTTTCTGGAGTTACCAACTCGCTTCTTATAAATGAATGAAATGCTTTGGGATTCTCCTTAATTCTGCTCGCTGAAGCTATTTCACGTCGCGTTTTACCCGCTTGATTCCTTCTTTAAAACTGATACTACTCTCCCGATGTTCCACCAGTGCTCATTTTATTCTTAGCTGCCTGGACCTTATGTAAGTTTCCCCTTTCCTCTTGGCCAGTCGTACTGTTGGCTAGTCATCCGCGGTTCATGAATCTGCCTTTCCTATCCTTTGCTTTCTGCGGGACATGCCTATCCTCCACCTCTTTTACCTATCTTTGAAAGCCTCCCACATATCAAATGTGGACTTTCCTTCAAATAGCTGTGTCCAATCCACATTCCCCTGCTCTTGCCTAATTTTGATGTAATTATCCTTGGCCCAGTTTAGTACTCTTCCCTTCAAAGCACTCTCATCTTTGTCTACAAGTATTCTTAAACTTACAGAATTGTGGTCACTGTTCGCAAAGTAATCCCCCACATCAACTGCTAGCACCTGACCTGGCTCGTTCCCCAACATCAGTACCAGTATGGCCCTTTCCATTTTCAGACTGTCGACTTACTGCTCTAGAAAACTTTCCTGGACGCTCCTTATAAATTCTGCCCCATCCAGACCTCAGACAATACGTGTATCCCAGTCAGTGTTAGGAAAATTAAAATCTCCCATCACAACCACCCTGTTCCCTCTACATCATTCCATAATCTGTTTACCTATTTGTTCTTCTTCCTCATGCTCACTGTTGGGAAGCGTGTAATAGAGCCCCACCAATGTAACTGCAACCTACTTATTTCTCAGCTCCATCCATAATGCGTCACTATACAAGCCCTTCATTGTGTCTTCCTTTTGCACAGCCGTGAGATCATTGCTGATCAACAATGCATCTCACACTCACCCACTTTTTTTTTTACTTCTCTCCCTAACCTCTCTACATCCGGGAACATTTAGTTGCCAATAATGCCCTTCCGTCAACCAAGTCTCTAGATTACAATAACATGATATCCCCAGGCACCAATCCAAGCCTTAAGTTCATCTGCCTTACCGACTATGCTCCTTGCATTAAAGTCCTTACCCTTCAAGCCAGCAGTTCTTTCGTGTTCGTCTGCGCTCTGCCTACGCTTCACATTATTAATGCTAACTTCATGATTCATACCTCACTGTCGAACTGGCTTCTCTTCTGGTTCCAAGGCCCCTGCCACGTTAGTTTAAAACCTTTCCAACAGCAGTAGCAAACACTTCCCGAAAACATTAGTTGCAGTCTGATTCAGGAGGAGACTTTTGATTTTGTAATAGTCCCACCTTCCCAAGAACAGGTCCCATTACCCGACCTGTTGTCTCAGGGATCTGTTGACATGCACCACAAGATAATTTAGTTTCTTTGAGGTCCATTTCCTGATGAAGGACTTTTGCCTGAAACATTGATTCTCCTGCTCCTCGGATGCTGGCCGACATGCAGATCTTTTCCTGCGCCACACTCTCGAGTTTAATCTCCAGCATCTGCAGTCCCGACTTTTGCCTCCTTTGAGGTTCCCAGTGTGTCAGCATTCATTGAGTACTGCCTTGTCTTGTAACTTCTGTCAAATTCATGACGGCACAGTTATCAGGATTAAATTCTATCTGTCACTGCTCTGTCCAACTGATCAATCTGACTATTTTTTCACAGCCAAACTCCCAGGCAATATTTGTGTCAGATGCAAGTTTACTTATCGTCCCCAACCACCTTCCCCGCTTCCTCATCGGATAAAATGTAGCACACACACACAAACATCAATACCTTTTGTGAACTTTATAACTAATAAAGGACCCAGCACTGAACCCTGCCGTTCACCACTGGACATCACTACCTGGTATGGCATCTGTACCATTCAAGAGCAGAGACGGTTACAGAGAGTGGTGAACTCGGCCCGAAAAATCACAAATACCAACTTCCCATCTATAGAATCCATCCACCAGACCCGCTGTCAAGGACAGGCCGCTAGCATTCTCAAAGATCCATCTCAACCATCAACAACCTCTACTATTGGGGAAAAGATACATAAGCCTGAACACACATACACGTCGGTTTCAAAACTGTTTCTTCCGCGCTGTTGCGAGAAGACTGAATGGACTCACAAACTCTTCACGTTCGCCTGTACTTGTGTTTTTGTTTTTAGCTGCTGTTTACCTGCTATTTACTTATCTATGCTACTTAACTATGTGATCCACCTGTATTGCTTGCAAGACTTTTTTTTCACTGTGGCTCAGTATACGTGACAATAAATTCTAGCCAACTCAATTCAATTCAATTCAATTCAATTCATCAGTCTGCACTTGCACAACCTTCTACCAACACTGTCTGCCTCTTCTAACTGAGACAATTTTGGAGCCAATCTGCTCATTTACTCTGGATGACATGTGCCTTGGATTTAGTTATCAATCTGCCATGTCGGGCCTTGTCAAAGGTTTTCCTGAAATCCATAGAAACCGGAACAATTTCCTACCCTCGTCTACAGAGCTAGTTACCTCCTCTTAAAACTCCACCAAATTTATGAGTATATCCCCCCATCCCCTCCGACAGAGCCGTGCTGATTGTACATGGGCAAGCTTTGACTCTCAAATGGAGATTAATTCTCTGATTAGGAACTTTCTCCAATCGTTTCCCAGGCACCAATGCAACAATCACCGGTCTGCAACTCCCAGTCTATCTCCACCACCACCTTAAAAAGTGAAAAAAAAACATCAGCTGTCCTCCAGTCCTCTGACATTTACCCAGAAGCCAGTGAGGAATTAATGCTTTCGGACAAACGCCTCCCTCGTCTCATTGGTTTCAAGTCCTCCAGACCTTCTGGTTTGTTATATTTAAAATCTCCAAACCTACAATACCTGTTTGCATCATCCCGAAATGGGCTTAACAGAGAACAACAGCGAGCCTGTTGTTTTGATTTTCACATTTTTCCTTCCCAGTGCTGTTCCCATTCTTACTGAGGTGTGGAAAAATGGTTTTCCATTCAATTTTTTTCATATGAGCACATTCCAACATCCTTTGAGACTAAATGATCAAAATAGTTCTTAATGTAACAATCACAACGTGGAAGAATATCTAAGGTATTTTTGCACACGTAGATATTACACTTGTTTGCACACACACACATACATATCCCACACACGTATAAATTATTCTTCTACCTTCTACTTAATATCTGCTTTTGCATGGGAAAGCAATTCCCTCTGCTCATCCATACTTCCATCAAACCTCCCAATGAGCAGGTAAACAGGTTAATTGAGCTGACAGTCCCATTGCCTCTGACTGTCTTCACATTTGCTGGAAACCAAATAGAAGCAAATTAACATTCCACCAAATGATAAATAACGAAAACCAAACCATCACTTTGTACTTAGAGCAGGAACATTGAGGTGGATTCTAAATTAGCCAGGAAGCCAGCCACTGAGTTGCCTGATATTCAGATAATTCAGAAGTATTATGTCCTAGGTCAAATCTTGTCAATGACAGATGACAAAACTATTCCATTAAATATGTGGACTAATGACTCTAATATTGAGCGTAAGATGTAAAAAACCACCTGGTTCTCTCACGGCCTTTAGGGAAAGTAAACTGCTGACATGACCTGGTTTGATCACACGTGACTCCAGACGCACAGAAATTGATTTGGTTTCTGGTGGTCAGCCATCTAAGCTCCGGGACCTCATTGCAGAGGTTCCTCAATATTGGGACCTAGTCCTAAGTATGTTTCACGACTGACCTTCCCTCAATCATAATGTCATAAGTCAGAATGTTCACTGATAAACGCACAGTGTTTGGCAGCATTCATAACTCCCCAGATACTCCATGTTGCAATGCAGCAAGATCCTGGCAAATTCCTTCTCTGTTCTTACAAGTGGCTCCACAAATGCCAAGCAATAAATACCTCCAATAAGAGATCACCTAAATGTTGGCTGTTTACATTCAGTGAATTTGCTGCTACTGAATCCTCTCCAATTAATAACCTGGGAATTACTACTGAGCTGAAAATGAATTGGACTCAGAAAACAAATTCTGTGACTGCACGTGCAGGTCAGAGGGAAAGAATACTGCAGCAGCTAATATATCGCATGACACTGAAATCTCTTCACCATCTACAGAGTACTCATCAGGAAAGTGACGAAGTACTCCCCCCTTGTCTGGACACGTGTATACCAAACAAGCCTTACCAAATGGGATAACAGCATGCGCAAATAGTCATATAGAAACACTATGCTTCATACCCTTATCTATAATGGAAACATAAAGTGCTGGAGAATTTCAGCCAACCTGGCAGCATCTGTGGAGTACAATAAAAAGTTAACCATTGAGTCCAATATAACTCTTCTTCAGAACACTTATGGGAGGAGTCATTAATTCCACCAGAGATATTCATTCTCGTTCTTTCTTCACAGTTATATCAGACCTACTGAGTTTCTCCAGCACATTTCGAAAAGATGAAGTAGCCAGTTTGATTGGCAGCACATCTACAAACATGCAGTGAATACAACACTGGTGTTCAGTAGCAGCATTGTGTCTCGTTGACTACATGCACTGCAGAAGTTCACCAGTGCTCCTCTGAAAGCATCCTGCAAATCCAAGACGACTACCAACCGAAAGTCAAGGGCAGTAGATGCATTGGCACACCACGGCCTGCATGTTCCTTCAAAGCCACTCACCATCCTGAAATGGATAAATACTCCATCAGTGAAATCTCCATACTCCTAGTGGACTGTAGAGTTGCCTTCTCATCAGTGAGACAAGGTTGTTCATTATTTTAACCTAAGGGTCACTATGGTCCAGGGGAGGTGCGTGGATGAGAAATTTGGATCTTCATGGTAATTTCAGACAGTGTGGGAATTGAACCTGCGATGTGTGAGATGTACAGAGGCGAGGCGATCCTCAGTTTAAAATCCTTGCCAGTTGTTTTATTTTCCCTCTCCCTCCTTCTCTCTCTCTCTCTCTCTCTCTCTCTCTCTCTGTGAGCGAACAGCTAAACTTATACCCTCTAGTTCTGGTCTCCCTCATCCGAAGGAAAACATTCAGGCAAATGTATAAATAAATTGGTGTGTGAACACTTGGGAGACACTTTCACTTAGATTGCGCGAGTCTGTGTGTGATTGTCTGCATCTGTGCGTGTGCATAAGTGTGTATGTGTGTGTACGTGTGTGCATGTCTGGGTGTGTATGTCTGTATGTGTGTCTGTGCACGTGTTTGTGTATTCACGTGTGTGTCTGTCTGTGCATTTGTGCGTGTATGTATGTGCATGTGCACACGCTCATCTGTTGTGTCTGTCTGTGTGTATGCATGTGCCTGTGCGTATATGCGTGCACGCGTGTCTGTGTGTGTATATCTATGTGTGTATGTGAGTGTGTGCATGCGTGTGTAAGTGTGTGTGTGTGAGTGTGTTTGGACGTGAAGGGGCGTGGCCATTTCTGCAACGGAATTCAGCAAATTGCTAAATGCTTAGCTCCATTATACTTCATCCATGATGACATGCATTGAGAGAGGACAGCGCTGGCCGAATTTTCTTTGAGAAGTTTCTAGCTGTGAAACATTTTCAGACAGCACTATCAGGACGTGGTTAGTCCTTGTAGCAGATCATAAAATCTCTGTTGCTAAAAGCAGGAATGGCTTCCTATAATCCTGGATAAAAGTCTGATATTTGCTCAATCCTTGTATCTCTGATGTAAATATACCTCTCGTGATCCAAGACTGGTCAGTGTTAGTGTTACAGAGGAATAAATCAATGTGCCTGTGCCAACAATGCAGCAAATTTTCATTGCACCAAGAGTGTGTTCTGTAACCAGCACTGTGGCTGCAATTGGATTTGAACTGGCAATTATTGATTACTGTTAGTAGAAGGGTATGATATGAAGAAAAAAACTGATCTGAAGGAGCTGGGGAATGAGATCTGGGCCAAGGGCAGGCTGAGGGTGCTCTGCCTGAGAAGAGTTCCCATTACCTGTCCTGTGGGGATAGGCTCACTACCAGCACTTCAAACCCTCACTTTCCAGCTGTAAACACTGTCTGACTGAATTACCTAATGTCATTGCCCCCAACAAATGCCTTCCATCTGATGTGGACAAAACAAACCATACCTGAGTAAATTTGTTAAAAGACTCGAAATAATGAAACTGTTTGTTTAACTGAATTGACTCGTTCAAGGTTTGATGTTAGAATTAGAATTAACATAAGATGTTATTGCCACGTGTTCTTGAGTACAGGGATGGATGAGGACAATGAAAAGACCACAGAGTCACCATTCTCCACTGCTATCTTGGTCTCAAAATTAAGATGATTGACACAATGCAGATTCACTTCCATTACTTTAGCCATACACAACACAGAATATTGCATATCTCCTAAAAAAATCTATTATTACAGAGAATGGGGAAACCGCTGTCCAGCGAGTGAACGAGCTTCACTATCATTTTTCTTTCAAATTGTTGATCTTCCTGATGATTCATGATTCAGCCCCAGTCTATTGGAAGATTGCAACTGGAAGTTCTGTATTAAAAATAGCGGACAGGAAGCAGGAAGCATAGACCAGTTAGCTTAACATGTCACAGGGAAACTGTGGGAAGGTGTTATTCAATCAGATACAGCAGGACACATTGATCAGTTCAAGTTAATCTGGCAGAGTCGACATTGTTTGATGAATTTATTGGAATTCATTGCAGATGGACCATGTGTCATTGATGGTGGTGAATGTCGACCTTCGCTATTTTTTTTAAGTAAAGTGACACATCAAAGTGACATGGCAGGAAGTAAAAGCGCAAGGTGCAATGGGATATGATTGCATGGGAACACTGTGGCTCACTGAAATGGAAAATAATTGAAAACAGTACTCGCGTTCATGATTCTTCTGTGGCTTTAAGTTAGTTGCACAATTTGTAGTTTTTTTCTTCCTTGGCCCGAGTTGCCTTGTCTTCACTGTGGATGTATAATCCCTCGACACATCCATCTCCCATCAGAAGTCTTCTGAAACCACAGCACTCTATCAAACTAATTTTTTTTTGGAGAAACAGAATGTGGCAGAAATTAAATTCTACTTTCTGTGTTTCTGCTCCCAATTTAATATTCAACTATTTCGTTTATGCTTAGTTAGGGATTGGAATCTCATCGATGGTCTCAGCGAGTTTATGTATTGTCAGACACCATGGAGTGAGTTTCAGTCTGCAATCTAATTGAGGGAATTGGGGGATTAATATACCGAGTATTAGATACCAGGAAATGAGTTACAGATTGGAGTATAGTAGAGTGGTACGATGTGGTTCAAAACTAATTGAACAATACTGGGGAGTGGGATGCACACTGAAATCTAAATGAGGAGTTTAGGGTGTTCATACATGGACACTCAAGAATAAATCATAGGCTGGAATCTAATGTAGAGTTCCAGGTGGTGATGCTATGTGTGAAGTAACAGGTAAATGAAAAATCAGTTATAGATTGGAATTTTATCAAGGGGGAGGGGGGGGTGGAGTCTTTTTTAATAAAATAACGGACACTCCGTTGAGTGAGTTAATGGCTGGAATCTAATGAAAGAATTCAGAATTGTTTATGAATAGAATAACAGATACACGGGAGCGAGATATTGTCTGGAATCAAATCAAAGGGTTCAAGGTAGCTTATGCACAGAATAACAGATATTTGGGTTGAGATACAAGCTGAAATCGATTAGAAGGGTTCAGGATAGTTCATGTATTGAATAACAGATACCCAGGAGTAAGATACAGACAGGAATTTAATCTAGAGGTTCAGGGTGGTTTATTTAGAGAATAACAGATACTGGGAGTAAGATACAGGCTGGAATATAATCGTGAGGTTCAGGGTAGTTGAGGCATAGAATAACAGATAAATAGAAATGAGAGACAGGATGGTATCTAATCGGTGGGTTCAGGGTAGCTTATGCATAGAATAACAGATACCCAGGAGTAACGTACTGGCTGGAATCTAATCGAAGGGTTCAGTGTAGTTTATTCATAGAATAACAGATACTGGGAGTGAGATACTTATTGAAATCTAATCGAGGTGTCCAGGGTAGGTTATGTATAAATTAATAGATACCCAGCAGTGAGATACTGGCTGGAATCTAATCACAGTGTTCAGGGTAGTTTACGCATAGAATAACAGATGCTGGGAGTGAGAGACAGTTTGGAATCTCATCGTGGGGTTCAGGATAGTTTATGTACAGACTAGTAGATATCTGGGAATGAGAGAAAGGTTGGAATCTAATCGAATTGTTCAGGGTAGGTTATGTATAGAATAACAGAGAGACAGTAGTGAGACGCAGTTTGGAATTTAATGGAGGGTTCAGAGTAGTTTATGTATAGAATATCACATACCCGGGAGTGAGATACTGGCTGGAATCTAATCGATGTAATCACAAGCATTGATACAGAGAATAGCACAGCCGCACGACTGAGTTACAGAGAACGCAGAACAGTACAGTCCCTTTGGCCCTTCATGTTGTGCTGCCCTTTTATCCTATTACTGTAATCCATGTGCCTATCCAAGCATTATTTAAATATCCCTAATTTATCTAACTCAACTACCAGTGCTGTCTACAGGCAGGAGGCTGGAAGAACACAGCAAGCCAGGCAGCATTTGGAGTTGGAGAAGTCGATGGTTCAGGTGTAAGCCTTCTTCAGGATTGGAGGTGGGTGTGAAGGAGTGATATAAAGCGGGAAGCGGGGACAGGGTGGTGGTATGGGGACAGGTAAGACAGGCCGAGGGCACGACCTGGTTGGTCGATAGTAGGAATGGGTCTGCCTGGTGGCAGTGGGCAGTGGCAGGGAGGGGTGTGGGCTGGAAATGGAATTTGGGTTTGCTACTACGCATCCACCACTCTGTGTGAAAAGAACCTACCTCTGACATCTCCGTGAAAACTTCCTCAGGTACCTCCCTGGTACCTATTACTCTGTATATTATTTCCCTCATCCCACAATTAGCTTTCAGACTGAAACTTACTCCCTGGCAAGATTTAAACCCGTTCAGATCATCAATGAGATTGCAGTCCCTAATTAAATATCAACTAGAGTCTAATTCAGGGGATTGGGTGATTTACATACAGATCAACCAGATATGATAGGGGAGAAAACGGGGGAGAACGTACCCATCATGGACTAACTCAAAGATGAGACTGACCACTGCTGTATGTGAAGGTTTTACTCCTGTTCTGGAAGATGGGAGAGAATCAGGCAGACACTCCCACAGTGTCCAGCAGTGAGTAAGGGACTGAAGGAGATTACGATTTCCAAATGCCATTACATCAAGACTAGATTTAAACAGTGACTCACCAGCGAGATCTTGGAAGGGAAATTGGAAAAATGACAAATCACGGGAAGTTAAGCTGCTCATTCAGCGAACGTTTAGAAGGATAAATGATGTATTCCTAGATTTTACTCGGGATTGAAGTCTGATAATGAGGAAAAGGCATTGGATTATTGTAAATCTGCACTGAACCATTAAAACTGGCATGTGATCCATTTTCTTCGGATCAAAGCAATGCCAAAATTCGCTGATCCTTGTTGTACTGAAGAATTAAATTACACGAATTTAGTGACTTCCCACTTACCTGCTTTGAACACCTTCCCCTTCTGTTTCCACCATTCACTGAAACATTAATATCACTTTTTAGTTTCTCTGCCATGCTGCCTACCTCACACTGTCTCATTTATCTTTAATCCTGTCAAATTCCAATAAAACCAACAAACACACAAAGTTCCATCTACAGCTTTGTATATTTGTAGATGCAAATAAATTTCCAGCAGGTGCGTGTGGGATTTGATGAACACTTGATTTTGGGATGGGGCCGAGTCACACAGGATTCACACTCTCTGTCTGATACTAAACAAGTCTGCACACTTCCAGCGCAATGGCTGAGCTACTCCAGTGTTTATATATTTGAATATTTCAGATGTTTGAATGTTCTGTGGGTGTGTTTTCGAATCCACCAAGGCAGGTGCTGAAGTTCAAATTCCATTCTAATTTGCATCTAAAATGATCCGCCATGTCTCCTTGTTGGAACTTGATTTTGTTCACTCAGTCCCTTCTCTTTCTTTCCCACATCTCTCCCTGGTATTGCTCTGCTCTCTTGATCTCTGGCTGCCTTTCTCTCTTTCTCTCCCTGGGTTTTCCCTCCCTCAATCATCTCTTTGTCCCTGTACCTGTCTGACATTCTCTTTCTCTCCCTGGGATTTCCCATCTCTAGTTGTCCGTCTAACATTCGCTCTTTCTCCCATTACCTCCCTCTGTCGATCGGTCCTTTTCTCTTTCTCTCCCTGAATTTTCTCTCGCTCTTTCTCCCTCATCCCGCTACTGTGTCCCAGTGACTGAGGAAGAGTCACTGGGCTGCTTTGGACTCAGTCCACACCTTGCTGTACTGTTAATGCACTGGGATCCACCTACCCCCCACCCTTCTCCTGGATTTTAACTCCCCCCATGTTGTGCAAAATTGGGGAGGGTGGAGTGGAAGGGGCGTGAAGTACGTTTCTCATTGATTATGTGGCCAAAGATGGCTGCAGACTGGGATTTTGCTGTGCAGTAAAGTGGTCAGTCACAGGCCAATCAATTCACACAGACTCATTTACCTCTGCCCCAGGGAGTGTGGTTTACTGCAACATTTGGGCAGTAAAATGTGAGGGAAAAAGATTTGCTGAGGCAAATATTTGGGAAGGCAATACCGTTTGAGAAGGTCATCAATTTGGGAGGGGAGTAAAAACGGGGGCTAAATTATTTTTGAGTGATGCAAAATTGTGTCAGCACTTTGAGGTCTGACACAGAGAAAAAAGAGTGAGAAAGAAGGGTGAGAGAGAAAGAGAGAGTGGAAATTGGGAAAGGAGGACACAGAGAGAGAGAGAGAGAAACGGAGAGAAAAGGACAGAGAGTGTGTGTGTGAGAGAGAGACCGAATCAGGAAGAGAAAAGGACAGAAAGAGAGAAGGACAGAGAGAGGGGGAGACAGAAGGACAGAGAAAGAGAGACTGTGTGAGACAGAAGCATAGACAGAGTGAAGGGCAGAATGAGAGTGAGCGAAGGACAGAGAATGAGAGACAGAAGGGAAAACGTCAGACAGAAATAAACGGGGTTACGGCATGGACATACTGAAGGGGTGATCTTCAATATTCCAGTTGATCACAACTTTCTCGATGGTTTCTCACAATCCGTTTCTCCCATGAGGGTTACACCCTGCTACGGAGGTTTGCTTCAACCTGGGAATGTATCAACGTGTCACTGTGCAACGGAATTCTCTGTTGTTTTGGGCGTGAAACTCCTCCCTTTCCACCCCTTCCCTCCTGCTCCTCCTCCTCTGTCTATACCTCCACTGTTCAAAGGTTTACAATGCTACCCTCTGCTGGACTCCGCACACCACTGCATTAGCAGCAGATTTCTTTCAGAGACAACATCAAGTCTGCGAATCTCTCACATTGAATATTTGTTTCTTTCTTCAAAGAATGCCTTTGGAGACACAGAGCATGTTAATGTTCAACTTGCGATATTAGGAAAATGATATCAATCTGCCCAGTGCGGCTCCAATACCCTCGTCGATTCTCACTTGAAATTTGTGAGAGTACATCAAAAAATATTATAAGCTGCAGAAAGTGCAATAAACTTCACCCTAGTCTCCACATGCAGTGGGTCACTTTGAGATGCCTGAATACAATTGCAGGGGAAACACTCTATTTAATGTACTGTTATGTAGCCATAATCGTACCAGACAATAGGGGCTGATCTCTCATGGGATAAAAGTGACTGATGGTGATTTAACCTGAGGGCCACCAGAAGGAAGAGAGCCCTTCATGATAACCTGAAACCAGTGATGGGAATTGAACCCATGCTATTCGCATGATACTTCTCTGTGAACGATCAATCCAGGCAACTGAGCTTAGCCAATTCACCTTACATGTGAATAATAACAGGAATGCTGCTCAAAGTCAAATCATTTCCACATTCTAATGTGAGCACAACATTTCTCCACATGAGCATTTTCCACCTCAGTCCAACTGTGACCCTTTCCACACTGGCCTTGTGTCTATCAGTGCTTTGATGGTGCTGTGAGCCTCTGCTCATCCACTCTGACAGTCCTTGATGGTTTTCACCCTCCATCACCCTCCTGCAATGGCATGGTGAATCCAGCAAAGAGTGAAATTGTATCACTTTCACGACAAGGGAGCTCCATTGCACTTTTTTGACCCTGCTCATAATGACAGGAAATTTCTGATTAGACTTCATTGCGGTAGCAGCCTAATGGAATAGATCAGCTTGATGATGAAAACTAGGGTGACCAACCTTTGTTATCACCTGTTTGTGGGTGGGTTCTGATGATGTCTGATAATGCCATGATTTCTACAATCAAAATAATTCTCAGATGGCTGTTTGTGAGATTAATGTGGTGTCTGTTGAGTTGTCACTGAGCAGTGAGACCATGTATAGTGGAATATTTCTCAGATTAACTATTCTATTTAACTTCAGTAGCTCCTTCTGAAGCATTTGATTTTGATGAAGACTTACAGAAGGCTCCAAGCTGATAGGAATTACCCTTTAGGAGATTCGATTTCCCTGGAAACCTCCTTTGGATAGTGCTGCGATGGGGACCACCCTCAGGTTCACAGCTCAACTCTTGCTTGCCCTGGGACAAGGACATTCTCTCAGGGGTGAGAGGGAATAGTCCCCACTTGCCTGGATGGGTGCAGCTCCACCAATCACTGAAGAAGCTCAACACCATCCAGCTGCTTGATTGGCACAGCATCGACAAATGTCCACTTCCTCCACCAGCAGCATACAGTATCTCCAGTGTGTACTGTCTAGAAGGTACACTCCAAATATCCTCAGACAGCACCGTCAAAACCCATAACAATTTCTAGCTAGAAGGACAATGGCAACAGATACATGTGGAAACCACCGCCTGCAAGTTGTCCTCTGAGCCACTCCTGCGTGTAGTTGGGGTGCTGTTTCATACAACCAGGGATAGCTCTTTCTGGTTCACTGTCACTTTCTTCTTTGACTGATTTGTTGTCAGAAGCTGAAAACAAACTATTGCACTGAGAAAACGGCGACTGTGGTTCTAGCAACAACCTGCACCCTGTTCTGTTTGGAAAACATCCCCTTCTATTTTCAATATGCGGCTCAGACGATAATCAACAGTGTGCCATTCTACTGTAGAACAAAGTCAAGCTACTTTAATGAGACTAGGTGGGTGGTATTGGATTGACTTGACATGGTTTTGACGGCTTTACTACCATTTGCTTTAATTCTGCTGCTCAATGCTTTGACAGTTCGACACATTTTAGTGACCAGTCGATTTCGGAAGAGGCTGAAGGGTGAGAACAAAGGAGAGAATTACGGACAGCCAGAGATGGAGAGCAGAAGGAAGACAGTGATTTTGCTCTTCACCATTTCCGGGAGCTTCATCCTCCTTTGGTTAATCTGCATTGTAATTTTTTGATTTGATACTATTCAAGGAATCCATGCTGCCGATTACTTAGGTTTTCTGTACAACTTCAGGAGCGTTGGTTACATTCTGCGGAACCTAAGTTGTTGCACAAACACATTTTGTTACGCAGCAGCATTGTCTGGGTACAGAGCGAAGATCAGTACCGCAGTCAAATATCTGGTTACACGATTTTTTTGCTTTATGAATAAGTAAAATTCACAGTGATGCCCACAGCAGGGTCCTATCATTTGTAGACCATGAAATGTTTTTTTTTCTCTCATGGGAAATGGGCATCTCTGACTTGGTCAGTCCTTTATGTCCCAATATTCGTTGCCCCTTGGTAAAGTTGATGGGGAGCTGCTTTCTTGAACTGCCACAGTCCACGTGCTGTAGGTGAATCGACAATGTTGTCAGGAACGGCATTTCAGGATTTTCATCCAGCGACAGTGAAGGAACAGCGATGTATTTCCAAGTGGGTGATGAACGTTCGAATGTGTCACTCACACACCATTAACGAATGAAGAATCTGGAATATACAATAAAGCAAGATGAAATGGGATGTAATTCACGGCGCAGTTCGCCTGTTGAAAGCATGCTGGCCTGTGACAATTCTCATCATACGCAGGTCTCCTGATCCTGAGGGGAACATATGCCCAGAAGTGTTTTCTGACAACAATAGATTGCGGAGAAACCGGGGTTGGAGCGATAGGTGAGCAAATCAGACACGTAATGTAATGAAGCAAGACAAGCATGTGTGGAATAGCAACACCAACAGTGAAGGCAAAATGGCCTCATCCTTTTGTTCGGTCGACCCTCTCCTCCCTAACCGATACGTCGCGACCTCACCAGACGAAAGGTGCTGACAATATGAAGCAGATACTGAGGAGAGACTCAGCAGGTCTGGCAGCATCTGTGCAGAGACAGAGAGAAAAAGAGTTCACGTTTCCAGTCTGCTCACACTCTTTTTCAGAATGTCTTCAAAAATGGAAGTGGAAATGTGAGCAGTGTTTCTCTCATACCTCGGATGCTGTCAGAGCAGCTTGGGAATTCTCCAGCATTCTCAATGCTCGACGTTCTCTAATGAAAATCATCCTCACATCCCAAAACTCCCAGGGTGTCCCTTCATTATTTCTGTGATTGAGAGGTTTTTATTGAGGAATGGAGGGTAATCGGGAAAAGGTAGGGAAGTAGGTTTGATATTGATCAGATCAGCGATGCTCTCATTGGATGGTGGAATGGGCACTCCGTCTAATGGTGAGAATATCATCTTTGAGGTAGGGAGACCAAAACGAGACACAAAAGTGCAGGCGTGATCTCACCGAGTCCTTGTGTAGCATCAGTGAAGCATCCCGAATCAGAACTCCAATCCTCTCGCAAATGATGGCAAAATACCATTTGCCTTTCTTATTGCTTGCTGCGAATCGGGCAGCGAGTAAACTGCTGGCTCACAGTGAGTGGAAGATTCCAAACAGCTGAGAAAGAGGCTCAGACAGGATGGCTTCTGGATCCACTTCAGGGTTAAATATTGAAGAAAACAACAGCAGCTGATAAGAAATGCGTAATCATTGGGAGACAAAAGGGTTAACCCACCCCAGGCAAGGGGACAGACTGAGGAAGTGGCACCTGCAGGGGCTTTATGAGTTTCAGCAAGGAATTGAACATCCTGTCTCCAAAACTGCCATGAACCTCACGATGCCTGGAAAGGCAGGTTTTAAGAGAGATACAAGCAGCTTGTGGAGAGATATCCATCGTTCCATCAGTAGCTAAACAGCTTGAAAACGGAGTATAATGTGATAAGAAATGAAGTTTTTCATTTTGGAATGGAGAACAGAGCAACAGTGTACTCTTTAAATGGAGAAAGTTGCAACACAAAGGGATTTAATGGAACTTGTGCACATTATGCAGAAAGCTCACATAGGCGGCCACGGATAACCCTTAACGCAATTGGATGTAAGCCCTTGCTTCAAGGGGGTTGGAGCGTTAGAGTATGGAAGTCTTACTGAACTATACAAGGTGCTGGTGAGACCTCATCTGGAGAACTATGAAAGGTTTTGTTCACCATGTTTAAGGAAATCCATAATTTCATTACAAGCAGTTTCGAGTACTTACACTCCGAAGATTCTTGGGATGGAGAGTTTGTCTTCTGACCAAAGCCTAAAGCAGTTTGGACTCTGTTTACTGGCGATTAGGAGAATGAGACGTGATCTCTCATGAAATATAAAGGATTCTTAAGTGGTTTGACATTAAAAATGCTGATAGAATGCGTCTCCTTTATTGAGGAGATAACATACTAACTCTCAGAATAAAAGAAGTTAAATTTCAGACTGAGTGGAGGAAGAAGGTCTTCCCTCAGATGATTGTAAATGTTTGTAGATCTTTGTGACAGAGAGCCAGAATCCCTCCATATACTTAAGGCTGAGAAAGACAGAGATTCTTGATCAGAAGGGGGAACCGCGGGTTAAGCAGGTAGGCAGATAAGGGGGTGCGAGGAATATTGGAACATGCGTGATCCTGTTTAAATATCAGAGCAGATTTGAAGGGTCAAATGCCCTTCTACTCATCTTCTCCCTTTTGATCTTTATCTCAGCTGGAACAGGAATTCAACTTCCATCATTGGCATTTCCCAGCAGTGCAATAGAGCCACCCAGACAACTGAGCTAGCCAACATTAGCATCAATACAACATCAATGATATGAAGATAGAAAGTTTAAAGATTGTTTACAGAGGTTTACAGTAGGAATATGGCATGGTTGGGAAAGTAATTGAGAAACAGAAAAACTATTTAAAAAGTATTGAAGAGGGAAAGTGGAGGGAGAGAGTGAGAAAGAGAGAAAGAGAGAGAGTGAGTGAGAGAGAGAGAGAGAGAGAGAGAGGGAAATAGAATAATCAGGTGGAAGCACCGAGATAGAGACAGGTAGATCGATAGAAACAAAAAGAATAGTGGAGAGAGGTAAAAGCAGAGAGAGCTCTAGAGGAGGGGACAGATCAGGAAAGGATACAACTGCCAGCACCTCCCGGGATCCCTGGATGTCTCAGAGTGTTGTACTGTTATGAAATGTTTAATGACTGTTGCCACTGTTTTAATAGGGGAGAGAAGGCAATTACACACAGTCACCGGGGCGACACGGTGGCACAGTGGTTAGCACTGCTGCCTCACAGCGCCAGGGACCTGGGTTCAATTCCCGCCTCAGGCGACTGACTGTGTGGAGTTTGCACGTTCTCCCCGTGTCTGTGTGGGTTTCCTCCGGGTGCTCCGGTTTCCTCCCACAGTCCAAAGATGTGTGGGTCAGGTGAATTGGCCATGCTAAATTGCCCGTAGTGTTAGGTAAAGGGTAAATGTAGGGGTATGGGTGGGTTGCGCTTCGGCGGGTCGGTGTGGACTTGTTGGGCCGAAGGGCCTGTTTCCACACTGTAAGTAATCTAATCTACTCTAATCAAAAAGTTCAAACTAAGTGTCGGCTGGTCTAGTCGAAGGGTAGCTATTGGTAACAGAGCACGTGAAGTAAATCTCCAGGTCTGCTTCCAAGAATTGTTTGGTTTGGGTGAGGTTCAGAAACTTTGAGAGATACACCGATGGGAACTGTTTGAAGGTAGAGTTATAGAACAAAGAAAATTGCCGTCAAGTCTGGTTAACTGTAACCTTCAGTGTGAAAGGGAGTTGTAATCTCACTCAGTCATGCCATGCAGCTTTGGAAGTAGGTATGGAATGAGAAAAGATAGGAACAGCAGACCAATCAGGAAAGAGAAACAATGACATAATTTCCCAGCCTCGTTCGCACCATGAATTATAGATCATGATCAATTTATTTATTACTTTAATAAAATTTTATAATATTTATAATAATCAATTGTATTAGACCAAACCAACATTAATTGTCAGGGTCTCTTGCTTTTAATTCCTTTACACATTGACTGTGACCTGCCTTATTGGCTCATGAGTAATTTACAACATGGGTGCATTAATTCCTTGTCAGCTAAAGAATGGAAAGTCACCTTCCTTGCTAGTTGTAGAAAGTCTGCATGTGACTGTGGGCTTGGGGTACATATATATCTATATATATATATATATATATATATTCACACACACACAGAGAGAGAGAGAGAGAGAGAAAGCTGAAGAGGTTACTGTGAATGTGTGTGTGTGTGTGTGTGTGTGTGTGTGTGTGTGTCCGTGTGCGCGTGCGTGCATGTCTATACACCCACACACATATATATATATATAGGTAAAGCAACAATACTTTAAAGTAAAGAACTTAGATCCTACTCGGAATTCCGAGCCTATGTCTGACATACCGACACTTTCTGAGTATTGGGATTTTGTTCCTGCATATCCACAGAACACCTAACATCTCCTGATTGTCCTCAGCCTTAGTTTAAACTGTCCACCTGTTACAAACCTTCCCTTCTTTTGAAAACGAAGCATCAAGCCTTCATAGCCGAAATCATGGCGATATTTTACCTGCGCCATCATAAACCGGGTCCTATCCCAGGAAGTAAAAGTTAGGTTCATGAAGCATGCCCTGACTGCGAGGCCATACCACCCAAATTTGCTCAATATGTCCAAGGGTGGTGCGAATGAAAATGCATTACAATTTTGGGAGTCACCTGAATATGAATGGCTTGAGTTGCAAGACTAAAAGCTGTGGCTATCTGTCTGATGGAAGTGACAAACAATTGAACAACAATCAAGTCACCTAATTACATTTACTAAACTCTAGATTTTTGCAATGTTAACCGCCTGGAGTCACTGTCAGGATCCAGACCAATAGTAGGAACCAGTCCAAGGATTTCCAGTCGTAAATGAGGAGAGTGGTGCATTTATTATTTGAATGGCCAGAATCGGACAGAACCATGATCCAAGTTACTCGAAAACAAATTATATCAAGCGTCCTCGCGATTCCATATGCCGTATGCCAGCCCTGATATGGTTGAATGGAACAAGGATACCTACTGGGGGAGGAACTTACCTCAGGTGCCCACCCGACGATCACTGCTGGGCAACCTTTTACCGAGGGGATCGTGAAAATGGGGACAGGCAATCCCCAGCAGTTCACCTTTGAGACTGGGAACAAGATATGAATATGAATGGCTTGAGTTGCAAGACTAAAAGCTGTGGCTATCTGTCTGATGAAAGTGACAAACAATTGAACAACAATCAAGTCACCTAATTACATTTACAAAACTCTAGATTTTTGCAATGTTAACCGCCTGGAGTCACTGTCAGGATCCAGACCAATAGTAGGAACCAGTCCAAGGAGTTCCAGTCGTAAATGAGGAGAGTTGTGCATTTATTATTTGAATGGCCAGAATCGGACAGAACCATGATCCAAGTTACTTGAAAACAAATTATATCAAGCGTCCTCGCGATTCCATATGCCGTATGCCAGCCCTGATATGGTTGAATGGAACCAGGATACCTACTGGGGGAGGAACTTACCTCAGGTGCCCACCCGACGACCACTGCTGGGCAACCTTTTACCGAGGGGATCCTGAAAATGGGGACAGGCAATCCCCAGCAGATCACCTTTGAGACTGGGAACAAGATATCAAAATTCCCCAAGACTGATGAAGGGCTCCAACACGAAACATAGATTTTCCTGCTCCTCGGATGCTGTCTGCCATGCTGTGCTTTTCCAGCAACACAGGCTCAATGCTGATATCCAGCATCTGCTGACCTCACTGTCTCCGTGTCAGGATATTGACTGGTCTGGAGGTTTTTATTTATGAGGAGAAGAGATTGTTTTCACGGACGGACGTCCATGTCTTTGTGGTGGTGGGAGGGTGGAGAAAATGATGGATTTAAAGACTAACGTTCGTATTTTATAGTGAGCAGACAGAGGTTTTGAATAGGCATGAAGGATTTTTTTGCACACAGGGTGTTTGGTGTGTGGAATGGAAATCCTCAGGAATTGGTACATGTGGGCACAATTACAACATTTAACACATGATAAATACATGAATAGGAACGATTTGGAGGGATATGAGACAGGAGCAGCAGGTGGGCCTCGTATAGTTCGAGACAAAGAGTGCTAAAGATACTGGAATCCAAAGTAGACACGGAGCAGGCTGGAAAAACACAGCAAGCTTGGCAGCATCAAGTGGTGCAGAGGTTGACGTTTCGGGTGTAATCTTCTTCAGATGAAGAACCCTGAGACAGATTCTGAGCAAAACCTTACAATTACAATTCAGTATCTGGCTGACATGTCAGCTTTTGTATATTCCAATTGTTTTGCCTGTTTGAAGTTTGGAGAGCCAGACGAGACTACTGGAAGCATTGTATTATGTCGGGGATATAGGTTTAAATAGAATCTGAAATTTTCATTGTAATCAATGAAACTTGTGTATCCTTTCTGACACAGTTCTCCATATCTTACTTCTAATTTGCAAGCTTAACATTTTTTGCAATGCAACAATGTCTGAATAAAAACAGCTTTTGACACATTTACACCTCTCCTGTGCTGACAGATTTCCAGAGTCAGACTGAAGGCTTCTATGTTCCTGCATCTAGTTTAATGTTACACCATTTAGCTTATATTGCCCTCCCTCCAAAAACACCCAACAACACTTCACATCTCGCTGTATTTCATCTGCGGGTGGCTAGGAAACGATAATTTGTGGCTTCACCTGCAAAGCCAGGGAGAGTGATTTTGAATTTGGCAGTCAGTCAGCCATTTTCAGTTTGTTGATAGTTTAATGGATACTGCTCGGATGGATAGGTAGAAAGGTATCTTGCTGCTTCTGGGTGTAGGACTAGGACCACAGTCTTAAAGACCCTAACAATGCTGTGCAACTCTTCCAGAGTTTTGATCTCAAACTTATTGCATTTACATGTATAACTTCAGAATATATCGTGTATATATATATATATATATATATAGGGATATTAATTGTGTTATATGTATGCTTATTTCTGCGTATGTAGCAATTATTGTTGGGTTGGCATTTGTTACCCTGAATTAGCTGATCTGGAGGAAGTGATGGTCAGCTGCCTTCCTGATCTGCTGCAATGTATTTTGTGCAGGGAAACACTCAATAACAAAATGGAATGGAGTAACAGGATTTTCAAACAATTTCACTGGTGGAATCGTGCTGTTTTTCCAAGGCAGGGTGGTGAGAGGCTTGATGTAGAATTGCCAACTGGTGGTGTTCCTATGCATCTGGAGTTCTAGACTATAGTGCCGTGGGTTTGGAAGCTGCTCTGGAAGGAAACTTGGTGAACTTCTTGACTGCATCTTGTCTGTAGTACACACTGCTGCTACTAAGTGTTGGTGTTGGGGACAGGGGATGTTTGTGACTGAGATGCTGAGCAATCTGTTGTCCAAGTTTATTTAACATGGGCACAATTGTTCCAGAAGTGGTCGCACAATGTCTTTTTGGCAAAGTTTCTGAAGTTCATTCTTTTAAAAAGAAAATTCAGAGAAGTGTGGAGATGCTCAGTAGTTTGGCCAGATTCTATGCCAAGAAATCGGTAGAGTCATTTCTTCCCATGAGAACAGGAGTATCATCATGTTGCAAATCCTTCTGCTTTTTTCAATCCATTCCTCAAATGGACTCCTTGTTCCTTTATCTGGTGCGTCTCATATGGTGAACTAGACAGAACATTCAATGACTCAACTGCTCAGGACATGGATAATAATACAAACATGAGTGATGTCCAGGAAACACGGGGATAATAATAATATCAAAATCGATTAAGCATAACACCTAATTTATTGAACAATAGAATAGACTCTGCCATTGCCACCCGATAACAGGTACTGCATGTAGAAAGACCACACTTTCCACAAGCTGACATACAATCACCCCAAGACTAACTCTAAGAGAGGTAGAAATGAGAAAAATATGTTGAAGTTATTAATCAAACAGTGCTGTGCCTGAGCTCAGATCGTAAGGCATAGATTTTAGCACAAAGATAATTGTTGTTCCATGTCATATGAAGTTTAAAGTATCTGCACTCTTAAAATGAATCATTTGTACTTTTGAAATACATAGGGAAGAACGTAGGTAAGCAGATGATTACTCCGACAGGCACGATCATGTACTCAACATGAGTTGGGTTGACCGTGGTTGATTTTTCTACTTTATTGCTTATTTCATTTGGCTGGAGACGTCCATTCGACCTTAATGTTCACACAACAACACCGGAAATCAGGGAACCATAAAGTGGGATATATCTAACACAGTCATGGATTGCGAAATTACTGTATTTGGTTTTGTTACCTCCTCAGTTGAGATTGCCTCTAGAATTGGACATCGCATCATATGAACTACAGTAAATGACATTAACTCACTCCATAGTGTCTAGAAGTGGATGGCCTCCACAATGTGAAGAAATGATCAGGCATTTAGTCACTCCATCTGAACATGCTGACAAGCTGAACTATGAAAGCATTCAGCAACGAATCCATTCTTTGTGGATGCCCACCACAATCTGAAGAAATTTATTAGTTGGCACGGACTTCTTCCACATGTCCAACACTGTACACCACAGCCCTTACCCAAATAAAACCTGAATCCATGCGGCATTGCAAGTTTGCAGTTTAGAAATCAGACACTCTATCTCGGAATAAATAAAGTTTCTTCCTTGAACTCCAGGCTCATATGTCCAAGTGCTTCCCTTAGGCCCTCTCCTTGTGAACATAGATATCCCTCCAAGTTCCTGAGCAGACGTTCGGGCTATAAATCTCCGAAGATTAACCACCTCGTCGCTTGGAAATCAACAGCAATCTATCACAGCTTGTTCTTGGAGACCCAAACATTGTCCTGTTGCCTGCTATCAGTGACTGCTTCTGTGGATTCAGGCTATTTCTAGAGATTATTGGAGACAATGGCCTCATGGTCTTATCATTAAACTATTAATTGTGTAAACTAGCAATGTTCTGTGAAGCTCGGTTTGATGTCAGTCATGGTACATGGTGGAATTTCAATGCAATAATAATCTGGATTTGAGAGTTCAATCATGAAAATAGAATTGTAGTCAAATGTTTTGGGGAGAAATCTCATTTCCTAATGTCTTTCTGGGAAAGGCATCCTTATCTGTTCTCGACTAATGTGATTCCAAAGCCAAAAAAAACGTGGTTCACTCTTATGTCCCTCTTGGAGGTTACAGAACGGTGGTGAATGCTGACCTAACCAGTAATACACACATCCCTTCAGTGAATGACAGAAAATGAAACGCCTTAATGCACAGCTAGTTCCCCCTTGGAGACGATTGTTTCTTTTTCTAGATCACACCTTTGGATTGGAAGGCCCCATACTGAGTCCATTGTTACAATTAAGAGTCAGAGTCATAGAGATGTAGAGCACGGAAACAGACCCTTCTGTCCAACTCATCCAAGCGCACCAGATATCCCAACCCAATCTAATCTTACCTGCCAGCACCTGGCCAATATCTCTCAACACCATTCCTGCTAATATACCCATCCAGATGCCTTTTAATTGTTGCAAATATACAAACTTTCACCACGTTATCTGGCAGCTCATTCCATACACGAACTGCGTGGAAAAGCTGGCCCTTTGGTCCCTTTAATATCTTTCTCCTCTCATCCTAAACCTATGCCCTCTAGTTCTGGACTCCACGACGCCAGGGAAAAGACTTTGTCTATTTATCATATTCATGCCCTTCATGTCTTTGTAGACCTCTATGAGGTCATCCTTTAGCCTCCAATACTCTTAACCTGCCTGGCACCCTCTCCTCATTCCTGATGAAGGGCTTATGCCTGAAACGTCGAATTTCCTATTCCTTGGATGCTGCCTGACCTGCTGTGCTTTAACCAGCAACACATTTTTAACTGTGAAAGCCTCAGGTTTCTCCACCCCCACGCCGTCTTACGTCAGTACACGTAACCCCGCCCTCACGCAAACCTTCGTCACCACGCATAACCCCGCCCCCACGCCGACTTTTGCCACCAAACATAACCCCGCCCCCACGCTTATTTCCGTCACGACGCATGACCCCGCCCCCACGCTTGACCCCGCCCCCACACCGAGCAACGTCACCACGTCTAACTCCGCCCCTACTTCGATCTCTGTCCCCGCCACTAACCCCGCCCCCACTCCCAGCTCCAGTCCCACACCAGGTCCTAGCTCCCAGCCCTGCCGCGTTTTCACCATCCCTCCAGACCTCCCCCTCTCTGAGGATGAAAGATCAGTCCTCAGCAGAGGCCTCACCTTCATTCCCCTACGCCCTCGAATCAATGAGTTCAACACGCGGCAAGATATTGAACAATTCTTCCGCCGCCTTCGCGTCCATGCCTACTTTCACAACCAAGACTCCCGCCCACCCTCTGACGACCCCTTCTTCCGCCTCCAACGCACCCCATCCACCTGGACACCCCGTGCTGGCCTCTTACCCGCCCTCGATCTATTTATAGCCAACGGCCGCCGCGACACTAACGAACTCAACCTGTCCACCCCTCTTACCTACTCCAACCTCTCACCCTCAGAACGTTCAGCTCTCCAATCCCTCCGCTCCAATCCCAACCTCACCATCAAACCGGCAGACAAGGGAGGTGCGGTAGTAGTTTGGCGCACCGACCTTTATACCGCTGAGGCCAAACGCCAACTCGCGGACACCACCTCTTATCGCCGCCTCGACCACGACCCCACCTCCCACCACCAAACCATCATCTCCCAGACCATCCATAAGCTCATCACCTCAGGGGATCTCCCATCCACCGCCTCCAACCTCATAGTCCCACAACCCCTCACCGCCCGTTTCTACCTCCTGCCCAAAATCCACAAACCTGACTGCCCCGGCCGACCCATTGTCTCAGCCTGCTCCTGCCCCACCGAACTCATCTCCGCATACCTTGACACAGTTCTGTCCCCTTTAGTCCAAGAAGTCCCCACCTACATTCGGGACACCACCCATGCCCTCCACCTCCTCCAGGATTTTCGCTTCCCCGGTCCCCAACGCCTTATTTTCACGATGGACATCCAGTCCCTGTACACCTCCATCCCCCATCACGAAGGACTCAAAGCCCTCCACTTCTTCCTTTCCCGCCGCACCAATCAGTACCCTTCCACTGACACCCTCCTTCGATTGACTGAACTGGTCCTCAAGTAAAAAATGAGGTCTGCAGATGCTGGAGATCACAGCTGCAAATGTGTTGCTGGTCAAAGCACAGCAGGTTAGGCAGCATCTCAGGAATAGAGAATTCAACGTTTCGAGCATAAGCCCTTCATCAGGAATAAGAGAGAGAGAGCCAAGCAGGCTGAGATAAAAGGTAGGGAGTTGGGACTAGGGGGGAGGGGCGATGGAGGTGGGATTGGTGGAAGGAGGTCAAGGTGAGGGTGATAGGCCGGAGTGGGGTGGGGGCGGAGAGGTCAGGAAGAGGATTGCAGGTTAGGAGGGTGGTGCTGAGTTGAGGGAACCGACTGAGACAAGGTGGGGGGAGGGGAAATGAGGAAGCTGGAGAAATCTGAATTCATACCTTGTGGTTGGAGGGTTCCCAGGCGGAAGATGAGGCGCTCCTCCTCCAGCCGTCGTGTAGTTGTGTTCTGCCGGTGGAGGAGTCCAAGGACCTGCATGTCCTCGGTGGAGTGGGAGGGGGAGTTAAAGTGTTGAGCCACGGGGTGATTGGGTTGGTTGGTTCGGGCGGCCCAGAGGTGTTCTCTGAAGCGTTCCGCAAGTAAGCGGCCTGTCTCACCAATATAGAGGAGGCCACATCGGGTGCAGCGGATGCAATAGATGATGTGTGTGGAGGTACAGGTGAACTTGTGGCGGATATGGAAGGATCCCTTGGGGCCTTGGAGGGAAGTGAGTGTGGAGGTGTGGGCGCAAGTTTTACATTTCCTGCGGTTGCAGGGGAAGGTGCCGGGGGTGGAGGTTGGGTTGGTGGGGGGTGTGGATCTGACAAGGGAGTCACGAAGGGAGTGGTCCTTGCGGAACGCTGATAGGGGAGGGGACGGAAATATATCCTTGGTGGTGGGGTCCGTTTGGAGGTGGCGGAAATGGCGGCGGATAATACGTTGTATGCGCAGGTTGGTGGGGTGGTAGGTGAGAACCAGTGGGGTTCTGTCTTGGTGGCGGTTGGAGGAGCGGAGCTCAAGGGCGGAGGAGCGGGAAGTGGAGGAGATGCGGTGGAGGGCATCGTCGATCACGTCTGGGGGGAATGTGCGGTCCTTGAAGAAGGAGGCCATCTGGGTTGTGCGGTGTTGGAATTGGTCCTCCTGGGAGCATATGCGGTGGAGACGAAGGAATTGGGAATATGGGATGGCGTTTTTACAGGGGGCAGGGTGGGAGGAGGTTTAGTCCAGGTAGCTGTGGGAGTCAGTCGGTTTATAATAGATGTCTGTGTTGAGTCGGTCGCCCGAGATAGAAATGGAAAGGTCTAGGAAGGGGAGGGAGGAGTCTGAGACAGTCCAGGTGAATTTCAGGTCGGGATGGAAGGTGTTAGTAAAGTTGATGAACTGTTCAACCTCCTCGTGGGAGCACGAGGCAGCGCCGATACCATCATCGATGTAGCGGAGGAAAAGGTGGGGGGTGGTGCCAGTGTAGTTGCGGAAGATGGACTGTTCCACGTATCCTACGAAGAGGCAGGCATAGCTGGGGCCCATGCGGGTGCCCATGGCAACTCCTTTAGTTTGGAGGAAGTGGGAGGATTGAAAAGAGAAGTTATTCAGGGTGAGGACCAGTTCAGTCAGTCGAAGGAGGGTGTCAGTGGAAGGGTACTGGTTAGTGCGGCGGGAAAGGAAGAAGCGGAGGGCTTTGAGTCCTTCGTGATGGGGGATGGAGGTGTACAGGGACTGGATGTCCATAGTGAAAATAAGGCGTTGGGGACCGGGGAAGCGAAAATCCTGGAGGAGGTGGAGTGCGTGGGTGGTGTCCCGAACGTAGGTGGGGAGTTCTTGGACTAAAGGGGACAGGACCGTGTCGAGGTATTGGGAGATGAGTTCGGTGGGGCAGGAGCAGGCTGAGACAATGGGTCGGCTGGGGCAGGCAGGTTTGTGGATTTTGGGCAGGAGGTAGAAACGGGCGGTGCGGGGTTGTGGGACTATGAGGTTGGAGGCGGTGGATGGGAGATCCCCTGAGGTGATGAGGTCCTGGATGGTCTGGGAGATGATGGTTTGGTGGTGGGAGGTGGGGTCGTGGTCAAGGGGGCGATAAGAGGAGGCGTCCGCGAGCTGGCGTTTGGCTTCAGCGGTGTACAGGTCAGTGCGCCAAACTACCACCGCGCCTCCCTTGTCTGCGGGTTTGATGGTGAGGTTGGGATTGGAGCGGAGGGAGTGGAGGGCTGCACGTTCTGAGGGTGAGAGGTTGGAGTGGGTGAGAGGGGTGGACAGGTTGAGTCGGTTGATGTCACGGCGGCAGTTGGCTATAAAGAGGTCGAGGGCGGGTAGGAGGCCTGCACGGTGTGTCCAGGTGGATGGGGTGTGTTGGAGGCGGGAGAAGGGGTCGTCATAGGGTGGGCGGGAGTCTTGGTTGTGAAAGTAGGCATGGAGGCGAAGGCGGCGGAAGAATTGTTCAATATCTCGCCGCGTGTTGAACTCATTAATCCGAGGGCGTAGGGGAACGAAGGTGAGGCCCCTGCTGAGGACTGATCTTTCATCCTCAGAGAGGGGGAGATCTGGAGGGATGGTGAAAATCCGGCAAGGCTGGGAGCTAGGACCTGGTGTGGGACTGGAGCTGGAGCTGGAGCTGGGGGCGGGGTTAGGGGCGGGGACAGAGATCGAAGTAGGGGCGGAGTTAGACGTGGTGACGTTGCTCGGTGTGGGGGCGGGGTCATGCGTCGTGACGGAAATAAGCGTGGGGGCGGGGTTACGTGAAGCGACGGGAGATGACGTGGGGGCGGGGTTATGGGCGGGGTTATGCGTAGTGACGAAAGACGGCGTGGGGGCGGGGAAACCTGAGGATTTGTGCTCCTGCAGGTTAGTGATGTCAGTGGGGGCGGAAGTGGCTGCGTCGACGGCAACCGGAGGGGCGGAAATGGTTGCAGCGACGGAGGAGTGGTGGTCATTCCCGGTGGCCGCGTGGGTCGCGGGTCCGTCGGCGATCGTGGAAGCGGTTGTGTGTGTGGTGGTCACCGGGGCAGTTGTAGGGGCGGCGATCGCGGGGTCTCCGAGGTCGGTGGGGGCGGAAGTGACGTCACGGTGGGCGGCGGCCTTTGGTGCCGCGGGCGCTGTGGAGGCCACATGTGTAATGGCGTCCGACAGGCCTGTGGAAGATTCTGGAATAGTTGAGGGGCCACGAGTGTGGGGGTAAGTACATGAAAGTTTTTGGTACTTACTGTCTTTAATCTCTGATAGGGCTAGGAAGAACTGTTTGTTGAGTTTGTGGATTCTTCTGTAGATGAAGAACAGCAGGGGTCCTTTGCAGGTCTGTGAGAGTGTTGTCCTGAGCTGGGGTAGGGCTGATTGCAGGGAGTGTAAGTGGCGACGCATGGCTGCAAGGGTGGAGCGGAGGATCCGGAGGGAGGTCTGTTGCTGGAGGCTTCGGATTTGTTGTAGGTACAGGTTGTCCTGGTTGGGTCCAAATTTTGTTGGTTGGACTGTAGTTCGGAGTCCGTGTGGGATAAGTCGGTTCCTTAGGCAGGTACTGAGGAAGGAGATGTGGCTGTAGTAACGGGTCTGTTTGAGAACGTGGCTGAAGAGCTTCTGTGCAGAGGAGATGACCTGGGGGGTGCAGTGAGAGAGGGACTCACTGAAATCCTTGTAGAGGGAGGAAGAGAGCTTCTTCAAGGAAGGCATCCTTGTAAGAGGATTCGCAGTAGGTTAAAATCTTCGAGTAAAAAATGAGGTCTGCAGATGCTGGAGATCACAGCTGCAAATGTGTTGCTGGTCAAAGCACAGCAGGTTAGGCAGCATCTCAGGAATAGAGAATTCAACGTTTCGAGCATAAGCCCTTCATCAGTAATAAGAGAGAGAGAGCCAAGCAGGCTGAGATAAAAGGTAGGGAGTTGGGACTAGGGGGAGGGGCGATGGAGGTGGGATAGGTGGAAGGAGGTCAAGGTGAGGGTGATAGGCCGGAGTGGGGTGGGGGCGGAGAGGTCAGGAAGAGGATTGCAGGTTAGGAGGGTGGTGCTGAGTTGAGGGAACCGACTGAGACAAGGTGGGGGGAGGGGAAATGAGGAAGCTGGAGAAATCTGAATTCATACCTTGTGGTTGGAGGGTTCCCAGGCGGAAGATGAGGCGCTCCTCCTCCAGCCGTCGTGTAGTTGTGTTCTGCCGGTGGAGGAGTCCAAGGACCTGCATGTCCTCGGTGGAGTGGGAGGGGGAGTTAAAGTGTTGAGCCACGGGGTGATTGGGTTGGTTGGTTCGGGCGGCCCAGAGGTGTTCTCTGAAGCGTTCCGCAAGTAAGCGGCCTGTCTCACCAATATAGAGGAGGCCACATCGGGTGCAGCGGATGCAATAGATGATGTGTGTGGAGGTACAGGTGAACTTGTGGCGGATATGGAAGGATCCCTTGGGGCCTTGGAGGGAAGTGAGTGTGGAGGTGTGGGCGCAAGTTTTACATTTCCTGCGGTTGCAGGGGAAGGTGCCGGGGGTGGAGGTTGGGTTGGTGGGGGGTGTGGATCTGACAAGGGAGTCACGAAGGGAGTGGTCCTTGCGGAACGCTGATAGGGGAGGGGAGGGAAATATATCCTTGGTGGTGGGGTCCGTTTGGAGGTGGCGGAAATGGCGGCGGATAATACGTTGTATGCGCAGGTTGGTGGGGTGGTAGGTGAGAACCAGTGGGGTTCTGTCTTGGTGGCGGTTGGAGGAGCGGGGCTCAAGGGCGGAGGAGCGGGAAGTGGAGGAGATGCGGTGGAGGGCATCGTCGATCACGTCTGGGGGGAATCTGCGGTCCTTGAAGAAGGAGGCCATCTGGGTTGTGCGGTGTTGGAATTGGTCCTCCTGGGAGCAGATGCGGCGGAGACGAAGGAATTGGGAATATGGGATGGCGTTTTTACAGGGGGCAGGGTGGGAGGAGGTGTAGTCCAGGTAGCTGTGGGAGTCAGTCGGTTTATAATAGATGTCTGTGTTGAGTCGGTCGCCCGAGATAGAAATGGAAAGGTCTAGGAAGGGGAGGGAGGAGTCTGAGACAGTCCAGGTGAATTTCCCTGAATAACTGCTCTTTTCAATCCTCCCACTTCCTCCAAACTAAAGGAGTTGCGATGGGCACCCGCATGGTCCCCAGCAATGCCTGTCTCTTCGTAGGATATGTGGAACAGTCCATTTTCCGCAACTACACTGGCACCACCCCCCACCTTTTCCTCCGCTACATCGATGACTGTATTGGCGCTGCCTCGTGCTCCCACGAGGAGGTTGAACAGTTCATCATCTTTACTAACACCTTCCATCCCGACCTCAAATTCACCTGGACTGTCTCAGACTCCTCCCTCCTCTTCCTAGACCTTTCCATTTCTATCTCAGGCGACCGACTCAACACAGACATCTACTGTAAAGCGACTGACTCCCACAGCTATCTGGACTACATATCCTCCCACCCTGCCCCCTGTAAAAACTCCATCCCATATTCCCAATTCCTCTGTCTCCGCCGCATCTGCTCCCAGGAGGACCAGTTTCAACACCGCACAGCCCAGATGGCCTCCTTCTTCAAGGACCGCAGATTCTCCCCAAACGTGATCGACGATGCCCTCCACCGCATCTCCTCCACTTCCCGCTCCTCCGCCCTTGAGCCCCGCCCCTCCAACCGCCACCAAGACAGAATCCCACTGGTTCTCACCTACCACCCCACCAACCTCAGTATATAGCGTATCATTCGCCGTCATTTCCGCCACCTCCAAACGGACCCCACCACCAGGGATATATTTCCCTCCCCTCCCCTATCAGCCGTCCGCAAAGACCACTCCCTTCGTGACTCCCTCGTCAGGTCCACACCCCCCACCAACCCAACCTCCACTCCCGGCACCTTCCCCTGCAACCACAGGAAATGTAAAACTTGCGCCCACACCTCCTCCCTCACTTCCCTCCAAGGCCCCAAGGGATCCTTCCATATCCGCCACAAGTTCACCTGTACCTCCACACACATCATCTATTGCATCCGCTGCACCCGATGTGGCTCCACTAAATTGGGGAGATGGGCCGTTTACTTGCGGAAGGCTTCAGAGAACACCTCAGGGACGCCCGGACCAACCAACCCAACCACCCCGTGGCTCAACACTTTAACTCTCCCTCCCACTCCACCGAGGACATGCAGGTCCTTGGACTCCTCCACCGGCAAAACATAACAACACGACGGTTGGAGGAAGAACGCCTCATCTTCCGCCTGGGAACCCTCCAACCACTAGGGATGAACTCAGGTTTCTCCAGTTTCCTCATTTCCCCTCCCCCACCTTGTCTCAGTCGGTTCCCTCAACTCAGCACCGCCCTCCTAACCTGCAATCTTCTTCCTAACCTCTCCGCCCCCACCCCACTCCGTCCTATCACCCTCACCTTGACCTCCTTCCACCTATCACATCTCCATCGCCCCTCCCCCAAGTCCCTCCTCCCTACCTTTTATCTTAACCTGCCTGGCACCCTCTCCTCATTCCTGATGAAGGGCCTATGCCCGAAACGTCGAATTTCCTATTCCTTGGATGCTGCCTGACCTGTTGTGCTTTAACCAGCAACACATTTTCAACAGAAAACAGCCCTAGCCTATTCAACCTCATTCTCCACCTCAAATTCTCCAACTCTGGCAACATCCTTGTAAATCTTTTCTGAACCCTTTCCGATAGAAAGGAGACCGGAATTGCACGCAGTATTCCAACAATGGCCTAGCCAATGTCCTGTACATGACCTCGCAATTCCTGAACTTAATACTCAGACCAATAAAGAAAAGCATACCAAACCTGTGACTCTGCTTTCTAAGAGCTATGAAACTTCATCCAAAGGTCTCCTTGTTCAACAACACTCCCTCGGGCCTTACTATTCGGTGTATAAGTCTTGCTAAGATTTGCTTTCCCAAAATGCAGCACCTCATATTTATCTAAAGTAAACTTCATCTGACAGTTCTCAAACCATTGGCCCATCCAATCAAGATCCTGTTCGCAGAACAACGCTGCATTAGGATCGAAACCTCTGCACTTTCAGAGACAGATCACTGTTGTTGGAATACTCACCAGATTCCACAATTAATTGGGTTCTCGCCAAGTTGCATTGTGAGGCTTAACTTGTTTACTTGGGAGGTCTTATCTCTACATGCAATAAAGTTTAAATCATTGTTTCAATACTTAGAACATAAGAAGCAGGAGCAGGAGTCGGCCATCTGCCCTCCGAGCCCGATCCAGGATTCAATAAGATCATGGCTGATCATTTCATGGCCTCAGCTCCTCTTACCCTTCCCTTAACCATAACCCTCAATTCCTTTACTGATAAAATAATTTTAGTTTTAAACATATTAAATGAGGTAGTCTCAGCAACTTCACCAGGCAGGGAATTCCACAAATTCACAATGGTTTTGGTGAAAACTTTCTTCCTAAATTCAGTGCTAATTCTGCTCCCCCTCATTGAGAGGCGATGCCCTCATGTCCTATTTTCACCTGCCAGTGGAAACATCCTCCCTGCTTCGATCTTATCTATTCCCTTCATAATATTATATGTTTCTAGAAGATCCCCCTCATTCTTTCAAATTCCAATCAATATAATCCCAGTCTGCTCAGACCTTCCTTTATAAGCCAAACCCATCAAATCCAGAAACAGCTTAGTGAAAATCCTCTGCACCCTCTCCAACGCCAGTACATCCTTTCTCAAGTAAGGAGACCAAAACAATATGCAGTAACGATACAGCTGCAGCATAACCTCCCTATTTGTAAACTCAATCCCGCTAGCAACGAAGGACAAAATTGAATTTGCCTTCTTAATTTCCAGTTTCACCTGCAGACCAACTTTCTGTGATTCATGTGCAAGTACACCCAGGTCCCTCTTTACAGCACCTCGCCTCCTGGTTTTGTTGTTCAAATAGTAATCCTTTTTACTGTTGTTCCGACCAAAGTGGATGACTTCGCATTTGTCAACATTTTACTCTATCTGCTCGACTTTTGGCCACCCACTTCAAATATCTACCCCCCCTAAAAACCTGACTCCCTGTGAGATTTTGGAATATATAGCCAAATTAAAATGAACTTGTGGTGATTTACATACCACACTATGTTCATTGCTAGTCGTATGCATCATTAGTGACGTGAGAAATGAATGTTGTGATTGGCACACTATTCAATCGGCTTTCTGTCCTGTACAATGTGGAACATTATGAGTGTCAACCTCAGTGTTGTATTTGAGCTACTCTCAGACAGATACATGGAAAAAATTCCATCCTCGCCCTGGACTGTGCTTCCTGGGTAGTGGACATGGATTGGAAAGGCAGGTGGGGAGCTGATTGCCACAGTCATCAGAGTATCTGTCCGACCTCTGAGGTTATAGCAATTGTAAGGTTGGTTCCGGCCATTTTCTTGTCAATGGTTGGCACAGATTGTTGATAGCCATGGTAACAGTGATGGTGACGTCATAGTAGGCCAATGGGAGATGAGTAAATTCTCACTTTTGAAGGTGGTCATTGCCTGGTGCTTGTGGGATGTGAATGTTATTTGTCTATTATGACTCCTAGTCAGATGCTATTTCACTGAATATGGACACAGATCTCTTCTTTATCTAAGGAATTGTAAATGGTGCTAAACATTGTACAGTCACGAAGAACCATCTGCAGTTTGGAGGGAAGGGCGTTGTTAAGGCTTGTGCAGATGTTAAAGCCTCGGTTCTGAATCTGAAAAAACGGCTGCAGGGATGCCCGATGGCTGAGATAGCTATAACCATCTTCACTGGTAATCAGGATGAAAGCAAACATAGTTGCAATCTCAATGACTGCAGTTTTTCAAAGGCTTTTTATTGTGAATATGTATTCATAATTTATATGATTCAGAGCTTACCATTTCTTTTCGGGAACTGAGCTTTAACTGTAACAAAAGGCACAACTGATCGAGGAATAAGAATCAGTGCTTCTGTAAATGCAAGTCAAATTATCCTGAGTTTGGAGCACAGTAGAGTTAACATGTGGCTGTGGAGGAAGGTCAGAGGCAATGATACAAAAACAAACACGGAGTGACAGAGTTTAATGTTTGTCATTATCACACTAAATGAAGAAAAATGCTCACAACTCTGGAAATTGGATTTATGAGCTGTGCTAACAGCATAGAATATGTTGATGCATATAAAGCATACAAGAATTTGTGCCACAAATATGTAAATTATATTTCCACCAAAAGGACAGGTCACAACTGGAGTTCATTAACATGGAATACTCATTCAGTTTCGAGCCTTTGGGAACGGGATAGGCTTGTATGCGATATCAAAAAGCCATGTTAAATGTTCTGCATTCTGTCTTCTTAATTTTATGCCATGTTGATCAACCTAATTATTAATCTTTCTCATAATATTACAGGTACTGAAGTTAGTTACTTAAAAGCAGATATCTTTATCTCTTTACAACTAAACATCTTGCTAACAAGGAGGGCACACGCGATGAAATGAAAGGCAGCAATCGCTGAAAAACTTTGAGCGTGGAGGAAAATAAGTTCCACATGAAGAAAAGTGGACCCAGCACGGAGGAGAATGGGTTCAGCACGGAGGAGAATGGGCCAAGCGTGGAAGGCAGTGCGCCCGGTTTGGAGCAGAGTGTGTCCCAGGGCCCAGTGTGGAGGAGAGTGTACCGAGTGTGGATCTCAAGTGAGCCCCTACTTACCAGACTGGAGCAAGCACGGGGCCTGTCTTCAGTGGCTGTCTGTTTGGTGAGGGCAATGTCATCGAGGGAGGCAAAAGATGGCACCCGAGGATCAGCAACTTTGAGGTTGGTTGGGTCCAGCACTGGTGGTTGGTGAAGCAGTGACAGATATGTATCACAGCAATATCAATGCGGTGGGCCAATGGCGAGAGAAGAGACTCTGGCATTGGTTGGTTTGGCACAGATGGTGGTGAGGTTGTGGCAGCGGAGTATTTGACCTGTAGCAAAGATGGTGTCTGAGGGCCAGTGACTTCGATGTAGGTTGAGTCCAGTGTAGACGGTGGTGATGATGTGATGGCGGTGAAAGTTTAGTTGATGGTGAGTTGGCTCAGCATTGATAGACTCTCTTCTGATTGGCTGATGAATGGTATATGGAATTTGATTTAGACAGATGTGAGATGTTAGTGTTTGGAAAGGCAATTCATGACAAAACATATCCATTTAATGGGATGGTTCTGGGGAGTGTTGCTGAATGAAGTGGAGTCACAGGTTAACAAGAGAGTGAAGAAAGCTTTATTGTCAATGCATTGACGATAGAGTTGTGGGTGCACAGGGTATTATTTGGGCCACTTTTGGAATTCTTAATTTATTTCTGGTCTTCCTGCTGTAGGAAAGATTTTCTGAAACTTTAAACCATTCAGGAAAGCTGACAAGGATGATGCTGAGATTGGAGGGCTGGAGCGAGAGGGAGAGGCTGAAAGAAAGGCAGGATATGCTGTGACTGCTTTCCCTCCGGTGTCTGAGGCAAAGGGGTGACCTTATTGACGTTTGTAACGTCATGAGGGGCATGGTTAGGGGAATTAGAAAAGGTATGTTTCCGAATGTATGTAAGTCCAACACTGGAGGGGATAGGTTAAATTGAGGGAGAAAAGATTTGAAAGGGAACTGAGGGGTTACTTTCCCACACAGCGAGTGATGGTTGGATGGAATGACGTGTCGTAGGAATTATGAATATTTTGAATAGGAAGGGTTTAGGTGGATATGGACACATACTAGCAAATAGGACTATATTTGTTAAAGGTATCTGGTGAGAATGGATGATTTGAATGGAAGGCTCTGTTTCCATGCTGAACAACTCCATGTCGAGAAACATATTTCAAAATAACTTTATCACATCAAATTAAATAGTTGTTGTTGACATATCCAATCTGATATTAGGTCAGGTGAGAGTAACTTATTTGAAGTAGTAGATTTTAAGGAGCATTTTAAATTGGAGAAGGAGCTGGATACTCAGACAGAGTTTGATTCGGGAGAGCAGAAGGTTAAACAGCTGAGTGATACAGTATTGTTCCAAATTGTCAATCTTTCTGTTGTTACAGAAGAAGGCTTACACCTGAAGCGTCGACTTCTCCACCTCCTGATTCTGCCTGGATTGCTGTGTCCTTCCAGCTTCCTGCTTGTCTACTTTGGATTCCAGCATCTGCAGGGGTTTTTTTTTGTCTCTTCCTGCTGTCTCTGGCATTCTTCCCTGCCATTTCATATTGGATTTAATTCCATGAACTTAGTCATTTCTTTTCCCATCTGGTAACATTTATATCAGGGTTGAACACTTTCATCGATATTTTACAAAATAAGATTTACAGAAGTTCAAGAAAGCAAATGAATCAATGGATGATCTTGGAGCATCTTAAATAGACGGGTGGGAATGCAACATCAAGAATTTGGAGGACAATATGCCTGCACAGGTCATTGTGGTTAGTGGATAATCAGGAAATGGGATTTGTTGGGAAAGCAAGCCAGGAAGGTGGTAGAAATTTGCACAAAGTAAATTCATGAAGTTTATAATCTGGTGTCAGGCCGATAGGACCCTTGTAATTCAAGGGGACAGAGGGAACAATGGAGTGAATGGATATTTTACCCGTTATAAGTTGGGGCAGGGATGGATTTAGGAGCTGTTTTCCAGAAGGAAACAATAATTCTTGGTGACGATGCAAATTCCTTTTTACATATATTTCAGACACTAATATGGAGCCACAAGCAAACATGGTTCATCCAGAATCAGTTCCCACAGTCAGTTCATTGCATGCAGTGAGAGCCTGAAAACATTTTTATCGAAGCACCGAGGATGCTGGCTCATTTCCCACGTCCGACCCCGATTCGGATCACGTCTGACCCTCTATTGGATCTTGGATTCCCCCCACAGCACAGCAGCTGATTGTGCAAATGATTTCAGCATCAAGCCAGGGGGAAACTGAAGGAAACAGACAAAGGCAAGTATTGATGAAAATACATTCGTGATAAAAAGAAATATATTTGTACAGTGTATCATTCTTTATAATCGGAAACGTCTCAACATTTTTAACTTTTGTCCAGACATGTGGACCAGAGAATTCTGTGAGGAAGAGCGGGTTGTTCCCATTCTGCCCTGCAGTGAATGATGGTGCTTTTCTCCAGGTCGTGTGATTCACTCTGATTGCTCGGTATGATTAGATGAGATTACTTACAGTGCGGAAACAGGCCCTCCGGGCCAACAAGTCCACACCAACCCACCGAAACGAAACCTAACACTACGGGCAATTTAGCACGGCCAATTCACCTGGCCTGCACATCTTTGGTCTGTGGGAGGAAACCCACGCAGACACGGGGAGAACGTGCAAACTCCACACAGTCAGTCACCTGAGGCGGGAGTTGAACCCGGGTCTCTGGCGCTGTGAGGCAGCAATGCTAACCACTGTGCCACCGTGCCGTGCACTAGCACTTCAAGCACGTCTGATTCGTCTTCTGGTTATGCTTTTGTTGTTCAGTTTTCTACTGAATGTTGCACCTTGCTATCAGCACTTTACTCTGGCTTCGCTCCTGCAGTCGGTTTCATTTTGCTCCTCAGATGAAGTCAGTCCTATCCAATAGAAAAGAAGTGTTATCATGTTGTTGCTCCTCCTTCTCCTTTCGGACCATTCCTCACGTGGACACTTGGTTCTTATAGATATCTACTGAATCTCATGTTGGCTCTCAGTTACTCGGATGTATTCATCAAATGATTTATTTTTATAACTGGATATTTCAATGCATTATTTAACTGGTCACTGAAAATTTTCAGGAGCATCACATAAATAAATGCATTTGTGCACTGTGGAATATAGGTAAAGTAGTGTTATTTGTGCAATCATAATTACTTATGCAAGGTAAATGAACTCACACCAGTGCATAATTGTTTCAGCAAAGAACTGAGTCAACAAGAAAGAAAACTATGTGAAGGAAATACATAATTGTTTTTGTATTAGCTAAAATGTGCATAGAAGAATGAAATGTGCCTGCAAACAATATTAGATATTACAGACAAATGGATCAGGTGCTGTGAGGGGAGGGGGTTAAGCTAGATATGCCTGTACAAACAGTAATTGTAAGCATCTGTTTCCCGATTCTGCAAAAAAAGAACAAACCACAATCAAGAAGTAATGAGGTAATAAGGTCATACAAATAAGGGAAATAGATGATAGTGAAGGAAGATATACCTAACAATGGACCATGGCGGGATGTGGTCAAGCAGACTTGTGAGGCCAAACCAAAGCATTTTGTCACAGACAAGGCCGGATAAGGCAAGAGATAAACAAGAGTAATGGGCGCCGGTCTGAGAGAGGTGGGAGATGCAAACAGAGGAGGAGCAATGGGATGAAAGAATAGGAAATAAATCTCATAAATATTGTGTACCAGTTGAATTGATTGTGTGTGTGTCCCTGCCTTATGCATAGTGAACACAACACCCCTCTTGCAAAAGCGAAATAACTGACACTACTGATTCAGATCTTGTCTCGGACTGAAATTATTGAAGTGAGTGAGCTTCGTTTCTCACATGCAGCAACTTAAGTTCCACAGCATATAGCCGGCTTGTACAAAGAGATCAAAAGCAGCAAGATTCAATGAATACCCAGCATTAACGTAATACAATATATGCACCGACCAGAGAAGTATGAACCTGGCTGATATCGAGAAGAGTAAAGTCACAGATTTCTTTCTGCTGTCTACCGCTGTGCCGTTCTCTGTTTTTCTCTGACCCCTCAGACCATTACGCACCTTAATTGCCTCGAAGGTGTTTCGGCCAGTCAGAATGTTGATAAAGAGAATAAAAATGAATCGTATAATTGAAGTTACAAATTGTTTGAAGTATTAAACTTGCCCACCAAATGTCATTATAATAACTGTAGATGCTGCAACAGTACCATGGAACACTGTCGATTATCATTAGCGGTTCACATCAAAAGTTGTTGGGAATGATTTTAACAAAAACAAAATGCAAATCGCTGTTAGGATTTTTGACGCATTTTATTCTGTGCAGTACTTAGTTTTCATTTGATTAAAACAGATAGCAACAAATTGATCAAAGGAAAAAGCAAAGGGAACCAGACAGAACAATCAATTGCCATGAAGTTCAGGATAACATAAAACGACAAGCAGGAACAACGTCCAAGAAACATCATGGATAATAAAGGAAACCAAACCAACCAACTATGATTTCAAAAATAATGAACAGTAAATCAGATGCTGACGTGGCAACAAGGTAGCAAGTGGCGCATTTGGAAAAATCACACTTGCCCCTCGACAAGAATATAATCGTGACAAAAGGTTAGGGACAGAAGGGGGTGAAAAGAAACTTGAAGTTACTGCAAACGTTCTCTGTGACTTAGCCCGGACTGTAATTGATGCATTTTCAGGGGAAAAAAATGATTGTTGTTATATGCCGTATCATGTTAAAGAATCAGAACACCAAAGTTTTTCAAAATTAATCAGAGACAAGGAAGAATCTTTACTACAATAATATCTGGAATGAAGAATTTTAGATCCATTAAATATTAGAGAAATTGGGTGTATTCTCTTTGGAGCATACAATATCAAGATTCAGGAGGGCAAAAATGGGACATTAGGTTAACTTTGGCAAATAAGATTAAGGAGAATTCAAAAGGTTTTTATAAATACATCAAGGACAAAGGATAACTAGGGAGAGTGTAGGGCCTCGCAAAGA
This sequence comes from Hemiscyllium ocellatum, assembly GCF_020745735.1. Taxonomy (NCBI): domain Eukaryota; kingdom Metazoa; phylum Chordata; class Chondrichthyes; order Orectolobiformes; family Hemiscylliidae; genus Hemiscyllium; species Hemiscyllium ocellatum. Next base: position 29,601,247 of record NC_083440.1, on the reverse strand, counting down.
TCAGCTAGTGTTTACCTGGAGAAGGACTTTCAAGATATACTTTGTGGGGAAATACATGGTGACATCTTGAAAAATGTCCACATTACACAGAAGGAAGTACTGATTGTCTTGAAATGTATAAAAGTCGATAAGTCCCCAGGACCTAAACAGATGTACTCCAGAACTGTGTGGGAAGCTAGGGAAGTGATTGTTGGGCATCTTGCTGACATATTTATGTTATTGATAGTCGCAGGTGAGGTGCCTGTCGATTGGAGGTTGGCTAACGTGGTGCCACTATTTAAGAAATGTGGTAAGGAAAAGCCAGGGAACTATAGACTAGTGAACCTGACATTATAGGCAAGCTTTTGAAGGGAATCCAGAGGGACATGAGTTAAAATATTTGAAAAAGCAGTGATTGATTAGGGATATTGAACATGGCTTTTTGTGGGAAATTATGGCTCATGAACTTGATAATTTTTTTTGAAGAAGTATCAAAGAGGATTGATGAGGACGGAGTAGTGGACGTGATCTATGTGGACTTCAGTAAGGCGTTCTACAAGGTTCCCCACGGGAGATTGGTTAGCAAGGTTAGATGACGTGCAATGCAGGGAGAACTAACCATTTGGATGCAAAGCTGGCTTAAAGGTAGAAAACAAAGGGTGGTGATGGAAGGTTGTTTTTTCAGATTGGAGGTCTGTGACGAATGGAGCACTACAGGATCGCTGCAGCGTTCACTATCTTTCGTCATTTTCATAAATAATTTGAATGTGAACATAGTAGGTATAATTAGTAAATTTGTAATTACACCAAAATTGGAGGTGTAGTGGACAGCAAAGAATGTTACTCAGATTTCAATGGATGTTGATCAGATTACAGTGGGCTGAGGGCTGGCAGCCTGAGTTTAATTTAGATAAATGCGAGGTGCTGCATTTTAGAAAAGCAAATCGGAGCAGGACGTGTACACTTTATGACAGGGTTCTGGGGAGTTTTGCTGAACAAACAGAGCTTGGAGTGAAGGTTCATTGTTCCTAGAAAGTGGAGTCACAGGTGGATAGGATGCTGAAGAAGGTGTTATGTATGCTTGCATTTTCTGGTCAGAGTATTGAGTACAGGAGTTGGGTGGTCATATTGCGGCTCTACAAGACATTGGTTAGGTTACTTTGGGAATATTGCGTTCAATTCTGGTATACTTCCTATTAGAAGAATATTATGAACTTAAAATGGTTCAGGAAATATTTGGAAGGATGTTGTCATGGTTGGAGGATTTGAGCTCTAGGAAGAGACTGAATTGGCTAGGGTTGTTTTCCTTGGAGCATCGAAGGTTGAGAGGTGACTCTATGGAGATCTATAAAATCATGAGAGGCACGGATAGGCTAAACAGACAAAGTCCAGAACTAAAGTACATAGGTTTAGGATGAGGGGGAATTGATTTAAAATTGTCCTAAGGGGCAACACATTCCCACATTAGGTGATATGTGTATGGGATGAGCTGCCAGAAGAAGTGGTGGAGGCTGGTACAATTACAGCTTTTAAAAGGCATTTAAATTGGTATATGAATAGGTAGGCTTTAGAGTGATGTGGGACAAGTGATATCAAATGAGACCAGATTAGGTTAGGATATCTGGTCGGCAAGGACGAGTTTGTGCGAAAGGTCTGTTTCTATGCTGTACATCTCTATGACTCTAAGACTCCTTTATTAAAGTATCCAAAATCAGTCGCAATTTTGACAGGGTAACGGATGATATTTTTGCTAATTGGTATTTCGTAACTATTGATTAGAATTTCAAGATTGTCAACAAAATGGCTTGGATTGAGATGAGAGAAATGTCTTTTCTTTGGAAATCTGTTAGGATTTGGAATTCACTGCCTGGAAGAGTAGTGGAGGCAGATTCCAAATGAAATTTCAAATAAACAGCTGGATATGCTTTTGCAAGTGATGAGGTTTGAGGCCTACGGAGATTGGGTTTAATAGTGGGAATAGATGGGCAGCTCTTTTTATATCTAGTACCTATACGATTGATCGAATGACTTTCTTCTGTACTATAACATTCTCCCCTTCTATAACATGAGCTGCTGATTATTCCAAGAAACACGGGCATGTGATTGAGAACACCTGATTGTATTTACTCTATGGGTTACTCTAACTTGCTCGAGTTTCACTTAAGAATACAGCATACACACAAAAGCACCTGAGATCAGTAAAATAAAGAATGGGAGACCCACCTATCACAGGCATTGATTGCAAAATTCCTTCCATCCGTTTTCGAGTTTCCAGACCTCTCATTTCTCCTAGATGTATACATCCACATTTTATGACCTACAGTACAGTGCACGGAATCGCTCTGCAATGTCAATGAATGAATGCCCTCTACTACATGAAAAAAAATGATAGGTCGTTGAGAACCTTCCTCTGAAAATTCTGGGAATGTGAACTATGAAAGTATTTAGCAGTGCATCCAAACACCAAGTGTCATGTTGGGTACTCATTGCAATTAGAAGAACTTCAACATTAAACATATGATTCCCGTCCATCTGTCTGAGACAGTATACCGCATCACCGACTCAAATAAAATCTGAAATCGTGCAACACAGGCCATTACTACTTTCTGGTTTAGAAATCAGACACTTTATGTGGGATTAAGCAAATGTTGCTACTGTTATTGAGGCTTACGCTTCCAAACTCCTACCTTTGGGCTCAGCGATCCCACTCCCAGGGCATACGCTGTAGCTAAGAATCTCTATTGTTGATCCAGCATTTTCCATGGAAATCACCAGAATTTTGCCACAGCTTGTTTTGCGAGAACAAACGTGGTGCCATTGCTTGGTATCAGATAAAGCTTCTGTGGATTTAGGACAATGCCAAGGATTTCGGGAGATGATGCCTAAAGATGTTATTAACTCAGAGACTAAGGTAATGTTATGGAGAGCTGGGTTTGATGCCTGTCAAAGCAGATAGTGGAAATAGGATAGATGAAAACATAGACTTAATAATTTAAAGATACTCATGAAACCATTGTGGATTGTCAGGAGATATCCCAGACCCACAGTCACTTCCTTGACGCTCTGCTCTTTTCTGGGCAATTATGGATGGGTGGCAAGTATTGGCCCAGTCAGTGATATCCACGTGTTTGAACGAATAACAGAAAATGGTGCTCGCCATGTCCAGCCAATTCCTGCTATAGACTGCTCCCTTTTTCAGACCTTTCCCTAGCACTGAATATCGACATATTAAGTCTGTTGACATAATCTCCAAACGCACAAAGTTGATCCACAATCGAAGATCAGAAATGCTCCAGGTGACACAACGTAGTTTCCTGGTGTAGGGAATGCCTACACAGAGATTGGTATCCACCATCAGCAACTGAGGCAAATGTATCTGTCTCCCAGCTTTGTTGCCATCAAGATTTGAGAAATTTATTGGAATCAGCACAATAAACCTCGACACAGACTAGCCACTGACATAGTCGATACCCAGAATTCAACAAGGCTTCAGCACCAAGCATGCGGCCTTTTACCTTGAACATTTCTCCTGGTCTCTGCCATATGGCACACTTCCTTGGACACCAGTGATCTCTCAGATTCAGAGATAGCTTTTACCAGATGTGGGAATAGTGATGCCTTTTAAATGTGCTAATGTAACGGTTTAGTGTCGAGGCTAAGGTAGATTGCCCTGCTCTGTTCACATCTGTGGTAGAGTTGGAGATTTGCCTTTTTGAAATCTGTATTCCCTGTGTGCAAGAAAATGGAGGAGAGTTGCTGAACTTTTACTGGGCAACAGCCATGGAACAATAAGTTGTCACCAAATTGGAATGAAATCCGGCTTGAAAGGGAACGTGCTTGTGATGACATTTGTATGCATCTGCTGCCATTGTTCTTCCAGACACTGGGTGCCATGGGTTTGCAATGTTCTGAGGGATGACGCTTGGAGTGTTGCTGTTTTTCGCCTTTCGATGGTATCATTGCTGATTGTGTATGTCGGTTGGTGAAGAGAGAGAGAGCACAGAATGTGATGGGTAGCAAGCCAATCAATCGGCTGTTTGTCCTGGACAGCGTGGAGCGTTCTGACTATTGCTCGATCCAGTCACATATGTGGATGCATTCTGTCCCAACTCCTGAGCTGTGCTTTCTGGACGATGGACATGGATTGGAGAGGCAGGAGGGAGCTTATTTCTGCAGTGATCAGAGCAGCTGACACATCCCTGTTGCCACAGCAATTGCAAGTCTGGATCATGTCACTTTCTTATCAATGTTTGGCTCAGAATGTTAATTATCATTTATTCAGCGATGGCAATGTCATAGTCAGCCAATGGAGATTGGGAGAAAATGGTCATTGCCTGGTGCACCCATCGTTTAAATGTTACTGATCAATTATAGACATTAGACAATAGATGCAGGAGTAGGCCATGCGGCCCTTAGTGCCAAAATCACCACTCATTATGATCATGGCTGATCATCAACAATCAGTGTCTTGCTCCTGCCTTATCCCCATAACCCTTGATTCTACTACATTTGAAAGCTCTATATATCACTTTCTTGAAAGTATCCAGAGACGAGGCCTCCACTTCGATCTGGGGCAGAGCATTCCATACATCCACCACTCTCGGGTGAAGAAGTTTCTCATTAACTCTATTCTAAATGGCCTATTCCTTTTTATTATCAGACCAAGCTAGATCCTGTCTTTCTGTATATGGGCAGAGACCTGTTAATTACCTAATGAGTCAGAAATGGTGATGAACATTGTGTGATCATGAGCAAATTTCTCCACTTCGGAAATGACAGTGGTTGGAAAGGCATTGGTGAGGCAGCTGCAGGTTTTTTGCGCAGATCACGTGACCCTGAACAGTTCCCGTGTAATGACTGAGATGGCTGACCACACAACAGTAACCAATTATCGACTGCTGAGATATCGCCGGCTTGCTTTCTGGGAGTGGGCCTTGCAGTCAGCGTGGGTGTGAACGGTGTCTTGGAAGAGCCTGATGTACATGAACTGTCAGCCCCAAACGTTATATTAGAGTTGTGTTCCATCCCTCCTTCCTCGAGTAATGAGAAAAAGTTAAACAGTTCATGGTCAGAGGAGAGAAAACAGAACATTCTGAGTGGAAGGTTGACCGAGAGAGTCCCAACGGGTAAAGTAGCACTCGCCCAAACAGCTTCTGGAAACTGTTTGCGAGTAAAAGGTAAGTTTTGAGAAATTGGTATCGGAGCAGAGAGCATGAGCAGCTTCAGTTTTGTATTAAAAGCATTTGACATTGTAAAGATTAAATAGCTTAACGGGGTAAGGCATGACAGGAGAGGTACAAATTGGAGTGTACTCCTCTTGCTTGTTGTTGGAAACCAGACACATTTCTTGTGCCATGACCCTGAATGCGTGGAAGAAGTGTCTTCAGCTGCAACTCTTGGAAGTCGGAGTTTCAGAGTTGGAACGGGTCTGGTGACACTGTGAAGCAGTCGTCAGGCGGAGAGTTGTGTGGATAGCACATATGTAGAGGTGCTCACAGCACGAACTCAGGCATCACGGCAGTAAGAGAATGGGTGTTAACCAGGCAGAGCAGGATGGTGAAGCAGGCAGTGCAATATTTTCCTGTGGCTATTCACCTGCAGAACAATTATAGTGTATTGGACACTATTGAGGGGAATGCCCTATTATGGGTTAACAACAGTCAAATTCTGCTGCAGGCGAAGGGAGAAATCGCCATAGAAATGCGAAAGTTATGGCTGATTAAGCCAAAACGGGAGTAGATGAACATGAGTTTAGGATGGTGTGTTGTCTACCTGGTGCTCGGATCCTGGATGTCTTGGAGTGGTTGCAGGACATTCTGGAGGGGGACAGCCAACAGGACGTGGGCAAGATACACGTCTGTACTCAGGATATGTGTTAAAAAAGGGTGAGGTCCTGAAAGCAGGATATGGAGAACAAGGAAGAACGCTGAAATGTAAGACCTCAATGGTATTTATCTCAGGATTACAATCTGTGCCACAAGCTAGTCAGAGCAGACACAGTAAGATTTAAAAGATGAAACAAGTGGCTGAAACGATGGTGTGTGGAGTGTTCAGATTCACAGGCCATTGAGATTGATTCTGGGGAGGTGGGAACTGTACAAATGTATTGGTTGCACCTAGAAAGACGAGAACTGATATCCTTGGGGTGGGATGGGGTGTTACTTGGTAAAGTGGTTGGGGAAATTTTAAGCTGGTCTGGCAGGGGGAGGGGAATCAGAGGATTAGGGACGTAACTCGATGCAGAAATTCAGGGAGACGTAGAAACCAAGACAAACTTTATTAATAATAAGAACAGGCAGGGAAACCCTGCTGAAACGTACCAGGGAGGTGTTCCCAAATGCATGCGTTTCAAAGATAGACCTATAAAAGGCACGGGAGGAGAGCTTCGAGCTTAGGTTAATACTTCGAACTATGATATTATTGAAGTTGTGGAGACCTGGCTGAAAAAGGAACAGGACTGGAAGTTGAATGTCCCTGGATTCAGATGTTTCAGATGTGAATAGAAGGGAGTGGAAAAGTGCTGGGGGGAGATGAATCACTGGTAAAGGAGTATCTCATCCCCATATGACGGAAGATACATCAGCGGGATTGTGAAGCGAGGCAATATGGGTCGAACTCCGGATCACGAAAGTTGACTTCACATGGCTTCGGGGACTCTACAGGCCTCTCAACAGCCAGCAGGAGGTATAGGAGAGAATATGCAGGCAGATTTCAGAATTAAAAAAATAAAAACAGCAAGGTTGTTGTGGTAGGTGATTTTAAATTCCCCTTTATTAACTGGCACTCACGTAGTGGTACTCGCTTTGATGTGGTAGAACTTGACTGGAGTTGGCTTTGGGAAATGAGCCTGGCCAGATGAGTAAAGATTCAGTGGGGGTGCATTTCGGGAGTAGTGACCATAATACTGTGAGATTTGAGGTATTCATGGATAGGGATAGCAGCAGTCATTGGGTAAAGGTGTACTACAGCAATATTAGGCAGGAATTGGAGAATTTGTTGGGTGGTGACTGTTTGAGGTTAAATCTACGTTGGACATGTGGGAGTATATCAAATGGCAGTTGGTAAAAGTTTACAAGCGACACGTTCCTGTGAGAATGACGGGAAGGTATGGCACGTTACGTGAACTTTGAATAACCAAGGATTTTATGACCTTGGTCGGAAAGAAAGGAAAGCATACGTCAAATGGGAACTGACAAATCACTTGAAGCATATACGAAAATGAGGAATGAACTTAAAGGAGGAATTAAAAGGATTAATTGGGGTCATGAAAAGTCAATAATAAACAGGATGAATGTGAATCCAATGCCTGTTTATACATGTAGGAGGGAATCTATTGATGTAGCCAGAAGAGGTAGGTGAGGTCCTAAATGGGTACATTGCGTTGGTATTCATCACAGAGAAAAATTGGTGGAGGATGGTGTCAAATTTGAAAGCCAAATTGCTATTTAAAAGGAAGCGGTGCTGAAAAGTACTAAGGTGGCAAAGTCCCCGGGTCCTAATGGGATCTATGCTAGAATATTGTGGGAGGCAAGACAACAAATTGCTAGAGCATTCACTGATATCATTGTTCAGTCTTTGGCTGCAGGTCATGTCCCAGAGGACTGGAGAATAGCCAATCTTGACCCATTGTTTAAGAAGAGTAGAAGGGTCAATCTTGAAAATTACAGGCACTCTTGTGAGTCTCACGACAGTGGTAGGGAAATGATTAGAAATGATTCTCAGGGACAAGATCTATATGCATTTAGAACAAAATGGACTTATTATCGATAGGATTTCATGCGGGGAGGTTTTGAGGAGATGACAAGGCCACAATGGCAGATTGTTACAAAAGGTGATTTGACATGTTATCGGGGTAAGATGGTAAGATAGATACAGAACTGGCTTAGTCATAGGACGCAGAGGGTAGCGATGGGAGGATGCTTGTTGATATGGAGGATTGTGAGTAGTCATGTTCCAAAGGAATTGGTGCTGGGACCTCTGCTGTTCGTGATCGTCACAAATGATTTCAAGGAAAATGTAGTTTGTCAAATTCGCACATTTGCAGATGATACAAATATTGATGGAATTGTGCAGAGGGAAGATTGTTAGATGATGCAGCAGGATACAGATCAGTTGGCGGCATGGGCAGAAAAAAAATGGCAGATGGAGTTCTATCCAGAAATATGTGAAGTGATGCACTTTGGAAGTTTGAGTACAGGTGGAAGTTATACAGTGAATGACGGAAGCCTGAGGAGTATTGGTTTGCAAAGGGATCTGCGTGTGCAGCTCCACAGATCAATGAAGGTGGCAGTGCAGGTAGATAAAGTAGTTAAAATTGGTTTATGATATACTTGCCTTCATTGGAAGGATCGGCAAGTTGTTTGCTGCTTTGTAGAATTTCTTTAGGCGACACTTGGAACACTGCACACACTTCTGGTCATCATGCTAACAGAAGGATACGGATGTTTAGGACAGGGTACACAAAATGCTTACCAGGATGTTGCCTAGCATGGGGGAATTTTAGCTATGAAGGAAAGTTGGATAGACTTGTTTTGTTTTCACTGGGATGCAGGATGTTGAGGAGCAACCTGATAAAAATTTATAAGATTGGTACGGAGAGAGTGGACAGCATTGCACATTTTCCCAGTGTAAAAGAAACCTTCCTCACATATTAAAGAGCCGGAACCACTGGAAAATTAGCCGTGGGAAGATTATAAATTACCGAATGTCAAATTGTCTTTCAAAATCTAAGAACGTATAAATGTGAAATAGTGTCGACCCATCCAGCTCAACATCCATCCTTGCTAATGTCAAGATAATAATGACTGCTTATCCTAACCCTACTGGAAGATTAATCTGGCCCAATAATTTGAGTAAACATAATATGAGCATTTTTATTGTATAAACATTGCTGCTCTTAAATTCCTTTTATGAAAATCGTCACATCAATTTATGCCCAAAAGGAGATGTCATTTTGTAAACTTAGCAGCAAACATATTCAATGAACTGTGAAGATTTTTGCATCTACAATCCATTGTCTTTCCAAACCCTACTGTGATCTGGCCTAGAGCAAAATCCCTTTAAACATAGTCAGGGCAGAGCCTAGATTTCAACTTTTATCTTACTTAAAAGGCAAGTGTAAAGTGCTGCGTCCCAGTTGTGATTTGATTGGTCAAACGTCAAGGCGTTCAGGAAAGCATACTTTACTCTTACATCACACTTAAGATACAAGCCAAAATTCAGCAATTAATACAACTTTAATACTAGCGAAATACTTAACAAAGTACTATATTTCTAAACTATTCCTCATCCACTGTTCCAACACAGCAGCTTCACATAAGCATCCTTGTTAAAATCACATGCAGCAAAACAGATTTCCTCCCTTGTTATCCCCTCCAGTCCAGACGAAGGAACGATAGAATGAAGTTATCAGCAGAGAGAGACCTGAAATTTTTTCAACATCAAGGAGTTGTATATAGCAACTTCAACTCCAAACAAACTTCCTGAAAGAAAAAGGAAATCCACGGGTTTCTGTGAGCCAGATTCCAGCCGTCCATCCTTCTTTTATCCACTTTGAAAATCCCAAAGCTATTCAGTCTGCTTTCCATGGAGCAGATAACTCGGGAACAAGTTCACAACATCTTTCTTCAAGAGAAACAGGACAGATCAAGTCCCTATTAAAGGCACAAATCATCAAAATTGACATCTCCATCACTGGACAGATCAGAATTATCAGCCTGAGAAGATCAAAGGATAGCAGCAAAAAAGGGCAAGGTGCGGAACATCCCAGTGGATCAAGCTGTTTAATCCTCTGTGGGAGAGCTGCTGCCATTACACTCCAGATCTCAACGTTTTTCCGATTAAATACTGCACCACATCACTGTGCATCGTTCAGTAAGTTACATGTCTTTTTGACAATCAAATGATTTCGATAATGTGTATTCTACTTAATTGTCCTCACAATTGTCATGTCCCCACACATTCGCAGACTAATGAAAACACTCAGGGTGGTGGAGATCTTCTGTACTAACCCTCTATAATGAACTGCTCAACATCCTCTCCCCACCCCCACACTGCCCACCTGTTGTATTTTGGCTCCCATTTGAAGCAAGCTGCCTGAGCAAGACCAACCACCACCATCTCTTCACATCAAGGAATGGGAAACACCAGATATCACTAAGAGGTGGGTTGTTACAAAACCCATCTGACTGATAGCAGGCACTAAACTACGACACAGAGAGAGAAGTCTTGCGAAACACTTTCCAGACCAGACAGGGTCGGTGCTCAGCCAAACCTCATCAATGCAAATCCATTTAGCACAGTATTGAAACAAGAGCTTCTGAATCGACAAACTATTTACTTTAGACTCAAGTTACAAAACTAAGCAGGAACACCAAAACATGCAAGGGTGGTGTAGTGTGATTTGACAATTTGCATTAGAAGAGATATTTTATTGTTTGTTAAACACATTTCCTTTTCTGTTGATGGCAATCTGTCTGAATTGATGAAATATCTCAGATTGGAGCTGACAGGTCCAGAGATTTTATTTTATATTGTGTGGTATTTCCACGGAAAATTGAGACTACACCATCAATTTTTCATTCGTTTTGAGCAAACAGATAACGACAACATGTTTAGTTAAGTATGAATAACCAAGAGATTGGATTCATCTCATCGTACTTGGTCTCAAATGGTAATTGCATCTTGTCTTCAAACAACAATGCTTGCATTATTTCACACACTAGGAAAAAGTGTGGACTGCAGATGCTGTGGAGATCAGAGTCTAGATTAGAGTAGTGCTGGAAAAGCACAGCAGGTCAGGCAGCATCAGAGGAGCAGGAAAATCGACCTTTTGCACATTCCTGATGAAAGGCTTTTGCCCGAAAAATCGATTTTCCTGCTCCTCGGATGCTGCTTGACCTGCTGTGATTTTCCAACAGTGTTCTCATTTCACACACTGTCAGTCCCATCATTATCTAAATACATTTCGATATCCTTTTCAATTATGACATTCATTTAGCTGAGATTGTTCAGACTTTCGATACTTCCAATACTTCCAGCAGTAAGGCTGCTTGAGCGTTGTTCTTTCTCCACGCTGTTATAACACTGTTTTCCTTGTTAATTCAGTTATAGAAAACATTTGGGAAAATCTGTCTGTGAATGAACACTCTGATCCAGAACCTGAATCTGATACTGGCCACAAAAACAGCTGGAACTTACAATGGGAAATACTTACCCAAAAATAAGAAGCAAGGAAGTCAGAATCTTAACCTCTGAATTTTAGAATGACGGCATCATACAGGACAGGGATGGTGCATCAATCCATCCAGTTTGGGCCTCCACAATTACGCTGAAGTTGCACAAGTCTCATTTCCGAACACTTCGTCTGTAGATTTAAATCCTATGGCAGCTCAACTACTAATCTGAGAAATTTCGAAACGTTTTGTGTATTCCCGACTCAGATACCCTCTCAGACAGTGCAGTGTAGACCCTTACCATCATCAGGGTAGTATTTCCCTTCCAATCCTCCTCTTTTTCAGATTAAAAGTATTTCACTTTTTTATTGGCCATTTGACTCAGGGCAATAACGGCTTTAAATCCAACCCGTCCACGTCCGTTGTAGGCTTAATCCACCCCGATCTCTGCAGCGAACAAAGCTTATCCGGCCCCCCGCTGCCCCCCCCCCCCCCCGATTCACAGCTGCATTACTACAGCTTAAGCAATATTCTGGTGAATCTCCTTTGCAGTCCCTCCAGAGCAATCACATCCTTCCTGCTTTTGAACCCTCCAGCTCAGTGAGCAAATCTACATTCAGATCCTCAACCAGAGCTACAAATCTTCTGAAAACTCACTAACATTCTTTCTCAGATGCAGGCACCTGAACTGCATGCAATATTACAATTGCGACCTAAACAATTTCCTGATTGTTCTGTGATTTTAAGGAGCGACCAAGAAAGGAGGTGAGGGCAGTATGGTAGTCATTGTCGACGTGGACTTTAGCAAAGTCATTTACAAAGTATCTCTTCGTAGGTTATTGAGTAAGGTAAAATCTCACCAGATCCAGGGATAGCCAGCCAACTGGATAAAAAATTCGCTTGATAGTAGAAGACAGATGGTGTTGGTAGAGTGATGTTTCGCTTGATAGTAGAAGACAGATGGTGTTGGTAGAGTGATGTTTACATGCTGGAGACCCTTTGACTATCCGTGAGTCACAGGGATCAGTGCTGAGTCCAATACTGTTTGTTATTTGCATAAACGATGTGGACGAGAATTTAGTAGGCTGGGCTAGTACATTTGCGGTCGACACCAAGATTGGTGGTATAGTGTGTAGTGCAGAAGGTCTTCTGGAAATACATCGAGATCCTGAACAACTGGACCAGGGAGCTGAGGAATAGTAGATAGATTCTAATTTAGATAAATGTGTTGCATTTGTTAAGTCAAAACAGGACAGGATTTACACAGACAGTGGTAGGGCCCTGAGGACTGTTGTAGAACTAAGAGATCCGTGCTTTCATTCATCAGTCAGAGCAGTGAGAATAGGAGTTGAGAAATCTTGTTGCAGCTGTGCAAGATGCTGGTGAGGCCGCATTTGGAGTATTGTATGTAGTTGTGGTCATCCGACTAAAGAAATTATATTATTTAACTGGAAAGCGTACAGAGAAGAAATTCTAGAATGTTATCTAGGTTGGAAGCTTTGAGTTGTGAGTCGTGCTTGAAGAGGTTTAAACTTGTTTTTTTTTCTCTGGAGCATAGGAGACGTTGGGATGATGTTACTGAGGTGGGCAAAGTTAAAAAATTACACAATACCAGGTTATAGTCCCACTGGTCTATTTGAAAGTACAAGCTTTTGGAGTACTGTGCCTCTACCGGATAGCTAGTGGAGTAGGTTCATAATACACAGAAATTATTAGTAAAAAGATTAACATGTCATACAACTGATGCGATGTATTAGACAAATCTAGTTGGCTGTTAGGTCTTTAATGATTTGGAATGGAGATGCAGGCATTGATTGTGTAATATATAAATCCCAGATATAATTTCAAGTCACAGTCCTGAGATAACTGAAGTTTTTATCAGTGGATGAAAAAGGGTAGCATCTCAGCTCAGACAATGCATGAGGAAATATGGTTAGAGTCTATCTGTTTCCCAGCCTGGAGTCAGGACAGTTTTATTTACAAAGTAGGAATTTTAAAAATGTTGACTCACTGTCTACCGATTGTAAACTTTTTGAACAAAATTGAATGTGTCTGCAAATACAAATTTGCAAATACTAATTCACACCATAGGCTTACATATGCCTGTGTGTGCGTACGTGCATGTGTGAGAGTGAGACGAAGGTGTGGGCTTGTATGAAAGGGAGAGAGTGTTTGTGTCTGTGTATGTGATATGACACAAGAGAAACCCCTCTGCTAATTTAAATCAACCATGCAGAAAAAGTTCACTTCACTTTTAGCAAAATGCCTTTATTGTAATCTGTTAAATTTCGAGTGTCAATGAACTATCCTAGATCTCACTATTTAGAGTAAAAATTGATGATTTTGTTCTTTAAGTCCAAAAGATAACTTGAGGCAGCAACTATTTACAACTCATTTCTCTTAAACCTATCTTTCCCTCCCGCTCTACAATACTGGTCTGATAAAAACTCCGATTAAGATTTACAGAAAAATGCCTTGTTATTTTAAAACCAGACAGCTTTCGGTTTTTGCCTATAAATCCTTGTTTTCTTTTCTTCTTCGGCATTGTGCTTCCCAGATCTTTGATAGATAAAAGGACCTTTCCGAGAGCAGGTCTTTTGCTAAGTGGTCTCCACGTGTTGATTCTGGCTCCTGTTTGTGCTCTGGCGAACTGTTCAAAACGTCTGATATTTACACCCCAAAACATCGGATCGTCTCATTGGTTTAGTGTTTTCGAAATATTATTTTAAAAGTCGATTGCACATTGGCAATTTGAGGCCATACTAAACTGATTGGCAAAGTTTGAATTTGTTGTGTTCCATGACAACACAGCTTCAGCCAATCATTTCAATCCAGCGTTACTATTTAAAATCATTCAGAATACTTTGTACCAGCCAGTAATTTCAGCTCCCTTAAAGGTACAGTACATGCTTATAACTTCATAACCTAAGTGATGGTTAGTTCAGGTCACATTGACTGTCTAATCTTACCCGGGGATTCTACTCAAAAAGGCGAGAAATCACGAAGGCTGTTAGATTATGAGCACAAAATGTCTGCTTGATTAACAAGTTGTCTGCTTGAAATTGGTTGCTGTTTTATGCTTTCAGCTGGAGGAGGTTACACAGATCAGGAGGGAATGGCGACTGATGTTAATTCTCAGCTCCTTCATAAAGCATCTTCTTCCAATCACTGGTGATCACGAGTGAGTGGACAACAGTAACAACTGGTTACTGAGTATTGAATTAGAATTACATTCATTGTCATTTATACTCATGCACAGGAGTACATAAGTAAAATGAAAAATGTCCAAAATCACTGTTCTCTGGTGCCACCTTGGTTACAAAATCAGAATTAAAAAAAATAGTAGAAATGACTGAGAGCCAAAGGTACTAAAAGGTTTTAAGTCCTATCTCTGTAAAGGTGTTTGGATGCATCTGATACAGGCACCCAACCTAGACATGGCCTGGAGTCTGGGTCAGCCTGTGAGACACCCATCATTCACTGGAAGGAGCCACGTTCACCAGACCAGACCAGCAGGAGGCTGCAGCCATTTCCCACACTCCTCACTGCCATACTGATGCCACTGAGTAACCCACAGAAAAAGGCTTAACAAGAGAATATGCAAATAAGCATAGCAACCCCATCACTACCCAGCACGGATACACCCTAGTTCTATGTCTGGAAGAGTGTTGCGTTGAACATTCTGGAATATGAACATATTGTAACCTGATGACAGTGAGGGTTTCAATAACTCCCTGTTTGTTCGCACTGAGGCCCCTTGCACTGGACAGGTCAAAGTGTGACCTCACAGAACCAGTGTGACCTCACCATGTACATAACAGAGAGAGAGACTTCAAATCGCAATCGGTTTGTAAACTGGCTTCCTCTGAGGCACGAGACTGCACAAGGAAACCCAGAGAAGGCAAAGTCACTCCACTGACTGTGTCTCAGACTGATCTGTCTGGGAGTAAGTGTGATCAGAGAGAAGATCAGAAATGCTTTATACAACACAACGCTGTGCAAAGACTATCAGCAAGGTGATCAGCCAGAAGATGGTGAGGTTTGCAAGTTTAATCTAAAGGACTTTCGCTTGCACTGACTGAAAGTTTGGGGGAACGGAAAATTAATGCTCAGAGATTTATTCAATCGACGTTTAGAACGTATTTAAACTGCAAAGATATCCAGAACAGATTCTCAGTGTGGGTCAGAAACTTCTCCTCTCTTTACCAAACCCGACGTTGCTGCAGAATGAGATAGGGAGTGATGAAGTCGCAGTGAGTGCTTACGACGAAAGGGCGGGGTGCATGTAGTGGATACAGAGTTTTTGTATTGGAGAAGATAAAAATGATGTGGAGGGGTTTACCTGCCCTGGTCTACAGTGATCTGTGGATTTATATCCCAAATTCACCACTTAGCTTAGTCCTATTGTTTATGGTGATCATATCAAATGCGGTTATTTCCAAATCCTGAAAATGCATCAAAATAGCAAGGGTCTCGGCTGCACGGTCTGTGCAATCCCACTGAAAACAGATTTCATGTCATAGAAACATCTTTTATACCACGTTCCTCTGATTTCTTGCTTCCCAGCCCATTTTGCCATTTCACCTTGTTTACTTAATCAGTCTTCAATGAAGGAACGTATCAAAAGTTTGCTAAAACCCATTTAGATTAAATCAAATGCATCAACACTTTTGATTTCCCCCTCACGTTCGTCAAACACAACCTTCCTTTCAGATTTTGTTATTGCAATCATAGATTAACATGTGAATTGACATATACTATTTCAGCCAACTTTCCCATCAGTGTGGTTACCCTGATTGGGCTCTAAATTCTTTGTCTACTACTTCTTCCATTGCACATGAAATCATAGAGTCTTGACAGTGACAAAGAGGTCTTTTGGCCTATCGAGTCCATGCAGACCGGAGTCTGCACATCCATGGACATTCGACTGTGGCCAATCCATCTAACCTGCATGTCTTTAGACAATGAGAGGAAACCAGAGCACGGAGGGGAAACCTATGCAGACACTGGGAAACTGTGCAAATTCACACAGACAGTATCCCATGGTTGGAATTGAATGCAGGTCCTTTTCACCGTGAAACAGCAGTGCTAACCACTGAGCCACAGTATCACCCCGAATTGTAGTTATATCTGGACAATATTAGCACTTTACCTGTGGAAATGTAAGTTTTAAAATTGCCTGCCATTTTAATTCTCCACATTGCTCTCATGCTGACATTTCTGATTTTGATATATTGCACTGTTCCAATGATGCCCAACGTGAATTTTCAGAAAATCACCGGGCTACATTCCAAACACGAACCAGTTAGTCTGGAACACGATATATGAATTAAAAACAGGATTGCAGAGAGTAAATCCAACCTTAGGGGAATCAATGAGATGGGCACCCTGAGTGGAGGCTGTGGTGAAGGCCTCAATGGGACCCCTCTGGAGGAAGTAATGATCTGGAGAATCCTCAACCAGACCGTCTGCCCTTGGATCTTGAAGTTGCAATTTCTATTTCCTGAGCGGGATGGGGGCAGAGGGTGGGGATAAGCACAGGGCGTGGGGACCGGGGTGGGGTGGATGGTGTGGGCAGGAAGAGACAATTGTTTAAAAGTTAAGACAGCTATGATTCTTCTCCCATTTACACATTCCTTCAGCAACAATATACAGCAATGACCTCCCCCTGCAATCGTCTTTCCGATGTCCTTATCAAGGTTAATAAAATCATGAGGAGCATTGAGAGGGTGAATAGCCAATGTCTTTTCCGGGGTGGGGAAGTGCAGAAGTAAATGACATCGGTTTAGGGTGAAAGGAGAAAGATTTAAAACGGACCTAAATGGCAACATTTTCACGCAGAGGGTGGAACATGTATGGAATGAGGTGCCAGAGGAAGTGGTGATCTGGTTGGGTGAACGAATAGGAAAGGTTTTTAGGGTTTTATTTTGCCAAATGCTTGCAAATGGGATTAGATTAGTTTAGGATCCCGGTTAGGTGCTTGAAAGTTGGAATGAATGGTTTCTTTCCGTTCTGAATAAAATATGACTGTATAAATTAGAATTAAAGTAAAAAGGCACAGAAAACACAATTACTTACCACTGATTCACTAAAATGATGTAAAAATATGTAATTTCTCATTAATGTTTAGAAGGATAGTCAGTTCAATTCAAAGATGTCAATATACCAGTTGTAAAGTTAATCAGTTAGCGTCATATAGCATAAACCTTCAGGTGCCCCTCTGGAATTGCAACCAAAATAGAGTCTAAGCAATAAGGGGAGAGGTGTTGGTGTGGTGTGATGAAATGGTGTCATCACTTGACTATTAATCTAGAAACCAAAGTCATTTTGTGAGGACCTGGGTATGAATTTCACCAACTGGAATTCAAATGCAACTTAACAAAAAATCTGGAATTAAGAGTCATATAACGATTATTCCAGGGAAACATCAGTTTGGTTCATTAATGCTCTTTTAGGATGGAAACTGAGTCCTTATCTACTCTGGTGTACAGGTGACTCCAAACGCACAGCATTGTGGTTGACTGTTAACTGCCTCTGGACAATTAGGGATGGGCAATAAAAAATCATAAAAGCCAGTGTTACCCATATCCCATTGATGAATGTAAAAAGGCGTCGGTCATTCATTCCCTCAAGCCTTTTCGAGCAATCACGGCTGATCTGTGGCCATTGGCCCACATCCCTTTAACATCTTTGCGTAACAAAAAAAATCTATCTCAAATTTAACATGAACAACTAACCCAGCATCCACTGCCATTGTGAAAGAGAGTTCCAACATCGACAACTCTTTGTGTGTAGAAATGCTTCCTAAAGTGTCTCCACTCCTTATCTTGTCTGACTCCAATTTTCAGTAGATAGCCCTTACTTCTAGAATCCCCAACCAGTGGATATAGTTTATCCTTATCAATCCTGTCTTTTCATTGGTGTATTGTTGATTCAAGCAAAGTTGGAGGGGAGAGCTGGTGAGGTATTTGCATCGCTATCACAGCAGGTATGTGGGGAGAATGAAGAGGTGAAAAAATGTTATCCTCGTTGCACATGAGCTAGTACTAGGTGACTGCAGACAACATTTCAGGAATCAAAGGAAGGAACCTGGTCAAGCGTGCATTCAATTTGAAAGGATCAAACAAAGTAATTATGATAGGCGGATGACAGCATTGAAAATCGATCGAATTTATGATCCTCTCAGAGAGACGCTGATTTCAGAGGAGTTCAAAGATTCACTTCCTGAAGTACTAAGAATGCATGTGGAGGAGCAGGCAGTGAAAGATCATAAGATGAACATCTGAAATTTCTGATGGTTATGAGTTGGTTCATGATTCAAAAATTGGCTTTGACGGCAATTTCAACCTGTGAGGGAGAGAAGCTGGGGAAAGAGGAATAATCAGGTGGTAAGGGACCAGTAGATATCATTGAAGATAGTACAGATAGTTTATGACAGGATATAAGGAAACTTTTGACGGAGAAAGAGAATTAAGAAGCTCAGCTGTTTTCACTGTTAACAACGTAATCCACATGAAGTCATAATGTTGGTGCGTTAGAGAAAACGCACTGGGTAGAGAGCTGTGGGGAAACATGATAAGCCAATGAGCTTTGTTGAAGTGCTAAAGGAAGGTACAGTGGAAACTAAAAAGCAGCAAAAGAATGTCAGGGGTTGGTTCCGAAGCAAGGACCAGATCTCTTTAAAGAATTTACTTTTGAGGGTAAGGTTGGATCATGTCGGCCAGGAGGAGCAGTTAAAGAAATTTAAATTTGAAGGGATATGGAAGCAAGTAAATCTTTGGTGGGAGATAAGGAGATAACTCATAAGGAGCATTGCAATAAAAGCGTTCATTATGTAACCTGACATTAGAGTGTCCAGTGAAAAGTGGTGAAGTAGTGGCAGTAGTTATCGAGAAAAACAGTTTGTCGTAGCTAATGACAGAGCTGGGTCCCAGTTGGGTGTGATTCCTACTGACATCTTGATGAAGTAATGGAAAACATCACATTTTCAGGCAGATGCGAAATTGGGAGAAGATCATCAATTGTATTGCTGGTCGGTTATGGAAAGGTTGTGTTTGAGGTAGTACTTGAATTAAGAATAATAGGTCATTTGGAAGTAAGGAAAACTCAAGCCAAAATACAAAAACATTTTTATTCACCTGAATTGCAAAAGGATATTGAATTTTGCCCACATGTCAGATCTAACTGGAAAACTTCGGGCAGTGATAAAGCCAGGACCCTTAATACCCATTCCCACGTTTGAGGAACATTTGACAAGGGTTTTAATTGACTGAGTAGGACCCCTAAATAACACAAAAGCTGGGAGACAGAATTTGATGAGTATAATGGGTGAGACGCCGAGATTTGAAGACAACATACAAAAATTCACAATTTCGTCAGTGGAGACAAAATGTTACTGTTCCTTCGAGCAGTAGGTCAAGTTTTATAGGTAACGATAGTGGGCCCTATCAAATTGAAAGGGAATTGAGTGAGGCAAACTATTTAATATGACCACGAGATAGACAGAAATCTCACAAATTTGGTCATGTGTATATGCCTAAAAAGTATTTTGGTAGGGTCTGAGATCCACAAATAATCTCAGACAAATGCAGCAATACCTCATCTATCGTTACCCTATCAGAATCCCCAAAAAATTGACTCATAACATGTCTTCCCATTTAATCCTGTGGAAATTCTATCAATATCCCTGACTTCTGTTTTAATGTGGAATGTACAGTGCAAATGATTACTAATCCTTCAATCAAATCATGGCTGATCTGTGGCCTCACTCCACGTACTTGCCTTTGGCTCATATATCTGAATAACTTTACTAATTAAAGCATTATCTGCAGTTATATTATGGCAGAAACAACTTGGAATTAAGCTTACCATTCTAAATTCATTCGGAGAACCTGGAATTTAGAGTCCCCAGTTAGTGTCAGCCAAATGTAGGCTCAAGGATATAGACATGACAGAAAAACTGTTGTAAGCAATTGTTTGTGACAGTCTGTTGGAAGAATTGCTGCAAACATATGACCACTGTTTCATGTGCCTTTGCAACGTAAGTCTGGAAAAAGATGTAGTGGTTTTTGCCTAGGCTTGTCCCGAGTAGCTCTGTGCTGTGGTACTCTGAGTTCTATGGTCTATTCCCTGGGACACCAAAACAAACATCTACTGTAACTACAGGACCATCAGTTTGATGAAAGATGCTCTTTGATCTGCCCCAATCTTGTTAGTCTTCCAAAACATGGAGTTGACTCTGACTGAGTGCTATGGATTGGCACATTCCAAAGTCCAGGACTATGTGTGAGGGACACACTGATGCTTGGGGTAGCTGCTGCCAAGGTGTCGTGGGGAAAGACCGACTGTCTGAGGGCTTCCTGCCGAAGGTAAATGGGAGCCCGTTCAGTTATTGGAACCTCCCAATGTCTCAAATACATGTCAATATTAATATTGTATGTAGGAGAGTCAAAGTTAAATGTTTGCTTGTTTAATTGAAACGCAACTGAAAAGAACAATACTGCATTTGTTCTATGTATATATGCAAAGAGAGTTTTAGTGAATAAAGAATATATTTGATTTAAAAAAGATGGCGCCTGGCTCATCAGCCTGTATGAGGTTGAAGGATATTCCACGTGGGATGTGCTCTTCAAAATGGGCTTTTGGGAGAGGAATTTCACGATTGAATCCAACTGCACCACACTAACATTGTTTATGGAGCCTCATACAATGGATAGGAGTCATAAAGGCAGGCAGGGCTGCACATTCTCTCCTGCCTTGTTTGGGTCCTGGACAGAACCTTTCTTGAGTCCACCAGGAAAGGTGTGAGCCTGAGTGCGGTGACTAATCCAGGCAGCAGATGGCTGTAGGTCAAAATCTTCCTGTCCATAGACAACGCTGATGTTTTCTGTTCAGATCTACCTTCATTGTGCAGACCAATGAGCATCTGTGACCATTCGACAGGCTTCAGGAGTGAAGGTGAATGGAGGCAAGAAAGAGACCATGTTCTTTGGGAACTGGGCCAACTGACCCTTTATTTCCTTCATCGTCAGGACAGATTACCTGAAGGATCTGGGAATATTCTTCAGAGGGAGTGGGGCATGCAGCAAAAACTTCGAAGGAGCACACTGTCAAAGTGAATCAGAGATTCGCCTTTTGGGAACACTGCTCCCTGTCTATTATAGAGAAAATCTTGTTCCCCAGGTGTGAGGCACTTGCTCCTTGTTGTTGTACATGGCACAGATCTGGTCTATTTTGTGAAAATGTGCTATTTTAGTGACCTGATCATCCACCACTTCATCTGAACATTGAATTAAATATTGTATGTTGTCATAGAGGCATAGAGTCATAGAGATGTACAGCTTGGAAACAGACCCTTCAGTCCAACTCGCCCATGCTGAATAGATATCCCAATGCATTCGAGTCCCACCTGCCAGCACCCGGCCATATATCCCTCCAAACCCTTCTTATTCATGTAACCATCCAAATGCCTTTCAAACGTTGCAATTGTACTCGCCTCCACCACTTACTCTGGCAGCTCATTTCATACACGTACTACCCCTGCATGAAAAAGTTGCCCGTTAAGTCTTTCCCCTCTCACCCTAAACATATGCCCTCTTGATCTGGACTCCCCCACCACAGGGAGTCTATTTATTCTATCCATGCCCCTCATTATTTTGGAAACCTCTATAAGGGCACCCCTCAGCCTGAGATGCTCCACGGAAAACAACCCCAGCTTGTTCAGCATCTCCCGATAGCTCAAATCCTCCAACCCTGGCAACATCCTGTAAATCTTTTCTGAACATTTTTAAGTTTCACAACATCTTTCCAATAGAAAGGAGACCAGAACTGAAAGCAAAATTCCAACAGTGGCCTAACCAATGTCCAGTATAGCCACAAAATGATGTCCCAACTCCTGTACTCAATTCTCTGACGGATAAAGGAAAGCACAACAAACGCCTTCTTCACTATCCTATCTATCTATGACTTTATTTTCAAGGAGCTGTGAACCTACACTCCAAGGTCTTTGTGTTCAGCAACACTTCCTAGGGACATTTAATTAAGTGTATATGTTCTGTTAAGATTTGCTTTCCCAAAATGCAGCACCTCGCAATTATCTGAATTAAATTCCATCCGCCAGTTCTCAGCCAATTGGCCCATCTGATCAAGATCCTGTTGTAATCTGAAGTTACCTGCTTCGCTGACAACTACACCTCCAATTTTGGTGTCAGCTGCAAACTTACTAACTGTACCTCTTATGCTCGCATCCAAATCATTTATATAAATGATGTAGTGAATCAAGTATCGAGTCTTATGGCACTCCAATGGTCACAGACTTCCCTTCTGAACAAACAACCCTCCATCACCAATTTCTGTCTTCTACCATTGAGCCAGTTATGTAACTAAATGGCTAGTTATCCCTGTATTCTGTGAGATCTAACATTGCCAACCAGCCTCCCTTGGGGAAGCTTGTTAAACGCCTGACTGAAGCCAAAAAGATCGCACTTACCGCTCTGCCTTCATCAATCCTTTTGATTACTTCCGGCAATTACTTCCGTAGCTTCCCACAGAGTTCTAGGTTACACCTGAATAGGTCCTGGGGATTTATGCACGTTTATGTGTTTCAAGACTACCCCCTCCTGACTAGTTTAAATATTCCCGAGCAGCTCTAGCAAATCTCCCTGCCAGTATTTTAGCCCCCTTCGAATTTAGGTGCAATCCGTCCTTCTTGTACAGGTCACTTCTACCCCAAAACAGCTTCCAATGATCCAAAAATATGAATCCTCCTCCTATGCACCAGTTCCTCAGCCATGCATTCATTTGCTCTATCCTCCTATTCCTGCTCTCACTAGCTTGCAGCACTGGGAGTAATCCATATATAACTATTCTTGAGATTCTCCTTTCTAAATTCCTGCCTAACTCTCTGTAATCTCCCTTCAGAATCTCAACCTTTGTCCTTTCATTGTCTTTGTTTACACCACTCGATGTCTTAGACATCCCTATCCTGGAAAAAAGCTGTTGGCTATCAACTTTATCCACACTTCTCATGATTTTACTCGAATAACACTTTGATAGAGAGACTTGTGCTTTGGAGATCGGTAGACAGATTGGTCTTGTCTCAGCTGGACTTCAGATGAGTTAACGATGACCTGATCAAAGTGCGTGAGGATCCTAATGATCCTCACATTGTGGATGAGCAATGGACGTTTCTCCTTGTCCGTGAGTTAGGGGTGGGGAAAATAAATATTTATAAATTACAGGTAACTTTATTCCATTGCGTAAAAAGAATCTAAGGTTATTCTGGGTAGATGGGAATGTGGAGCTGTAAACTCAACAGCGATAAGCTTCTGAAAGGCTGGAGTAGGTTCCAGAGAGCAAGTCATCTACTTCACTTCTAGTTTCATATGTTTCTGTGAAATAACTCTATATCTGAATCTTCAATGTTATAATTAACAGAATTAATATTGAACCCTGTTGTTTTGTGCTTGTGTGTGTATGAGGGAGAGAGAGACTGTTTCTAATTGTGTTCCTGGGTATGTTGACGTGAGACTATGCCTGTTTGTCTGCATGTGCTCATCTGAGCACAAAGTCTGGGTGTCGACGATCCAAGGTGTAACTGTCTATAAACCCTAACCTGTCCCTGCCCCAGGAAGAATTCACAAAACATACAGCCAACTCAAAGTTTGTGAGAAGACTTATAGCTCGGGTGCTCGTTGTTGTGGTTCTGTTCGCCGAGCTGGGAGTTTTTGTTGCAAACGTTTCGTCCCCTTTCTAGGTGATATCTTCAGTGCTTGGGAGCCTCCTGTGAAGCCTTGTGCTTTGGAGAGTACAGACCCCTGTACTCTCACACACACTCTCACAGTCTCTCACACTCAATACCAAACACCCACCGATCTCACTTTATCACAAATGGTCACTGACTCTGTCACACCAACATACTCTTTCAAACTCAATTTCCCACACGCAGTCTCTGACATGTTGCAGCAATCATCCTCACAGTCACTCCCCCTCACTCTTATTCAGTTATTTACATTACATCACACTGCACTGTAGTCATACACACACAATGCACATTCATGTCCTTGCACACTCAGTCACTCATACAGATGTAATCACATGCTCTTACACACTGTCATGCACATGTGGTCAGAGACACACTGTTACACAGTCACACAATTTCAGCTGTTCTACCATATGGTCAAACACCTTGACTGAAGGGTTAATAACAAGGGGCAGATTTTTAAAGTTAAAATTAGGAGTATTTTAATAGTGAGTTTGAGGATTAAGTTCCTACCAGAGAGAGGTGGGAATCTGGAATTCACTGTGCGCGAGTGTAATTGAGATGGGAAACTTCTGAACCTTTAAAAAAACATCTGGATGAGCATATGTAATATTCAAGGCTCTTGGATTCGTGTGGAAAGTGGGATTAGTGTAGGGATGAGTGAGGTTTTGGTGGCAGACTTGATGGGGAGCATGACTTCTTCTGTATGGTCTTAATCACTGATTGTGTGATATCACATTGCCAACATTCCCAACAGGATGGAAGCATTCTCGAAATTCACTGCAAATATCCTTGTTGATTGTCGCCATTCTGTTTTGTTAGATTCCTGGTTCTAAACGCCCACTTGAACAGTTTCCATTATTTGGGAGGGAAGCTTGAGCCTGACCCAGCTGGGTGAATTTCCCGTGTTAATAGGACACATACGGATTGCAGAAATCCTAATAATCGTTTGCAGTAAAAGTTCATTAGAAACTGTGTGTGTTTGTGCGTGTGTGTGCGTGTGTGTCTGTGTGTGTGTGAGAGAGAGAGACTGTGTGTGCATGCATGTGTGCATGCCTGTGTGTACAGGTGTGTGTGTGTGTGCAAGTGAATGAATGTGTGTGCACTACCACGCTTTTGCATCGTAAGAATGCAGAACTTTATACCATGTTAGAGTACTTCCTGTGCTGTGTTAGAGTAAAGTTAACATTAGTGCTAGATTTCTGCATCGCCAGGAATATTAGCAGGTGCCAACCAGGAGCAATAAATGTTCTCATAATTGCTAATGACATTACTTAATGCATTGTCCTGTGAGAAATAAAGCAGCAGTCAGCACCAATATATTACAGTGTCATTCTTGGGCTGAACAATATTATTTAGTGACAGTTAATTGAAGATTTTATTTCATTAGCATGATTCCACAAAGCAATGACTAAAGAATCGGCCTATTCAGCCTTCACAAAATGTTACATGCATTTTGGGTTACTTTTCCCTTTTCTAGGTTTAATGTTTGTGAATTAATGGCCTGAGCTTTGTAATTATCTCCCTGATGATCCAGCTGAACTGAGGTGGAAAGCAATCCCTTGTTTGTTGAAGGACTGCCGCTAATTGTTTTGACAAAACTCATGTATGATCTCATCTCATCTCAGGGAGATAGCTTGATCTATAAAGGAGGTGAAATTAAGGATTTCAGATAGATTTCAAAAGGAGCCAGAGAACGTGACCGAATTTTCTCATTCTTAATGTAAGAATGGTAACAATTCTCCATATAAAGAACATTTGCTATCCTTTTATTGCAGCCTTTGGCGTTCTTGGTAAGGTAATGTTATTTTTCTTCGTGTCCAGTGAAGGTCATGGTGCTCATCGAACAAATTTCAGGAATAATCCTCATTAGAGAGATGCTTATCCATCAGAAGAAACTGGGAAAGACACACTAGGCGATGCACATTTACTGAATAGCTCCTCTAGAAGTATCAGCAAAGAAAATCATGCTAACGGAAGTTAACGCAATGTTTGTTTCCAAACAGAACGTTTTGTTGAAATCAAAAATGTTTAGCAATTATCTGGAAATAATTTAGACATTGCCATCAATGAAATATAAAGATTGTTGGAAGAGCACCGACATTAAATTTTGAATGTTGTTTTGTCATCAAAATAAACTGTCAGTGCCGTTGGTCTACATTATAAAAACAGATCTTTGGGAAACTTAGTGTAAAATTACCTCTGACTATGACCCAAACACTTCCTGTGATATATATTTCTCTTCTCTCTCCTTCTTACAGCAAACCTACTGACCATCGTCATTCTCTCCAGTGGAAATTGTGGACTTTCTAAATGTATCTTAGCTTACATGATTGCTATGGCAACTGCAGATTTCCTGGTGATATTTTTCAACGTCATTGTGTATCACATTTTAAGTTATCACTTTCCACATTCGTTTCTATCCTACACTGTAGTTTGTAAGTTCATTCTCTGCGTTAATCCTGCCACATTGGATATGTCTGTGTGGTTCACTGTCTTCTTTACAATTGATCGGTTTGTAACGATCTGTTGTCAGAAGTTTAAATCAAACTACTGCACAGTGAGAACTGCCACTGTGATTTTAACTGCACTGTCTGCCCTGGTTTCTTTTGAGAACATACCATTCTGGTTTGCATATGAACCCAGCCGAATAATTTCCAATGTTGCCTGGGGCTGTCGCTCCATTATAGCCTTTTATACATTGCCCGCAGGTGAGGCCTACTCTTGGATTGAAAGTATTTTAGTTGCATGGGTGCCTTTTTGTTTGATATTACTGTTTAACACTTTGACAGTCCAGCGTATTTTAGTGACCAGCAAAGTCCGTAACGGATTGCGGGGACTCAGCAATGAGAATCGCACCAACACAGAGATGAAAAGTAGAAGGAAATCCATCGTGTTACTTTTCAGTGTATCAGGCAGTTTTGTCGTATTGTGGCTAACAGCAGTCGTTAACTTTTTAACCAGCAAACTCACCACAACAGCGTATTACCGAGGGGATCACACGGCTCCAACATATATTGCCACTGAGTCTGGGTACATTCTCATGTATTTGAGTTCCTGTACAAACCCATGTATTTATGTATTGACACAAACCAAGTTCAGGGAAGAGATGAAGAAAATGATGAAATTTCCTTTCCTGTTTATTAAAAAAACAATTAAACCAAAACTTCCTTCCCAAACTAAGTAAATATCAGCATGTGTTATCAATCAGAATAGTCTATTCTGATGTGGCTGAGGATTGCACTTGTGAAAATTAAACGTTCTCGAAATACATTGTTTCAAGCTGAGTGCCTGCTCATTTCTCAAGGTGAAACGGTCGTCATGGTATTTACCCTGCGTCCATTCAAATCATTGTCACTGTTTACCTACCAGGGTCTAACATCGCAACAACTCTTTTTATTAAGCAGCATCGCTGTTTTAGTCCTGAACAGTAGTTCAGCCTCTGGATTGCACAGCCTCAACTCCATTTCCTAGATGGATGGGACTTCCCGCTTCTGATTCTATTCTGACCTGCACCTTCTGAAAGAGGGATTGTTAGCTGGTCAGCTTGTTAATGATGTACAGTCATGGGTTCAAACCCTGTCACTGACTGAGGTTCAATCGCTCTCACTGCCTGAGATTAACACGAAGGACTCTCCTCCTCCATCAAAGGATTGGGAACAGAACCATGAAATAATGTCTGTGTCAGTCTAACAGTTACCATCGGTGAAAATATTGCCACACTGCTCTTTTCAAAGGAGGTTATTGCAAGATATTTCGAAATGAAGCAAAGATACCAGTGTTTTATGAAAAGAAAAACATGATGACAAATTATTCCATAACCTAGGAGGACAAATCAAGCAGAATGGATAAAGAGTGGCCTGCAGATGTTTTCTAAAGGTCATTTTATAATATTTCCGAAACAATGTTACAGGCTGTTCTCACAGCACATGGATGACAGCGTGAATGTACCAATTTGGAGTGAGAATTGAGTGTTGATGAGAAACAGATTGAGGTAAAATGGGTCATTTGCAGGTCACTAAACTGTAACGAGAGATCAGTGCTGTTACATTCATAATCACAAACTGTATTCATACTAACACAGACTCAAGAAAGAAAGGAATGAGTCGAACAGTAAGAGTCTCCATCAGGAAGATATAGTTAAGCAGAGTTAGCAAAAAAAAAGCTAATGGAGCATAATGATGTGCATTGTCAATGTCATATTCAGCATGGACAAGCAAAATATTCATTAACTGAAGAAGACTGGGGAAAGTTGAGATGTGGTGCAGTCAGGGTGACCTATATAACTAGAAAATTGTTATCATACAAGTACATCAAACACTTAGGAAAGTGAAAGAAAAGCTTTTATTTGGTGAGCGTTGAAAATCTCGTAAACAGACTTTCAGTATTGACCAACTTTAGTCACGGTATTATATATATACCATGGGCAGCAGTCAATGAACTGTTTCAAAATACTATCAGCGCAAAGATTTCCCAGTGTTTCAGCTGACACAATACTACAAAACAGTCACTAGATGACCTACTTGCATTTTTAATTCGTTTGGTTGGTGGGGTGTCTTCTCAAAACTATATATTAAAAGGTCAATTGTCTTAGGTTTGTGCACATAATGTGTAGTTAAATTGCTGATTTAACGACATTACATAAATAAAACGTCTTATGTTTTATGCAGAAAACATAATTTACAATAAGGCTAGCTTTCTTATGGGATAAAAATTAATCTCTTTATTTCCAAGATCGGGACAGACAGTCACACATAATCATTATCGTATTGTTCATTACAAATTTCTCTGATTAATTTTGTTTAGCCACCTACTACATTTGCTGTTTGAATTCATGTAATGCTGGACATCAGAGTGAGTCCAAGGAAACTTAACAAACAGCGAAATTCGCAATTTATCTTGGAGGTGCCTGTTTGGGAGAAGTCCCACCACAGAAACAAATAAGTGAATAGTTTTAAGTGTAGCCTTGCAGTAATCTAAAAGAGTGAATACAGTGGGTTCTTGAATATGTATTTTATTGAGATTAGGCTCTTGAATAAAATTTAAATGTTTAATCCATAAGTTTGAAGTTAGCCTGGAGCAGTGTTTTGTACGACAATAAGACGTGCTATTTTCTGGGTTTGTAGATGTGGGAGTTTCAAGGGATTATATGTGTTATTGAGCAATAAATTGGCAATAAATATCTTTGGTTATGAATCGTATCAGATTGAACAGATCAGACGGAGCGACAGTTAAACACAATGAGGCATTTACAAGAGCAAGGGGATGTCATGGATGACAGTAACAGGAAGGGACAAAGATCTCAGATATAGTCAGACAGATGTTTTAACTCCAGGAAAGATAGGAGAGGTAGGCAGGTAGTGCAGGAGGCTTCTTTAATACTCCCCATCTCAAATAAGAATGGAAATGGAGGCAAGGTTGGATTCTTCAGGGAACATAGCGCGACCCAGTTTCTGGTATTGAGACTGGCTCTAATGGAATGAGAGGTACTTCGGTGTCCCTAACACAAGAGATCGATTGTGTTAGGGGACTCTCGAGGAAGAGGTATGTTTCTGTGGTCATCAGCAAAATATCAGAATGGCGTATTGACTCCCTGGTGCCAGAGTCAAGGATGTCTCAGACAGGGTGAAGAATGTTCTGATGGGGGAGAGGGACCAGCAGAAGATCTTTGCACACACTGTGGAACCAATTTCATAGGATGGGAAAATGATGAGATTCTGAAGGAGGAATATCAAAAGTTAGCCAGGAATTTAAAAAGGTGGTCCTCGAGTGTGGTAATATCTGGAAAACTGCCGATGCTCCAAGCAAATGATGATAGGAATTGAAGATAGAGCAGATGAATGCGTGGCTGAGGAGCCAGTGTTTGGGAGAAGGATTCATATTTTTAGGTTATTTGGATGTCATCTGGGAAAAATGACCTGTACAAGAAGGATGGATTGCACCTGAATTGGAAAGGGACTAATATACTGACTGGAAGATTTCCCAGAGCTGTTTGGAAGGATTTAATCTTATAAAGTTGGTGGGAATGCGATCAGGGAGGTAGTGAGGAAAGAGATCAGTCTCGACTGGTACAGTTGCGAAAAGAAGCAAATCAAGCAGTCAGGCCAGGCAGTGACAAAGCAGAGAACAAGGTAGGACTGATTAATTAAACAGCATTTATTTTAACCCAAGACACCGAACAGGGAAGGCAGATGATCTCAGGGCATGGTTAGGAACATGGGACTGGGATAGCATAGCAATTACAGAAACATGGCGCAGGGATGGGCAGGACTGGCAGCTTAATATTCGAGGATACAAAGGCTACAGGAAGGACAGAAAGGGCGACACTAGATATGGGGTAGTGGAGGTATTGATAAAGGTTAGTAAAACAGCTGTACTGAGGGAGAATATTCCGAGAAATACATCCAGAGATGTTGCTTGCGTGGAACTGAGAAATAAGAAACCGATGATCACCCTAGTGGATTGTATTGTACACTTGCCACCACCACACCACCACCACCCCCGCCACCCCATAGTCATAGGGAAATTGAGAATCAAATTTGTAAGTAGGTTTCAGTTAACTGTAAGAATAATAGGTTGGTTATGGTAGGGGATTTTAACTTTCCAAACATAGCCTGGAACTGCCATAGTGTTAAGGGATTAGATGAAGGAGAGAAATTCGTTAAGTATGTACAAGAAACTTTTCTGTTGACGTATGTTGTCGTACCTACTAGAGAAGGTGCAAAACTTGACCTTCACTTGGGAAATTAGGCAGGAGAGGTGACTGAGGTTCCAGTGGGGGTGCACTATGGGGTCAGCAACCACCATTCTATTAATTTTAAAATAGTGATGCAGAAGGATAGACCGGGTCTAAAACTTGAAGTTCTAAACTGGCGGATGGCTAATTTTATTGGTATTATGCAATAACTTTCTAAGGCTGATCTGGTGCAGATGTTCACAAGTTAAGGGATAGCTGAAAAATGAGAAGTCTGTAGAAATGAGAAAATGACAACCCAGAGAAAGTATATTCCTGTTAGGGGGAAAGGAAAGACTGGTAGTGTAGGGAATGCTGGATGACTCGAGAAATCGAGGGTTTATTTCAGAAAAAGAAGGGAGCGTATGTCAGACATACACAGGATAGATCGAGTGAATGCTTAGAGCATAAAAGCAGTAGAAATATACTTAAAGGGAAATCAGGAGAGCAAAAGGCGTCATGAAATAACTTTGGCACATAGAGTTAAGGAGAATCCAAAGGGTTTTCACAAATACATTAATGACAAAAGGGTAACTAGGGAGAGAATAGGGACCCTAAAAGATCAGCAAGGCAGTCTTTCTGTATAGGAGCAGAAGGTGGGGAGATAATAAATGAGAATTTTGCATCAGTGTTTACTGTTGAGAAGGACATGGAGGATATAGAATGTTGGGAAATAGATGGTGACACCTTAAAAAGTGTCCATATTACAGAGGAAGAAGTGCTGGACGTCTTGAAACAGATAAAAGTGGTTAAATCCGCAGGACCTGATCATGTGTACCTCAGAACTCTGTGAAAAGCGAGAGAAGTGATTGCTGGGCTTATTTCTGGGATATTTGTATCATCAATAGTCACAGATTAGGTGCTGGAAGACTGGAGTTGGCTAACATGGTGCCAATATTTAGGAAGGTGGTAAGAACAAGCCAGGGAACTGCAGGTCTGTATGCCTGAATTCTGCGGTGGGCAACTGGTTAGAGGGAATCTTGAGGGACAGGATGCACATGGAATTGGAAGGCAAGGATTGATTAGAGATAGTCAACATGGCTTTGTGAGAGGGAGTTCATTTCTCATAACTTGATTTAACTTTTTGAAGAAGTAACAAAGAGGATGGATAAGGGCAGAACAGTGGACATGATCTATCTGGACTTCAGTTCGGCGTTTGACAAGGTTAGCCATGGGAGATTTTTTAACAAGGTTAGATCTCAGGGAACTTAGGAAAACTAGCCATTTGGATACAGAACTGGCTCAAAAGTAGAAGACAGAGGTGGTTGTGGAGGATTGTTTTTCACACTAGAGGTCTTTGACATGTGGAGTGCCACAAGGATTGGTGCTGTGTCCACTTTTCATTATTTGCATAAATGATTTGGATGTGAACATAAAAGTTATAATTAGTAAGTTTACAAATGTCACCAAAATTGGCGGTGTAGTGAACAGCGAATAGGGTTACCTCAGAATACAACAGATCACGATCAGATGGACTATTGGGCTGGGAAGTGGCAGTGGAGTTTAATTCAGATAAATGTGGGGTGCTGCATTTTGCGAAAGCAATTCTTTGCAGAACTTATACACTTAATGATTGAACAAAGAAATCTTGGAGTGCAGGTTCGTAGCTCCTTGAAAGTGGAGTGCAGGTAGATAGGATATTGAAGAAGCCATTTGATATGCTTTCCTTTATTGGTCAGAATATTCAATATAGGATGTGCAGGGTGATTACAGCTGTACAGGACTTTGGTTAGGCCACTTTCGGAATATTTCATGCAATTCTGGTTTTCTTCCTAATTAAAATATGTTGTGAAACTTGAAATAGTACAGAAAAGATTTACAGGGATGTTGCCCAGGGTTGGAAACAGTGAGATGTAGATGCGGCTGAATAGACTGGGGCTGTTTTCCCTGGGGCATCGGAGGCTGAGGGTTGACCTTGTAGAAGTTTATAAAATCATGAGGAGTATGGATAGGATAAATAAACAAAGTCTTTTCCCTGTGGTGAGTGAGTCCAGACCTAGAGGGTATAGTTTAGGGTGAAAGGGGAAAGATACAAAAGAAATATTATGACTATTTATACGCAGAGGGTGGTGCATGTACGAAATGAGCTGCTAGAGGAAGTGGTGGATACGGGGACAATTGCAATATTTAACAGGCATCTTGATGAGTATATGAATTAGGAAGGTTTTAGAGGGATATGGGCCGAGTGCTAGGAAATGGGACTAGGATATCTGGTCGGCATGACAAGTTGGACTGAAGGGTTTGTTTCCGTGCTGTACATCTCTATGACAGTATGACTCTAAGTTTGAAGTCGAAATGAAAATGGCTTCAAGTGCCACAAAATTACTTCCACAATCCCTCCATTTTTGGTAGGAGATCAAAAGACTCATTCCAGAACCTCAGCAATAGCGGGAAGATGGGAGAGGGTGAGATGATTTTATCCGGTTGTGCTGGTTGTTCAGAATCCGATAGGTACCCTCAGAGTCAATGAGATCAAACTCTGTGACAATCTCACTCGGGAATTCTGTCTCATGGTAGGGGATTCCATTGAAGTGGTTTTGAGCAACATTGAGTTTGGCCAACTGGGAGGATTATGGCATGGAGGGTAACAACAGTGAGCTGATACACCCACAGCACTGCTTAAGGTAGGTAGCAAGAACCGATAGAGTAATAAAACTAACAACATGGACAATAAAGCCTTGTTGGAAGGCGCAGCCCCATGATCCAACTGACCACTCATCCAGCTTCACAGACCCAAACGGGAGCTGGTGTCACAGGGATTAGAGGGTGCCCTTCGAATGTGATTGATAATGTTTGTCATGTTCTCGCTCAGGTCATGAATATTGGTGCAGCAATCGGGGACAGTAATGGCCCATGTGCCCCCTTTATCTGCGCGTAGATAATCTAGGGACATTCTGGTTGGTGGGGTGACTGTGAAAATGGGTGTCATTTCTGCACGTACTTGCTCAAGGGCGGATGCCGTGTCATTCACTATTTCCTCAAGAGTGGAGGCCATTGTGTAGATCAGCCAACAAAAGGTGAAGCCACATTGGATTTAATACAGAATAATGAAACAGGTCAGGTGTTAGATTTGGAGGTAGCTGAGCACTTTAGTGATAACGATCACAATTCGGTTACATGCAATTTAGCAATGAGAAGGGATAGATAATTACCAACGGAGGAAGTATAGTTGTGGGAAAGGCAATTATGATACGATTAAGCAAGATTTAGAATGCATAGGATGGGGAAGGAAACTACAGGGGAAGGGCACAATTGAAATATGTAGTTTGATCATGGGACAACTACTGCGTGTGCTTGATAAGTATGTACTTGTCGGGCACGGAGGAAGTAGGTGGACAAGGGAGGGGGCTGTTATTTACTAAAGAAGTAAAATATATTGTCAAGCGAAAGCAGGAGGCTAATGTGTGGATGAGATGTGAAAAGTCAATTCAGGTGCTTGAGAGTTACAAGTTAGCCAGGAAGGATAGAAAGCTAGAGCTGAGAAGAGCCAGGAGAGGACACGAGAAGTCATTGACAGGTAGGATTAAGGAGAACTGTTAAACTTTCTATTGGCATGTCAGGAATAAAAGAATGACTATTGTAAGATTCGGGCCTGTCAAGGTCAGGAGTGGGACGTTGTGCGTGGAGCCTGAGGAGATGGAAATGCTCTAAACGAATATTTTTCATCAGTGTTCACACTGGAAAACGACCATGTTGTCATGGAGAATACTGAGATACAGGCTAATAGATGAGGTGGTATTATGAAGGGCTTTATAAGCCCTTCATCCTGCTCCTCGGATGCTGCCTGATCTGATGTGCTTTTCCAATACCACTAATCTAGGTGGGATTGAGATTCATAAGGAGGAGCTATTAGCAATTCAGGAAAGTGTGAAAATAGATAACTCCCTGGGCTGGATGGAATTATCCTAGGATTGTGTGGAAATCCACAGGGGAGATTGCAGAGACTTTGACTTTAATCTTTATATTGACATTGTCTACAGGAATAGCAGCAGAGGACTGGAGGATAGCAAACGCTGTTCCCTTGTTCAAGAAGGGATTAGAGACAACCCTAGTAATGATAGGCCAGTGAGCTTTACTTCGGTTTTGGTAAAGTGTTGGAAAGGATTATAAGAGATAGGATTCATAATCCCTTGGATTAGGGATAGTCAAAACGCGTGAAGGATGGGTTGTGCCACATAACCCTTACTGAGTTCTTTGAAAAGGTGACCAAAAAGATGGATGGGGTAAAGCAGTTGATGTGGATTTTAGTAATGATTTTTATAAGATTCCCCACGTTACGCTATTGTAGAAAATACAGAGGCATGAGGTTGAGGGCTATTTAGTGGTTTGGATCAGAAACTGGCTAACTGAAAGAAGACCGGAGGTCGTGATTGATGGGAAATGTTCTTCCTCGAATTTATTAACTAGGGGTGTATCACACGGATCTGTTTTGGCGTCACTGCTGTTTGTCATTTTTCTAAGCAACCTGGAAGAGGGTGTAAAAGAATGGATAGAGTGGTGGATAGTGCTGAAGGATGTTGCAGGTCACAGAGGGACAAAGATAACCTGCAGAGCTGGGCTGAGAGGTTCCAAATGGAGTTTAATGCCGAAACGTGTGAGACGATTGACTTTAGAAACAGTAACAGGAATGCAGAGTAGTGGGCTAATGGGACGATTCTTGGTAGTGTGGAGGAGCAGAAAGATCTCTGTGTCCATATAATGGATCCCTGAAAGTAGCCACCCAGTTTGGTTGGATTGTTAAGAAGGCATACAGTGTGTCAGCTTTTATTGGTCGAGGGATTGAGTTACTGAGCCACGAGGTCATGTTGCAGCTGTACAATACTCTGATGCGACTGCACTTTGAGTATTGCATACAGTTAGGGTTGCTGCATTATAGGAAGGATGTGGAAACATTGGAAATGGTGCAGAGTAGATTTACCAGGATGTTGCCTAGTATGGAGTGAAAGTCATATGAGGAAAATCTGAGGGACTTGAGGCTGTTTTCGTGAGAGGGACGAAGGTTGAGGTGTTACGCAATAGAGATGTATAAGATGATCAGAGGGTTAGATAGGGTGGAGAGTGACAGTCTTTTTCCTGGGATGGTGATAGGTAGCACAAGGGGAAACAGCTTTTAATTGAGGGGTGATACAAAAAGGTCAGAGGGCAGTGGTGGTTTCTTTACTCAGAGAGTAGTAAGGGCGTGGAATGCTATGGCTGCAGTACGAGGAGACTCAACACCTGTAAGGCTATATAAATGATCACCGTACAAAGGTATGAATGATAATGGAATAGTGCAGGTGAGATGGGTTTTGGATTGTTTTTCCAGGTTGGCACAAAATCGAGGGCCGAAGGGCCTGTGCTGCGCTGTCATATTCTATGTTGTATTAATCTAACTTACTTTATTCGCCGAGTGGTTCCATAAAGGGCCTGTACTGCGATGTAATGTTCTTTATTCGATGAGACTAACACCCTTTATTAGCCGAGTGATTCCTTAAAGGGCCTGTACTGCGCTGTAATGTTTCACATTCGACGGGTTGAACTTCCTTTATTAGCCGAGCAGTTCCATAAAGTGCCTGTAATTCGCTACAATGTTCTAAGTCGTATTTGTCTGCCTTCCAATATTTGCTGAGCAGTTCCATAAAAGGCCGACACTGTGCTGTAATGTTCTACGTTCTATGAGTGTAACTTTCTTAATCAGCCGAATGGTTCCATAAAGGGCCTGTACTGCACTATAATGTTGTATGTTACATCAGCCTAATTTCCTTTATTAGCTGAGCGATTCCTAAAAGGACCAGAGCTGCACTGTTATTTTCTTTGTTCTGTGAGCATAAATTCCTTTAGTCATCAAGCTGTTGCAGAAAGGGTCTGCACTGTGCTGTAATGTTCTATCTTGTATAAGTGTAACTTACTTTATAAGGCGAGCAGTTCCATATAGGGAATGTACTACACTGTTATGCTGTATATTGGATCAGTGTAACGTCCGTTAGTAGCTGAGAGTTCAATGAAGGGCCTGTCCCGCGCTGGAATGTTCTGTGTTGGATGAGACTAACTACTTTTATTGATTGAGCAGTTCCATATGGGGAAGTATACTAAGTGGTTATGTTCTATGCTATATGCTGTATTAGTCTGACGTCCTTTATTAGCCACACAGTTCCAGAAACGGCATGTCATGCACTGGAATTTTCAATGTTATATTAGTCTTACTTTCTTTATTAGCTGAGCTGATCCATAAACGGCCTGTATTGCTTTCTAATGTTCTATGTTGTATTCGTCTAACCTCCTTTATTAGCCTGCTGGTTCCATAATGGGCCTGTATTGTGCTGTAATGTTCCATGTTCTCTGACTGTAACTTCCATTGTTAGTTGAGAAGTTCATTGAAGGGCTTGTACTGCACTCTAATGTTCTACGTTGCCTGACTCTAACATTCTCTATTAGCCGAGGAGTTCCATAAGCAGCCTATTCTGAGCTGTGATGTTCTCTGAGCCTAACGTCCTTAATTGGCTGAGCGGTTGCATGAAGGACGTCTACTGCGCTGTAATCTTCTTTGTTCCATGAGTCTTATTTCCTTCATTAGCCGAGTGGTTTCATAACGGGCCTGCACTGCAATGTAATGTTCTATGTTGTACAGGACCTGTAGTGCACCATCATGTTCTATGCTGTATGAGTCAAATTTCCTTTATGAGCCGAATGACTCCATATAGAGGCTATACTGCGCTGCAATGTTCCATTTTGCATTAATCTAACTTCCTTTCTCAGCCAAGCGTTTCCTCAAAGGGCCTGTACTGTGCTGTAATGTTCTATATTGTCTGAGTCTAACATCCTCTCTAAGCCGAGAGGTTCCATAACGGAACCAGTCAGATAATAAAGGAAGTTAGACAAATAAAACATAGACCCTTTACAGCGCAGTACAGACCATTTATGGAATCGCTCAGAATATCAAAGGTGTTAGACTAATACAACATAGAACATGACAGCGCACGACAGGCCATTTATGGACCCCCTCGGCCAATAAAAGAAGTTAGATTAATATGACAAAGAACATTACAGCGCAGTACAGGCCCTTTATGGAACCACTCAGATAATAAAGCAAGTTAGACTAATACAACATATAACATTCCAGCACAGAACAAGCCGTTTATTGAACCGCTTGGCTAATAAAGGAAGTTAGACTAATACAACATAAACCTTTACAGCGCAGTACAGACCATTTATGGAACCGCTTGGCTAATAAAGGAAGTTAGAATAATATAACAAAGAACATTACAGGGCAGTAGAGACCCCTTATGCAACCGCTCTGTTATTGAAGGATTTTAAACTCATAGAACACAGATCATTCCATCGCAGTACTAGACCTTTTTGAACTGCTCGGCTATTGCAGGAAGTTAGACACATAGAACATAGAATGTTACATCACAGTACACGCTCATCATTGAACCACTCGGATGAAAACGGAAGCTCAAATAATACAACATAGAACATATCAGTACAATACACTTCCTGTATTAATCTAACGTCTTCTATTAGCCGAGCGGTTCAATAAACAGCCTGTGCTGAGCTGTGATGTTCTATGTTCTATGAGTCTAACTTCCTTTATTGTCCAAGAGTTCCATAAGCGACTTATACTGCGCTCTCATCTTCTCAGTTTTATTAGTCTAACTTCCGTTTTTAGCCAACCGGTCGCTACAAGGGCCTGCACTGTGCTGTAATGTTCTATGTTGTATTGTTCTAACTTTCTTTATTAGTCGATCCTTTGCTGAAAGGGCCTGTACTGCGCTGCAATTTTCTATGTTGTCTGAGTATAACGTCCTCAATTAGCCGAGTCATTCCATAAAGGGCCTGTACTGCGATAACATGTTCTATGTTCTATCAGTCTAATTTCCTTTATGAGCCAAGCAGTTCCTTAAAGGGCCTGTACTGCGCTGTAATGTTTTATGTTGTACTAGTCTCACATAATTTATTGCCCGAGCAGTTCCATAAAGGGCCTGCACTGCACTGTCATGTTCTATGTTGTATTAATCAAAAGTACTTTATCAGCCAAGCTGTTCAATGAAGGGTGTGTACGGCACTGCAACGTTATATGTTCTGTGAGAATAACTTGCTGCATTAGCTGAGCAGTTCAAAAAGGGTCAGTATTGCGATGGAATGATCTATTTTCTATGAGTGTAACTTTATTTATTAGATGAGCAGTTCCATAAACAACCTGTACTGCTCTGTGATAATCTATGTTGTATTAGTCTAAATTCCTTTATGAGCGGAGTGGTCCCATAAACGGTCTGTACTGCAGTGTAATGATCTGTGTTCTGAAGGGCCTGCACTGCACTGTAATGTTCTGCGTTGTATTCATCCAACTTCATTTATTAGACGGGCAGTTCCATATTGGTCCTGTACTGATCTCTAATATTCCATGTCCTGTCAGTCTAATTTCCTTTATTAGCTGAACGATTCCTTCATGCACCTGTACTGGGCTGTAATGTTCTATGTTATCTGAGTCTAATATCCTCCAGTAGCCGAGCAGTTCCATAAAGGGCATGTACCGTGCTGTAATGTTCTATGTTGTTTTAGTTTAACGTCTTCTATTAGACGAGTGGTTCCATAAACGGCCTTGTTCTGAGATTTTACACTCTTTGAGTCTAACTTCCTTTATTAGCCACGCGGTTCCATTAAGGATTGACGAGAAACTCAACTGCACTATCCATTTAAATACAGTGTTGACAAGGCAGGGCAGAAACTAGGAATACTGAAGGGAATAATGCTTCCATCTATCCACCAACTGCAATGTCCAAGTCAGGAGTGTGGTGGAACACTCCCCATTTGCTGTGTTGTGTGAGGCTGCAACAACACTCAAGAAGCTTGATACGATCCGGAATAAAACAGTTCACTTGCTGGCCACCACAACCATCTTACTTCCACAACTGATCCTCAGTAGCAGCAATATGTATCAACTACGGCATGCATTACAGAAATTCACCAAAGTTCCTCAAACAAAACCTTTCAAAGCCACAACTATCTCTAAGGGCTCAAGCTGCAGATACATGGGATCTCCGTGCACTGCATTTTCCCTTCCAAGTCAATCGTCATCCTGATTTGGAAATATATCACCATTCTGTAAGTATCTCTGATTCACAGCCCTTCATATCGGTTTTGTACGTCTATGTACAGCACACAGACATCTACAGTTCAGAAAAACAGCTCACCAACACATTCTAAACAGCCACTAGAGATAAGCAATATATGCTGGATCAGCCAATGATCCAATGAATGGATTAGAATTCAATTAAAATGTTATCCAATCATGACTAATGTTGGACAATGGGTTTGAGGTTTTATGAGTGTAAGCTGGGTGGGTGTAGGCAGTATTTTGCCTGTTGTGGAGAGCTGAATCTAAATATGCTGTTTGGAACAACCTGTCAGTCTTTCAGAGGCTCGGCCTATGTACATAGCATCAAACAGGCACTGACATTCATATTCCAGATTACTCACATGTGAGATAGATAGAACCGATTTAAAATGTTCTCACCTCTGGAATCTTGGGAAACAAAGTTAAATTATTGTCATGGAAACAGTTGGGTGTGGAATATTTGCATTTGAGGGAAAATAACTGGATGGTTTCAAAGTGCTTGGGCTAAGTCATAAGTTGAGCCTGGGTGCGATGTCTAGTCTCATAATTTGGGTGCTACGTTTTCACAAAGTTTCAATCTAAAAGTCGGAAGAAACAAATGGGTGGATTTGTTTATTGCACAATCAAGTGGCTATGATCAAAGAATTCACGATCTTCAATAATGACACTCTGCTGTTAATGACCAGTATAATTTTGAAAACATCTTCTTCCATTTTTAAGTTGAAGTCACACACAATAATGTTAGTTGGGATCATGTTGGCCACAAATGTAGGAGCACAATTCTGTTTGGACACTGGGATTGTGGAGCTGACATGCACTGGATATTGCTGATAAGGGATTCAATGCAAAATGGCTTGTAATCCATCATTTTTCTAATAC
This sequence comes from Hemiscyllium ocellatum, assembly GCF_020745735.1. Taxonomy (NCBI): domain Eukaryota; kingdom Metazoa; phylum Chordata; class Chondrichthyes; order Orectolobiformes; family Hemiscylliidae; genus Hemiscyllium; species Hemiscyllium ocellatum. The sequence goes on along the minus strand of NC_083440.1, from coordinate 29,560,625 downwards.
CTTCGATGAGGATTGCTTTAATGTGGAGAATTATGAAGCCTGTGTGGCACACTAGATATCATCAACTTGGACGAGTTAGGAGACATGCTCGTTGGCAGCTCGTTGTATAAATGGTGAAAATTACATTGAGCCTTGTGCTAGTCGACTGGACAATCTGCTCCATACACTTGCCCCTTGTTCAAGGACGAGTCTAAATTGCCTGTTGCAAGGAAATGCTTGAAAAGGTGGCCAGAACCAGTTTGGGTGCTGTCTGGAGATATTTAGGTGCCCGTTCCTCTTTCCTGGAGGTGCCAGTGTGATCCAGCAAGACTATATTTAGATTCTGCCTTTTTAGTTGTAATTTTGATGTTTTTTGCTGTGCAAAGATCATGTATTTTCTCATCAGAACATGGGAATCAATTATTTACTGCAGTTATTGAACTCAGCAATAATCAGCTGGTTACTACAGTTACTAAATTTAGCAATAATTAGGAGTGCATTCTGATGAATGAAGTGAATAATCTACAACTGAAAAAATAATTCGTTTGGTTTAATTTTAAGATAGAAAGCAATAAAGAGGGATTAACTTTGTTGGATAAAACATAAGGCTGCCCTGCGGTATATTTCTCTCAGACAAATCCAGCAACAATAGAAAATAGAGACGCTCACGGATTCCCACTTTCCAGACAATGTCCTCGACAACACTGTGATCATCTCAGGGCAGGTCTTACCCCACTGTCAGGGCAGAACCAGCAGATGGAGCAGTCGCATGGAATACAGTCTCGGAGGTGGGGGGGACAGTATCGAAATGCTCAGAATTGATGCCTGTCCCCATGAAGCCACGTGGCATCAGATTAAAGACGGACATGGAAACATTCTGCTGATTATCAATTACCACATCCCTCGGATTTCCCTGTTTGAAAGGGCAGAGAATGGACTCTGTGTGGGAGGCATCAGTGTCCATCATCAAGACAGGCGCAGCAGCACCACCTGCGGACAGAGCTGGGGCAGTACAAAACGCATTGTCACCAATCTACTTCACACCTTTTACAGACACTGCAGCACGTGGTGTGACATTATCTCTGTGTGAAATGGGGCAGACTTCAAACAGATCTATCAACTTATGACAAGATGTCCACCAAGTTCAGTGAGCCATCTGCTACATCAGAATTGTACTTTAGAATGTTGGAGAATGAGAGGTGACGTTATTGAGTATGTTAAAGTCATGAGGGTCAGAGATCGGATGAATGTCTGAATTCTTTTGTCCATGAATAGAGAATTGAATGCTACAGGGCATAGGTTGAAGGTGTGAGTAGAAAGATTTAGGTGGGACCTGAGGGCAACGTCTTCACACAGTGAGTGATTGGAATGATTTGCAAGAGAAAATGGTTAAGGGAGCGAAAATAGAAACAATTCAAATTAATTTGAATCGGTCCATGATGAGTAGGGTTTGGAAGTTTATGGACCAAATGCAGGCAATTGGAAGTAGCACATGGTCAGAATGGACCTGTTTCCATTTTGTATTAGTCTCTGACTCTGTGACCAATGACCTGTACAGCTGCAACATGACCTCCCAACTCCGATAGTCAATATTCTGACCAATAAATGAAAGCATGCCAAATGCCTTTTTTTCACTATCCTTCCACCTGCGATTCTAATTTCAATAAACAATGAACAAAGGTATTTTTATTCAGCAACACTACCAAGGACCTTACTATTAAATGTGTAGGTTCTGCTTTGATTTGCTTTTCCAAAATCTGCCAGGAAGCCACCCACTGAAATGACTCATATTCAAATACTTCCAAACAATTATCATGGACCTGAGTCAAATCCTATCATAGCAGGTGTCAGAACGACAATGTAATAAAGATATGGAATTATGACTCTCATGTTGACCATGGAACCATTGTCAAATAACATAAAACCCATCTGATTCACTAAAATAGATTAGGGAAAGTAAATTGCTCTCCTTAATTTACTTAGAGTCGGTGGCACGATGGCACAGTGGTTAGCAAAGCTTCCTCACAGCGCCAGAGGCCTGGATTCAATTCCTGCCTCAGGTGAATGACTATGTGGAGTTTGCACATTCTCCCTGTGTCTACGTGGGTTTCCTTCGGGTGCTCCAGTTTCCTCCCACAGTCCAAAGATGTGCAGGTTAAGTGAATTGGTCATGCTAAATTGCACCTAGTGTTAGGTGAAGGGGTAAATGTAGGGCAGTGGGTATGGGTGGGTTGTGCTTCGGCGGGTCGTTGTGCACTTGTTGGGCCGAAGAGCCTGTTTACACACTGTAACTAATCCAATCTTAAGTGGTCTAAGCAACATGTAACTTCAGACCCTCTTACAAGATTGTTTCTCAATTTCCCTCTGACTATGAGGGAATCTCTAATACAGTCCCAGTAAGGTGATCATCCCTTTCTTATTTCTCAGTTCCACCTAAATAACTTCCCTGGATGTATTTCCAGGAATATTCTTCCCCAGTACAGCTGTAATGCTATCCTTTACCAAAAATGACACACCCCCTCCTCTCTTCCACCCATTTTTGTCCTTCCTGTAACAATTGTATTCTGGAACATTAAGTGGCCTTTCCTGCCCATCCCTGAGCCATGTTTCTGTAATTGCTATGATATCACAGTCCCATCTTCCTCACCATGCCCTGAGCTTATCTGCCTTCCCTGTTAGGCCAATTGCATTCAAATAAATGTAGTTTAATTTATTAGTGCTACCTTGTCCTTGCCTGCCCTGACAGTTTGATTCACTTCTGTTCACAACTGTGTCAGTCTCAGTTTGATCTCTTTCCCACTATCTCCCTGGGTCGCACCCCGCCACCTTTCTAGTTTAAATCCTCCCGAACAGTTCTAGCAAGTCTCCCTGCCATCATATTATTCCCCTTCCAATTTAGGTGCAATCCGTTCATCTTGTACAGTTCACTTTTACCCCAAAAGGGATTCAAATAATCCAAAAATGTGAATCATTCTCCAATACAGGAGTTCCTCAGCCATGCGTTCATCTGCTCTATCCTCCAATTCTTGCCCTCACTAGCTCGTCGCACTGGGAATAATCCAGATGTTACTTCCCTTGAGGACCTCCATTTTAAATTTCTGCCTAACTCTCTGTAATCTCGCTTCAGAATCTCAACCTTTTCCCTTCTTGTATCGTTGGTTCCGATGTGGAAAATCTTCGAGTAAAAAGTGGGGTCTGCAGACGCTGGAGATCAGAGCTGAAAATGTGTTGCTGGTTAAAGCGCAGCAGGTCAGGCAGCATCCAAGGAACAGGAAATTCGACGTTTCGGGCTATCGTGTTTTGTCTTTCATTAACACAAAGATTGAGTTTAAGAGCTGCAAAGCTTTGTTGCAGCGCTATAAAACCCTCATTAGGCCACATTTGGAACATTGCATCCAGTTCTGGTCACCTCTTTATAGGAAGGATGTAGATGCTTTCGAGAGGGTGCAGACGAGATTTATCAGGATGCAGCCTGGAGGGCTTGTCTTCCGAAGAGTGGTTGGGTAAGCTCGGGCTTTTCACACTGGAGAGAATGAAGGAAGGAGGTGACTTGATAGAGGTGTAAAAGGTAGTGAGAGGCACAGGGAGAGTGGATAGCCAGAGACTTTTTTCCAGGGCAGAAATGGCAGTCGGAGGGATCATAATTTTAAGATGATTGTAGAAAGGTATAGGCAGTTGTCAGAGGTAGCTTCTTTAAGCAGAGAGTGGCGGGTGCGTGGAATGCACTGCCAGCAGCAGCAGCAGTAGAGTCAAAGACATGAGGGATATTTAAGCAACTGCTGGACAAGAACATTGACGGCAGTAAATTGAGGAGTAGGTTCGTCTAGTTGGTCTTAGGTTAAGGTAAACGCTCGGCACATCATCGTGGGCCGAAGGGAGGGCCTGTACTCGGCTGTACATTCCTATGTTTTTTTCGTTTTACTTGGAAATGCTAGCTTCCAGAGCGCTGCTCCTTCATCAGCTGGCTGTGGAGCAGGATCATAAGACACATTATTTTTAGCAAAATATAACTGTGTCAAGCATGCAACTAATGCGATGTGTTGAATAAATCAAGATTGTGTTGTCTTTTATATCACAGAATGGGTTGCAGGTTACATTTCATTTATATGTAAATCACAGAACATCTTTCAATTACCATTCTCACGACAACTTAAGGCTTTATTTTAAAAAGTGACATTTCCGCTCAGACAATGCATTAAAGATGTGAGTCTGTCTGTACCTCGGTATTGAGTCAGACTGCTTCTATTTCCAAAGTCAGAAATTACAAATTGTAACATGGATTGACTTCCTGCAGAATGCGAGTTGTTTGAACAAAATAAAATTACTGCAATTACGATTCTGTCAATACAAATTCATCCCATAGACATATGTGTGTGCGTGTGTGTGCAAGTGGGCACACGTGAGGAAGAGAGTGTGTGTTCACGTGCATATGTGAGTGCGTCTGCAACTCTTACACGGTGTATTGTGTGCCTGTCTGAGAGACAGCGCGTGTGCATGAGAGAGGGCCTGCATGAGTGAGTGTGTACGTAAGAGTGGCGCGTATGTGCACGTGTGAGAGTGCATCATTAAGAGGGTCACCTGAAGTGTGACATGAACCTAAGGTCCATATTCGCGGGTAGGAACTTGGCTATCCGCCTCAGCTCGGTTTACAGGTAGAAGAAAATATTGTTTTTAAGAGTAATGTCTTTCATGTGGTCAACTTGGACAGTAGCAATGTTTTTGATCTGGTCCCTTTTCAGAAGGCCCCTGATTGTGGACAAGTCATGAAAATAAGAGATGATGAGATTGAAAGTAAAGTGACAAGTTGGAGTTGAAAATTGTTGAGAGGGAGGAAGTAGACGCTCATGGTAAAAACATGTTTCTTTTCATGGATGTCCATTTGCAATAGGTTCTGTAGTTCTCGGTGCTGGAACTATTGTTGTATGTGATGTGCAATAATTTGGACTTAAATGTAGTGGATATGATGAATAAATTCTCAGATGACACGAAAACAGCTGTGGCAAGAGACCAGTAATAACTGATCAGTGGGTATCACATGGGCATGAGGAAAACCGTTGGAGAAAATTCTGAACGAGTGAAGTCTGCCTTTGAGAGACAAAATTTGGTCAGAGATAGCCAGCATGGCTTTGTCAGAGGAGGTCACGCTGAACAACTCTGATGGAGTTTTCAAGGTAATAACCATGTCGATAGATCAGGGTAAGGCAATTGATGTAATTTATTTGGATTTCAGCAAAGCCATTGGTAAAGTCCCACATGGGAAATTGATAACGAAGGTAAAGCACATGTCATCCAGAGTAACATAGAACAAAGAACAAAGAAAATCACAGCACGGAACAGGCCCTTCGGCACTCCAAGCCTGTGCCAATCCACATCAAAACCTGTTGCCAATTTTGCAAGGATCTGTATCCCTCTGCTCCCTGCCCATTCATGTATCTGTCTAGGTACATCTCAAATGATGCTATCGTGCTTGTATCTACCACCTCCGATGGCAATGCGTTCCAGGCCCCCACCAACATCTGTGTAAAAAACGTTCCATGGATCTGAGGGGCTGCACGGTAGCACTGTGCATAGCACTGCTGCCTCATAGCGCAAGAGACCCGCGTTCAATTCCCGCCTCAGAGGACTGACTGTGTTGAGTTTCCACACTCTCGCCGTGGCTGCTTGCGTTTTCACCCGCTGCTCCGTTTTCCTCCCACAGTCCAAAAATGTGCAGGTTAGGTGAATTGGCTGTGCTAAATTGCCCGTAGTGTTTGGTGATGGGGTAAATGTAGGAGAATAGGTCTGGTTGGGTCACTCTGCGGAGGGTCGGTGTGGACTTGTTGGGCAGAAGGGACTGTTTCTACACTGCAAGTAATCTAATCATCTCCCTTAAACATTTCTCTTCCCACCATGAACTCTTGACCCCTAGTAATTGACGCTGGGGAAAAGCTTTTGCCATCCACCCTGCCAAAACCTCTCACGACTTCGTAGAACTCAGTCAGGCCACCACCCTCTACCTTCGCCTTTCTAATGAAAATAATCCTAATCTACTCAAACTTTTCTCATAACCAGCGCCCTTCATACCAGGCAACAGCCTGACGAATCTCTTCAATACTATTCTCAAAGCATTTCACAAACTTTTGATAATATTGTGACAAGAACTGTACGCTGTATTCCAAATGTGGCCGAACCAACATCTTATATAATTGTAACATGATGTGTCAGTTCTTGTAGTAAATATCCAGTACAACGAAGAAAACGACGTTGTAAGCTTTTTGTCCACTCTGTGAGCCTGCGTTGCCACCTGTCAGTTACAATTGTCCTGAACACCAGATCTCTCTGCACGTCAATTTTCCTCAGGGATTTTCCTTTTACCAAATAATTCACTTTTGAATTGAATCTTCCTAAATGCATCAACTCACATTTGCACAGGTTGAACTCCATCTGCCATTTGTCTGCCTAACTCTCAATATATGTATACTCTGTTGTATACTCTGGCAATCCCTTTCCCTATCTGGTTCATCAACAACAATCTTAGCATCATCTGCAAACTTACTAATCAGACTGCCTATACCTACCTCGAGTATCACAAACAAAAGTGGTCCCAGCCGTGATCGCTGTGGAACACCACTGGTCAGAGGTCTCCATTTTGAGAAACTCCCTTTCCACAACTACTCTCCGTCTCCTATTGCCCAGCCAGTTGTCTACGCATCTTGCGAGTTCACGGTGGACCCCAAGCGACTTCATGTTCTCCATCAGTCCACCATGGGGAACCTTATCAAACGCCTACTGTGTTCCATCGACTTGGCTCCAAAACTTGCTCATTCACAGGAGGTGGAGGGTGTTGACAGAAGAGTGTTTGTGTACTTGGAGACTGGTGTCTTCTGGCATACCACAGGGATCAGTGTTCGGTGCGTTCTTGATTGTAATATTCATAAATGATATGTGTATATGTGGCGGGGAGGGGATGGTGGGAGGAGTTTGGAATGATGAGTACGTTCGTGGAAGACACGACTTTGACCAGGTGATTGGCAGTGAGGAATACAGGCTTAGATTATGTAGAAATAACTAGATTGGTAGGATGGGCAGATGAAATGTATCCCTGATAAACAGGAAGTAATGCACTTTGTCAAAGTCACAAGACAAGACAGTACTCGGTGAATGGGATGACATGAGGAAATTCAGAGGAACAAAAATATCTTGAGGTGATTGTCCAGTGACCCCAAAGGTGGCAGGACAGGTTAATGAGGCACAGAAGGCATACTGGACATGTACTTCCAACAGATGAAGCATAGATTATAAAAGCAGGCAAGTCCTGTTGGAGCAGGACAAGATATGCATGCAGGAGAGCTCCGGTCACAATTTTAGCATTGAATGCAGTTCTGGTCACTGCATGTGATTGCACTGGAGGGAGTGCAAAGGAGATTCACTAGAACTACAACTGGAGCAATCTGGCTGTGAAGTGGGAGGGTGGATAAACTCGGCTGGTTTCTTTAGAGCAGAGATTGGGGTAAGTGAGACTGTGAGGGGCATGGACAAGATGAATAGAAAACAACAAGTTAAACTACCAAAAGTAAGATGGCATTAATTTAAGTTGAAAGGCAGGAGGTTTGCAGGAACGATCTTCTTACCTGGAGGATGGTAGGAACCTGACATGCATTGTCAGGGTGGGTAGTTGCGACAGGAAACCTCACAACCATTAAATAAGTTCTTGGATTAGCGCTTGAAATGTCTAATATTCCAAGATCTGGGCTAAGTGTGGAAAGTGAGACTGAGGTAGATTTAGAGTAATTTTGGTCTAACACATTTGCCCAAAACGCCTCTTCTGTTCCATGCGTATCTGTCATTGTAAAATTCCGAATTTAAGGTTCTGATTTAGTTGCTTCTATAATTGCTTTGCGAAATGTATTACTTAACATGTTAGCTGTTAGTGAAGTCCGCACAAGGTGCAAGTTGCTGGGTTAGATGACATCAGTAATACTGGAGCGAGTTTGCTCCCCTTGTTTAAGGAAAGATATCCTTTCATCGGTGGTAGTTCAGAGAACGTCTACTTGGACGATCTCTGGTTTTGAGATTGCTTTACAAATGAAAGTTAAACACCCTGGGTCGTTACACACTGGAGGTACAATGAAACGTACTGGATTCTTAAGGCATTTGACAGGAAAAATGGAAGAAGATGTTTCCCCTTATGGGAGAGTCTAGGACAAAGGGGGCATAGTCTTAGAATAAAGAGGGACCAATTTAAGACTGAGATGATGATTACTTTCCTCTCTGAGGATTGATTGCCTTTGGCAATCCCCATGCCACAGAGAGCGGTGGAGGCAGAGTCATTGAGTCATACAGCACGGAAAAGACACTTCAGTCCAACGAGTCCATGCCAAACATAATCCCAAACTAAACTCGTCCTACCTGCCTGTTCCTGGCCCATATTTCTATTCCTGTGCCTATCTGAAGGACTACTAAATATTGTAATTGTACCAATATCTACTACTTCCTCAGGAAGTTCATTCCACTTGTGAACCATACTCTCTGTTAAACATTACCCCTCCTTGACTTTTTCAAATCTCTCTCCCCCCTTAAAAATGTATGCCATCATCTTGAAATCTCCTGTCCCAGGTAAAAGGACAATCACCTCTACCCGTACTCCTCATTACATTAGAAACTTCTATCAGGTCACTTCTCAATCTCCTATGCTCGGGCTTTTAATTATAACTCAAACCATCTAAATCCAGCAACATTCAGGTAAATCTCTTCTGAACCCTGTCCAGCTTAATAATACTCTTCTTAAAACTGGGCAACCAGGACTGAACAATATTCCAGAAGAAGCCTCACCAATGCCTTGTAAAACTTTAACATGAGTTTCCACTTCCTATACTCAAAGGATGAGCAATGAAGGCATGTGAGTCTAAAATCTTTTCTAAACATCCTGTCTATATGTGAAGCAAATTTAAAATAATTATGTCCTACACCTCCTAGCCCCCTGTTCTACAACAGTACCCAAGGCCCTACCATTAATTATATCAGGTTTCTCTTCGTATGTTGTACCAACATGCAATACCTTGTCTTTTTTTCCAGATTGAACTCCATATGCCATTTTTCAGACCACTGACAAAATCGATCAACACGCCTTTGTCATTCTCGAAAACTTTCTTCACTGCTACACTACCAACTTTTGTGTCATCCTCAAACCTCCTAACCATGATGTCATGTGTATCTAAAGCTCAGATAGATAGATTTTTGATCAATCAAGGAATCGAAGATTACGGAGAAAGGACAGAAAAGTGGAAATGGCAGATCAGCTGTGATCTTACTGGATGGGAGAGAAGCCTCAACGGTTTGAATGGCTTGCTCCTCTCCCTATTACTTATGGACTCACGTTGTAATAGTCTGATACAATGTATAATGGGTTTCATATTATCACTGACTCTAATAATATACTGTGTTATTTTAATGTGGATTATTAGTGAAATAATTTAATTACTGTTATTGTCATGAATATTATGGTAGTTACGAATACATGTTTTACTAATGTAGTATCTATTAATATCTCTACCACAAATATTAACAATCAATTACAAAGTAATTACTGAAGCCAATTCTTCTGATTAATAATAATGCAGTGTGTTTCATGCTACTTAGTTTTGCTGGTGAAGTAATTTTTGTTTTAAATGAATGACAATATCACTGATACAAGTAATGTTCAACTTTATTAGTAACAATCATTACTAGAACCGAAAATACTTTACACTTAATAAAATAATTACAGGCCCTCGTCATCACATATAGTATCAGATTTCCAGTTCTGATAATCATAGTCTCACGCAAACTGGCATTTACCTCAGATTTACCTCAGAACACCTTGAGTTCTACAAAGGCACAGACAGTTGTTTCAATCCCAAATGTGTCAATTTAGTATCAATTTCGTTTAGATCTACCATGGACCATTGTGCATAGACAATAGAGATAAGATTTTAGGATTCAGAATCTGACACTGACATCATTCAGGCTTTGGATTGGCTCAAACAAGAGAAATAATGAATAGCAGAAAACAGAGCATGTCTAACACTTCGTATGAAAAAGCACACTGCAGATATCAATGTGAAGTACGTACAGTATAAAGAACAATGTTAATTCTGGAAATAATGTTATGTATATTTGTATGATTACCAATTCTGAATAAAATGAATCATATTTAATAATACCATTAATACACCACTTTTAACAAATGTCACAAGTCCTGTACAGTATTTATCATTCTCACCGATACTTTAATCACAATAATCATACTGAAATTAATAATGTGCAGTGCTTTCTAATCATCACTGGTACAGTACACTGTGAGACAATGTCAAAAACAATCGCACCTACTGCAGAGAGTGTATTTCCGTTTGGATTCCTCAGTCACAAACAAACAGTTGCTTCATTCCTGAATCTCCCAGCTGATTACAGCCTGGTTCGGAATTACCAGTGACTGATTTGTTCTGATAACAGAGATGAGATTATCAGTGCAAGGCTTTGAGAGGTTGTTCTTGGTTCGGCCGGGGACTATAATCAGAAAAGAAAACTGGATAATAGGTAGCCGGGAGAAACAAACCATGTATGAAATTGGATCTGGTAAGGATGCAGAATACATCTGATCGTTTGGCTCTTCTATACCATACTCAACCGGATTATAGCTTTAATCAACTCTGAGTTTGATAACTGGGTGGGCCTGCAAGAGCTGACAAATATGATATTTACATCTCCACTCTTGTCCAACTTCACCTCCACTGTTTGTTATTAATATCGTTACTGATACCCTTAAACTTGCACACAGTTTATTATCAATACTCGAGCTTCCACACCTTTTATTAATAACGTTATACCTAAATTAACAGTGTACAGTGCTCGACATCTGGCTATTGTAAACATCTCACATTCTGCTATTTACTCTGGCACTTGCAGTTTGCGTTTTGCTTTCCTTAGAGCCACCAATGAAATTTCACTCCTTAATCTCACAGGTCATTGCTTTGTAGTCTTTACAAAAGTTGTGAAAACACATTTAGACAAAACAAAATTTATGAAAAATTTGTTTCCCAAACATTTCAGGAAACGTGAGTTTCAGAGAGATTATTCTGCCCGATAATTACTTCCCTGATCAATGACACTCCCCATCAGCCCACATCCCACTCACGGCACATTCCCCTGCCAATACAAGAGGTGCAAAACCAGTGCCCATGCCTCTTCCCTTACCTCTGTCCAAAGCCCCAAAGAATCGTTCCACATCCAACAGAAATTTATCTGTACTTCCCCACACGTCATCTATTGTATCCATTGCACTCGATGTGGTCTCTACCACGTAGGGGACACAGGATGCCAACTTGTGGATCATTTCAGAGACCATTTCTGGGAGAGTTTCTGGTATGTCCGCTCCAACGAGACCCACTGCCCCATAGCCAAACACTTTAACTTCCCCTCCCACTCCACCAAGAACATGCATGATCTGGGCCTCCTCCATCACCAAACCCTAACGACCTTGGGATCCTGCAACCATTCAAGGTCAATGCAGATTTCACCTTTTTTTATATCTCCTCCCCCCATCCCAAGCATCCAAACTCAGCACTGCCCTCGTAACATGACCATCTTGCTTCCCACTCCACCCTCCTCTCTGACATATCAACATGCTACCCTCACCTTCATTTATCTATCACATTCCCCCCAACCTTCCCCTCAACACCCCCCACTCGCATGTATCTCTCAGCAACCCCCCGCCCCTAAGTCTCATGCCTGATGAATGCCTCGAAATGTCGATTCACCTGCTCCTCAGATGCTGCCTCATCTCAAGATTATAAATTGTATCATATCTCCTCTTAGCCTCCAGCACTCCTAAAAAAATCAAAGCCGATTTTTTCAAGGCTCTCCTCCTTGTTCATACCCTCTACTCCAGACAGCATCCTGGCAAACCTCTTCTGCACCCTCTCTCAAGTCTCTACTTCCTTCCTGTAACATAAAGAATTATATTCAGTTCTGATTGCTAAGTGTAGACAAAGCATGTCTTATAAAGCTGCAACGTGATATCCTGACTGTTGCATGAATACCCTGACCAATAAAGGCAAGCATGTAATATATCTTCTTAACACTATCTACCTCCATGGCCGCTTTCAGGGAGCTATGAACTTGAACCCCAAGATTCCCCTGCACATAAATGTATTCAGAGTCCTGCAATTAACTGTATGTTTTTCCTTAACATGTGATCTCCCAAAGTGCAGTACCACACAATTATCCAGAATAAACTCCATCTGCCACTTCGCTGCCCATATTTGCAATTGATCTATATCCTGCTTTATCCTTTGACAAACATGTAAACTACACACAACTTCGCCAATCTCTTTGTCATCTGCAAACTTACTAACCCACGCGCCTACATTTCATCCAAAGCATTTATATGTGACACATACAGCAAATGTCACAGCATCGATTCCAGCAGAACACCACTGGCCATGCACCTCCAACGACAAAAACACTCTTCCACTACTACACTCTGCCTTCTACAGGCTACTAATTCTGAATCCAAATGGCCAAATCACAATAGATCCCATACCTTGTTAAAAGTCTTACTAAAAACCATGGAGACAACACCCACTGCTCTACCCGCATCAATTAATTTTGTCACCTCCTGCAAAACTTCAGTCAAGTTCGTAAAACATGACCTGCTCCACGCAAAGTCATGCTGGCTGTCCGTAATTAGGTCATGCTTTAGCTTCCTCCCAACCGCTGATAAGGCACTCACCACTATATATTTTCCTGGATTATCCCTGTCGCTCTTCTTGAACAGAGGCATAACATTAGGGTAGGGTGGAGAAAGGTAGAGCAATAGTTCTTGGGGACTCGATAGTGAGGGGTACAGACAGACGGTTTTGTGGGGGCGACAGGGACTCACGTTTGGTATGTTGCCTCCCAGGTGCAAGGGTACGTGATGTCGCTGATCGTGTTTTCCGGGTCCTTAAGGGGGAGGGGGAGCAGCCCCAGATCGTGGTCCACGTTGGCAACAACGATATAGGTAGGAAGAAGGGTGAGGATGTCAGACAGGCTTACAGGGAGCTAGGTTGGAAGCTCAGAGTTAGAACAAACAGAGTTGTAGTCTCTGGTTTGTTAACCGTGCCACGTGATAGAGAGTCAAGGAATAGGGAGAGAGAGCAGTTAAATGCGTGGCTACAGGGATGGTGCAGGAGGGAGGGATTCCGGTTTCTGGACAACTGGGGTCCTTTCTGGGGAAGGTGGGACCTCTATAAAAAGGATGGGCTACACCTGAACCTGAGGGGCACCAGTGTCCTTGGGGGGAGGTTTGCTAGTGCTCTTTGGGAGTGTTTAAACTAACTCCGCGGGGGCATGGGAACCAGGACTGTAGCTTTAGGGTACAGGACCTTGAGTGTAGGGAGGTTAGGAATAATGCAGCGATCTCTAAGGAGGGTGCCTGTAACCAGAAAGGAGGTTTGAAGTGTGTATACTTCAATGCCAGAAGTATAAGGAATAAGGTAGGTGAACTTGCAGCGTGGGTTGGTACCTGGGACTTCGATGTTGTGGCCATTACAGAGACGTGGGTAGAACAGGGACAAGAATGGCTGTTGCACGTTCCAGGGTTCAAATGTTTTAGTAGGATCAGACATGGGGGTAAAAAAGGGGGAGGCGTGGCATTACTTGTCAAAGACAGTATCACAGCAGTGGAATGGACGATGGAAGAGGACTTGCCATCTGAGGTAGTTTGGGCTGAGGTTAGAAATAGGAAAGGTGAGGTCACCCTGTTAGGTGTTTTCTACAGGCCTCCTAATAGTCCTAGAGAAGTAGAGGATAATATTGCGAGGATGATTCAGGAAAAGAGTGAAGGTAGCAGGGTGGTTGTTATGGGGGACTTTAACTTCCCAGATATTGACTGGGAGAGCTATAGCTCGAGTTCATTAGATGGGTCGGTGTTTGTACAATGTGTGCAGGAGGGTTTCCTGACACAATATGTCGACAGGCCAACAAGAGGGGAGGCTATAAAGGATTTGGTTCTAGGTAATGAACCAGGCCAGGTGTTAGACTTGGAGGTAGGTGAGCACTTTGGGGACAGTGACCACAACTCGGTGACTTTTACTTTAGTGATGGAGAGGGATAATCGTGCGCCGCAGGGCAAGAGCTATAGCTGGGGGCAGGGAAATTATGATGCAGTGAGGCATGACTTAGGTTGTGTGGATTGGAAAAACAGGCTTCAAGAGAAGAACACTAATGAGATGTGGGGATTGTTCAAGGAGCAGCTACTGCGTGTCCTCGATAGGTATGTACCAGTCAGGCATGGTGTAAAGGGCCTTGTGAGGCAGCCGTGGTTTAGTAAGGAATTGGAGTCCCTTGTGAAAGGGAAGAAGGCGGCATATGTAAAGATGAGGCGTGAAGGTTCAGTAGGGGCGATTGAGAGTTATAAGGTAGCCAGGAAGGAGCTAAAGAGGGAGCTAAGAAAAGCGAGAAGGGGACAGGAAAAGTCTTTAGCTGGTAGGATTAGGGAAAACCCAAAGGCTTTCTATAGGTATGTCAAGAATAAAAGGATGACTAGGGTAGGTATCGGTCCAGTCAAGGATAGTAGTGGGAAGTTGTGTGTGGAGGCGGAGGAGATTGGAGAGACATTAAATCAGTACTTTTCATCAGTATTCACTCAGGAACAGGACACTGTTGCTGATGTGAATATGGAATCATAAATAATTAGAATGGATGCCCTGGAAATATGCAGGGAAGAGGTTTTGGGAATATTGGAAAGGATGAATATAGATAAGTCTCCTGGGCCTGATGGCATTTACCCCAGGATCCTATGGGAAGCTAGGGAGGAGATAGCAGAGCCATTGGCCTGGATTTTTATGTCGTCATTGTCAACGGGAATAGTACCAGAGGACTGGAGGATAGCGAATGTGGTCCCATTGTTCAAGAAAGGGAGTAGGGATAGCCCTAGTAACTATAGGCCAGTGAGTCTGACTTCAGTGGTGGGCAAAGTCTTAGAGAGAATGGTAAGGGATAAGATTTATGAACATCTGGGTAGGAATAACGTGATCAGGGATAGCCAGCATGGTTTTGTGAAGGGCAGGTCGTGCCTCACAAACCTTATTGAGTTCTTCGAGAAGGTGACTAAGGAAGTGGATGAGGGTAAAGCAGTAGATGTTGTGTATATGGATTTTAGTAAGGCGTTCGATAAGGTTCCCCATGGTAGGCTAATGCTAAAACTTCAGAGGTATGGCATTGAGGATACATTAGAGGTTTGGATTAGGAATTGGCTGGCTGGAAGGAGACAGAGGGTAGTAGTTGATGGATTATGTTCATCTTGGAGCGCAGTTACTAGCGGTGTACCACAAGGATCTGTTTTGGGACCATTGCTTTTTGTTATCTTTATAAATGGTCTAGAGGAAGGACTTGAAAGCTGGGTAAGCAAGTTTGCGGATGACACGAAAGTCGGTTGAGTTGTGGATAGTGAGGAAGGAAGTGGTAGGTTACAGCGGGATATAGATAAGTTGCAGAGCTGGGCGGAAATGTGGCAAATGGAATTCAATGTAGCTAAGTGCGAAGTCGTTCACTTTGGTAGGAATAACAAGATGATGGATTACTGGGCTAATGGTAGGCTACTTGGTAGTGTGGATGAGCAGAGGGATCTTGGTGTCCATGTACACAGATCTCTGAAAGTTGCCACCCAGGTAAATAGTGCTGTGAGGAAGGCATATGGTGTACTGGGCTTTATTGGCAGAGGAATTGAGTTCCGGAGTCCTGAGGTCATGTTGCAGTTGTATAAGACTCTGGTGAGGCCTCATCTGGAGTATTGTGTGCAGTTTTGGTCGCCATACTATAGGAAGGATGTGGAAGCTTTAGAACGAGTGCAGAGGAGGTTTACCAGGATGTTGCCTGGAATGGGAGGAAGATCGTATGAGGAAAGGCTGAGGCACTTGGGGCTGTTCTCATTGGAGAAGAGAAGGTTTAGGGGAGATCTGATAGAAGTGTATAAGATGATTAGGGGTTTAGATAGGGTAGATACTAAGAACCTTTTACCGCTAATGGAGTCAGGTGTTACTAGGGGACATAGCTTTAAATTAAGGGGTGGTAGGTATAGGACAGATGTTAGGGGTAGATTCTTCACACAGCGGGTTGTGAGTTCATGGAATGCCCTGCCCGTATCAGTGGTGAACTCTCCTTCTTTATGTTCATTTAAACGGGCATTGGATAGGCATTTGGAAGTTATTGGGCTAGTATAGGTTAGGTAGGACTCGGTCGGCGCAACATCGAGGGCCGAAGGGCCTGTACTGCGCTGTATCCTTCTATGTTCTATGTTCTATGTTCTATTAGCGCCTCACCAATCCACCAAGGACTCTTCAGTGGCTAGCAAGTGCAAAGATCTTGGTCAAAGTCCCAGCAATCGACTTTCTTTCTTCTTTCAATAACCTTCAGTCATTGGGGACTTATCCACCTTAATGCTCTTCAAGAAACTGAACACCACTTTTTTCTTGATCTGAAAAAGCCCAAGCAGCTGAGCATGCTCCAAACGAATCTCACTATCCTCCATATCCTGGATGAACACTGATGCAAAGTGTTCATTTATGATCTCATCCACATCCTCTGCCTCCAATCACATGTTCCCTCCTTTATCCTTTATTGGTCCTACCTTCTACCTAGTTTTCTACTCATTTTTACTGTATGTAGAGAATGCCTTGGGATTCTCTTTAACCATAATTGCTGAGGTCATTTCATGTCCCCATCTAAGAAAATAAGACATAGACGTTAGGCCATTCAGCCCATCGACTCTGCTCCATCATTTAATCATGGTTAAGTTTAGTTTCGCAACCACATTCTCCGTTTTCTCCCCAGAACACTTGATCCATTTGACAATCGAGAATCCATCTATTGCCGTCTTAAATGCACTGAATGACCTGGCCTCAACAGCCTTCTGTGGCAAGAAGGCCATAGATTCCCACTCAAGAAATTTCACCTCCTCTCTATTCAGAAAGGTCTTCTCTTTACTCTAAGGTTGTGTCCTCTCGTCCTAGTCTCTCCGAGCAATGACAACATCTTCCCAACATCTGCTCTGTCCAGTGCATTCAGTATTCTGTAAATTTTTATTTAATTCCCTTCATGCTTCTAAACTCCACTGAGTATAAACTCAGAGTCCTCAAACGTTCTTATATGTCAAGCTTTTCATTTTTGGGACCATTCTCATGAATCTCCTCTGAACGCACTCCAGGGGCCAGTCCATTTTTACTGTGATATGGGGACGGAAACTCCACACAAAACTCCAAATGTGGCCAACTAGAGCCATGTAGGGCTTCAGAAGTACATCCCTGCTATTATAGAACATAGGACATAGAAAGATACAGCGCAGTACAGGCCCTTCGGCCCTCGATGTTGCGCCGACCGAATCCTACCTAACCTACACTAGCCCAATAACTTTCAAATGCCTATCCAATTCCCGCTTAAATGAACATAAAGAAGGAGAATTCACCACTGCTACTGGCAGGGCATTCCATGAACTCACAACCCGCTGTGTAAAGAATCTACCCCTAACATCTGTCCTATACCTACCACCCCTTAATTTAAAGCTGTGTCCCCTAGTAACACCCGACTCCATTAGCGGTAAAAGGTTCTCAGTGTCGACCCTATCTAAACCCCTAATCATCTTATACACCTCTATCAAATCTACCCTAAACCTTCTCTTCTCCAATGAGAACAGCCCCAAGTGCCTCAGCCTTTCCTCATAAGATTTTCCTACCATTCCAGGCAACATCCTGGTAAACCTCCTCTGCACTCGTTCCAATGCCTCCACATCCTTCCTATAGTATGGCGACCAAAACTGCACACAATACTCCAGATGAGGCCGCACCAGAGTCTTATACAGTTGCAACATGACCTCAGGACTCCGGAACTCAATTCCTCTACCAATAAAGTCCAGTACACCATATGCCTTCCTCACAGCACTATTTACCTGGGTGGCAACTTTCAGAGATCTGTGTACATGGACACCAAGATCCCTCTGCTCATCCACACTACCAAGTAGCCTACCATTAGCCCAGTAATCCATCTTCTTGTTACTCCTACCAAAGTGAATGACTTCACACTTAGCTACATTGAATTCCATTTGCCACATTTCCGCCCAGCTCTGCAACTTATCTATATCCCGCTGTAACCTACCACTTCCTTCCTCACTATCCACAACTCAACCGACTTTTGTGTCATCCGCAAACTTGCTTACCCAGCTTTCAAGCCCTTCCTCTAGATCATTTATAAAGATAACAAAAAGCAATGATCCCAAAACAGATCCTTGTGGTACACCGCTAGTAACTGTACTCCAAGATGAACATAGTCCATCAACTACTACCCTCTGTCTCCTTCCAGCCAGCCAATTCCTAATCCAAACCTCTAATGTATCCTCAATGCCATACCTCCGCAGTTTTAGCATTAGCCTACCATGGGGAACCTTATCGAACGCCTTACTAAAATCCATATACACAACATCTACTGCTTTACCCTCGTCCACTTCCTTAGTCACCTTCTCAAAGAACTCAATAAGGTTTGTGAGGCACGACCTGCCCTTCACAAAACCATGCTGGCTATCCTTGATCACGTTATTCCTATCCAGATGTTCATAAATCTTATCCCTTACCATTCTCTCTAAGACTTTGCCCACCACTGAAGTCAGACTCACTGGCCTATAGTTACTAGGGCTATCCCTACTCCCCTTCTTGAGCAAGGGGACCACATTCGCTATCCTCCAGTCCTCTGGTACTATTCCCGTTGACAATGACGACATAAAAATCCAGGCCAATGGCTCTGCTATCTCCTCCCTAGCTTCCCATAGGATCCTAGGGTAAATGCCATCAGGCCCAGGAGACTTATCTATTTTCATCCTCTCCAATATTCCCAGAACCTCTTCCCTGCATATTTCCAGGCCATCCATTCTAATCATTTGTGACTCCATATTCACATCAGCAACAGTGTCCTGTTCCTGAGTGAATACTGATGAAAAGTATTGATTTAGAGTCTCTCCAAACTCCTCCGCCTCCACACACAACTTCCCACTACTATCCTTGACTGGACCGATACCTACCCTAGTCATCCTTTTATTCCTGACATACCTGTAGAAAGCCTTTGGGTTTTCCCTAATCCTACCAGCTAAAGACTTTTCATGTCCCCTTCTCGCTTCTCTTAGCTCTCTCTTTAGATCCTTCCTGGCTACCTTATAACTCTCTATCGCCCCAACTGAACCTTCACGCCTCATCTTTACATATGCCGCCTTCTTCCCTTTCACAAGGGACTCCAATTCCTTACTAAACCACGGCTGCCTCACAAGGCCCTTTACACCATGCCTGACTGGTACATACTTATCGAGGACACGTAGTAGCTGCTCCTTGAACAATCCCCACATCTCATTAGTGTTCTTCTCTTGAAGCCTGTTTTTCCAATCCACACATCCTAAGTCATGCCTCACTGCATCATAATTTCCCTGCCCCCAGCTATAACTCTTGCCCTGCGGCGCACACTTATCCCTCTCCATCACTAAAGTAAAAGTCACCGAGTTGTGGTCACTGTCCCCGAAGTGCTCACCTACCTCCAAGTCTAACACCTGGCCTGGTTCATTACCTAGAACCAAATGCAGTATAGCCTCACCTCTTGTTGGCCTGTCTACATATTGTGTCAGGAAACCCTCCTGCACACATTGGATAAACACTGACCCATCTAATGAACTCGAGCTATAGCTCTCCCAGTCAATATCTGGGAAGTTAAAGTCCCCCATAACAACCACCCTGCTACTTTCACTCTTTTCCTGAATCATCCTCGCAATATTATTCTCTACTTCTCTAGGACTATTAGGAGGCCTGTAGAAAACACCTAACAGGGTGACCTCACCTTTCCTATTTCTAACCTCAGCCCAAACTACCTCAGATGGCAAGTCCTCTTCCATCGTCCATTCCACTGCCGTAATACTATCTTTGACAAGTAATGCCACACCTCCCCCTTTTTTACCCCCATGTCTGATCCTACTAAAACATTTAAACCCTGGAACCTGCAACAGCCATTCTTGTCCCTGTTCTACCCACGTCTCTGTAATGGCCACAACATCGAAGTCCCAGGTACCAAACCACGCTGCAAGTTCACCTACCTTATTTCTTATACTTCTGGCATTGAAGTATACACACTTCAATCCACCCTTCTGTTTACAGGCACCCTCCATCGAGATCGCTGCATTATTCATAACCTCCCTACACTCAAGGTCCTGTACCCTAAAGCTACAGTCCAGGTTCCCATGCCAAGGCAGAGTTAGTTTAAACCCTCCCAACGATCACTAGCAAACCTCCTTCCAAGGATACTGGTGCCCCTCAGGTTCAGGTGTAGACCATCCTTTTTATAGAGGTCCCACCTTCCCCAGAAAGAACCCCAGTTGTCCAGAAACCGGAATCCCTCCCTCCTGCACCATCCCTGTAGCCACGCACTTAACTGCTCTCTCTCCCTATTCCTCGACTCTCTATCACGTGGCATGGGTAACAAACCAGAGACTACAACTCTGTTCGTTCTAACTCTATATACAAGCCCACTCAAAATATATGCCATAATTACATTTGTTATGAAGTTGAAGGCGTATTCTGTACATTTAAGAGAGAATGAATGCTATTCTGCAGACAGTACAAGTATCTGTTTCATATGACTAGACAGCAGTCTCAGAGTATGCGGGAAAATTGAAAATATGTGACATTTGGCTGTGAAATAGATACCTGAGTTTGTTGCTGTTCAAAAATTTAACCAGTTTCTAATACTCTTTTGAATTTGAATTTATGGTTATGCCAACATCGAACCAATGAGACGATCCAATGTTTGGGTTATAAAAAAGCCAGGCACTTTGAAAACGAGACAGAGGGACTTCCATCAAGACAGACCCAGGACGTTAAGAAAACTCTGTATCAAAAGTACCTTTTCATATGAAACATCTTCACAGTAAGAAGAAAAACAACGACCCAAGGAGATCTCTAGCTAGAAGAAGAAATGCAGACATCAAAGACGACAGCCCCTGTATAGTTTTGAAATTAAGTTGATGTAATTTTAATAAGATTTTCATTGAACCAGTGTATTGTTATATTGTAGGAGGCAGATAATAAACAATTAAGAGAAAGGGGAAGCTTATAGTTGTAAATGCCTGTTGTTTAAAGTTTACTTTTACAGTAAAATAATAAATTGACCATATTTCTTCAAATGCAAGAATATGGAATTCCTCTGTCACTCATATTTTAACAGATTCCACGGTGAGGTGAGCTTTTCTGGGTGTTTGGTTGAATTAACAGCAAAGTTCATGACCATGTCGTACCATATTTACTTTCCTCACTATTGACTTAACCGGTAAATTTACCTTGAGAGAATCCTGGCCCAGAACTCCCAAGTTTCTTTGTATTTGACACTTTAAATTTTATTTCCATTTTGAAAATAGTCCATGCATCTATTCTTCCTCCCAATGTGTATGACCACTCACCTTCTCACATTGTATTCCATCTGGCATTTCTTCACCCACCCTCCTAACGAGACTAAATCTTTCTGCAGTCTCCCTGCCTCGTCAATGCTAAACGTCCCTCTCCCAACTTGGCATCATCTGCAAACATAGCCAGAATACCCTCATTTCATTTGTCTAGATCTAATTTCCTGCTTGAGCTCTTTCCTGTTTTCCTTATATGCCTCACAGGCCCTGTCCAATTTTAGCTTCCTAAACCTTATACGTGCCTTTTTTGATGAAGTTCACAACCGCCCTGGTTTTGCAAGAGTCCCTCACCTAGTCATGCTTGTCTTTTCTCCTACCGTTCCCAATATTGACTCACTGGAAATTCCACACCATACTTTCCTCTGCCTCAGGTATCCATTGACCATTATTTTCTCTCTCTTTCCTTCAACTCAATTAATGTTGTCCCTGCCTCTTGTATCATGACCTACACACTTTCTCACCAGTTTAGTTTGTGGTACTTTCAGGAAATCCGTGTATTCCTTATCAGTAGCATTGCTCTCATTAGCACTTTCCACTAATTCATAAAAAAGCAACGCGTTTCCTTACTGTTTTTCTTACCAGCCCACCTTATCCATGTGAGTACTAGCTTTATTTACAATTACTGTTGCCAAGACCTTCCCAGAACAAAACCGACAAGACTGTAAGTGCCAGGATTTGCTTTAGAACCCTTTTTCTGAGCAATGGTGGAATGTTGGCAGTTCTCCAGTCTCCTGATATCTCCTCAGAATCTGGGCGAGACTGTAATGTTAAGCCTCAGGCCCATAGTTTCTCCCCTCACTACACAAAATCCTTGGTTGCATCTCATTCAGTCCTGATACCCATTAACTCTGAGTACCAACTGAGATACATGTTGAGAAACATGGATAGGATAGAATACCGAACTCCTTCAATGTGGGAACAGGGCATTCAGCCCAACAATTCCACATCAACACTTCAAACAGCATCCCACCCAGACCCATCCCCCTGTCTTATCCCTTTAACCCCACATATCTCATGGCTAATGCATCTAACCTAAATCAGTGAATACTGTAGGTTATTTAGCATGCTCAACTCTCCTAATTTGCACATCTTTGGATTGTGGGAGGAAACCGGAGCACGAAGCTAAAAACTCACACAAAAACAGGGAGAACATGCGGACTCCGCACTGCTGCCCCTTGGGGGAATTAAACCTGGGTCCCTGGTGGTGAGGCGGTGTTAACCACTGAACCACCGTGTTCCCCAAAGGGAAAGATTTAGACGGATATCAACCAAACACAGCCACATCAACTAGTTCCGTTCAGGATGAATGGGTTGGGTCTGAGCCTATTTCTATGCTGTTTGTTTTCTTTCTTAATCATTTGGTCTTGTTGACTACATTCCTTCCTCGGGACAGCGAGACAGCTGGTATGACCTCTACCCCAGTATGTCTGCACAGTTAGTTTGTTGACTAATATTTAAGTTGTTTTCTCTCTCCAGTCCAGTCGAAAAACCACATAGAAGACCAACCGCCAGCTCGTGCGCAGTTTCAAGCTCCAAACCGCCGTTCCTCCCCGCGAGCTCGCGCACAGTCGGTTAACGCTGCGCCTCAAGAACTCCTTCCCGTTCTGATTGGTCGACAAGTCTCTCAATCCCTCGTGAACTGGCCAATACAAAGTTATTAACTTTGTTGAGGAAGTTCTGTCAGTCTGGACGAGTTCGGCCTAAGGTCATTCCTGAGGAAGAGCCACTGCACCCGAAACATTAACTCTCATTTCTCTCCACAGGTACTGCCAGACCTGATGAGCTTTTCCAGTAATTTCTGATTCTGGTTTTGGGCCGAAGGGCTTGGCTACGTGCTGTGTGAGTTTTCTTTTTGTAATTTTGACCTCACTGACTCCTTCCACTCGATTACATACGCTTGTTTGATGTAACTTCCGCCAGCCTGTCTGCACACTAGCAGTTTGTTGACTAAAAACGAACCTGTTTTCTTATCGTCACTGGAATGATTTAAAAAAATAAACTCTCACTCTGCTACTGCTGTTTCGCGGTTCTGGGTGTAAACAGTGATCAGCGGATTCATCACTGAGTTCACCAATTTGCAATAACCTCCAGCCAAGATTCTGGTACTGAGATTGGTTGTAATGTAATGAGAGGTATGTCGTGTTCCAAACAATCAATTATGTTAGGGGGCTGTCTAGTCCAAGGTACAGACAGAACTTTCTGTGACCAGCAGCTGAAAAATCAGAATGGTGTGTTGCTTCCCTGGTGCCAGGATCAAGGATGCCTCAGAGAGAGTACAGAATGTTCTCTAAGAGGAGAGGAACCAGCAGGAGGTAATTGTACACATTGGAATTAATAATATAAGAAGGGAAAAGGTTGAGATTCTGAAGGGAGATTACAGAGAGTTAGGCAGAAATTTAAAAAAAAGGTCGTCAAGTGTGCTAACATTTGGATTACTCCTGGTACTAAGAGCTAGTGAAGGCAGGAATTCATGGATGAGGAGGTGGTGCATGGGAGAAGGATTCTAATTTTTTGGATCATTGGAATCTCTTTGGGGGTAGTAGTGACCTGTAGAAGAAGGACGGATTGCACTAAAATTGGAAGGGGACTAGTATACTGGCATGGACATTTGCTAGAGCTGCTCGGGAGAAAGGAGAACTAATGTACTGGCAGGGCGATTTGCGAGAGCTGCTTGGGAGGATTTAAACTAATAAGGTGGGTGGGTGGATCACAGGGAGATTGTGAGGAAAGCTTTCAATCTAAGACTGGTACAGTTGAGAACAAGGGCAAGTCAAACATTCATGCAGGCAGGGACAAAGCAGAGAACAAGGTAGGACTGATAAATTAAACTGCATTTATTTCAATGCAAGAGGCATAACAGGAAAGGTAGATGAACTCAGGGAATGGTTAGAAACATGGAGCTTGGATATCACAGCTGAAAATATGTTGCTGGAAAAGCGCAGCAGGTCAGGCAGCATCCAAAAGTTCTTTTAATGCTACCTGACTTGCTGCGCTTTTTCAGCAACACATTTTCAGCTCTGATATCCAGCATCTGCAGTCCTCACTTTCTCCTCGAAGATTTTAACCAACTGCGGGCGGCACGGTGGCACAGTGGTTAGCACGACTGCCTCACAGCGCCATAGACCCGGGTTCAATTCCCGCCTCAGGCAACTGACTGTGTGGAGTTTGCACGTTCTCCCCGTGTCTGCGTGGGTGTCTTCTGGGTGTTCCGGTTTCCTCCCACATTCCAAAGATGTGCGGGTCAGGTGAATTGGCCATGCTAAATTGCCCGTAGTGTTAGGTAAGGGGTATATGTAGGGGTATGGGTGGGTTGCGCCTCGGCGGGTCAGTGTGGACTTTTTAGGCCGAAGGGCCTGTTTCCACACTGTAAGTAATCTAATCTAATCTAATCTAATCTAAAATCCTCTTGCAAGGATGCCTTCCTTGAAGAAGCTCTCTACATTCCTGAAGAAGGGCTTATGCCCGAAACGTCGATGCTCCTGCTCTTTAGATGCTGCCTGACCTGCTGCACTTTTCCAGCAACACATTTTCTGATGTCCAGCATCTGCTGTCCTCACTTTCTCCGCTGGGATATCATAGCAATAACAGAAACATTTTTCAGGGATGGACAGAACTGGCAGCTTATTGTTCCAGGATATAAATGCGACATGAAAGACAGAAAGGGAGGCAAGGGAGGAGAGGGAGTAGCCTTTTTGGATAAGGGATACATAACAGCTGTACTTAGGGAGGATATTCCCTGAAATACATCCAGGGAAGTCATTTGTATGAACTGAGAAATAAGAAAGGGTTCACCACCTTATTGGATTTGTAATCATGACGGAGGGAAATTGAGAAACAAACTTGTAAGGAGATCTCAGTTATTGAAAGATTAATAGGATAGTTATGGTAGGGGATATTAACTTTTCAAACCTAGACTGGGACTGCCATAGTGTTAAGATTTAGATGGAGAGGAGTTTGTTAAGTGTGTATAAGAACATTTTCTGATTCCGTATGTCGATGTACCTCTTCGAGAAGGTGCAAAACATGACCTACTCTTGGGAAATAAGGCAGCAGGTGACTGAGGTGTCAGTGGGGGAGCACTTGGGGACAGCAACCATATTTCTATCGGATTTAAAATAATGGTGGAAAAGGTTAGACAAGAACTAAAATGTGAAGTTCTAACTTGGAGTAAGGCCAATTTTGATGGTGTCGGGCAAAACGTTTCAAAAGCTGACTGCGGGCAGATGTTCGCAGGTAAAGGTACGGCTAGAAATGGGAAGTCTTCAGAAATTAGATCGCGAGAGTCCAGAGAAAGTATATTCCCATTAGAGTGAAATGAATGGCTGTTAAGTATAGGGAATGCTGGATGATTAAAGAAATTGAGGGTTTGGTGAAGAAAAAGAAGAAATTATATCTCGGGTATAGACAGGATAGATCGTGTGAATCCTTTGAGGACTATAAAGGCAGTAGGAGTATACTTAAGAGATGAATCAGGAGGGCAAAAAGGAAACCTGAGATAGCTTTGGCAAATAGAGTTAAGGAGAATCCAAAGGCATTTTACTAATACACTAAGGACGAAAAGGTAACAAGGGGAGAATAGAGTCACTCAAAGATCAGCAAGGCGGCCTTTGTATCCTGGTGCTGCAGGAGTTGGGTAGATATTAAACGAGATTTTGCATTAGTATTTACTGTTGAAAAGGGCATGGAAGATATAGAATGGCGGGAAATAAATTGTGACATCTTTTTAAAAATGTCCATATTACAGAGGAGGAATTGATAAATGTCTTGAAATGCATAAGTCGATTAACCAGCAGGACCTGATCATGTGCACCTTAGAACTCGGGGGGAATCTAGGGAGGTGATTGTGGGGCCGCTTGCTGAGATATTTGTATCATTGATAGTCACAGGTCAGTTTCCAGAAGACTGGAAGTTGAGTAACGTGGTGCCACTGTTTAAGAAGGCTGGTAATGAAAATCCAGGGAATTATCGACCACTGAGCCTGGCGTCAGTGTTGGGCAAGATTTTGGAGGGAATACTGAGGGAGAGGATGTACATGTATTTGGAAAGGCAAGGACTGATTAGGAATGGTCAAACATTGTTTTGTGCGTGGAAAATCATGTTTCACAAACTTGATTGAGTTTTTTGAAGACGAAACAAAGAGGATTGATGAGGGCAGAGCGGTAGATGTGATCTATATGGACTTCAGTAGCGCATTTGACAAGTTTCCTCATGGGAGACTGGTGAGCAAGGTTGGATATCATGGAATACAGAGAGAACTCGCCATTTGAAAACAGAACTGACTCAAATGTAGAAGACAGAGGGTGGTGGTAGAGGGTTGCTTTACAAACTGGTGGCCTGTGACCAGTAGAGAGCCACAAGGATCCGTGCTGGTTCCAGCACTTTTCATCATTTATATAAATAATTTGAAAGTGTGCATAAACGGTAAAGTTCGTAAGTTTGCTGATAACAACAAAATTGGTGGATTCGTGGACATGGAAGAAGGTTACCTCAATTTATGACGGGATCTTGATCAGATGAGCCAATGGGCTGAGAAGTGACAGATGGAGTTTAATTTAGATAAATGTGAGGTGCTATATTTTGGGAAAGCAAATCACAGCAGGACCTGTATACTTAATGGTAAGGTTCTAAGGGTGCTGCTGTACAAAGGGACCTCAGACTGCAGTTGTGTAGTTCGTTTAAAGTGAAGTCGCAAGTCAATAGAACAATGAAGAAGGCGTTTGGCATGCTTTCCTTTATTGGTCAGAGTACTGAGTCCAGGAGTTGAGAGGTCATGATGCAGGACATTGGTTAGGCCTCTGTTGGCAAATTGCATGCCATTGTGGTCTCCTTTCTGTCCGAAGAATGTAGTGAAACCTGAAAGTGTTCAGAAAAGATGTACAAGGATGTTGCCAGTGTTGGAGGATTTGAGCTATAGGGAGAGGTTGAGTAGGCTAGGGCTGTTATACCTGGAACGTCAGAGGCTGAGGGGTGACCTTACAGAGGTTTAGAAAATCATGAGGGACATGGATAGGATAAATGTACAAAGTGTTATCCCTGGGGTGGGAGAGTCCAGAACTAGAGGGCATAGCTTTAGAGTGAGAGGTGAAAGATATGAAAAAGACCTAAGGGGCAACTTCCCCATTCAGAGGGTGGAATGAGCTGCCAGAGGAAGTGGTGGAGGCATGTACAATTGCAACATTTAAAAGGCATCTGATTGGGTATATGAATAGGAAGGGTTTGGAGGCATATGGACTGGGTGCTGGCAGGTGGGACTAGATTGGTTTGGGATATCTGGTCAGATTGGAGGTGTTGGACCGAAGGATCTGTTTCCGTGCTCTACATCTATATGACTGTATGTCATAATAGTTAAAGATTAAACGGTATTATTGTTAACAATAAAGACATTTAGCTAAATTCATGAACCAGTAACCATTTTAAAGAAAACATCTTGTTAATCAAGTAGATATCTTGTAGTCATAGAGTCTGAGCAAGTTTCGGCCCTTTCGGTGAGAATTCTTGGGAAGGAGTAAGCTGAGATCTGTACTATGCTAAATATGTAACCTCAAAATTGTAGTTTTATCCCTTTTTAACTGCATGGCATTATATCATAACTGTGCTTGTTACTAAAGTGAATAAGTCATGTATAGGCTTTCTCGTGGTTTCCGTTATAAAGGTCTGTAATCTGAATAAGTATATATATGTTAATAGTGCCTCTCCCCGTGCGTCAATAAATAAAGGTTGGTTTTGGGCAATTCAAATACTTGTCTGACTCTTGTTCCGGTCGGTAAAGCTTCGACGGGGAAGTGGAAGGGGAATGAAGTACCTTTGTCTTTGACTGTGCAGTCGGGGATATCTGCAGGCTGGGAGCTTGCTGTATATTACAGTAGTGAGTCAAAACGCCAGTCTGTCTCTGCAGCATGTCCTTCAGTCCAGTGGTTGTGAGTCCGCGAAGGGAGGGAAACTGGGATCAGTTAGTCAATAGCCACGGCCTTAATTCCTGAGTGGGAGAGTGGTTTAAAAGGAGAGTCCAGCGGAGCCTGACAGACTGGGGGAAAGTTTTGCGTGGTGTTTTGGGGTGCACATTTGGCGAGGCAAATATTTTGGGGAAGCTGTATAAGTCTGGCAGCAGAGTGAAAATGGAGGATAAAATATCTTTGGGGGGCAAAACACTTTTTGGGCACTTTCAGAATTCAAATGGAGAAAAAAAGAGGGAGAATGGCAGGGAGAGAGAGGAAGAGAGAGGGAGTAAGAGAGAAAGATAGATGAAGAGTAGGGAGAGAGAGAGAGACAAGGGAGTGAGAGAAGAACAGAGAAACAGAGAAGGGGAACAGTCTGATGGAAACAAGCACTAGTTTGCACGTGGATAGACCGAAAGAGTGACTCAGTATTCCAGTTGCTCCCAGCTCCCTCGATGGTTTATCATACTCACAGTCTCCCATGAGGGTTTGTTTCAGCCTGAGAATGTATCCACGAATCGCTAGGGGAACATCAAAGTATTTTAATGTCTCACATTGTACATTCAGTTCGTTTTCAAAGAATGTCTTTCACTGAGCAGTTTGCTCGATGCCTTACGATGTTGTCCCTGAGACATGAGGGACATGAAATGAACATGCCCTGTGTTAGTCTCATACAATCCATCTTGGAATTCTTTCTCACTCAGAATTTGTGAAAGAATATGAGAACCATTGTAAGCTTCAAAATGTGCCATGAAATTCACGCTGTCTCCTTATGAAATGGTTCACTCAGAGGTTTCTGGGTACAATTGCAGTAGAGACATTATGTTAAATGTGTATTTAGGAATACTGTTCCTGAAAAATAATTTCCACGTTGCAGAGGAAGCACGGCATTTCTCCACCTTCTTCTACACTGAGACACCGTAATCCAATTGCAACGCTTTTCAGACCTGTATTATGTAGTGCTGTGTGTCTCTGTGTTGCTCTGCGTTGATTGTGCTGTCAGTTTGGATGATTCTGTGAGCGTTTTCCCTTCTTAAGAAACACATTACTTTTTTTGTCCCAGCACACAAAATGAAGATATTAGGAAGTTTTCTTGTTCCCCGGAGCATCCATAGAGAGTATATTAGGTAGGCCCATGAGAAGAGAGATAGGGGTCTATCTTAACCTCAACCCTCAAGACCCTCTCTATGACCTCTGCCACAGAAATCCAATATGCACGGAGCCTGTGGCACACCATAAACAATGAGTGAGAGTACCGATGTTAATCTTACACTTAGGACAAATGGGGGATTCTCACATCTTAAACTTTGAGAGATGGTCTTCGTCCAAATGTACCCTATGTAAAATCTTTAGCTGTGTGGCATGGGTCCTAATACATGTCGAGATCTTCCTTGCATATTCACAAAGGTGCCCCCATGCTACCATAGAAATTTCAACCCCTAATTCCCACACCCAAAACTCACAAAGCTGTTCATCATCTTCTGAAGGATAGTCCCACAGAAAACGATAAAGAGTACGAATAGAAAGATTGCTTTCAAAATAAAGTACCTTCTTCTCAATAATAGATCCGTAGCAGTTGGTTGAGAGTCCCTTTCTGAATAAAATCTCTGATCTGAAAAAAGCGGAAAACGTCTTTGCTAAGTCGGTCATGTTCACAAATTATTTTGTCAAACGACATCATTATTTCACATTCAAAAAATCGACCAAACAGGAGATTCCCCTGACTGCCAAGAGCTTAAATCCATGGTCCATTACCCGCTTGTTGAAAACTCGGCATATCCAGAGAGGGGTAAGAAATGATGTTTGGACAATTTCCCTTCTTCTCTCGCATTCTCCTCTATAACTTGACAGTATTAATAACAATCAGATTACGGCAATATTCCATGACCGTCTTCATTTTATCCAAGAATAAAAGACTGATAAGGGGACATTTTGGCTGGGAGTCCTCAATACATAGCGATATCTATGGGTCTTTTCAGGCCCAATCACGAACAAACGATAGAAGTGAACTTAATTGGTATCTTGTAATATCTGAGAAATCCATTGCCCCCAACCATGAGACAACTGTAGCTGAGACAACTTGATAAGAAGCCGTCTAGGGCACCAAATAAAAGAACCAAACCCTCTGTTTAAAATGGAAACTGTGTTTATGAAACTTGTTAAAATTCTTTGGTAGAGTAACATATTCTGTGAACAAAGGAACAATTTGATGTTCCGTACTTGAATTTTCAGAAGGCATTTGACAAGTTTCCATGCATATGGTTATTGCACAATGTAGGAGGTCGTCGTGTAAGAGGGCAACATGATAGTATGGAGACAAGTTTGGCTGGCAGACAGAAAACATAGGGTATGCGCAAATGTGTCATTTTCAGCCTGGTCGGATGTGACAAGTGGGGTCCCCCAGATGTCACTGCTTGAACACTCAACTGTTTTACAATTTATAGCACGGATTTAGATGAGATAAAAAAGGCAGGACAGTTTAATGATGGCACAAAAATAGTTAGGAAAGTATATTGTAAATTTGATACCAAGAGGATGCAGAAAAATACGAACGATTGAGTGACTGGCAGATGGAGTCTGGTCAAGAAAAGTATTAATTTCTTAAATGGAAAAGAGCTACAGATTGCTGAGGTGGAGAGGGATTTAAGTCACCACGTGCATCGACCACAAATCATGAGCATACAGTTACAACAAATGATTAAGATGGCAAATGGGATGCTCTCCTATATTCGAGAAGTATTCGAACATCAATGTAATATTGTTATTTTTCAGTTCGGTGGTCATTCAGGGAAGTTTTACTTGGCTGATAACTGGAAATGAATGGGTTGCATTATGAGGAACGTTTGGGCAGGCTGGACCTGTTTACATTGGAGTTTATAGGACCCTGAATGACCTTGAAAGGTAGACATGGGAAAAATAATTACTTTTGTGTGTGAGTCCAGAACTAATAGATGCTGCTTTGAAAATAATGTTTGCTGTTTTTAAAGAGAGGTGAGATATTTCCTTTCTCTTAGGAGTAAATCTGCGAGATGAAAAGCTACATAAAGGAGTTGGATGGAAATGTAGGGAGGATCAAATCTGATGGGTTTGAGAGGGACTACAATGCAGAAAGGATCGTGAAGGTTTAGAAAGTGGTCATGCGTAAAAACAGACGGAGACTGTAACTGATTACCTTGAATGCAATC
Source organism: Hemiscyllium ocellatum (assembly GCF_020745735.1). Classification (NCBI taxonomy): domain Eukaryota; kingdom Metazoa; phylum Chordata; class Chondrichthyes; order Orectolobiformes; family Hemiscylliidae; genus Hemiscyllium; species Hemiscyllium ocellatum. The sequence goes on along the minus strand of NC_083440.1, from coordinate 29,529,048 downwards.
AGGGATCTGGATCGGTATATGCATGGAAAGGGCTTGGAGATATATGCGTCAAATGTTGGTAGATGGCACTGGATCGATTTGGGATAATTGGTCTGCATGGTTGTTTCTGTGTTTTACTGCTCTATGGCTCTATGACTCGGGCATGGTAGACTAACTCGGCAAGTTAGGGATTCATGGTGAGCTTGCCAATTGGACACAACATTGGCTTTATGTAGTAGACAGTTTGTTGTTTCTCGGACTGGTGTCGTGTAAACAACGGTATTACACAAGGCTTGGTACTAGGTCCACTTTCGTTCGTCACTTACGTAAATGATTTTGATAAAAGTATCTGAAGCATGGTTGGTAAGTTTGCAGATAATGCCAAAATTGTTAGTAATGTTGACAGAGAAAAATGATACCGAAGGTTATAAACGGAGCTTTATCAATGGGTCAATGGGCTAAAGAGTAGCAGATTGAGTTTAAATTGGTTAAATGTGAGTTGTTGCATTTTAGACGCAAGAAAGGACAGGATTTCTACAATTAATGATAATGCGCTTGGGTATTGTTGTAGAACTGAGAGACCTCGGGGTTCAGGTACATAGTTCTTTGAAATTTGTATCACAGGTTGACTGGATGGTTAAGAAAGCATATGGCGTGCATTCTTTCAATGCTCAGGACTTGGGGGATACCATATTGAGTTTGTACAAGATGTTGGTGAGGCCGCTTTTGTGTTAATGTGTCCAATTCTGGCCACCCTGTTCTAGGTAGGATACTAGTAAACTGCAGATGGTTCAGAAAATGTTGCTGGGAATGGAGGATTTGAGATATCAAAATAGACTGGAAACGCTAGAACGTCGCTCACAGGAGCATTGGGGATCTAGGGGTGAACGTATTGAGTTTTATAGAACCATGAGGGGCATGGAAAAGGTGAATGACAAGGATCTTTTCCCTATGTTGGGGAAGTTCAAAGCTTGTGGTTGCAGAGTTAAAGTTAGAGGAGAAAGATTTAAAAAAGACACGATGGACAACTTTATTAACACAGCGAATGGTTTGTGTATGGAATGAACTGCCAGGAAAAGTGGTGGATGCAGGTACAGTTACAACGTTAAAAAACAACAATCTCGGTCAGTTCATTATGTCATCAGTTGTCTGACACTATTGCTATAAATTCTGATTCAAAGTATCCTGCCGTAACAGCTAGCTGATGAATGAACAGTAATGTAAAAGTTTCTAACTCTAAATAAACCTGTTGGATTATAACCTGGTGTCATGTGAGTTTTAACATTTAAAAACCATTTGGATAAGTTCATGAATAGAACCAGTTCGGAGGGACAGTGATCAAGCACAGGAAGGTAGGAGTAGTTTAGTTGGGGATTATGGTTGGCGTAGACTGGTATGAGTGAAGATTTTGTTTCCAGGCTTTATGAATTTATGACACTAACACAAAGCATAGACAGTCTAAAGAGGGGTTAGTCTCTGCCCATGCTCACTTTACCCTCCATCCCGGGGGCTGGAACATGATGCGAGGCAAAGATATTGTGGATGGACAAAAATACAGAGGGTGTATAACGGAGGAACTACATTGGGGCAGTTCAAGGGAGAGGAAGCTACACTTGTTACGCTACAGGGTAACCGACATTGTCTTACCTACGTTTTATTTGAATAATAAAATTTTATTTGAACACATAGTACACTAATCTCAAAGTGTTTAAATCTACTATGGATTATTCTTACCCCAAACCTAATCAAATCTGTTCAAATCTCAAACTGGAACTATCTAAACGGGTGCAACCCACAAACTGAAGACCCAAACTGTTCAAATCCTGATGATGACCCCTTATCTGTTTTGCCAGTAAGTAAACCCCTCTACTATTTTAAACCCGACACACAGAAAAAGTTCACCTCATGCCATAATCTATTACATTTTAAGCGTGCATGAACTATCCCAGATCTCACTATTTAAAATAAAAATGAACAATTTATTTCCTTACGTCCAAACAAGAACATTAGATAGCATTCATTGCAACTCTTTTTTTCTTAAACCTATCTTTTACCTCCCAACTCCACAATTCTGGTCCGATAAAAAACGTCAATTAAGATCTAGAAATATACGTTTTATTTCAAAACCAAGCATGTTTTGGTTCTTCTCTGTATTCTGTTTTCTTTTCTTCTTTGGGAATCTGCTCTACAGGTCTTTCATGGATAAAGGGAACTTTCAGAGAACAGGTCTGTGAGCAGTCGTTATTGTTGTGCTTTTTGTTGGTGCTCTTTGCTGCTCAGGGTAACTGTTCGAAATGTCTGATATTTATACCCTCGAAGCATCGGGTATTTCGTTGGTTTAGTGCTGTCAAAACACTGTTTTTTTTCACATTTGAGTAGATTTTGGGAACTTGGGGCATAATTTAAACTGGTTGGCGACATTTGAATTTGGTGTCTATCATGGCAACACATCTGCAGCTATCTGGTTCAATCCACTGTTACAATTTAAAATCTTTCGGATCACGTTGCGCCTGGAAGCAATTTCAGCTCCCTTAAAGGTTCAGTAAACATTTACAATTTCATAACAAACTTTACCTTTTAAAAATCAGGAACTACGAGTCTATTAATGACCATGGCACCATTGATAATTGTTGGAAAAACCAATCTGTACCCCAGTTGTCCTTTATGGAAGGAAACTACCATCCTTACCTGGTCTGGCCGACATGTGACTCCAGACTGAAAGCAATGTGGTCAATTCTTAACTGCCTTCTGGGCAATTAAGGATGAACAATATATATTAGCTGAGACATCAATACCCTCATCCTGAGAATGAATAAAAGAAAGAGATGGAGACAAAGGGAGAGAGAAAAAGTGAGAAAGGGAAAGAGAATGGGAACGAATATAAATGAAGGTATAATGAAGAGGTAAGAGATAAAAAGACAAAATAGAGAATCTGTCAGTAAGAGAGAGAAAGGAGGGAAATCATAAAACCCGTACAGTGTGGAAACGTCCATTTGGCCCAACAAGTCAACAACACACCGAAGAGTAACCCACAAAAACCCATTCTCATAACGGCTGCCCCTAACCCACACGTCCTCAACACAATGGCATAAATTAGCACGGTGAATTCACCTAAGCTGCACATCTTTGGATTGCGGGAGGAAACCGGAGCACCCAGAGAAAACCCACACAGTCACTGGAATATGGAATTTAACCCAGGTCTCTGGTACTGTGCAGAAGCAGTGCTCACCTTTGAGCCATCATGAAACCCAAGTATGAAACCGGAAGAGAAAGATATCAGACAGGTACAAACAGTAATTAAGGAAAGACTTGGCGAGTGTGATTGAAGTGCTGATCCTCACCATTCCGATTGGTCCCAGCACTCTCGATGAATTTCACACTCCCTCTTTTGCACTGGAGACAGACCCTACTCTACAGGCTTGCTTTAGAAAGACTGTTTCGTTGAAGAAGTCACGTTAAAGGATCAAAACTGGAATTGAGATTCAAACACTCCTCAAACTCTCTCACACACAGAAAGATAGAAACACACAGATACGCACGCCCTGCTCAATGCACCTGGCTATGAGAACTGTGTGAAATGGTCCTAGGTCTGTCATTCAAACACACCATCTCTGCAACCCCAGTCCGATCTCATTCAGTCAGCATCCATCTCCCTCTAACTGGGGCAAACCTCCGCCAATGATGGAACACAGTGAGAGTCATCTCCGTGGGATCAGATGGGGGAGGCAGGGATGGAGGAGGTGTGAGAGGAGCAGCTGTGAAATCGTTCAGTTCAGATGGCTTTTTCTATTCCTGATTTAAATGTTGCTGTCTTGGAGTGAAAGCTCTGTATATTTTCAAGCTGATCAACTCCTTTTGTCTTTGGGTTTTCCTATTGATCAATGTAAAAGAAATCTCAACTTGTGATTTCCAGAACTCAAACTCAGGTCACCTGCTCGGAAGGCAGCTATACTCACCACAATAGCACCACTACTGTCCACTTTAACAAAACACGATCCGCGAACACACTTAAAAAGATCTTTATTCCTGACAAATTAAACAGAGTTGATCTTGATTCACTGAAGATGGTATTAGGTTAGCTTCCAATAACCAATTTGAAGAGGTGGATTTTAAGGAGCATTTTAAATAGGAATGGGAGCTGTGTCATTGTGAGAGTGTTAGACAGTGGGTCCAGGAGTCCCTCTGGTTGGGCTTGGATTGTACCACGGATTCATGGTTCATGGAAAGAAAGGAATAAAGAAATTGAACGATATCAGCGAATTGAATGCAACCAAATAGCTTATTGTTGAAAATAAATTTGCAATCAGAAGATGAAGAATATTTATCGGATATCATTTACTATTCATAACAAACAAAAAAATGTCCAAATATGTGGATGAAAGAACTCAATGAGGAAGAGCAGGCAGGATTCTGTCGATGCGTTCCATACTCTGACCAGCAGTGAACGGTAATCCTTTCCTCCAGCTCATTTATATTTGTATTTGGTTTACTCTCTGTGAACTGATTGCTTGGGATGAATATAGCTTTCATACATATTCAGTTCCTCCTCTGGTTTTGCATTTGTTCTTCAGCTTTCTACTGACTCGCTCATTACAACACTTTACACAGGTTTTGCTCTTCCTGGCTCTTTCATATTGCAACTCCTCCTTGTCCTTTCGGTCCATTCCTTATGTGGACCCCTCGTTCCATTATCTGCTGCAGCTAATGTCGACTCTCAGTTACTTGGATTTATACACCAATTGAATTATTTCCATAACTGGATATTTCCTGGCATATTTTAACTGATCTCTGAAATATTCTCTGTGTCAGCACATAAATAAAAGCATTTTTGCCGCAACTTAGGTTCTGCAGCATATACGTGACTTGTTTAAAGCGACTAAAAGCAGCAGAATCCAAGGAGTAACCGGCATTAACGCGATTCGGGGCATAGATAACACTACAAATAGGAATGATGTCCAGGAAACAATGTGGATAATAACAAGAGCAAAATCGGAAAAGGATAATGCAAAACATAATGAACAGTAGATCAGACGTTGCCATGGTTACCAGGTAGCGGATGTTGCACGTAGAAAGTAAACATTTGCCCCAAGGCAAGATGGCAATCATCACTAGACTAACTGAAAGAGAGAGAAAAGAATAAAAGAGACTTGGAGTTCCTGATCAAATATTCTCCCTTGCTGAGCCCAGACTGTAAGTACTGGTACAAAGATAATCGTTGTTCCATGTCATATGAAGTTTGAAGAATATGAACCACAACAGGAAGCTCGCTCTAAATGAATAATTTTCACTTTTAAAATGCATAGGGAAGAACTTGAGCTGCAGATTTCTCCCAGAAACACAGTGATGGACTCATTGTCTTTTTTTTAGATTGGCAGCATTTGATTTCACCTGTTTTGTAGGTTACCCAGACTGGCTGGAGTTTCCATAAGACTACAATATACACATAACGGCACCTGGGATCAGTAAAACAAAGAACAGGAGACACCAACATGGACATTACTTGCAATTAATCGGTTTTGAAGTGTCCACAGTTAAGATTGCCCCCAGAGTTGTGCATCCATACTATATGAACGACCGAACAGGACATTGAATCACTCCACAGTGACCAGGAATGGATGTCCTCCACAAATGACAGGGTAATGAACCCCTCCCTTGTGCACAGAATTGAATATCCTGACAATCTGAACTATGAAAGTATTTAGTTATGAACCTTACCTCCATGTCCCAGGCTGGATACCCACGGCACTCCTTAGAAATTCAATATTTCACACAGACTGCCCTGCTTGTCCAAAACTGCACACTGCATCATCCATCCAGAAATCAATCACTTTATCGAGATGAGCAAAGTTTTCAACAAGATACCCAGGTTCATACTGCCACGTTCCTCTCCTAAGCCCTCTCCTTGTAAACTGAGATCCACTTCCCACATTCGAAGCTATGTGGAGGTGGAATCTCCATCGTTTAAGAAGCATTCTCCACTGTATCAAAGCTTTGCATGAGATACGTTTAAAGGCATATAGAAATTACTGGACAAAGGCAAAATAATAATCCCAAATGAAGTCACATGAGCGAATCTTTACAGAGACCATTATTGTTTGGGGGAACATCGAAGCATGACAGCAACAAAAGACAGGGTTGTAAATCCCCTGTTGGACAAAGTCGTTTATCCTCTGTGAAAGACCTGCACTCAGAACTTTCCGGATCCCAGTGTTAATCTTTACAAGTCTGCACCATAGTTGTGTGTATCGTTTTACAAATGGCATGATGCAACATTGTTTTGACAATCAAACAATACACATCATAATTGGAACCCTATGTTTAACGCCCCTTCCCGTGACCTGTTCTCACAAGTCATGCTCCACACATCCACTGACGAGTGTCAACACACAAGATAGTCAAACCATTCTGTACTGACCCTTGCTTATCATTCCTAATGACCTGCTCATCCCACCCATTATCAATGTTGTATCTGGTCTCCTATCTGGAGCAAAACGTGAGGTCTGCAGATGCTGGAGATCAGAGCTGAAAATATGTTGCTGGTTAAAGCACAGCAGGTCAGGCAGCATCCAAGGAACAGGAGCACAACCCTTCAAAAGATCCACCACCACAATCCCTTCAAATTAAAGAATGGAAAATGCCAGTGTCACTGATAAGTGGGTTATTATAAACCACATATATCCAATAGCAGGCTTTGAACTCGCACTGAGAGAGAGCCGTCTTGCTTAACACTTTGTAGACAAGCCAGGACCGGTGCTCAGCCAAATTCCATCAATGTGGCCTCAGGGCAAAACCATCCTGCACAGTATAGAGAAACAGGCAATGCTGCACATTACTGAGGAAGCTCCTCATCGGCAAAATATCCGTTTTTAACTCAGTAAATGAAAATGCTGTCATATGGCATCTGTATTTGCTTTGCTTGATGGAAATATAACGATTATAAATTGTCTGGAGAAATGAGAATGATTCAATCCAGATAATTACAGAACCTAAGTTGTTCCAAGACTTGCCAGGAACACCAACAATGACAAGGATGGTCTCGTACATTATATTGACCCTTTCCATGAGAAGATGCATTTTGTTGTTTGGGAAACAACCTCTCCATTCCTGCTGCTGGCAATCTGTTAGAATTGGAGAATTCTCTCGGAGCTGAAGCCTACCCAGTTCCAAAGACTTTATTTTATACAGTGTAGTTTGACAACTGGGAAATTGTTGTTACATCTTCAGTTTTGAATTATATTTTTAAACAAACCAATTACAACAACAGGATTATATTAATGAGGTGACATGATTGAGATTTATATCTGGATTTGAATACCCCAAGGACTGGGTAAATCTGATCATATTAGGTCTCAAATGTTAGTTTTAATTCGTATTCAACAACAAGATCTATATTATTTCACTCCTATCCATGTCTAAATATCTTCTGACACTCTGTTCTGTGATGATCTTCACTTTGCTGAGATTATTCAGTCATTCAGTATATCATACTGTAGATCACCTTGAGAGCTGTTCTACTGCACACTATTATCCCATACCATTTTTTGTTTGTTTATTCAGTTATACAACTCATTTGGGAAATTCTATCTGTGATTGACTACTCTAATACTGAATATGAACCTGAAACTGACCACACCAACAGCTGGAACTCCCACTTAGTCACATTATCTTAAAACAAAGATCGAAAGAAAACCAGAACCTTATGTTTGAAATCATACAATGATGGCATCACACACGACAGAGGTGGCCCAGCGCACCATCGGCTTTGTCACCCCAAAATTACACTGAAAACTGCCCAGCACTTCGTCAAAAGCCTTGAATGTAATTGCAGTGCCTCATCCAAGGACTTCATAAGGTCCTTGATGATTCGTCCCTCGGATACCGTCCCTGGGCACTTCAGTTTCGGATTCTACCATCCTCTGAGTGGCATATCCCCTCAAGACCCTCAGTCTTTCACCTTAAAAATATACCACATTGTCATTAACCCTTCGACTAAGGGAAATAACTGCATTCTATTCACCCTGTTCGTATGCCCCTTAGTTTTACATGCCCCGATCTCTGCTCCAAAGAAATCAGCCTGCAGTTATCCGGCATCCTCTTCACAGATAAATTGCTGTAGCCTCAGCACCATTTTGGTGAATGTCCTTTCCTCTTCCTCCAGTGCAATTCCCTCCTCCCTATAGTGCAGTGACCCAAACTGCACACAATACTCCAACTGTGGCCTAACCAAAGGGCTGTGTACCTGCAACTGGACCTCCTTGCTCTTATAATCTGTGCCTTCACTTTTTAATGATTTTATCCTGTATGCCTTCTTACCGACCTTATTAACCTGTTCTGTTACCTTCAGAGATCTGTTAACAAGTAGCTCAAGTACTATATGTTCCTCTGAGCTTCTTGTGGTTGAAACGTTGATTCTCCTGCTCCTTGGATGCTGCCTGACCTGCCTGACCAGTCAGAGAATCATGGTGTGTATGTTTTGTGGTGTGCTTTTCCAGCATCTCACACTCATCTGCAGTCCTCTTTTTCTCCGAATTGTGTACATCTTTGTTTTGTAACTTCTGCTGAAGCACGTCACCTCTTGTTTATCAGCGTTAATGTCATTCATTATTCATCTGCCCATCAGGCTAATCTGCCTATTTCTATTTATAGCCTTAGACGTTTTTATTCACTACTAATGACCCAGTCAGCATTTATGTTGTCTGTAAACTTGTCATTCCCCTGCTTCCTGCCACCCTACTCTGTTCCCAGGAAACATACACACCATAACTCACTGACTTCTCCTTTCCCTTGTTTTACATCTCTGTTTCGATTTCAATGTTTAGACTGGCCACCAGTATCCAAAATAACCCCGCCGACTCTCGCAGATACCTGGACTATTCATCCTCGCCCCCAGTAAAGACTCCATTTCATCCTCCTTCTGTCTCCATTGCATTTGTTCCAATGAGGCCAGCTTCGATTAGTGAACCTCTGAAACGTCCACCTTCTTCTTCAAACGAGGATTACCGAGCTGACAGGACCCTCAAACAGGTCCATCCTATCCCCTACACTTCAGTCCTCACCCCCATCGTCCCTCCTGCAACATAGATAGATTTCCTATTGTCCTTACATACCATCCCACAAGCAAGCACGTCCAGAAGATCATTAGCCACCATCTCCAGTGAGATGCTTCTACCAGGCACATAATCCACTTCCTTCCCTTGTCAGCCTTCTGCAGGGACCATTCCCTCCAGGATAACCTCATCCACTCTCCCTTCATTCCCAAACCCCAACTCCCAGCAGCCTCATGGCACCTTCCCCTGCAACCACCGAAGGTGTAACACCCGACCATTTGCGTCCTCCCTACTCAGTATCCAAGGGCTCAATCACACCTTTCAGGTGAAGCAGCACTTTACCTGCACTTCACTCAATCTCGTCTACTACGTTTGTTGCTGACATTGCAGTCTCCTCTACACTGGAGAAACGAAACATAGACTTGGTGAAATATTTGCAGAACATTCACTTTATGTTCACAAAGAAATACCCTGAGCATCCATTTGCCTGCTATTCTAACACACCACCCTGCCTCTCTAGCCATCATCTCTGTCTCAGTCTTGCTGCATTGCTCCAATGAAACACAGTCCAGGCTAGAAGAACAACATTGAATTTTGTATTTGGGAACCCTGCAGCTTTGTGGACTCAATATCAGGTTCAATAACTTTAGGGCCTGAGCCCTGCCCTGTCCTGACCTGCAACCCACACACCAGACATTGCCTCATAGTCGGCTGTTACATGATATCTACTGACAGCTACTAACAGTCTCCAATTACAGCTATTCGCCCTCCTAGACAGACTTCTGTCCACTCTTTTGTCTGTCCAGCTGTTCTTCTCACTCTTTGGGCTCTATCCCTATCATTGTTTGCTCCTTACACCCTCCTCCCACCTTATCTTCTGGAACTAGTAGTAGATTACCCTTTATTGCCACATACGCGCAAGTGAAAATGTACGGGAATGCAGTGAAAAGTTTTACAATTTCATCTGTTATGGTGCAATCTTAGGTACTAGTATATCGGTACAATTCTTAGATGCTGTGAGCAAGTCTAAAGTGTGCACGGTCACTTAAAGATAGACAGTGTTTCCTTAATTTAAGGTGCAGGAGCCGCTGCCATATACGGAACAGCTAAGAGAGGCGGACTCTGCCAACATAGATACATGTGATAATTGGCTGGTGAATGGAACCCTGCAGTTTGGTGGCTGTTTTGACAACAATTCGAGTATAACCAATTAAGTTACATTATGCCCAGTATACCAAAACCGAGTTGAGTTTGAGTTTATTGCATTGCCAATATCAGACCAATGACTGCGTATGATGTTAATTGTATGAAAAGGGAGGACATTTTGAAAATTATTTGGAAGAATTGCCATCCGAAGAAATAAACATTTTGCTGTCATGAAAATATCTGAAGGCACTGTCTATCAAAGGGAGCATTTCCAGTAAAAACAGTAAGGAGTAGGAAGTCAATCCAGGGAGAAGACAGCAGAATGGGAAGATCAGAGGGAAGGGACTCGTTCGGAAGGCCAGAGGAAGACAGCAGAAGAGACTGTGAGAAATTATGTTTATTTGATGCTTGAGAATTGTCTTATTATAGCAGCATTCTTAGACAGTTGGGCAGGTAGTGGTTAGATAAGAAAACGGAACTCAGATTTGTTAATAGTTTTGATTGGTGTTGTTTGTTAGAGTTAGAAAAATACATTGTTATTTTTTTTCTTTAAACAGTGGAAATCTCTTCCCTCACACACTTTTAACAGATTACAAGTTGTGTTGAGGTGAGTTTTCCTGAGTTTTTCAGCTTTAAGTATCAGAGGGGTTTTGAAGTCCACGTCATATCACATTGAGGGCTCTTCTGGGATTTGGACAGGCTGAGATGGATATGGATGGATCAGGTCTGGACTTTGGACAAATTTGGTGTATGAGAGGTCCCAGTAGATTAAAATACACTTAAGGATTAGTTTTCGAGACCTTTAAATAAAACGCAGGTGAGAAAAATCTGTTTAATTCCCACTACTAGTAGTTGGTTAGATTAACTGTGAGAGAAATGATACTTTCAGACTGTAAATGCGGGGGGGACAAGTGACTTTGGAAGTTTGATAAAAGGTGGGTGAGGAAAAGCTGTTGCAATTATCAGACAAACGGTCAGCCACATTGCCTGTGTCTCTGAAAAACGATGAGGTTGATATTGAAATAACTCGACATTTGAATGTGCTGAAAACACTTTTAGAATCTTTGGACATGGCTAAAATTTAGTTGTACGTGAGGCAGCATGATTTATAGGAGGAAGAAAGGGAGAGAAGATACTTAGCAGAGGAAGACAAGAGAAGAGAGAGAGAGAGAGCTTCATAAGTTGTGAAATAGTCACAAAAGTCAACTTAACAGAATGGAGATGAAGGGAGAAGGTAGGGATGAATACAAAAATGTTAAAACATTGCCACATTTTGATGAGAAAGATGTCAAAGCATTTTTAAAATTCCAGTTGAAATATTAGCTGGGCAGATAGAGTGGCCAGAGAACCTTTAGGTAATGCTAGATCAGTTTCAGCTGGTAGGAAGAGCTGGTGAGGTGCTTGTAGCACTATAAGATGAGGGTGTCAAGGGATTATGCAAATACCAAACAGGCTATTTTGTGAGCAAATGAATTGGTACCTGAAGCATACAGACAGCAGTTCTGAAACAAGCAAGGAACAAGTTGAGAGTTATGCGAGTTTGAAAGAATTAAACATAACAATTTTGACAGATGGATGTAGGCCTTCAATATAGACAAGACGCATGAGGCTGCGAAAGAGGTGACTCAGTTGGAGGAATTTGAAAAAAATTCCAGGGATGGTGAGGGTATTTTACCTGATAACTCATACATTTGTAACGAGATAAATGTGTTAATGGCATAAATAATCGCAAATGAATATGATTTGGTAGCCATTACAGAGACATGGTTACAGGATGGTCAAGACTGGTAGTTAAATATCCAGGGGTATCAGACTATTCGAAAGCACAGATAGGAAGGTAATGCAGGTGGTGTAGCTCTGATATTCAAGGATGACATCAAGGCGATGCTGAGAAACGATAGGTACTATGGAGAGTAAGGTTAAATCCATTTGGGTGGAAATGAGAAATTCTAAGAAAAAGTCACTGATAGGCATAGTCTGTAGGTCACCAAATGATAACGGCAAGGTGGCACAGTGGTTAGCACTGCTGCCACACAGTGCCTGAGACCCGGGATCAATTCCCGACTCAGGCGACTGACTGTGTGGAGTTTGCACGTTCTCCCCGTGTCTGCGTGGGTTTTCTCCGGGTGCTCCAATTTCCTCCCACAGTCCAAAGGTGTGCGGGTCAGGTGAATTGGCCATGATAAATTGCCCGTGTTAGGTAAGGGGTAAATGTAGGGGTATGGGTGGGTTGCGCTTCGGCGGGTCGGTGTGGACTTGTTGGGCCGAAGGGCCTGTTTCCACACTGTAAGTAATCTAATCTAATAATAACTGATGTGGATGAACAGAAATTTGAAGAAGTGAGATGTGCCGCTGAGATAGCAGATGATTATGCATTTGTACATAGGGTGACATTCATTTTATAGCTTCCTGTGAATGATAGAAATTGGGGAAAGGGGAGATCCTTCACTACAAATCAAAGGGTATAGCACACTCGTATTAGATTACCAAAGAAGCCCAAGAGGTTGAAAAGAAAGTGAAAGGCCGCTGGTGTTTCCACTGTAATGGAGTGGGACACATGAAGTCACAGCATTGGTGGTTTAAGACAGACACTGGAAAAGATGTTTTCACTGCCACAAGGTGGGACATGTAAAGTCACAGTGCTGGTCATTGAAGAAAGACAGTCAGAGAAAAGATGTGGTAAAAGAGGCTAAGCCAGTGGGATTAGTGGGAATAGTGAAGGAAACTCCAAGAAAAGTCAAGGACCTGCAGGAGAGTGCACAGCCTAGGTAGGGGCTGGGTATTTAGAAGTGCCTGGTCTCTATAAAGACTTCACCTCTGTGGGTAAAATTTACTCAGGAAGAACAAGAGGAGACAGGGAAAAAGTGACAATTTTAAGAGATACAGCGTCTTGTCAGTCTGTAATAGTAAGAGATGAAAGTATTTGCACTCATTCTGACATGATGGCGGGCACACTTTCTTCAGGAAAAATCAAACACACAACATCGTCTCCACAACAAAAAAATTAGTCAGACGTCCCAACAAATCCCCCTGTGGGGTAAATGGGCACCTCATGACCCTCTGATACACCCTGGGCCAGAAGCAGTACATCACAGCTGCCAGTGACTCTGCCTCGAATCTCGACACAATGGAGGAGACAAAAGACTCGAACTATCACGATACCGATGAAAGAAGTGTTTCTCAGGCAGTGTCTCACAGCCGATCTGATGATGACCAAAATACCTGAGTCACAGAGTACCAACAGCATCTGGTCCACCCTAAACCCCTCCCCAGTCAGCAGCTAAGTGGAGACCCTCGGCCCCTCCACCAAGAAACCCCAGGACTGGCTCAGTGAGAATAAGCAGGAGATCCAGGATAACCGAGACTGCAAACGTGAGCTATTCCTGAAACGGCAAATTCAACATAACTCCAGCTGAAGGAAACAAGCGGAGATGCAACTGAACGTCGAGGTGTAACAAAGAAGCCGTGATTGAACAAATAGATGGTGGGTGGAGAGAGAACGCAGGGGCGTCAGTGACTCACTGACAGACACAATGTGTGCGGCTTCTTCAGCACAATCGTGTCCATCTATAGCCCGAGTACCCAGGGAGTGACCCCACTGAGAGCCAAACACATAGAGTTCCTTATCAAAGAGGAAGAAGTAGTCAGCACTTGCTGGAGAGAGCACTTCGAGGGCCACCTCCACCAATTCACAGCCTTCAGCCCAAGTGTTCCTGACAGCATCCCACAATACACTACCCACCACAATCTCAACAAACCACCAACCCACCCTGTGGGCAAAAACACCTCCAAAAAAGGAACAACAGCAAGGCCACTGGCACAGATGGAATCCCCAGTGAAGGACTTAATTATGGTGGAGAGTCATTTTTGAAATGAATCCACCTCACCATTCTTTATTGTGACCAACTTCAAGAAAGAAAACAGCTCCAACCGTACAGAGAGTTATCACAATATCCGTCATGGGAAAGGTCATCATATGAATCATCATCGGTCCTTCCTCTCATTGGCTCAAGAGCTCCACCCGAGTCCCAGTGCAACCTCCGCCCATCAAGAGGCTAAATGACGAGGACTGTCAGTGTGTGACAAATCCTAGCAGCGTTCAGGGAACAGCAGCAACCTCTGTAGATGGCCTTCATCGCTCTTTGAGACTTTGACTCGGGGGACCGTGAGGGATTATGGGATACGTTCCTCAAATGTGGATGCCCACAGAATTCTGTCACCATTCTTCATCTGCTTTACAATGACTTCCAAGCTGTTGTCTTCACCAACATATTCGCCACATGCATGAGCAGGATGTGACAGACACAAATAAGGAATTCTTCAACCAACATATTTGATCTAAGTCCTGCAGCCCTATCATATCCAGTCTTGAATTATGGTGAATATTTAAATAACTCTTTGAAGGAGGAGGATCCATATATGTCCACAATAATCAGCAATGGGAGAACCCAGTAAATCAATGCAAAGATAAGGCTAAACTCGTTCACTAAACTCTTCAGACATAATTGACGATGGTTGATCCATCTTGGCCTCCTCTTCTGAGTAAAAACTGGGGCCTTGAAAACAACCCAGCAATGGGACAGATGACATGTGCTCCAGAACATGCTATATCTCCGAACAAGCAATTCCTACCGAGGTACAGCACTGGCATCGAAATGGGAGAGTGGAAATATGCCGCGTTCTGTGCTGTGCATAAATAACAAGACAAAGCAAACTCCGCGAATTCCCACCACATAAATATGATATAGATCATGAAATCTAAATGAAAGCTTATTCAACAGTGCTATGTAGCAGCACCTACATAGTAACAGCCTGCTCAGTGGCACCACTCAGCTCCTGACCTCACTCCAGCCTCTGTCCAAACATTGACAGAAAGAGCTGAATTCCAGAGGTGGCGTGGATCTGACTGTGCTTAACATAAAGGCTATATTTGGACTGATGTGGCTTCAAGGAGCCTGAGCAAAATGGGAGGCAATAAGAAAGTTGTGCATCTTTGAGGTCAGTCGTCACAGCTGCAGGACATCTCTGCAGGAGTGTCTTAGGACTGATCACCTTCAAACATGTCATCAATGGACTTCCCTCTCTCATAGGGTCAAACAATGGGATATTAGCTAATGATTACACTGTGTTCAGCAGCATTTGCGACTACTCAGATACTGGAACGCTCCTTATCCAAAACTGCAGCAAAAACCTCACTTCCTGATTTCCATCTGTTCACCATCTGCAAGGTCCAAGTTAATAGTATGGTGGAATACTCCTCATTTGTCGAGATGTGTGAGGCTGCAACAACACTCAAGAAGCTTGACAATATCCAGGATAAAACAATTCACTGATTTGCCACCACAAACATCATATTTCCACCACTGACTCTCAGTAGCAGCAATTTGTACTAACTGCCAGGTGCATTGCAAAATTCGCCAAAGTTCCTCAAACAAAACCTTCCAAACCCACGATTATCTCGAAGTACACGAGCTGCAGATATATGGGATCAACATGCACTACAAATTCCCTTCCAAGTCAATCATCATCTTGATTTGAAAAAATATCACCATTCTGTAAGTGTCTCTGGTTCACAGTCCTTCATTAGAGACAAAAAAATGTCCACATCTTCACTTCCTGAAAGCCCAGGCCTGAAGAGGTTTTGCACCTGAAGTGTTGACATCTCCACCTTCTGATGCTGTCTGTATTGCTGTGTTCTTCTACCCTCCTGCCTGTCTATTTCACAGCCCTTCCGAACACTATTGCAAGTTTATGTACAGTACACAGACAACTACAGTTCAAGAAAACAGCTCACCAACACATTCTCAACAGCCACTAGAGATGAGCTACAAATGCTGGTCTAGCTAATGATGCCTTTGAATGATTAAAATTCATTAAAAATGTTGTCCAATCATGAGTAATGATGGACACTGGGTTTGAGGTTTTGTGATGTAAACTGGGTAGGTGTAGGTAGTACCTTGCTTATTGTGAAGAGCTGAAGCGATATGCTGTTTGGAACAATCAGTCAGTCTTTCAGAAGCAAGGCCTACATACACAGAATCATACAGACATTGAGAGTCATATCCCAGATTACTCACATGTGAGATAATTAGAATCAATTTAATGTGTCCTTTTATCTGGAATACTTGGAAACGTATTGTCATGACAGCAATTATGTGTGGGATATTTGTATTCATTGGAAACATTATTGGATATTTTCCAATACCGTGGAAGTGCTCATCATTGATCCCTGTCCCCATGAAGCATTATGGCATCAATTTAAACACGGTCGCAAATTCAAACTGCTGATTATCAATTACCGCATCCCTCGAATTTCAATGGTTGAACACAACATGGCATGTGGAAAGACAGAGAATGGACTCTGTGTAGGAGGCTTCGAAACATCACCAAGCCTGGCTCAGCAGCATCACCTGCTGACTGAACTGGGACATTCCAAAAGTCATTTTCACCAATCAGCCTGTCTCACCATTTTTAGACACTGCAGCATGTGGTATGGCAACAGAGGGACAGGGTGGGAAGGACCTGAGCGGCAACAGAGAGTGAATGGAATGAGTTGCCAGAGAAAGTGGTTAGATTAGATTAGATTACTTACAGTATGGAAACAGGCCCTTCGGCCCAACAAGTCCACACCGACCCGCCGAAGCGCAACCCACCCATACCCCTACATTTGCCTCTTACCTAACACACACATCTTTGGATTGTGGGAGGAAACCGGAGCACCCGGAGGAAACCCACGCAGACACGGGGAAAACATGCAAGCTCCACACAGTCAATCACCTGAAGCGGGAATTGAACGTGGGTCTCTGGCGCTGTGAGGCAGCAGTACTAACCACTGTGCCACTGTGCCGCCCACGGGAGGGAGAGACAATAACAGCAGTTAAATTCGTTTGAATTATATAGGTCAATTCCGGGCAATTGGAACTAGCCCATGGTCAGCATTGAGCAATTTTGGCCGAAGGGCCTGTTTCCATGCTGTATTAGTGTCTGACGCTATGAACAGAAAAGAACCCAAGCCGAAAGCATGTTCATGGATTGTTAACGTGTCCTATTAATACATGAGTATGTCATTTTATGAAAAAGAAGTCATTCAAATTGTTCCTTATTTTCCAAAATGACAGGTATATGAGGACTCCACTGTGGAACTAGGAAAGTAATACTTGGAAAGTAAAAGAACAGAGGATGCTTGAAATCAGAAACCAATACAGAATGTGGTTATGATCAAGAGCGCCACGTTCCTGGGAGTGACGATAACCAACAACCTGCCCTGGATCACCCACGGAGATGCCATGGTCAACGAGGGACAATAATGCCCCTTCTTCCTGAGGATGCTTGGTAAATTCGGCATGTCCATAAGGAGACTCACCAATCTTTTTAAATTCACCGAATACAACATTCCATCTGGGACCATCACAGGTTAGTCCGGAAACTTCTCCAAAGAAAGTTGTGAACAAGGCCCTGACCATCACACAAGCCAACAGCCTTTCCATTGACTGCATCTGCACTTCTCAAAGGCAGCCAATATCATCAAATATCATTCCCATCCCGGATATAATCGTTTTCAAGCTCTTACACCAGGCAGAAGGTGCAGAATCTTCATCACACATACCAACAGGTTCAAGACCAGCATCCCTCTGTTGTTATTAGACTGCTGAATGGCCCTCTCGAATTTTAAAACTAATATTGATCTTGCTTTTTACCCTCCTATGCTAATGTAACTTTGTCTGCCTCCCTATAGGAACAAATCCTGCAGTTCTGATTTGGGATGAGCGGTGTTAGTGTTGAAAGCAGAGAATGGTATGTGTCAGGATCTTGTGTTCTGGGTGTTGAACTCAACTGGTTTAAACAGTGTTTGGGATAGCAATCGATCTTTCAGTTACCACAGGTCCTCTGGAGGTGGGAGAAATGATCTTATGGGTTTTACAGAAATTGATGAAGACCAAGCTGCTGGAATTAGCAGAGAGGGTGGGTTTGGAGCTGTCTCCTTCCGCAAGGAAAGAAGAGTTAATTACAGCATTGCTCCGCATTTACATTTGCTGAAAACGCCATTAGAATCTTTAGAGATGGCTAAAATGAACCAGGTTGAGTTAGAGGCAAGAGAAAAGGCAAAGACAACAGAAATGTAATAGGTTGAATGCTGATTGAAAGCATTGGAAGAGAGGAAGAGTGAACTGTTTTAGCAGAATAAAAAAGAAAAAGACAACGGAAGAGAGGGAATGAGAGAGAAAGAGAGAGAGAAGACAGAGGAAGAGAAAGGGGAGAGACATAAAAGGAGAGACAGGAAAGGAAGAAAGAGAGGGAGTTCAAATTTCCGAAATTGGGACTGAGATAGGCACGTCAGCATAAAAGGATAGAGATGAAGGCTAAAGGGAAGCTTAGTTACAGTGTTAGTGATAACAGAGATAGACGAGGCAAGAGAGAGAGATGTTGGAGAGACACAGTGAGAGAGATTGAGGGAGATAGTGGGGTGAGAGAGAGATGGCAAGAGGCAGGGAAAGAGAGGAGAGAGAGAGATGCGGGAAGGGAGAGAAAGGCAAAGAGGTGGACTGCAGTGCGTCGAGAAGGCAGGTCACTACCACATTCTCAAGAGGAACAAGTAATAGGCAATAAATGCTGCGCCCAGCCAGCAATGCCCACATCCCACAGATGGATCAATAACAGAAAGAGGCAAAGAGGAAGCCAACAAACGACCGAGCTGTTGCTTGGACATCGATAGTGAGAAAACTGATGGAACTCAAAATTAGAGAGAAGTTCAATCTGCACATCGTGAAAAATATAAATTCATACTATGCGGCCAAATGGCTGAATGGTCTCCTCCTGCTCCTTGTGCTTATATTCTTATGGTTACTTCACAGGAGCATCAGTTAGCTCTGCTTTTTCTTTCCGCAGATGCTGCCATACCTGCTGAGATTCTTCAACTGGTCCTGTTGTTGTTTGTGTATTAATTTGAGGTGCTATATTTGGTCGTGCCATTGAACTAATTTATCAGTTTCATTACTTTCAGATACTCTCTGGGGGCTCGCCGATATGCTACGTCCATCTTACGAATGCGACGCCACAAAGGGGGATAATTTGAAGGACACGTCATGTGAACATTACCCGTCCTTATAAGCAGCAGCTTCACATTTTCCTGCATTGGGTCCAGATTGTGAATTAAATCCAGACTGGAACCCTTTCACAGCCCGGGAACTGTCTGTCCTTTTCGAGCTGAATTCAACAACACACCGAACTCTGGAATAAGATCAATAAATGTTCACTGTTAAATAATTCCCGAGTGAAGGACACCCCTGAAACAGTATGAAATCTGGAGCTTGGTTTTAAGGTGTCTGAGTGAGCAACATCATTACTGCCAATATATACCTTCCATTATCAGTTGTTTTGATATTATGATTGGATTGTACACTAACGTTTCAGAGACCAATACCAAAAGAGACTTAATTTCAGATCATTCTTCAGTTATAAACACACACCCAGCATCAGGCTGTCTTGACAAAATGCAACTTACTGTCGAGAGATGTGAGACATATCAGTGCGAATATGTAAAGCGTGAGTTTTGGCGCGTTAATTGCTGAAAAGTTGTGAAATGTTGCAACATCAAATTGAAAAATTAACATCAAGGCAGGTGTGAAGTTCTGTTCACTGCAGCGATTTCCAAACTAGCTCAGTCACATATTAAAATCCACGTTACACTGTGTATACTCCCACCTGCCTGATCTGTTGAGTATTTCCAGCAATATCCTTCCTAGAGTTGGACCTTTATACATCGGCAAAGTCCCACAACGTCAGTCTGTGGAAAGATTTCCAGAAGCAGCGGAAGATTTCTCCAGAACCAACCAGTAATCAGTGGAAAGGTGATGTGCTCTCTGTCCTGGAATCGTTTTGTTTTAGTCCATTGAGATATATTTCACATTAGTTATGTCAGGTCAATGCTCGTATTGATTCAATTTAAAATTCCATCATTGATCAGACTGATTTTGATTTACGCATGACCTCCATCAATGTATCAGGATCGCAGCATTATTGGCGTTTGTGGATCAGCACTGAGTCGAAAATCATTCACATTCATTGCATAAAATTTCTTGCTTGCAACATCCCTGTGAAACATCCCCAAACCGATGAAACTTTCCTCTAATCCTTTTATAGTCAGCTAATCGAAACAGCTTCACTTTATTTACTTCGTGTTAACTAATCATAAACTACTTATTCCAATCTGTAAAATCTCTCCTTTCTACAACCTAAACTCATCACTGAAATCTTTCATTCTCCAAACCATCCTGGTAAATCTCCTGCATCCCCTGTCAGGAACCCTGTCATCCTTCCCAATCTGTGGAAGACCTCCAGTTTGCACAGACACAGATCTTTGGGTTTATATGGGCGATGTCATCACACAGTGACAATGACATGGTGACATGACCCCATCCTGGGCATTCTGTCATATTTAAGTGTTTTCTCTAAAACCAGACTTCGGATAGCTTTCCAATTGCTCCACCTGAAACTTCGCAGGAGTTGTTTTTTTTTAAAAAAAAATGGAATTATTTCAGAGCTTTTTGAGCTCTCATCTCCAATGTCATTCTTTTTGTGTTGTGCTCTGTTCCATGTGTAATGTTCCATGCCTCTAGGACTGTGATGTCTCCTTACTGTTGATCTGAACCGATGTCCATCCATTGCTTTTCTCACCTCTCCTGTTCCTGATCACCTCATTGTCATTGCGTCCAGTACACTGTCTTTAATAGTGAGTGCATTTTAGCTCAGTTAGGAATTTAACGTCTGCTTATGCCAACTGTGGTTAACGGAGTATCCCCCCTTTGCTCATGTGCTGCTACTTTACAATTTTTATTTTCCTCAGTTTCTCTCCAATTGCAAAATTTTTCTTGCCCAACAGTGCATTTCTTTTATGTTTCTGAGCTTATAGTGATGATTAAATTGCGCACTGTTCTTTTTCATCTGAAACATGAACTGTGTTTTATTCTCTCCATTGGTACTGTCCAATTTTCTGAGAATATCCTACATTTAGGTGGGGATGACAGATTTCTAGCAGATGCAGAATTTCTCAATGATTTGATTACAGATGTTGCTCCCTGATCTGATTCTACAGACAGAACAATTCAGAGCCAGATGTATCAGGGTGAACATTGGTGATAGAGGGTGATCCCTGGCCTCCACTGTTGTTCTATTTACACCAAGTCACAGAATCTTTGAATGATTATCACATAGAGTGAGTCGACGGAGCTTATCGTGTTTGCGGGCATTTTCTGTGAGAGACTATCAACTTGTTCCCTTCCATTGTCATCTCGTTGCGTCGGTTTCAGCAGCTAGACTTTCAGGATGATCAGATTGAGCAATCAGGTTTGACGGAAGATCATGTTGATCAGGTTGATTCTAGAAATGATCAGGCTGAATGGGTAGGTTCTGGGCAACATCAGGTGGCGCAAATAGATTCCAGGGAAAGTCAGCTAAGCAGGTGTATTCTAGGGAAGATCAGATTGAGAGGTAGATTCTTGGTAAGATGAGGTGGACCATGCAGATTCTAGGCAAGATGCGGTTGAGAGGAAGAAATATAAGGAAGATCATGTTGAGAAGGGGGATTCTCGGGAAACTCATGTTGAGCAGGTAGATTCCTGGGAAGATCAATTTTCTGAATACACATTGATCATAAAATGCAAAGCAACATGGTTTCAACACCAAATTAGATGCTCTGAAGCTGTTGTATGCTGTTGTTTTTTTTTTGAAGCACTGGCCCAGTTACTGGGGTAAATATCAAATATATTACAGTGTCCTGTTCACTGACATGTCATGTCACAGAGTCACAGAGACAAAGTTTGACAGCACGGAAGAAGACCCTTCAGTCCAATTGAACAACCAGATATCCTAACACAATCTAGGCACATTTGCCAGCACTTGGCCGATATCCCTCTAAATCCTTGCTATTCATATACACATCCAGATGCGTCCTAAATGTTGCAATGGTACTAGCCTCCATCACTTTCTTTGGCAGCTCAGTCCATACACACATCACCCACTGCATGAAAAAGTTGATCCTTATGTCCCTTTAAATCATTCCCTTCTCACACTAAACCTATACCGTCTAGTCCTGGACTTCCCCAGCCCAGGGAAAAAGATCTTGTCCGTTTACCCTATCCATGTTCTTATAGACCTCCATAAGAAGGCCTCTTCAGCATTCACGTTCCAGGAAGAACAGCCCCAGACTATTCAGCCTCTCCTTTTAGCTGAAACTCTCCAACCCTGAAAATATTTTTGTCAATATTTTCAGAAACATTTCAAGTTTCACAACATCCTTCTACAGGAGGGAGACCGAAATTGCATGCAGTACTCCACATGTGGCCTAACCAATGTCTTGTACAGCAGTCGCACGATCGCGCCTCCGCTCCTTAATTCAAGGAAGTGACGAATAAAGACAAGCATGCCAAAAATCTTTTTCACTAACCTAACTACCTGCAACTCCACTTTCAAATAAATGTGAATATGAGAACAAAAACTACATATCACAGGAATAGACCCTTTGGTCCTCCAAGTGTGCGTTGCCACACCATGTCTTTCAATACTAAAGCTGCCTTCACTTAGAAAATCCAAATCTCTGTATTCCCTTCCTATTCGTGTCTTCATGCAGATGCCTCCTGAACGTTGCTGTTGTGTCTGCATCCACCACCTCCTTTGGCAGCACGACCCAGGCACACCCAGCCCTTTGTATAAAGGACTTGTCTTGCACCACTCTTTTAAAAATCCCCCTTACACTTTTTGCTTGTGTACCCTGGTTAATTGATCCCCTCCACCCACACCATTAACCAATTCGAAATGGCTGACAGATGACTATGGCAATTTACTGATATTCCGGGAGACAGACACACTGACCAAAAGTCAGGGTTTGACAGAAGGATATTTAGATGTGGAGACGGTAAGTGAGTAGGTAAAACATTGTCCAAGCCCGATATCTCATTGGTGTAGGTTGCAGTGCCCTGGAGCTGAGATAGCTGACCCTCCATAACCATACCCATCTTCGTTTGTGCCAGATATGACTCTAACCAGTGCAGAGTTTGCCCCCGATACCCATTGATTCCAGTTTTGCCAGGGTTCCTTAATGTCGTACCTGGTCAAATGCGGCCTTGATGTCAATGGCTCTCACCTCACTCTGGAATTCAGCTCTTTTATCCATGTTTGAACCAAGGCTGTAATGAGATAAGGAGCTGAATGAGCCTCGCGAAACCCAAACTGAGCGTCATTGAGCAGATTATTGCTAAGTAGGTGCCGCGAATTAGCAATGTTGATGATCCCTTCCATCACTTTACCGATGAAGCTGTCATCAACAGTGGGAAATGTGATGGAAGTCAGAACACAAGTAAGTTAAATATGTACTTTGAGAAAAATAAGTCATTACAAGACAGTCAACATGGCTTTGCCAATGGAAGGTCTTGTCTGAAATTTTAACTGAGTTCTTTATGAGAAAGTGAAGACTGCAGATGTTGGAGATCAGAGCTGAAAAATGTGTTGCTGGAAAAGTACAGCAGGTCAGGCAGCATCCAGGGAGCAGGAGAATCGACATTTTGGGCATATGCCCTTCTTCAGGAAGCTCTTCCTGAAGAAGGGCTTCTGCGCGAAACGTCGAATGTCCTGCTCCCTGGATGTTGCCTGACATGTTGCGCTATTCCAGCAACATATTTTTCATCTCAGTAATTGAGTTCATTGTTGAGGTTTTACACGGTCAGTGGATGAGGGTTGTGCTGTAGATGGTGTATTTTCCTCAAGAAAGGTTGATGCAAAATAACTGTATAACTGTCATTTTCCATCACTCTTTCTGCAGATTGGGAAAGAGGTTTGACGAGGTAGAAGGAGGTTTTACTTCGTGGGGCAATCTGGAACATGAGAATATAGGTTAGGATAAGGGGGTGGCAGATTCAAAACCGAGAAGAGGAGGAATTACTTCTCAAAGGTTCATGAGTCTGTGGAATTCACTCCCCCAGAGTGCAGTGGATGTCAAGACACTGAGTAAATTTAAGGAGGAGATGAACAGAGCTTTATTGGGTAATAGGTTGTAGGGTGACAGAGAGCAAGCAGGACCGTGGAGTTGAGACCGAAATGAAATCAGCCAGGATCGTATTGAATAGCAGAGTAGGCTCGAGGGGCCGAATAGCCTCCTCCTGCCCCTAGTTCTTATGTTCTCTTGTTGATTTCACAGAAACATCAAATAACCCTGTTTCCTCTCTCCACAGATGCTGCCAGACCTGCTGAGTTTCTCCAGCATTATCTGTTTTACCTTGTGCATTAATTTGATGTGTTACATTTGGTTGTGATATTGAAGTAGATGCAAGTTAATTTCTTTTGGAATGCGTGTCCCGTTTGCCAGAATTTGACTCTTATACCTCCAAACCACTCCTGTTCATATACACATTCAGTTGCCTTTTCAATGTTGTAATTGTACCAACTTTCAACATTTCCTCTGCCAGCTCATTCAATACATACACCACTCTCTGCATGAACATGTCACCCTTTTGATCCCATCTAATTTTCCCCTCTCACCTGCAACATATGCCACTCAGTTTTTGACTCCTGTGAATTGATAAAAAGGTATTGTCTATGTACCCCATCCATGTCCCTCATGATATTATAAACTTTCATAAGATCACCCCTCAGAGTCTGACAGTCCAGTGAAAATAACCCCGGCCTATTCAGCCTGTTCCTTTCGCTCAAACGCTACAAACATGGCAACATCTTTGTAAATCTTTTCTGTTACCCAAGTATCACAACATCTTTCCTATAGCAGGAAGTCCAGAACTGAATGCATTATTTAAAAAATGTCCGAACCAGTATCCTGTACAGCCTCAACATGACATATTAACACCTACATTCAATGTGCTGACTAATAAAGGCAAGTGTATCAAATGCCTTCTTCATGGCCCTGTCTACCTGCGACTTCATTTTAAAGTAACTATGAACATGCCTCCTTTTATCATATTTAAGTCATTTATATAAATGATGGACAATATTGAACCCAGCGCCAATCCTTGCAGCTCACCGGTGGTCACAGGCCTCCAGTTCGAAAAGCAATCATCAACTTCCACCTTGGTCTCCTAATTTCAAGCCAATGTTATATCCAAAAGGCGTGCTTTCCCTGGATTCTACGTGACCAAAACTTCCTAATTGTGCTAATGCGATCTCTGAACATTTCACTGGAAAAAATAATTTACATTTATCCAGTCAGGCAGTATCTGGTGAAATGTAATTCAAGAGTGGAGGAATGAAAGATAAAATCTGAATGCTTATGTTTAAAATGGTGAGAAACTATGAAACATAGCCATCCTTTGGAAATGGTAGGTCCCAGTACACAATGATCAGAAAGATAATGTGACGGTGCAGTCAAAAAGGTGGACAAATAATACGTTCCCAGTTATTGCAAGGCGATTGGAATAGCACAGTGAGGAAGACTTGCTATGAGTATCCGGGGTTTGGGTGTGAAAATTAACACTTTACAGTGCACACACACACACACACACACACACACACACACACACACACATCAAAAGCCAGAGATGTTGGGTAAATGTGGGGGTGCTTGGTATTCTCGAAGTTCATTGTTCCCTAGTATGCAGGCACAATGTCGAAATATGCAGTTGACAGTAAAAAAGGGAAGCTAAGAGCTGTTAGCAGAATACTTTGAATGTCGGAACGTTATTGGTACTTTGGTGGGGAAATGGATGGATGCAGATGAAGTCCAATGTGGAGAAGTGTGAGGTGATATATTTCGGGCAGAAGAAGAGTCATTCGGCAATTTGGCTCCAATTCAAAAAGGGGTTTAACAGGAGCAGGGCGTACATGGACTGATGGAATCTATGTTGGCAAGATAGGCTGAGAGAACATCTCATAAAGAACATTGTCTCCTGGTCCTAGTTCACAGTGACAGAGACTTTGGGATTAATGAGGTGATATTGTGTTTTTTTTAATATAATGCACCAGTTCAGGTTCAGCTGGAGCATTGTTTCCTGTTCTGGAAACCACTCATCGTAAGGATTGTGGAGACTGTCGAGACAGGTGAAACAGGTTTACAAGAAAGCTTTAGGGGATGTGCATGCTCAGTTCGCATCATCACTTTGAGGACTGGAGCTGAGGAAGAGTCGGCTGAGGAATTGCAAACCTTGCGCCCACATCTCTCTGATCACAACCATCCAAGGCCCGAAAGTTGCCTTCCACATCCGTCAACGCTTCACCTGCATATCCGCCAATGTCATTTGTTGTATCTGTTGCACCCGTTTCGTTCTCCTCTACATTGGGAAGACCGGACACCTTCTCACAGAGCACTTCAGACAACATCTCCGGGACACCCACACCAATCAAATCCACTGCTTTCTATTCGCCCTTCTATTCTGCCGAGGACATGCAGGTCCTGGGCCTCCTCCATTGCCACTCCCTCACCATCTGACAACTGAAGGAAAAACGCCTCATCCATCGTCTTGGGGCATTTCAACCCCATGGCATCAATGTGGATTTCACCAGCTTCCTCACTTCTCCTACAGCCCCACTTTATCCCAGTTCCAAACTCGCAGCTCAACACCATCTTCATGACCTGTCCCACCTGTCAATCTTCCTTCCCACCTATCTGCTCCACTCTTCCCTCCGACCTATCATCTTTACCCCTACCTCGACTCATTTATTGCAGGTCAGCTACATTCAACTTACTCCCACCCCCTCCCATTTATCTCCTCACCCACGACGCTCCCAGCGTTATTCCTGATAAAGGGATTTATCCCGAAAAGTCGATTTTTCTGCTCCTTGGATGCCGTCTGACCTGCTGTGCTTTTCTGGCACCATGGTAATCATTATGATAACACCAGTATCACTTAGCGATCTTTTGGCTGAGATCATATCTGTTCTTGTCAGCTTTAATATCTGACCCATCCCTAAATTAGGGACTAAATATTTATCTGATTTTTGCAGGAAGAAGTTGGATTAGGAGCTTGCTCAACCAACTTCGCACATCGTCCTCGTGTTGCAGTGTTTCTGAGAATCGTGCACCCTTCATAAAAGAATCGGAAAAGTGGCTTTATGAGTTCACTTTTTTGTGTGTTAGCTTTATTTCTCGTCTACCCAGTCTGTGTGTAAGAAAGCGCACTAACAACCTTTTGGTCAAGTCAGACTCGCATTCATGCAAATCAATTTGTTCTTGGTTGCTATTCACCTGTCACTTTCTGCATGTTCAGCACTTACTCTCAATGTTATCACTTCATCCCTGGTGCACGCCGCCCCTTCCCAACAACTCCCAGCTCCGAACAGCAGAAGTAAAACAAAGTTGCCCACCAGCTCCACCTAATGTCAAATGGCATTTCAGAAAACAAAATGGAGAAGATGAAACTACTGAATTAATCAGCAGTTTAGATTTTGATGGTAACGATGCGGACTCGGAGTTATTGAAGGAGAGGTTTTGAGAACACTGTGAAGAATCTGATGTTTTAAAGCACATAGAGTCGCAGAGATGTACAGTACAACTTGTCCATGCTGACCAGAATTTTGAACCTAATGTAGTCCTATTTGCCAGCACTTGGCTCATATTCCTCTGAATCCTTCATATTCTCAACCAGATGCCTTTAATATGTTGTAATTGTACCAACCTCCACCACTTCCTCTGGCAGCTCATTCCACACAGACACCATCTTCTGCATGAATACATTGCCCCTTAGGTTCCTTTTAACTTTTTCCTCTCTCACCCTAAACCGATGCCCTCTCGTTCTGGACTACCCACCACAGGGAAAGTACCTTTTCTGTTTACCCTATCCATATTCCTCACGATTTTATAAACCTCTATACGGTCAACCCTCAGCCTCTAAAGCTCCAGGGAAAACAGCCCCTGCCTCTTCAGCCTCTCCCTGTAGCTGGAACCACTCCAAACATGGCAACAATTCTTGTAAATCTTTAAGAATGTTTGTCATCAGCGTGCAAGAACAAACAGATTCAATAGGTGCGTTTGTGAAGGCTTTATTTTCTCAATTCAATGGCCTGCAAGTTCAATCAGATTACATAATCACTGATGTAGGACACAGTTTTGTGTCGTATCATGAATGAGCAAGTCAGAAGCATATTACTCTGAGCGCCGATTCTCACATTAACTAGTCGAATAGACACTTGCAGTGCTGGCGAAATGACCCAGAGTTTGAAAAAGCAGTGCAACAAGATGTAGATTTACCTGTCCTCAAAATGCATTATTACTCTAAGAACAATACAAGTTCTCCAGCACCTGAAACACGTCCTGCTCAGGGACTGGAACAACATCTCTGCCTGTCCTTTGCTTTTTTACGCTTTGATGCCTCGATCAGAACCTAATGTTAAACAGTGCTCCTGTCTTGCCTGGGTGTTTATCGCAGACATAAGCCAGCCACCTTATCGTTGTTGTTCGCGGTGATCAAAAAGGGGCTGGTCTGTCAGGCACTTGGAACAGCAGCTAAAGCAGCAAACATGCTGCCCGTGCTTCAAACAAATGGTCTCGTCTCAAAGCCTCAGGGAATCAGTTCTCAGTCAGGGAACGAAAGAAAGGATTCAGTCAGGAGATCCTGGCACAGCATGTCCACGGACTTTGACATATTTTGGGAAAATCAGGATCAGGGAATCTGTACCAATGTAGTCAAGAGAGTTAGCCACACAAACTACTCATAACATCCCCGGAATTCTCCAGTAGATTTTTCAATCTTGAATTCCCGTTCATCAATCCATGCTGACACTGTCCATTCCTGTCATTTGTGGATGAGTTCAATGAAATTCTCAAGGAGATATTCAGGGGCCCCTACAGTAGCAATGATGTTGGGGAAGTCATTTGTGGGCAATGGGGGCAGCCTGCTTGTAGGCAGAGTAGACAGGTATTGTGGAAAGGATGGGAAAAGCACCATATTAGAGGCGGAGGGAGACAAGCACGTGAGTTACTGTGGTAGTTCGAGTCACCATCATTGTCCCGGTTTTGGTGTGGTGGGTGCCATGTGATTGTTGGCACGGCGAAACTATAGGGCTGGGGCTAGGGGACGGGTAACTTTTTGAGGTAAAGTTTATACAGGATAGAGCTGTGCCGGAAATACAGAAGCTCATGGGCTCGATACAAAGTGCAGGGAAGAAAGGAGAGTTAGGATGTAATGTTGCAGATTTCAGTACAGCTTCACTTAGAGTGTTGTGTTGAATGCTGGTCGCCACATTGCATGGAGGATGTGGAGGGTGCAGAAGAGGTTTACCAGGATGCTTGTTGTATTAGATGGTATGAGCTATGAGGAGATTCTGGAAGAACTCAGATTGTTTTCCTCGGAGCAGCGGAGGCTGAGGGGAGACTCCGTGGAAGTGTATAAAATTATGAGACACATAAATAGAGTTGGCAGTCAGAATCTCCTTCCCAAATTGAAATGTCTCAAACTGTGGAGCATACATTTAAGACGAAAGTGTGAAAGTTCAAACGACATGTGGGGCAAGGTTGTTTTTTCACAGAGAATAGTAGATGTCTGGAACATAATATCAGGGAAGTTAATGGAGACAGATGTGATAGGTGAATTTAAGTGTCTTTTAGTCCATAAGCAGATGGATGCGCAAGGAATGGAGGGATGTGGACCAAATGACCATCAACCAGCTGGAACTGGCAGAGGCTAAATAAATGAAGACAGAAGTGAATGTATTTGCAGGAATGGTGGGCAGCAACCTCATCAAAAACATAAACAAATCCGAATCTACTCCCAATCATTAGACTTACTATTGTTTAAGGTGTTATTATCTGTCATTTCATTTGACTTACTGCAAATCGATCAGTAACTTATTTCATCATAGCACATTATGGAAACTTTGACAGCACAGGACAATATCTAAGACTTTGATAGAGAGTTTATAAAACAAGATTCATACCAGTCCAAAAAAATAACGAATTCAGTGGATGAACATGGAAGATTTTGAATTTACAAGGGAGAATTGACAACCAAGAATTTGGAGGACAATGTGTCTGTGTTGGATCTGTTAGTTACCAGATAATCAGGGAATATTGGAATTTGTTGAAATATGCAATAGAATAGAAGAAATTTGAACAAAATAAAGACATGAATTTTTAAATTTGGTATCCAGCTGATATGGCCCTGGAATAGAAGGGTACTGTGGTGACAATGTTTCATCAATTCTGAGCTGAGGCAGGGATTTCGGAGCTGCTTTGCAAAAGCAAACAATTCTTCATGATGGTGCAAATATCTTTCTGAATTGATCACACATTTGTTTTTTATGAAGCCACTATGGAAACAGGATTCTTCCAGAGTCACTAAGAGACACTAAAAATTTTAATGGAAGCAGTCAGCATGTTCACACACCTGCCACATCCAACCTCATTCCAGAGTTCGCATCCCACTTGCCTTTGAACACTGTGACTTGGCCTTGGATTCCCTATCAACATAGCAACTGAATCATGGAAAGAAACAAATTAAGATAGGGAGTGGTATCAACATCAGGCCGGGGAAACTGAATGGAAACAGAAAAAGTAAAGCATTGCTGAAATACATTTGTAAACAGTATATCATTTAATCTTTGTTACAGGAAACTTCTTACATTTTTTAACTTTGTTTCCAATGAGTGAATCAATGAATTAAGTGAGGAAGCATGGGTCAGGAGACTGTTGTTGCTTTTGCCACTCTGACCTGCAGTGAACGCTGATACTTTCTTTCAGGTCATTTCTATGTGTACTCGATTCACTCACTGAGAAAGGATTACTTGGGAAAAAAATATTTTTGTGCATATCTCGCTCCATTTTCAGTTAAGCTTCTGTTATTCAGCTTTCTATGAAGAGTTATTCCTTGCTAACAACCCTTTACACTGGCTTTGCTCCTCCAGTATGTTTCGTTCTGCTCTGCAGTTGGAGTCATTCCCTGCCCAGTAAAAAAGAGTGTTATCATGTTGCTGCTCCTGCTTCTCCTTTCAGTCCAATCCTCATGTGGACCTCACATTCCATTATCTGCTGCATCTCATGTTGGCTCTTTGTTACTTGGATTGATTCATCAATTGAATTACTTTTGTAGCTGGATAGTTCACTGCATAATTTAACTGGTCTCTGAAGTCTTTCTGAGTCACCACATAAATAAAAGTATTTGTGCAGCAACTTAGTTTCCGCAGCATTAAGGCAGCTTTTAGAAAGAGACGAAAAGCAGCGCAATGCAAGGAATGACTGACATGAAAAATATATAAAATATACAGCAATCAGAGAAGTATGAAGCTGGAAGATATGGAAAAGAGTAAAATTACAGAATTCCGTCTGTTCTGTATTTCTGGATCATTCGCTGTGTTTCTCTGACACATCAGTACCTTCCGTACCTTCATAGCCTCAGAGATGTGCCTGACAGTCAGAATATTGAGAAAGGGAATGAAAGTGAATGGGAACATTGGTGTGAAGAATTGTTCAAAATATTTAGAATTTGTCCACTGAAGGCCATTATAATAACTGGACCAGGTATAGCAGTACCATGGAATATTGTTAATGATCTCTCCAAGTTTATACCGAAAGTAGTTGATCATATACTTTAAAGAAAAGAAAATACAGATTGTTGCGAGAACCCTCATTGCAGTTTTCTCTGGGCAATACTGAGATTTCATCTGATGAAAACAAATAACGTCAAATCGATCAAAAGAAAAAGCAGTAGTGAAACAGACAGAACAATCAATGGTCAAGCGGCTCAGGGCATAGAGAACACAACAAGCAGGAGTGATGTCCAGGAAACATGGTGGATAATAATAAAATGGAAATCGAAGAAGTATGATCTCAAAAGCAATGAACAATAGATCAGACGTTGCCATGGCCACCAGATAGCAATTGCTGCGTGTAGAAAGACCACTTTTGGTCCGAAACAAGAAGACAATCGTTACGAGGCTAACTATAAGAGAGAAAAAAGGAGAAAAGGGAACTTGGAGTTACTGATCAAACATTTCTGTGCCTGAACCCAGACTGTATGTGAAGGATTTTAACACAGAGATAATTGTTGTTCCATGACATATGATGTTTACTAAATTTGAACTCCTGAACTGAATCATTTGCACTTTTGCAAGGTATAGGGAAGAAATGAGAAGCAGATTACTCCCAGAAATACAGTTGTGTACATAACATTTTATTGGGGTTGATTTAAGCAGCTTTGTTGGTTACTCTGATTGGCTGGAGTTGTCCATAAGACCAGAATATCCACTCAAAAATATGCAGGATCAATAAAACAAAGAATGGGTGACGCCTAACATAGACATGGATCACAAAATATCTGTGGAGCCTCCACAGTTGAAATTGACCCTAGAATTGTACATCCATGAGAAATGAATGACAGCGTAGAGCAATTAATCACTATAATATCCAGGAATGGATGGCCTCACAAATATGAATGAACAAGTAAAAGGGCATTGAGTCCCAAGCTCTGAACACCCTGACAGTCTGAGCTATGAAGATATTTAACATTGAATCCAACCAACATGTATCAGATTGGTTACAATAAGAACTTCAACGTTTAGTAAGGTCTGCCCAAACCCCACGCCCCTGCCACCCACCCCACCACCTAACCCAGACAGTAATCCATAGTTCTCACTGAAACAAACCTCCTTTCCTTGTGAATAGAGATCCTCCTCCCAGATTGCGAGAACACACTGGGGCGAGGAATCGCCACTGTTCAATCAGCACTCTCCGTTAACTTCACCAGAATTAGACCATAGTTCGTTCTCCAAGACCCAAACAGTGTACTATTTTTTTCGGAAACAACCTCTCTGGATTCTGACAAAATGCTAAAGATTGCAACAAGTGATGACCTAATAATTTATCGCTGGACTATTAATTCAGGAACTAACACAACGTTCTGGGGAACTGGTTTCAATACCTGCCACAGCAGATAATGGGAATTCAATTTAAAAATAATGTAAACTTATAATGTTGAAGTGTGGCAATACAACGGCTGTCAGTTGTTCGGAAGGGAATCTCAACTAATTCAGTAATGCCCTTTACGTAGGGTAAACAATCATTCTTACCTGGTCTGGTCTACATGCGACTCCAGATCTAAAATATCCTGGTTGACTCTTACCTGGTCTCTGGGCAATTAGGAACGAATGTTAAGTGCTGACCAAGGCAGTGACACCCTCAACCCTTTCATGAATTAAATAAAATGAAGTTTCCCAATACACAGCTAGCTCCCTGGTACAGAAGAATGCTCCCTTCTTAGACCACTCCATGGTATTTAAACATCCTTGTACATAATGTGTTGTCTCAACTATGAAATTCGCAAAATTGATCCACATTTGAAGACAAGAGATCCGACACTTGATTCAGTGAAGGTACCTGGAGCAGGGAACACCAAAGCATCGATCACTACCTAGCACAGACACCTGAAGCAAAAGTGTCTGAGACCAGCAAGAGTTGGGAACGTCATTGGATTCATAAAAATAAACTATGACACGGATAATGCATTGGAAGAGATGACGCCCTAAATTTGGCAGAACTTCTTCACCAAGCATCAACCCTGGCGTCGGGGAGTCCAGAACTAGCGAGCATAAGTTAGGGTGAGAGGGGAAAGATATGAAAGAGTCCCAAGGGGCAACTTTGTCACGCAGAGGGTGGTACGAGTGTGGGATGACTTTGACATTTCTCATGCTAGCTGTCATACAGAACATTCCTTTCGATACGAATCACTCATCGGTTTCAGAGATATACCCTTGATAATGTGGGAATGCTGGCATTTTTTAAATGTTGACGTGGAACGTGAGGTTTCTTGGCTAAGCCAGTGCTCATTGCACCGAACTAATCACTTTTGTGATGATTTCGGAGATTTGCGTTATTGAACAACTGCATTTCTTGGAGAGTAGTAAAACCCACAGTGTTTTTGGGGGAGAGTCGCAGCATGTTTACACAGTCACAGTGAAGGAAAGGTGATATCTTAACAAGTCTGAATGAAATCTGCCTTGAAAGACAACCTTATTTAATGGTGTTTCCATGCATCTGCTGTCTTTGGTCATGTTTGTGAGGTACTGTTGAAAGCGAGTTGCTGTGGTTCTAGTTTGCATCTTGTAGGTGGTGTTCATTGCTGGTTATGCATGTCATTGGTGAATGGAGTGAGTACTGAATGTGATGTTTAGCGCATGGTTTTGTGAAGGGAAGTTTTGCATGATAATCCTTAAAAAGTTATTTGAAAAGGTTACCAAACAGGTAGATGAAATAAAGCAGTTGCTGCGTTGTATATGGATGTCAGTAAAACATTTGATAAGATTCCCCACGGTAGGTTATTGCAGAAAATAGGAAGGCATGAGATTGAGGATGATTTTGCGGTTTGCATCAGAAATTGGCTACCTGAAAGAAGACAGAGGGTGATGGTTGATGGGAAATGTTCATCCATGGAGTTGAGATACAGGTGATGTACTACAAGGATCTGTATTGGGGACACTTCTGCTTGTCATTTTTACAAATGGCCTGGATGAGGGTGTAGAAGAATGGGTTAGTAAATTTGCAGATGACACTAAAGTCGGTGGAGCTCTGGAGATTCTGGAAAGTTGTTGCAGTTTATAGAGGGACATAGAAAAGTGGAAGGCTGGGCTGAGAAGTGGAAAATTGAGTTGAATGCAGAAAAAAGAATGAGGTGTTTCACTTTGGAAGAGGTAACAGAGTACTGGCCTAATGGTAAGATTTTTAGTCGTGTACATGAGCTGGGAGATCTCGGTGTCCATGTGCATAGATCCCTGAAAGTTGTCGCCCAGGTCAATAGAGTTATTAAGCAAGTTCACAGCGTGTTAGCTTTTATTAGTGGAGGGATTGAGTTTCGGAGCCACAAGGTCATCTTGCAGCTTTATAAAACTCTGGTGCAGCCGCACTCGGAATAATGCATGCAGTTCTGGTTATCACATTATAGGAAGGAGTTGGAAGCGTTGAAAAGGGTGCAGAGGAGATTTATCAGGATGTTGCCTGATGTGGAGGGAAGGTCTTATGAGCAAACTCTGAAGGACGTGAGGCTGTTTTTGTTAGAAAGAGGAAAGATAAGAGATGAATTCATTGAGGCATACAAGATGATCAGAGGATTAGAGAGGGTGGAGAATTTTTTTTACCTCTGATGGTGATGGCAAACACATGGGGACATAGCTTTAAATTGATGGGTGATAGATATAGGACAGATGTCAGAAGTAGTTTCTTTACGCCGAGACAAGTAGAAGCATGAAATGGCCTTCCTGCAACCATAGTAGACCCAACTTTAAGGGCATTTAAAATAGTCATTGGATAAACATATGGATGATAACGTAATACTGTAGGATAGATGGGCTTCAGTTTGGTTTGACAGGTCGGTGCAACGTCAAGGGCAGAATCATCTGCATTACGGTGAAATGTTCCAAGTGCATAGACATGGACCTCTTCATTATCTGAGCAGTTAAAATGGTGATGAGCATGCACAATCATTTGCAACCTTGTATTAATTTGAAATTATGTCGGACGTAAGTGCATCGATAAGGCTGCTGGTTTTAGGAATGATGCTGAAGAATTCCTGCGGAGATATATGATGGTTGAAACGATCAACCTCCAACAATCAAACCCAACTTCACCTGCAGTCAGGTAATTCACTGAATTCAAATTGTTGTTCTGACACATTACTTTTATGAAAAGAAAATCACACCTGTCAATCGCCAATGGAACATTTCACTTTGTAAACTTTGCACCATATCAAAACAACCAGCTGGGAAGATTTTCCCAGTTGCAATCCATTGTACATTTACAAACAACACTGATAGCTCTATCAGTGGGCACATCAGTGATACCTGGTGCTTCCCATTCTGTGATGTGAATGGATTGTGTTAGTGGACCTTACTCAAGCAGCCCGCTCCAAATAGGAGTCCAAATACAATGTGGGCAATGGGTGGATTGACGAGGTCATTATGGAATGATACGTGAGTGGAAGCAAGGATAGCTTTAACCACTTTGTGTGTTTTCATCATTTAGTGGAAGTCTGGTAACATGATGTTTGTGATGACAGATCGCTGAGAGGGTTGTTCAATACAGGGGTCTGATCATGTTGTGTATTGCTGAATTATTTAACTGTCAAAACGCGTGCGAGTTGTGTTATTTGTAAAACGATGCACAGTGCTGTTCTGCAGAGTTTGATTGGACAAACTCGAAGATCTTGAGTGTAGTGGCAGCAGTTCTCCCACAGATGATCAAACAACTTTACCAAACAAGATGTTTCCCACTTTGCTCTTTGTTCCTGTTATTTTGATGTCGACAATTAAGTGAATTATTATTATTATTTTGTTGAAACTGACATATTGGATATGAACACCCAGGATATATGTCTAAGATAGATTTACTGTGAATCCATCGTGTTACACGATGGACTGCAGTACTCCATCAACATTGTGAACTCTCTGTTATTGTACGTGGTCCACAGAGCCTGGAATGGTGGAGATTGGGTTGTACAACAGACTTTTCTCTGATGAAAGACAAGTTGGTTTGGGTTGACTGTTGTATGATTTAGGGTACTTGATAATGTTGTGCTGCTCCAAGGGTCCATGCAGTATCAAGAACGTCCGGCCATACAGACTGACAGTCAGCCCGCGTGTTGTGCTTTCCAGTTTACCTCATGCCCAGCTCTGAGGGACTAGATGATTTGGAAGCTGTATCAACGTGACCAGTTCATTCATAGTCCATCACTAGTGCACTGCGAAAAGAATATGAACCATTTGTTGAAACTGAAACAGCATAATGCCCTTTGCCTCATGGTGTGGACCGTCACTGCGGCAATTGTCGCACTGTCTGTCCAAACAGTGGTTGTGGTTTCCAGGCGAGGTGGACCATTGCAAGTTACATTTGGATGCTGAGTCACCCCGGACTGTTTTGTGGCTATTGAGGGATTTAAACTAAGTTGATAGCGGGAGTGAGGTAGAATTGAAGGGACTCCATGTTGCCTGCTCGCACTTGGAGATGTATAAATGTTAGCTGTAACGATAACGCGGAGCTGTTCACTCCACAGCACATCGTATATGCGGGGTCTGCTGCTTCAACACTGCTGGCTGGGACATTTCTCTCACAGTGTGTTCCACATCAGGGAGGTGACACAGTGGATCAAGTTATTTGATACAATAACGTCCAGTTTTTTTTTAAATTCCGAATTGGTTGACTTGAAGGAAAATTCAGTCGATGGAGTATTGGATGGCAAGATTTTACATAATTTGAGTTTGATATCCGCCAAGGCTATGTAAGATTCAAGGCATGTGTGTTATTGACCTAATACCAGAGTTTAGTACACACAGAAGAGTGAGTGTTCTGGGGCACTAGCATTCTGTGACAGGCTATCTTGGAGTTTTTAATTCTTCTTTTGTTGTTCAATATTTTCTTCCCCAGATAATCCTATTTACTGATGTAACATGTTGTCTTAAAGCCGATCCATTGCTGTGCATATAACTCCTGACTTACTGGGCTTTGGGCTGGGGCAGTACGAGTTCCTCACGTGTGATGTCAATGTACGTAGTTAACATTTCCAAACAATCTCTGTGGTGTAATAGCTCAGCTGAGGAAAGGAAAGAACACAGGCCCCCTGTATTAGCCAGTGATTGACTGGAATAGTGTGTTCTGTTGATTCAGATATCCAAGAATCACTGAGTGACTGTGTTACTGATCATGGAGTTGTACTGAATGGGGATCACAAACTTCAGGCTGGAACCTTATGTTACTGAGAGGTAGTGTCATTGTAGAATTGTACTGTGTGTTGGAATAGGAAGTTCACGAGCATGAACCTCTGATTTACTATTCTTTCTTTTCTGCGGGTATATGTAAATGTAGTATTATAATAAGCGTGTAGCATTGACAGGAGACAACTGGCTGCTCCAGTTGCAAGTATTACTCAGACTATATTTCACTGTAAATTGTATACAATAGCCTGAAGGGAACACTCGATTTCAGTGACAATGTGATTCAGTGTGCATTTTTCAATTCGAATGTTCCTGAGTGTGCTTTTCTCGCTAAAGGGGAACTATAACCCCCGTGTCCAAGTGTTGCTGGGAGCATCTGCCAATGTAAAATTACACTGAGTGCTAGTCACTAACTGGAGATGAACAACTTACTCCAATAGGCTTGCACAAAGAGGAGTGTTTCTGACAATGGTATTTAGCTGTTTGTGTGGAACTGATTGAAATGTAATATCTGACTGCAGTGAGAACTAGGATGATAACGATATGAAGCATGCAATGCTTCAATTATATGACTTTCCTTATGTCTGCTTGTTACAAAACCCATCTGTCCAATAGCAGAGTTTGAACTCCCGCAGAGAGAGGGAGTGGTCGTGTGAAACACTTTCTTGACCAGCCAGGGCCGGTGCTCAGCCAAACCCCAACAATGTTGCCTCAGGGCAAACCCATTCTGCACGGGATAGAGAAACAGACAGTGCTGCAGATAACTGAGGCGTTCTCTAATCGACAAACTAATCGTTTTAAACTGAGTAAGTGAGGACAGCATCGTCTCGCATCGGGATTTGTCTGGTTAAATGGAAATGACATAATTATCAGTCATAGAGTGGGATAAGCATCATTACTTACAGAGATTTGTATAACATATGTTTTCAAGAAGACTTACGGGGAACACCAATAATGACAAGGATAGTATAGCAAAAAATAGATTAGCGTAATGCATTTTTTTGTTTGTTGAACAACCTCTCCCTTCCTTCTGCTGTCAACCTGTTGAAAGTGGAGCTGACACAGTTCCAGGGATATCATTTTAAGTTGAGTGCTATATCCAGTGGGAGACTATAAATAAAGACATCTTTATTTTCATTCATTTCAAACAAATGGATAATGGCAATAGGTTTATTTTAATGATGTGATATCATTGTTGTTTAAGACCATGTTTGAATATCATATTGGCTTAATATGATTATCTTGGGACACAAATGTTAATTTCAAATTGTCTCTAAACAACAAAAATTGCATTATTTCACTCACTATCAGCCCCATCAATGTCTAAATATCGTCTGATATTCTTTTCAGTAATATCTTTCATTTTGAGGAATCTATTCAGTTATTCAATACCTCATGGTGTAGATCTCCTTAAGAGCTATTCGACTGCATACTCTTATCCCACTGCTTTCCTTGTTAATTGAAATTTCCAACACATTTTGGAAATTCAATCTTTGAACAAGTACTCTGATACAGGAACTGAAGTTGACAATGGCCACACCAACATTTGGAATGTACACCGGGAAGCATTTTCTCAAAACAAAGACAAAAAGGTATTCAGAAACTTAACTTCAAAATTGCAGAATGATAGAATCATTCCAGACAGCGGTGTCCTATCTGTCAAGTTTGACCCTCGAAACCTATACTAAGGGCTACACGTGTCTCATTACCCAAAACATAATGCATAGTTCATAGCATTCCACCAGTGTGGAAACAGTCCTTCAGCTCACCAGGTCTTCACCTATCCTCCAAAGAGTGTCACAGCCAGACCAATTCTCCTACCCTATTACTCTATTTTTACCCCTGAAAAATGTATGTAAACTACACAAGTCTGAACACTACTGGCAATTTAGCATGGTCAGTTCACCAACCTGCACATATTTGGATTAGGATTGTTTTGAATGTTGTGATATTTCAAGTGCTTATCCAAACTCTTTTTAAAGGAAGTGTGCTTTCCTGTCTCCTGCAATGCATAGCAGGACCCTACAATCCTACAGGTGAGAAAACTTTTCTTCACGTCCCCTCTAAATGCCCTGCCTTTCAACTTAAAATTATGCCATCTTCTTCATGGTCCTTCAACAATGGGAACAGCTGCTTGCTATTCACCTTGCCTTCCCCTCATAGTCCGAGTTACACTGATTTCTGCTCGAAAGAATTTAACCCCAGCTTATCCAGCCTCCTTCTTCACAGCTAAATTGCTACAGCACAAGCAACATCATGGAGAATCGCCTTTGCTGCCCTCTCCAATGCAATCACAAATTTCCTATTGTGCCGTCACCACGACTGCACACAATACCTCCAATTCTGGCTGAACGATATCTTGATGAACTGAGTTGTTTGAATTTGTGACGAAGAAAGTAAATGCGTTAGATGTTGTCGACATGGATCTTAGCAAGGCATTTGACAAGATAAGTTGTTGACTCCGGTTAACATCTCATCGGATCCTGGGAGGTCTGGCCTGGTCCATAACACTGGAATGTCAACAAATTGTAACCTGGTGACAGTGAGCATTTCAGTTACTCCCTGTTTGATTGCAGTGAGACCCCTTGTACTGGACAGGTCAAAGTGTGACCTCACAGAACCAGTGTAACCTCACAGTGTACATCACAAAGAGAGACCTGAATTCACAATCAGTTTGTCAAGTGGCTTAATCTGAGGCACGAGGCTGCACAAATAAACCCAGGGAAGGCAAGGTCACTGCACTGACTGTCTCGGTCTGAACTTGCTTGGAGTAAGTATGGTCATGGAGAAGATCAAAACAGTTCACTTTACAAATAGTATGAAAAGACCGTCAGCGAAGTGGTCAGGCAGTAGATGCTGAGATTTGCAAGGTTCAATCTATTTTTTTTCCTCATGTAATGACTGACCGTTTTGGTGGAATGTGCAACTCATCTTCCAGAGGTGTATTCTAAAGACATTTGGAATTTATTCAAATTGGTAAGACATCCAAAACTGAGCCTTAACAAGGAAAACAAATCTTTAATTCCACGTGTCACTCTTTTCCTTTGATCTAGCCGATCCTTCTATCCTTACCATTGAAGAGCATAAAGTATTGTAAAAAATGTAATGAGAGAACTGACACCTTAGGAGACGATCTTAACGTGCAGTGACAGTGCATAACAATGTGAAAGGGATAAAGATGGAGCAGAATTTGAGGTGGAGACGGAGTGATTGAGGTGAAGCTCGATGAGCGAGTTTAGGATGGGAGAGCAATCTGATGTTGTGGATTAGAGGGAAGGGTATTGTGGATGGTACAGAGATGAAGGCCTGCTTTATATCATCATTGTCTGTTAATCCACCAACGTCCCAAAGGATGTCAAAACCAACAGCTTGTAGAAAGGCTAACCGCGTGGTCAAATGTGTGCTCATAGTTCCCAATATTCCTCATCAGCTTTAAAAGAAGCGTTTCATCCCTTTCTCGAGATTTGTCAGTTACTTGGATGAAGTTGTCCATGGATTTTAAAGTCTACGTCCCGCTCTTGTGACTCATCCTGCAGATGCAGTTCTCAGTCACGACAGGGGAGATTACAGGAATATTTAAATAGAGACTGACATCTCTCCAGTGTCAGAAAACCTTCCCCCCACCCCCATTCCCATTGTTAAGGGCATGTTTATTTCCTGAGATTGCCTGAATGTGGTATTGCCCAGGAGGAATGAGAATGTGTATTTGTGGAATTGATTCAAATACTGTGTTATTGTTTTGTCTCATCATATTCGTTCTCTTCTGGAAAGGACTTCAACCCCACTGCCATTGTGCTTGGTCTCTCTGAGGCCCTGCCTTTACAGTGGTGAACCTGAAGACTGAGAACTGCATTACCCTCCAACAACTTCATTCACGTGAATAAGGCAAATACCTCCACTGTGTATTTGATGTTTCCTGCTCTACTTGCCTCTCAATCAAATCCAAGGTTCTTACTTAACATGGAATGTTTTCTCTTTTCTCTGTTAGATAAGAAACATTGAAGCATGCTGCAATCTTCTTTTATGTTCCATCTTTTTACATTCTCTTTCACAATTCCAAAAGCAGGCTGAGTTTCATTGCCTTGTCTCATTGAGCAGATCATCTCGAGCATGTATTGATCAACGTTGATGCTTTAAGGACAGATCATGAAGATACAAACAGTTAGAGGTTCCAATTGCTATCCTCTTGGTTTCGTTTTTCCAGACTTAAACTCCAGTTTATATTTAATCTATGATCGATGTGCACATTCTGATTTTTCACTTTGTCTCGGTCCAAATACGTTATCTGTCTGCTGGTCCTTAGTGACGGGCCAAGTTCTCTCTCTCCCTGTTTCTGTATATATTTCTCGCCATTTTTCTGGCTGCTTAGAACATAGAACATAGAACAATACACTGCAGAACAGGCCCTTCCGCCCTCAATATTACGTCGCCCTGTGATTTTCTAAACTCATCCCCCTACACGATCCCATCATCAAGCATGCACTTATCCAAAGAATGTTTAAATCTCTCTGATGGTACTGAGTTAACTACATTTTCAGGCAAGGCATTTATGCCTTTTCCAATCTCTGAGTAATGAACCTCCCTCTGATATCTATCTTAAATCTATCACCCTCAGTTTGTAGCTATGCCCCCTCATACAAGCCAACATAATCCACCTATAAAAAAGTCTTGAACTGTCTACTTTATCTAATCCTCTGATCATCTTGCATGTCTCTACTAAATTCCCCCTTAGCCTTCTACTTTCCAATGAGAACAGACCCAAGCTTTTCCTCTAATACCTTCTCTCCAGACCAGGCAACATCCTGATAAATATCCTCTGCACATTTTGCAAAGCTTCCACATGCTTCAATAGTTGTGTTGAGAAGGCATACGGTGTGTTATGTTTTACTGGTAGAGAGGTTGAGTTCTGGAGTTGTGATGCCATGCTGCAACTGTACAAACGATCCTTTTACCGCACTTGGAACATTGTGTACATGCTTCCTGTAATGGGGTGACCAGAAATGTACACAATGTTCCAAGTGCGGTAAAAGGAGCGTTTGTACAGTTGCAACATGGCATCACAACTCCAGAACTCAACCTCTCTACCAGTAAAACATAACACACCGTATGCCTTCTCAACACAACAATTGACCTGGACGGAAACCTTCAGGGATCTATATACATGGACTCCCAGATCCCTCTGCATATACACACTACCAAGAATCTTTTCATTGACCCAATACTCTGCCTTCCTGCTATTCTTCCCAAAATGCATCACCTCACGTTTAGTTGTATTGAACTCCATTTGCTAACTCTCAGCCCAATTCTGCAGTCTATCCCAGTCTCTCTTAAACCTGCAACATTCTTCCAAACTGTCCACTACTCCACCGACTTTATTGTCATTTGCAAACGTACTAACCAATCGACGTATATCTGCATCTAAGGCATTTATAAAAATTACAAGCAACAATGTTTCCGAAACAGCTACTTGTGACAAAACACTAGTAACTAGACTCCGGGCTGTATATTTTTATCAATGAAAATTCGCTGCATTCTTTCAGAAAGCCAGTTTCTAATCCAAAATGCTAACTCACCCTCAATCACATGCTTCTGCATTTGCTCCAAAAGCCTATCATTTGGAACCTTATCAAAGGCTTTGCTGAAGTTCATGTATAACACGTCCACATGCTTGTTCGCCATCTCAAAAAAAACTCAAAAAATTTTTGAGACATGACCAGCTCTTGATGAAACCACGTTAATTACATGATGTCAAAATGTTGCTTGCTATTGGATCCGCCCTAACAGGGTTCGGGTTTAAGTCTGGTTATTAGCTTTCAGTCGCAGTTTGAGCTTGGTTCTGAGTTTATTGCTGCTTCAGACTCCAGACCAAAGCACCGTAGAAGTAAACTTCCAAAAATAAAAAGCAATTGTCATCCAAAAGGATAAGTTCTGCAGACACTTTGGAACTCAAAAACTGATGACATCACACTAACCTGTATTGAAACTACATTGCATCTCCACCAATGTCATTTAAATAAAAGATCCCAAATATTCCTACCAGAGTAATGTACATCGAAAATCCATATTCCTTCATAAAGAATGACTTTCGCCGTTTCATTCAGCTCAAAAGGAGATTCATCGAAAATGAAGTTTATTCAGCTCTAAAAGATTCATCGAAAATGAAGTTTATTCAGCCAATGAAATGTGGTCCCTGTTGAGACATAGGGAAATGGCAACTACATGACAAAGACCAAGTTTTCACAGACAGTAATATCATTATAACCAGGTCATTTCATTTATTGAAGTGCTGTATTGTGAGGAAGAATTACTAGGCACAAGACACCAGCGATATTTCTACTGTTTGTTTCTCTCAATAGTGAGAGTGCGCAGATTACTCTGCAAATGTACCTCTGTAATGACGCTCCAATCGTGCAACATTTCCTCAATAATGAGCATTCAACTTTCCACAACATAATGTGTCCTTTGATTATGACTGAAATCCATGCAAAATTCCCTCAGCTTTTCACTCTTACTTTGTTCATGTAGCGGACTTTGAGAACTATATGATTATAGTGCAGCTCTCCATCAGGCCTGACCGCTCCAAAGTACATCACTCCTCAACAATGACACCCTCAAACAGAGTGCTCTGTCACTATTGACACTCTGATTGTGTCACACACCCTCAGTACCGCTCTCTGATCAACATCTTTGATGGATAATA
This sequence comes from Hemiscyllium ocellatum, assembly GCF_020745735.1. Classification (NCBI taxonomy): domain Eukaryota; kingdom Metazoa; phylum Chordata; class Chondrichthyes; order Orectolobiformes; family Hemiscylliidae; genus Hemiscyllium; species Hemiscyllium ocellatum. The sequence continues at coordinate 29,484,552 of NC_083440.1, read as the reverse complement.
TGCTGAGTCCCAAACGGAGAGCTTCTGCACAGATCCACAAATATCATACCCAGTTATTTATCACAGTTGAAGAGTGTGGTGCTGGAAAAGCACAGGTCCTCAGGTAGCAGCCAGGCATCAGGAATCTCTCTTGCTCCTTGGATGCTGCCTTGCAGTTGGCGTTTATCAGCACCACACTTTTTGACTCTCTTTTAGCATCTCCAGTCCTCACCTTAACCCACTTATATATCATGCTGATGATCGGATTGTGTTGTACTGAAACATGTCAGGTTTTGTCGAATATTCGAAATCAATAAGTTATTAATTTGAGTTCTCAAGGTCATCAAAGGGATTGGATTGTGGCAGGTGAACAATCGATCTGGAATGACTTTTCAGAAACAAGTTGGGATGGTGATGACAGTGAAATTTGAGAGTTTTTGTCAATGTTCTTTGTGATAGCTTTGAGCAGGGAAGCATACTGTATACTGAAATGATTGGGTAACTATACCACAGGGACAAAACATATTCTGCATTTGTCTTGAAAAATTACAGTTAATGTCAATTTCAGGAGGGAAATTAAGCAGTTTGTTACGAAATTTCATTCCAGCGTTTGTTTAGTGTACAACCCAACTCTCCCTGCTGGCTCTTTTTAGTTATTCTCAGGCCAAATAAAACAGTAGTCAGATACATAATAAGATCCATTGACAATTACAATATAGCAATCCCTTGTCAGGTACAGAATTGTCTGGTTGCAGGGTTAAACGCTTCCTGCACTGTTGCTATCTGACATTCCCAGGACAGGAACACGACAGGGTTGGATAAAGGGAAAGACACTTCTAGTTTGAAGTACCCAACATTCCCAAGATAGGCACCAACTCTAAACTTGCCAAATGGCAGGCGATGTATGTTTATGAAGGGAAATGAAATCTCTACGCTCTGTCATCAACACAATTACAGTGCAGGGACAGTTAGATATTGATCGAGATTAAAGCGGTGGTCTCACAGAGATTGAGTTTGGTGAATGGTGGATTGGTTAAAGAGGGAACAAACTATAGTTTTCTACTTTTAATTTATTTTCATTGAGTAGACTACGTCCAGGACTTGGTTCCTACTAGGGTGCTGCGGAAAGAGTTTTCATTGGGATTAACTGGTAAACTGTGCAACATGATACAGCAAGTGACAAACTATAAAGTAAAGCAAGACAGCTGCGAAGCATGGAAATGGTCAGGCTGTTAACCCTGGAACGATCAATGTGACAGAGTTAAAGATAGCTGCAGGAAATGTCACAGGCTGCAGAGACAGGAGCTCGATCTTCCAGAATGGGAGTAACTGTGGGCCATCCGTGAGTTTGATGACGGCGGGAATAGCACATTAATGGAGGTAGTCACACAAAAGTTTAATGTTGTATAGGCAAATAATAAATATATGACAGCCAGGGACTCCCCTGAGATGAATGAGATCACACACCAGTTTCTTGCTTTGGAAACTTGCGATGGAGAGGATGCTTTAGAGGATTGCAGGCAGAGCCAAATCAGTGACAGTGTGAACAGCTCAGCTGGATAGGAAGGCCGGAAGGAGAGTGGGCATACAGTATTGACAGTGGATACTTTAGTTAAAGTAACAGTGTGAAGCTTCCACAGCTATAACCATATCTTCAGCATTCTCTGATAACATCCCTGTCAGGGTAAAGAATATCACAGAACAGTGGCAGGAAGTTCTGCTGGAGCAGGATCAAAAGGGAGAAGTAGCTCTCCATGTTGGTTGCAAAGACCTCAGCAGGAATGTGGGAATGCGGTCTATATTGGTTGCAAAGACGTCAGTAGGAAGGTGGGGATGTGGTCCATGTTGGTTACAAAGGCCTCAGTAGCAAGTGGGAATGTGGGTCCAATGTCGATTACAAAGACCTCAGTAGGAAGGTGGTGATGTGGTCCATGTTGGCGACAGAGACCTCAGTTGGAAGGTGGGGGTGTGGTCAATGTTGGGTACAAAGACCTCAGTAGGAAGGTGGGGATGTGGTCCATGTTGGTGATGTAGACCACCGTAGGAAGGTGTGGATATGGTCCATGTTGGTTACAGAGAGCTCAGTAGGAAGGTGGGGGTGTGGTCTATGTTGGTGTCAAATACCTCAATAGGAAGGTGGGGATGTTGTGCATGTTGATTACAAATACCTAACTAGGAAGGTGGGCATGTGGTCCATGTTGGTTTCAAAGACCTTAGTAGGAAGGCGGGCATGTGCTCCATGTTCGTGACAGAGACCTCAATAGGATGGCAGGGATGTGGTCCATAAAGCAGATTATATTTTTCTCAGAACAAGGCTGGAAAGCAGAACCTGTAATCTGATTTCAGTGCCATGTGCCGTTGAGTATTGAATGTGGCTCTAAACATAGTTAAAGAGGGCAGGCCCCATGTTTCAGAGGCATTACGACCAGATCTGGAGCAGGCTGAACCTCATCAAGTTGCATCTTGGCAGCATTAAATGAACATTCTTACAAATAGAGTTGCGAGGGCTGTTGACGAGGTGACAAACAAGATTGGAAATGGACTGAGAATGTCAGAGGGATCTTGACTTTGGGGGAAGGCTGCATTCATCGTCTCCCCATTCCCGATCAGTGCCTGAGTCATCCTTTGCTGGGTCTTAAATTGCTTTCAATCATCAGACTGGTCATTGTTTCTGGCGTTCTTATCTGTTATTTCATTTCAAACACAATTTGTAACTTTATTTCAAACATTACACTAGTTGGTAACTTTCACAACAAAGCAGAATACTTTATTAGACAGTTACCAAAACTAGATTTTCCCTCGTCCAAGAAAGTAAAGCATCAGTGGGCAATCATGAAACATTTTGAATATATGACTGAGAATTTAAAATCGAGAATTTCGAGGGCAATTTGTTCGAGTTAGTCTCTGACATACATCAGCTGACCAGGGAATAGTGGGATTTGGTGGGATTTGCCAACCAGGAGGATGGAAGAAATTTGGACAAAGTAAATCTGTTTAATTTATAATCTGGCGTCCAGGGAATGAGGCATTGGTTCCAAGAGTCCAAAGGCTACAATGGAATGAATGATTGTTTCACCAGTTAGGAGCAGAGTCATATTTTTGAAGTTATCCCAAGCTTTAGTATTAAGCCACAATGCAAACAAGATTCATTGAGATTTATTTCCCACTAAGCTTGATGGAGTCAGTGAGAGCTACAAAATATTTTCAAGGAAGCACTGAAAATGTCAGCTCATCAGTCACATCCGAACCCATTCCCAAGATTCGGTTCCCGTCTGTAACCAAATCCCTTGACACAGCCTTGGTTTCTCCATTCAACGCGACAGCTGATTGGTGGAAATAAGCGAATAAAGAAAGGGAGTGACAGCAACATCAGGCCGGGGGGAACTGAATGGAAATAGATTATTGCTGAAAATGCATTGTGATCAAGCAACGATGATTTTTTTTTCTTTATGGTCTGTTATTTAGTTCTTAAACTAGGAGACTTCTCATGTTTTTAACTTTTGTCCAGATGTGGGGATCACAGCATTCCATGAGGAAAAGCAGACAGGAGCCTGTCATTTCTGTTCCAACTCTAGCCTGCACTGAGCAATAGTCCTTTCCGCTTGGTCATTTATTTTGCTCCCACCGTAAACTGCTCACTGGGGAACATCACTTTTTTTTTCTGTGTGTTTCTAATTCCTCATTCAGTTTTGCTTTTGTTGTTCAGCTTTCTCCTAACTGTTGCTCTTTGCGAACTACACTTTACATTGGCCTTGCTCCTGTAGTCTGTTTCATTTTGTTCCTCAGATGGAATCATTCCTTGCACATTCCAATAGGAGTGTTATCCAGTTGCTGCCCCTCCTTCTTTTGGTCCATTCCTCATGTGGACTCCTTGTTCCATTAATTGCTGCAGCTAATGTTGGCTCTTAGTTACTTGGATTTATTCGTCAATTGAATTATTTTTATAACTGGATATTTCACTGCATGCTTTAACTGGTCTCTGAGTGTTTTTTTTTTCTGCATAACCCTCTAAATAACTGCAATGGTGCAGTAACTTAAGTTCTGCAGCATATATGCAACTTATGCAAAGAGTTTAAAAGCAGTAAAATCGAAGAAATAAATGGCATCAAAGATGTAAAAAAAGTTCCCCAACCAGGGAAGTATGAAGCTGGTAGATATGTCAAAGAGTAATTGTGCAGAATTCCATCTGCTTTATGTCCCTGTGTCATTCTCTATATCTCTCAGAGTACTCAGCACCTTACACACCGTAATGGTATCGAAGATGTGGACGACGGCCAGAATGTTGACAAAGATACTAAAAGTGAATGGGAACATTGTGTTAAAAATTGATGAAATGTTTAAAACTTCTCTATTGACGGTCAGAATGTTAACCGTACCTGATATGACAGTACCATGGAGCATTACTGATGATCTTCCCTGGTTTAAATGGAAAGTAATTGGGGATATTCTTTAAAGAAAATGCAGATTGTTGCTCGAACCCTGATTGCAGTTTTCTCTATGCAATACTGAGATTTCTTCTGATGAAAACAAATGGCAACAAATCGATCAAAAGTAAAAAGCAGCAGACGTGGACCAGAACATGGATAACACTGCAGACAGGAGTGATATACAGGAAACATTTTGGATAATAATAGTGAGGGAATTGGCGAAGGAAGGAAAAAGAAAATCGTGAACAGTAGATCAGATATTGCCATGGCTATCAGATAGTGAGTGCTGCATGTAGAACGACCACACTTGCCCCGAGATAAGGTTATAATTAGCACGATACCAACGTAAGAGGGAGAGGGAGAAAGGGGGTTAAAAAAAACAACTTGAAGTTATTGATCAAACACTTTGCGTCCGAGCCCAGACTCTAAGTAAAGGCAAAAAGATAATTGTTATTCAATGCCATATGAAGTTTAAAAAAATCTTAACTACAGCAGCAAACAATCTCGAAATGAATCATTTTCATTTTTAAAAGACATGGGGATGAATATGAACAGCAGATATCTCACAGGACGAATGTCCATGTACTCAATGTTTTTGAGGAGATTGGCAGAACTTGATTTTACCCGTTTCATATGTTACTCAGACTTCCATTAAAACCACAGCATCTACACGAAGACACCGGGTACCAATAAAACGAAGAATGGGAGGCACCTAGCATGGACATTGATCACAACATTTCTGGATTTGATTTTGGAGTCGCCACAGTTCTAATTTATTCCACAATTATATCACCACGCCATATGAATGGCTGTACAGGCGTTGCATCACTCCACAGAGTACAGGAACAGATTAACAAATGATCGAGTATTGAGTTTTTCTCTCATGTACTGGATTGAACATCCTGGCATTTAGAACTATGAAAGTATTCGGCAGTAAATCCAATCACCATGTCACTGTCGGTTACCCACAGCAATCAGAAGAACTCCATCACTTGGGACAACCCACCCACCTGTCCAAGACTGTGCATTACAGCCCCAGCCAAGTGACATCTGAATTGATGCAGCACTCGTCATTGCAACGTTTTGGTTTTGGCATCAGACACTGTATGTGGGAATATGTAAAGCTTTCTGCCTGATATTCTGGCCCATGCTTCCAAAGCAACTTTCCTAGGCTGTCACCTTGTGAACGGAGGTCTCCCTGCCGCAATCGGATCACACAGAAGGATTCAGAATCCCCACAGTTTATCCAGCCATCTCCACGGAGATCACCAGAATTTTATCAAAGCTTGGCATCCGAGACCCATGGGAGGACTTCCACATAAAACATTATTGATCAGGGAACATCAAAGGATAACAGCAACAAAGGGCGAAGTGGGAAACATCCCGTTCGACAAAATTGTTTGATCCTTCGTGGGAGTGTTGCTACCACAAAACGTTTCAGGATTTGTCCTATTATCTCAGCACCGCAGTACTGTGCATCTTTTTCCAATCGCACAACTCACACATTTTTTTTGACCAGCAAATGATTCAATAGTACGCGCCATAATTAGAACTATGTGCTCAAAACCCCTCCCAGTGATCTCTCCTCACAAATACCTTGGCCCTACTAATCAACTGACTACCAGAAATACACAGGATAATCAATTCCGCTTGTGCTGACCCTCAACTATCACTCCATAATGACCTGCGTAACTCACCCTTTACCCATATTGTATGTGGGCTCCCATTTGGAGTGAACTGCCTGAGCTACAAACCCCACCCCCACACAAACACAATCCCTTCACATGAAGGAATGGGAAATACCAGGTATCACGAAGAGGTGGGTTGTTACAAAGTTCACCTGACCAATAGCAGGCTTTGAACTCCCACAGAGACAGAATGGTTTTGCTGAACACTTTCTCGACCAGCCAGTTCCAGTGCTCGGACAAACTCCATCAATATGGTCTCAGGGCAAACCTATTCTGCATAGTCTAGAGAAACAGACAATGCTGCATATTGCTGGGGAGCCTTATAATTGACAAATGACTCACTTTAATCTCCGTAAGTGAGGACACTATCTTACGTCCATCGATATTTGCCTTGCTACATGGACACAAAATCATTATCTGTAATAGAATGTAAATAAGGATGATTCAGTGCAGGGAATTATACAGGTCAATCTGTTCCATGCTTGACCAGCAATACCAACAATAGCACCGATTGTGCCGTCCACTTTTTCAACAGTTTCCCTCAGAAGATATATTTTGAAAAATACATCTCCCTTCCTGCTACTGGAAATCTGTCCAAATGGGAAAATTCTGACGTATTTAGATATGAAACAGTTTGAGAGATTTTATTTTATATTGTGTGGTCCCTCCCCTGGGAAATTACGATCAAACCATCAATTTCTGGAAATCATTTTGAATAAACAGACGATGACAACAGATTTATTGTAATGATGTGATATCATTGAAATTAAGATCATGCTTGAACATCTCAAGGACTGGATTAATTTGATCCTGTCAGGTTCCAAATGTGATTTGCAACTTGTCTTAAAAATGCGTTATTTCAGTCACTATTAGTTCATTGAAAATCTATCTATCTTTTGACATTTTTTTCAGTGATGACTTTCATGTCGTTGAGGCTACTCAATGCTGCCTCATTCCGTTTGCCATATTGCAGGGCTTCTTGATAGTTGTTCTGCTGCGCACTGTAGTGTCACTGCTTTCCTTGTTTAGTCAGTTGTGTAATTCTTGTTGGAAATTCTGGCTGTGAATGAACACTCTCACACAGAACCTGAAATTGATACTGACCACAAAAACAACATGATTACTGACGCATTGTCAAGACTCGAGTAAGAAACGAAAGCATTCGGTGGCAATAATACAACAGATTCAAATGGGATGCACTTGTGCATGTTTGTATATTTATAGGCAATGTGATTTATATGTGTGTTTTACTCTAATATCCATTTAGATTAAGGGCTTTTAAAGTGAAGCCATCTTAACATACTGATGGAACTCTTTTTAACGGGGAGATGTGATGAAGCTGCTCCTTTTACAAGGTTATGCTTTCCTTGGCTTTTTTCTAGAGAATTCGTAAATGACACAGACTCCAAAAAGTCTGGGGTTGAAGAGATTTAGAGCTAATTTGATAAGAACCAACAGATACTGCCTCAGTCAGAAGGCTTTTCTTTTTTTTTCAAAAACCCTTGTACACTGAAAGCCCGTTCTCCAACCTCAGTTTCTCTCTGGTTTGGTTTGGGTTTTAGCAGTCGAATTCTGAAGCTGCTGGACCCACAGAAACAGGTCAGCACTGGTCCTCTTTATCTGACTTCTCTCCTGTAAGACCCTGGGTTTGATTTTCCCTTTTGTGCCAAGCGGTATTTATGGGGATCTTTGCAAGTATTTGGAACACCGTCATTACGTTGGGGTGATCTGTTGAGTTTTCAGAGAAGTTAAGTTATTCTGTATTCGGTTTTCTCTTGCTGTGTTTCCCTCCTTAATCTTGTAAACAAAATCAGTTTAGTTTATAACTAAGTGGTTGGACCTGCTGCATCTCTCCTGGAATATTCACTTTACACCTGCTTAAAGAAACTAACAACGTTTGGGTGGGCTACCGTCTTGAAATGTTTGGAGGCCTCTGGCCTGCTTAGCACATTACCAAAATGATGTGGATGCTTTGGAGAGGGTGCAGAGGACATTCACCAGTATGTTGCCTGGTATGAAGGGCGCTTGCTATGCAGAGAGATTGAGTAAATGAGGAGCATTTTCATTAGAAAGAGGGAGGTTGGGGGTGGGTACTGATAGATGTCTACAAAATCATGAGCGTTATCGACAGGGTGGATAGCAAGAAGTTTGTTGCCAAAGCGGTGTCTCAACTACAAGGGATAACAAATTCAAGGTGAGAGGGGAAATGTTGAAGGGAGATATACTTGGAAAATTCTTTATGCCGAGGATGGCAGCCGCCTGGAATGCGATGCCAGTGGAGATGGTAGAGATCGTGTTGAGACAGATACATGAAGGGACAGGGAGCAGGGGGATACAGATCCTGAGAAAGTAGGCGACAACTTAAATAGAGGATCTGGATCAGCGCAGGTTTGAAGGACCGAAGGGCATGTTCCTTTGCATTAATTTTCTTCGTTCTCCGTTGATAACACTGTGAATTGTCCATAGTGAGAGGATGTCTGCATACTCGCCAGGATCAATCTTGGAAGCTCTCTGGACAGACTTAACAGCCCATAAATGAATCACATTTTATTAGCAAGACAGCGAGGTGCAACAGCAGTATATTTGAATTCAGACCTTTACGAAGTCGTTTTCAATGTATTGGTACTGCAATGTCTTGTGAACATGAATCAGATGTTTACTGCGGTCATTGAACTGAGATAAGCTGGTTGCGATCGTTTCTAAATTGGGCAGTAATTAAGTGTGTGCTCTGATTATTGAAGTGAATAATAATTGAATGATCTTTAACTGAAAATAAATGGTTTGCCTTGCTTTTCAGATTCAAAGAAATAAAGAGGCTTGAGATTTTTTATTTTATGAAACTTAAAACTGATGCCAATAAAACAGTATAACTTTGAGGAAGATCACAAGAACAGTGCTTCATCAGAGACTAAACAGCACTGAAGATGCCACTCAGGAGGGCGCTGAAACATGTGCAAGAAAACCAACCAGCTCAGCAAACTCATCAACAACTTGTTCAGATTGGGAAGTCTGGACGGTGCGGATGAGTTGGATCGAAAAATCTGTTTCTGTGCTGTATGATTCTTTGACTCTATATCTCCCTTTCTACCATTACTATCAAGCCAGGGATTCAACCCTAGTGCAATGAAGTGTACAAAAGGGCATGCAAATAGCAGGACTGAATACCAATATATGACGTGATGACGTGGTGAAACTATTAAACAGCTGTATAGCTGTAACATAATGTCCAATCTCCAATACTCTTCGCTTTGACTGACGGAGGCCAGCATGCTAAATGCCTTATTCACTGCCCTGTCAACCTGTGGCACCATGTTCCAAGGACAATGTACATGTACTCCTAGGTCCCTCTGTTCCACAGCGCTCCTCAGTACCTTAGCATTTACGGTATAAGTGCCAACTTGGTTTGACTTTCTAAAGTCTAACACCTCACATATACCAATATTGAACTGCATTGCCAATCCTCAGCCCATTTTCCTGTAATGTTTGATAACCTTCCTCGCTATCAATGATGCATCTTAATTTTGCGTCATCTGCAAACTTACTCATCTTGCCTTGCACATTCACATCCAGATAATTTATATTAATAAAAAATACCGGAGCTCCCAGCACTGACCCCTGTGGCTCATCACGAGCCACAGGCCACAAGTACAAGATACGATCTTCAACAATTACCCTCTGCTTGCCACCATTTAGTCAATTTTGAATCCAGTGAGCTAGCTCTCCCTATGTGCCATGTCACCGAACATTCACCAATCGCCTGCCTTACAGGACCTTGTCAAAGGCCTGACTAAACTCTATATGGACAGCATCTCGAACCTCATCTGTCCTCTTGGTGGTCAATTATAATTGGAACCTTGCAATGATCCGGAATCAAACCTGAATCAAACGCTTGGAAAGCAACTATGCTCAAAATTCTATACTGACCTCGCTCATTGATGCACCTTTGAGTGTTCATTGGTGAAGCAGGTAAAGATAGTTAGACTGATGATGTTTCCTGAGGAGTTCTTGCAGAAGTGTCCTGAAGGTGAAATTGCTGACATGAACAATAATAACTGTCTTCATTCTTGCTTGTTATTGATGCCACCAGCGCAGACCTTTCTCTGGATTCTCATTAGAACACTTTGGCTCTGCAGGCGACAAGTTTTCGATATTTGCGTTGTCCGGACCCACAAACCTTTCAGTATCCAGTGCCTCCAGTAATTCCGTAATATCATGGACAATGTGTTGAATTGGCTGGAGATTGGGATCTGTGTACATGGGGACCTCAGGAAAAGGCTGCAATGGATAAAATTCTTGTTATTTTTGGTTGAAGATTGTTGAAAATGCTTAGCTTTATGTTTTGAACTAAAGTTCTAGACTCTCCCATAACTGAGGGTATGGTTGTTGAAGAGCAGCCTTCTCACCCAGTGGTTTAATCGTCCACCATTTCTTATGTCTAAATGTGTCTGAGTGGAGATCAGCCAAACTTAGATGTGATGCAGAAACAGAAATTGCTGGTGTAACACGGCAAGTCTGGCAGCATCAGTGGGGAGAAAGCCGAGTCTCTTTGGCTATGTTGATCGCTTTTCCGTCGTGTGTTCCATACAAAAGTCGTACTGTTTTGTAGCTTCACTGGGTTGGAACCACATATATTGGGGTTTCAGTTCTCCTGTTTGTTTGTGCTGTTGTACTCTTCATTGAAATTGTCTGAAGGCCTCCTACTCATATCCTCACCGAGATGCCTTTTCATTGTTGTAATTGTACCAGCTTTCACCATAGGGCCATGTGGTCATATAACATGGAAACAGACACTTCGATGCATCCAGTCCAAGCTGAACATATTCCCAAACTAAACTGGTCCCACTGCCAGATCCTGACCCATATTCCTTCAAACCATTCCTCTTCATATATCCATCCAAATGTTCTTGTTCCATGCATACATCATCTCTTGCTTGAAGGAATTGCCCCTCAGGTCGCTTTGAAATCTATGTCTTCTCACTTTAAACCCATGCCATCTCCTTTTGGACACTTTTACCCTGGGGAAGGCCTTGGCTGTTTACCCTATCCATGCCCCTCATGATTTTATGAACCTCTATAAATGCTTTGTACAGCCTCTGACACTCCAGAGTTAAAAAAAAATCCCCAGGCTATTCAACCTGTATCTCATACCCTCCAGTCAGGTATGTCTGGCAGATAGTCTATGACCGTCTCTGCAAGTTATAATTCTGATGCTGTAGATGGCCCACTGAACTTCATGGACACCTCGTCATAAGTTGGTCGATCTGATTGAAGTCTGCCCCATTTCATACAGAGACAATGCCACACTACATGATGCAGTGTCTATAAAATCTCGGATAGGCAGATTGGTGACAATGCCTTTGGAATGTCCCAGCTCATTCAGGAGGTGGTGCTGCTGAGCCTGCCTTGGTGATGGACATTGCAGCCTCCCACAGAGTCCATTCTATCTCCTTTCCACCTTCAAAGTGGAGTTCATGCAGGGAAACTTTTAGTAATGTGGTAATTGATAAACAGCAGAATGTTTTTGTGCCCGCGTTTGATCTGAGGCTTCATAGGTACAGGAATCAATGCTGAGCACTTCCATTGTACAATCATCCCCCCCTCCCCACTTTGACTGTATCCCACGGGGCTGATACATCTGCTGACTTTGTCCTGACAGTGCGATAGGACCTGCCCTGAGATGATCATAGTGTAGTCTGGGACATTATCTGGAAAGTGGGATTTTGTGAATGTGACTACGTTCGATTATTATTGTATTTGTCTGCGGGAAATATAATGCAGGTCAGTTTTAAGCTTTATACGATAAAGAGTTGACCCATTTTTATTTCTTTGAATCTTAAAATCAAACCAATTTTTTTTAGTTGAGGATTATTCACTTCAATATTCAGATTGCACACCTAATTATTGCTAAATTTAGTACCTGTAGTAACCAGCGGATTAATTCTTATTTCAATAACTGCAGCAAACAGCTGATTAATGCTCAGCTTTGTAAACACATGTTCTTTGCACTATCATATACAGCAAAAATACAACTGCAAATGCTGGAATCTAAATATAGACTTGCTGGATCACACTGGCACCTCCAGACAAGAGTGATCAGCTCCTAAATATCTCCAGACAGTTACCAAACTGGATCTGGACAATTTAACCTAATCATTGAACAAGGGGGATGAGTCTGGTTATCGCACCCAGTATCAGATCATTATTTACCCCAAGTACTCTGAAAATATTCAATTATTCTTTGGCTTGAATGCAAATATTCCACGCCTAATTATTTTCAAAAGAATAATTTAATTATATTTATAACTATTCCAGATATGAAGATATATTAAATTGGTTCTCTCTATCTCACAACTGAGTAATCTGGGATATGAATCTCAGTGTCTTTGTGATGCTATGGATGGAGGCTGTGCCTCTGAAAAACTGACAGAATGTTCCAAACAGTATATCACTTCAGCTCTTCACAACAGGCAAGGTACTACCTACACCCACCCAGCTTACACTCATAAAACCTGAAACCCAGTGACCATCAAGAGTCATGAATGGGGAACATTTTTAATGAATTCTAAATCATTCTTAGGCATCGCTGGCTGGGCTAGCATTTATTGCTTATCTCTAGTGACTGTTCAGAATGTGTTGTGCGCTGCTTTCGTGAACTGTCGCTGTCTTTGTGCTGTACATAGACTTACAATAGCGTTATGAAGGGCTGTGAAGCTGAGATACTTACAGAATTGGGATATATTACCAAATCAGGATGATGATGACGTAGAAGGGAATTTGTAGTGCATGATGATCCCATGTATCTGTTCCTCATGTCCTTCAAGATGATTATGAGTCTAGAGGGTGTTTTTTGAGGAACATTGGTGAATTTCTGTAATGCATCTCATAGTTGGCATATACCGGTGCGACTGACAGTCAGTATTTGGAATACGTTGGGTGTGGTGGCCACCAAGTGAACTGTTTTAGAACGGATAGTGTCAAGCTTCTTGAGTGTTGTTGCAGCCTCACTCATCTTGGCAAATGGGGAGTGTTCCACCACACTCCTGACTCAAACCTTGCCGATGGTGGACTGATGAAAGTCAGGCAGTTAGTTATTCCCTGCAGCATTCCCAGCTTCTGCCCTGCCTTGTCACCCCTGTATTTAAATGGACAGTCCAGTTCAGTTTCTGGACAATGCTAATCTCAAGATGCTGATTTTTGAGGAATCATCAACGGCAACCCCAATGACTACGAAAATATGACTTCTGATTTCAGCAGGTCTGGCAGCATTTATAAGGAGAAAAAGAGCTGACGTTTCGAATCTAACTGACGCTTTGTCAAAGTTTTGACAAAGGGTCAGTTAACCTCGAAACGTCAGCTCTTTTCTCTCCTTACAGATGATGCCAGACCTGCTGAGATTTTCCAGCATTTTCTCTTTTGTTTTCAGATTCCAGCTTCCGCAGTAATTTGTTTTTATCAAAGGATAATTGCTTGATTCGCTGTTGTTAGAATTGATCATTGTCTGGCATTTATGTGCCATGTATTTCATTTGTCACTTTTCATTCCACGCCTGGATATTGTCTAGGTCTCACTGCTTTTGGATAAGGAATATTTGTGTAATTACAAATGCTTCTGAACACAGTGTAATGATTCGCAAATCTCCCCATGTCTGACCCTATGAAGGAGGGAAGTCCATTCATGAAATCACTGAAGATGGTCAGGTCTAAGACACGCCTTTGAGGAACTCGTGCAGAGATGTCCCGCTTCCGTGACGACTGGGCTAACGGATCACAACTTTCTTCTTTTCTGCCAGGGATGACTCCACCCAGGGGAGAGTTTTCCATGATTTCCATTGCCAACAGTTTTGCGCAGGCTGCTTGAAGCCATGCCAGGCCAAACAGTCTTGATATTAAGTGCAGTAAGCCCCACCCCACCTCTGTAATTCAGCTCTTTTTAGCCATGTTTGGACGAAGGCTGGAGTGACGTCAGGAGCTGTGTGGCGTCACTGAGCAGGTTGTTTGTGTGCAGGTGCTGTTTCATAGCACTTTTGATGAAGCTTTCATTCACATATTCATGATCGATATCATATTGATGGGATGGGAATTCACTGGGTTTGCTTTGTCCTGTTATTTATACACAGCACATACCTGGGCTCATTTCCACTCTCTCAGGTAGATATCAGTGCATAACTCAGCAGAAACTGCTTGTGCAAGGGTCCAACATGTTCTGGAGCAGATGTCATCTGTCCCATTGCTGGGATATTGTCACGACCCCAATCTTTACCCACTAGAGTAGGCCAAAATGGATCCACCATCAGCATTTCTATCTGAAGAGTATAGTAAATGGGTTTAACCTTATATTTGCATTGACTTACTGGGCTCACCCATTGTTGATTATTGCAGATAAATGTGAAGCCTCCTCCTCCAGCAATGAGTTGTTTACTTGTTCACTATTATTCATGACTGGAAGTGACAGGACTGCAGGGCTTAGATCTAATATGTTGATTGCAGAATTCCTTAGTTGTGTCTGTTACATCCTGATCATGCATATGATGAATGTGTTCGTGAAGTTCACAGCCTGGAAGTCTTTGTGAAGCGGGCAAAGAATGGTGACAGAATTCTGTGGATATCCACATTGAAGGAAGGTATCCCATAATCCCTCACGGTCCACAGAGCCAAAATCTCGAAGATTGAATAAGGCCATGTACAGACACTGCTGCTGTTCCCTGAACTCTACTTGGATTTGTCACAGCTGCAAATGTGTTGCTGGCAGGATTTGTCTCTTGATGGGTAGAATCTGGACTGACGGGCACTTGGGAGGGGCTGGGAGTCACTGCGAGGAAAGACTTCGGAGGACTCCCGCGATGACCTTTCCCATGACAGACAGTGGGAAACTCACTCTGTACTGTCGGACCTGTCTCCCTTCTTGAAGATGGGAACAGTAATGTCGTCTCTTAGATCTCATCGCACGCTCCCTTCATTCCAGACAATGACCGTGAAGTGGATTCGTGTCAAGAATGACTCTTCACCATATTTTCGACCTTTATCAGTTAATTCATCTGTGCCAGAGGCCTCGTTGTTGTTCTGTTGTTGGAGGTGCTTTTGCCCTCAGGGTGGGTTGTAGGTTTTCTGAGGTGGCAATAGGTACTGTGTTGTGGGATAGTGTCAGGAACACTTGTCCTGAATTTCGTGAATTGGTGGAGAAGGCCCTCAAAATGTTTTCTCCAGCGAGTGCTGACTCCCTCTCGTGCTTTTATGAGGGATTCTCTGTGTTTGACTCTCAGTGGAGTCACTCCCCTGGTACTCAGGCTGTAATGGCTTTGATTGACCTGAAGAAGCCACCCACATTGTTGTTGTCAGTGAGTCACTGACCCTCCTGCTGACTCTCTCCACCCACCATCTATTCTTTAGATAACATCTTTTTTGATACACGTCGACTTTCAGTTGTGTCTCTGCTTGTTTCCTTTAGCTGGAGTTATGGTGGAGCTGCAGGTTCAGGAATACCTCACGTTTGCCTTCTGGCAGATTCTGGATCTCCTGCTTATTCCCACTGAGCCAGTCCTGGGGTTTCCTGGTGGGGAGGCCGAGTGTCAACATATAAAAATAAATATACTAATAGTATTTGGTATAAAATGTCTGTTTCAACAATTAACTAACTTTAGTACCTGAAAAATGATGAGGATGGCTAATAATTGATTTGGTGAACATCACATAGAATTAACAGTCCAGTATACAGACCATTTGACACTGTGAATTACTGTACCATACACGCCAATCATATTATAAGTGCTCTAAACCTGAATGAATATTACACATTAATGAACTCCAGTTTCGGTCTTTCCCATGAGCGGAAATATAATTTCCATAATAGTATCACAAAGACCATTATATTCTTTATGCATGTGCATACTCTATGTCCCTAACAAAACTCGCAAATCGAACTTCCAGAGTTGTGAGTATTTCCCTTCATTTATTGTGACAATGGTAAACGTTTTGAGACCTTGAAAAAAAAATGAACTCTTTGAGATTACAACTCTCTATGGTTTCATCCTGACTACAGGTGAAGACGGTTTTGTCTTTTGGAGGTTACAACCGTTATATATCTCGGCAGGAATTCCACAGCATCATTTCTAAATTCAGCTACCTCATCAATGCGCTTCCCTCTGGCATAACCTCAAAATGAGAAAAGGTTGCTTATGATTGCGCATGTTCAACATCGTCTACAACTCCTCAGATAATGAAGAGGTTCATGTCCATACGCATAAAACATTACTGCGCAGTACAGGCCCTTCCGCCCTCAACGTTGCACCAACCTGTCAAACCAATGTGAAGCCCATTTAACCTGCACTATTCCATATCTCTGAACCCGAGCGTTGGTTACGTGTACAAGAGAATGGTCCAGGTGTTTGAGAGCAGGAGAAATGTCAAGATGAAAGACTGGATGCTTGGCGCTGAGGTTCTGCTGAATTTAGTGCATGATCTATTGCAGTGCATCATCCATGTCACAGTATATTTTTCTGAGTCCAGTGACTTTCCCGACTCTTACTGCTCTCAAAGCCAGGAGGCAGACCCTTTTGCTTCAGTTGCCTGTGCTGGTCGTAGTCAATGCATTGGTTTTCGCTACTCCAGGTACCTACACTGAATTGAGAGTAGGATACCTTTTCTTCAAATGTGGATCAATTTTGGGAATTTCATAGTTCAGGCAATGCACTCAGTATGGGGATGTTCACATACCAGGGAGTGGTCTAAGAAGGAAGCATTTATTTGTACCGGGGAGTTGGCTGTGTATTGGGAAACCCCATTTTATTTTATTCATTAAAGGGATGTGGGTGTCACTGCCTCAGTCAACACTTACTGCCCTTCCCCAATTGCCCAGTGAAGAGGTAAGAATCAACTAGGCTATTTTAGATGTGGAGTCACATGTAGACCAGACCAGTTAAGCGTGACTGTTTAGACGCCCTAAAGGGCATTACTGAATGAGGTGAGATATTTTTTGCCAACAACACTAACAGCCTTCGTATTGTCATACTTCAAAATTATACCTCGACATTAGTTTTGAAATGAAATCCCACTACCTGCTGTGCAGATTTGAACCGAGAATCTCAGAACGTTGTGTCAGTTTTTGAGTTAACAGTGATTAGCAGTGATAACACAATTAGGCCATCACTTCCACTAATCTTTAGAATTTTGCCAGAATCCATAAAGGTAACCTTAGAGGCCAAGTAATAGTACACTATTTGGGTCTCCTAGAGCAAGCTATGGTCTAATTCGGGTAATTTCCATGGAGTGTATTGATTGAACGATGGGGATTCATATCCCCTGTGTATTCTCTGAATCTGAGAAGGACAGCTCTATTCACAAGGAAATGAGTTTTGTTTCAGTGGGAACAATGGAATACAGTCTTGGTTAGGTGGTGGGGTGGGTGGTAGTGAAATGTGGACTGAGGAGACCTTACCAAATGTTGTAGTTCTTCTGATTGTGGTGGGCATCCAACATGTGCATGGTGATTAGGTTCACTGGTAATAGGCTTCATAACTCAGACTGCAAGGGTGATCTGAGTAAAGGACTCAATGCCCTATTACTTGTTTGTTCATATTTGGGAGGTCTTCTATTCCTGTATATTATGGAGTGATTGAATGCCCTGCACTGTCGTTCATATCGTGTGGATGTACAATTCTTAGGACAGTTTCAATTGTGGAGGCTTCACAGGAATTTTGTCACCCATGTGAATGGTAAGTGTCTCCCATTCTTTGCTTGACTGATATCATATGTCTCCGTATGGATATTATGGTCTGATAGACAACTCCAGCCAGTCGACGTAACCTATAAAGCAGCTGAAATAACCCGCTGTCAACCCAAATAACTGTTTATTGAGCAATCTGCTCCTCATATTCTTCGCTATGTCTTTTACAAGTGCAAATGATTCATTTCATGAGTTCATATTCTTTAAACTTCATGTGATAGGACCAACAGTTACCATTGTGTTAAAATCCTTCACAGACAGTCTGGGCTCAGGCACAGAAACGTTTGATTAGTAACTTCAAGTCTTCTTTTTATCGTTCTCTCTCTTACATTTAGTCCAGTGACGATTATCTTCTTGGCACGGGGCAATTGTAGTCTTTCCTCATGCAGCAATCGCTATCTGGTGGAAATGGCAATTTCTGATCTACTGTTGATTGTTTTTGAGGTTTTCCTTCTTCGATTTCCATTTTATTTTTCTCCACAGTGTTTCCTGGATATCACTGCTACTTGTTTCATTCTCTACGTCCTGAGCTGCTTGACCATTGATTGTTCTGTTTGGTTCACTGTCGCCTTTTTTTGATCGATTTGTTGCCATTTGTATTCATCATATGAAATTTCAGTATTGCACAGAAAACAACTGCAACAGTCTGTATTTTCTCTTCTTTAAAGAATATTCCCAACTACTTTCAATATGAACCTGGAAAGATCACAATCAACGTTCCACGGTGCTGCTATACCACGTCCGGTTATTATAATGGTAATAATAGTACATGTCTTTTTTTAATTTCAAACATATACTGTATTCATAAACTATTTTGATGATCTGTACAATTGGTGGTACCATTCATAGGCGCACCTTGAATTTCTTTACATACAGAGATCAGAATTAATCATTCTTGTATACTGGCCTGTACGTTTATCATCCATGTATTTTGCTGAGGCTTCAGTGGAGCCCACTTACTGTGTGGGCCCCTTGTTCTGTGACAGGGAGACGTTACACATGGCCTTACCCCCCTGCCCCAAACTTCAGCACATCCCTCAACACGTAGTCCTGGACCTCGGAATGTGCCACTCCGCAACACTCAGTCGGGGTCAGCTCCTTTAGCTGGAAGATCAATAGGTTTCCGACAGACCAAACAGAGTCTTTGACTGAGTAGATGATCCTCTCGGCACAGTTGATGTTTCTTTCGGTGTGAGTCCCGGGGAACAGACTGTAGAGCATGGAGTCCCACATCACGGAGCTGCTCAGGCCGACCCTTGACAAACACCACTGCATTCTTCTCCAGACTTCCTTTGCGTAGGACATTCTAGAAGGAGGTGTATGACAGTCTCGTCCCCTCCGCAGCCGCATCGAGAGTCCGGGCGTGCATAAAGGATGCCACAGGCAGAGCCCTTCTCACCACCAGCCAAGCCATGTCTTTATGCTTATTGGAAAGTTTTTGCGATGAGGCGTTTTACCAAATGACTTGTCAGTATTAATATCTGATACGTCCCAGACTAAGGGATTGAATATTAATCTAATTTTTGTTGGAAGGAGTTGGTTTGGAAGCTTGCTCCACTAACATCTCTCATCGTTCTACTATTGCAGTGTTTCTGGGAATGGTGCATCCCCTCATAAACAATCCAAAAAAGCAATTTTATTTGTTCACTTTTGTGTGCGTTTGCTTAAGTTCTCGTGTACCGAGTCTATGCAAAGTGTACAGACAGCTTTTGTCTGGTCAAGACAGAGTTGCATTTGTGCAAATCAACTTGATTGAGGTTACAATTCATCTGCGTCTTTCTGCATGTTCAGTACTTACTCTCCATGTTCTCACTTCATCCCTGGTGCATGCTGCCTTTTCCCACCAACTCCGAACAACAGAAGTAAAACAAAGTTGCTCACCAGCTCTTCCAAATGGCAAACTGCATTTCAGAAAACGAAAGGAAGAAGATTGATCTATTGAAGTATTCAACAGCTTGGATTTCGATGATGATGACGATTACTCACGGGCATTGAATGAGAGATTTTCAGAACACTGTGAAGCAGGAAAAGATCATTTTTTTTGTAGATTAGATTCCGTTTAGTGTGGAAACAGGCCCTTTGGCCCAGCAAGTCCACACCGACCATTTGAAAATAAATCCACCCAGATTCAGTTCTCTACATTTACCCATGACTAATGTACCTAACACTATGGGCAATTTAGCACGGCCAATTTACCTGACCTGCACATCTTTTGGAATGTGGGCAGGAGCCGGAGCACCCAGAGGAGACCCACACATCCATAGGAAGAATGTGCAAACTCCACACAGATAGCCACCCAAGGCCACAATCGAACCTGGGTCCTGGTGCTGTGAGGCGACAGTGCTAACCACTAAGCCACTCTGCCACCCGTTTATTGTACATAAAGTCATAGAGATGTGCAGCACTGTAACAGACCCTTCTATCCAACTCATCCATATTTACCAGATATCTTAACCTCATCGATTCCCATTCGACAGCACTTAGCCCATATCCCTCTAAACCCTTCATGTTCAAAAACCAGTCCAGATGCCTTTTAAATGTTGTATCAGACTCCAACAGTTCCCCGGCAGCTCATTCTATACATGAATCATGCTCTGCCTGCAAACATTTCCCCTTTGGTCTTTGTTTAGTTTTTCCCCCTCTAAACCTAATCCTATGCCCTCTCGTTCTGGACTACCCCCACCCCAGTGAAAATAACTTGTCTGTTTACCCTGTCCATGTCCCTCATGATCTTATAAACCTCTGTAAGTCACCCCTCAGCCTCTGACGCTCCAGGGAAAATACTCCAAGCCTATTCAGCCTTTTCCAGTCGCTCAAACCCTCCAGACCTGACAACATTCTTGTAAATGATTAAGAATGCTTTTCATCAGGGTGCAAAAGCAAATGAAATCAATGGGTGAGTTTGTGACGGCTTTATTTTATCAATTCAAACGCCTGTGAGTTTAATCAGATTGCATATTCACTGATTTAGGACACAATGTGTGCAGATCACTCCGAGAGCCGATTCTCACATTAACCAGTTGAACCGATACTTTGCGGAGGTGGTGAAATAAGCCAGAGATAAATAAAAGCACTGCATCAAGACGTAAAATTACCTGTCCACAAAGTACATTATTACTGCAAAAAAAGTCACTATAAACTTTCCAGCACCCGAGACATGTCCGACTCAGGGAATGGCACAACATCACTGGCTTTCCTTGACTTTTTTGCACTTCGATGCCTGAACCAGAACCTAATGTTTCACAGTGCTCCTGACTTGCCAGGTTGTTTATCACAGCCATAAGCCAGGCAACTCATCGTTGAGGATCAGTTAAGGAGCTGTACTGTCAGGCACTCGGAACAGCAGTTAGAGCAGCAAACATACTGCATGTGCTTCAATCAAATGGTAACGTCTCAGTTCTCAGTCAGGGCAAGGGAGACAGGATTCAGTCAGGAGATCCTGGCACAGTATGTCCAGGGATTTTGACATTGTTTGGGACAATCAGGATCAGGGAATCTGCATCGCTACAGTCCAGAGAGTTGAAGACACAAACTATTCATTACATCCTCTAAATGCCCCGGCACATTTTTCGATCCTGAATTACCGTTCACCAATCTAAGCTGACCCTGTCCGTTTCTGTAATTTCGGACCAGGTCGATGAAATTTTCAAGGAGCAATTCTGAGGGCACCCTGTAGTAGCAGTGAATTTGGGGAAGTCAGTGGAGACAGCCTGCTTGCAGCAGAGTGGACAGGACTTGTGGAAGGGATTGCGAAAGTCAACATATTAGAGGCAGAGGGAAACAGGACGTGGGTTACTGTGGAAGTGCGAGTCACCATCACTGTCCCGGTTTTCGTTTGGTGGTTGGCATGTGATATTTGGCATGGCGACACTGTAGGGCTGGGGTTGGGGATAGGTAATGTCGTGAGGTAAAGTTTATAAACGATGGAGCTGTGTGGTCATGGACTCGTCACAAATTTCAAGGAATAAAGGAGAGTGAGGATGTCATGTTGCAGCTTTATAATACTTCAGTTAGGCTTCACTTAGAGTATCGCTTTTAATTTTGTCGCCAAACTCCAGGGAGGATGTGGAGGGTGGAGAAGAGGCATACCAGGATGCTGCTTGTATGAGAGGGCATGAGCTATTAGAAAAACTCAGCATATTTTCCTTGGAGCAGCGGCGGCTGAAGGGAGACTCCATTGAATAATGAAATGCATCAATAGATTTGACAGTCAGAAACTCTTTCCCAAAATTGAAATGTCTAAAACTATGGAGCATACATTGAAGTGGAAAGTGGGGAAGTTCAAACGAGATGTGGGGGCGAGGTATTTTTCCAGAGGTTGGTAGCGTGTGGAACGGAATGTCGGGGTGGTAATGGAGGCAGATATGATAGGGGTGTTTCAGGGTCTTTTAGCCCCTTAAGTAGATGGATGTGCATGGAATGGACGGATATAGAGAAATTGAACATAGACCAGCTGGTACTAACAGTTGCCAAATATATGAAGGCAGATGTGAATGTATTTGTAAGAATAGTGGGCAGCAACCTCAGAGAAAACATGGACTAGAAATCATCCAACGTCATGGTTGTTGTATTATTCAGGATATCTGTGACTGCTGTGGAGACCAGGCAGAGTTCTGGAGAGATTGCATTTCCCTCTGGACAGCATCACCAGGTTCGAGAGCAGATCAGGAAAATGCAAGCAGGGATACAGCAATGGACATGTCTCAAGCTTTTGTTAGGAGTTAAAACTTTGCTTTGATTGATATCCACAAATTGAAAGATTTTATTTATATATATATATATATATATATGCATATACATACACACACACACATACATCACATAAAAATAAACACATTAAAAAACACGTGATCTGAGTTCAATTGCCCGAATTATAGAACATTCCACACTAAATATTAATGATTCAGGGTGCTCAACGAAGATTCCTCTTCATCTCCGATTCTTAAAGACGGCCCATTGTTTTAGTCTATCCTACACAACCGAACACAGCCACTCTGAAAAGAGAAGCAGATTTATAATTTTAAGTTCAGCTGACTCCTAGTGACCGTGAACTCAAAATTTTAATCCTATGTGTGTCTCTACAGACGCCACACCACTTGATGCAACAAGCACAATATTTTACTTTGTGATTTAGCTTCTAGTTTGCACTCTTTTCAAATTACCCCTGGTCAATTAATTTTTCTATTTACCACCGACTTATCCCACTTCAAAAGGATGTTGATGAAATTTCTTTGAGCTAAAATGTTCACTGTACACACTTAGACATGCCTGATCTGTTGTGTATTTCCTGCCATGTCCGCCCTAAAGTTGGACCGTTATACATCCGCAACATCTCACAGTGTCAATATATAAAAACAGATTTCTAGAATTAGCTGAAATTTTCTCCAGACCAAAGCAGTAGTCTTTGGAAAGGTGATGTGCTCTAGATCCTGGAATTGTCTGTTCTAAGCCTATTGAGAGACATTTCACATTAATTCTATCATATCAATGCTAGTATTGCTTCAATTCAGATTCCATCATTGATCAGACCAATATTTTTTTTTACACCGGACCTCCATCAATGTATCAGGATCTCAGCATTATTGACGTTTGTGTGTCAGCATTGATTCCAAACTCATGCACATTCACTGCATAAAATTTCTTCCTCGCATTCTCCCTGTGGAACATCCCAAACTGATGTAACGTTCCTCTAATACTTTCATGATCAGCTAATGGAAACAGCTTCACATTACTTACCTTGTGTTATAAAATCATAAGCTAGTGCTCCCGTTCTGTCAAGTCTCCCCTAATTAGGATTTCAACACCCTAACCTCATCACTGCAAACTGCCATTCTCCAAACCATCCTGATAATTCTCCTGGGTCCCCTGTCAGGAACCCTGCCATCCTTCCCAGTTTGTGTGGAATCTCAAGTTTGTACAGACCCAGATGCTCCGTGTTCTTGTGGGTGATATTATCACACAGTGGTAATGATATAGTGACATCACTCCATCTTGGGCATTCTCTTAAATTACGGGTTTACTCTGACAGCAGAGTTCGGATAGCTTCCCAATTACTTCACGTGAAACTTCTCAGGAGTAAAAAGTGAAATGCCTTCAGAGTTTTTGAGTTTTCATCTGCAATGTCATTCCTTTTGCGCTGTGCCATACTGTGTTCCATGTGTAAAGTTCCATGTTTCTAGGACTACAATGGCTCCTTACTGTTGATCTGAATCTCTGTCCATCCATTGCTCTATCTCACCTCTACATTTCCTGATCATCACACTGCCATTCCCTCCCTTCCACTGTCTTTACTAATGAGATTATTTTAGCTCAGTTCGGTGTTTAACTTGCTTATGCCAACTGTGTTTCACTGAGTTTTCCACCGCTGCCCGGGTGCTGCTAATTTACAATTTGGATCTTCCCTCAGTTTCTCTGCAATCACAAATTCATTTCACTGCACTATAGTGGGTTTCTCGTCCATTTCTGAGCTGACAGTGATGATGAAATTGTGCACTGTTCTTATTCACATCTGAAACATGAACTGTGTTTGTTTTATTCTGCATACATACCGCCTAACTTTCTGAGAATACGCAGCACTTGCTTTTGGATGAGAGATTCCCAGCAGCTGCAGAATTTATCCATTACATGATTACAGACGATGCTCCCAGAACTGACTCTAACATAGACGGAGCAATTCAGAGCCAGATGTATCAAGGTGAACACTGGTGGCAGAAGGTGATCCCTGGCCTCCATTGCTGCTCCATTTACACCAAGTCGCAGAATCATTGAATAATTACCATATAGAGTGAGTCTACTGAGTTCATCGCATTTGTGGGAACTTTCTGCAAGAGGAAATAAACTTGTTCCATTCCGGTGTCATCTCCTTGTATCAGTTTCAGTGGCTGGAATTTCGGGAAGATCAGATAGAACAATAAGATTCCATGGGAGATCATGTTGAGTGGCTCGATTCTGGAAATAATCAGTTGAATGGGCAGGATTTTGGTAAGACCAGGTGGAGCAGATAGATTCTCTGCAAGATCTGGTTGAGAAGATGAATGATAAGGAAGAACATGTCGAGCAGGTAGATTCCAGGCAAGATCACTTAGCTGAGTAGACATTGTTCATAAAATGCAAAGCAGCATTTTCTTTTCAGAAACAAATTTGATGTTCTGAAGCTGTTGTAAGCATTCATATTTGTAAATCTGTATTCTTGGTATTTGTGATTCACTCCAATGACAAGCAGATGTTCCCATTCGCCAGATGTCTGTGGGGAACATGGTGTTTGATTTTTGTGTTACAACAGTGTGTGTGGTGGAACTGCTCCCATAATGCTGTTAGGTCAGGACATACAGATGATTCACCCAATGGTAATGAACGAACAACAGCTGTCCAGGTCAACAAACCTGTTCTTCCCTCAGTCTGCTCCCAAAGAGCACTGCATTGTGTGCAGGCCCAGACCTGGGGAAAGGGACTCTTCACTGAAAGACATCAATAAAACAGTTGGGATCTTTTTTAATGACAATCATCACCTGCTGTGGTTGCTTCATCTGAGTTCCAATCGCACTAATTATCTGTTTCATTCATCACAGTTTACAACTTGTATCGGTGGGGTTTTTTTTGTAAATTCTCTCTCACATTTCCTTTTAATACATTCATGGCGTGTGGACCTCGCTGAGCTGGTGCGGATTTGATGCCCATTCCTAAGTTCCCCAGAGGGCTGGTCTGTGTTCATACCGAGCATAGGCCCAGGTGAGAATGGCAGATTTCCTCGCTGAAAGGACATTTGTTAACCAGATGGGGTTTTCTGGCAATCAGCAACAGTTTCGTGAGAATTAAACCATTCATCCCAGGTTTTTAATGAAAACAGAGTCCACCTGTGTCACAGCAGGATTTGAATCCGGGTCCCCAGAACATTACCTGGGTCTCTGGATTAACAGTCCAATGATAATACCACAATGCCATCACAATGACCTTTGAACTATCCACACTCTGACATACTGTAAAAGTATCAGGTTTCGGATTTCCCCTCCATGTGTTCGCACATGAGAGACCATTCAGGTGCTCTCACAAGATACTGGAATCAAGTATCCTTCCCAGCTCAGTGTACACCAGAGAGTTCACACCAGGAAGAGACTGTTCTCCAATCAGAACGGTGGGAAAGGATTTGCTTTATCCTCCCATTTACAAAGACACCCTTCAGTTCTCAAGTAACTACAGTGATTGAATTGTTCTAAGCACCAGCCCAGTTACAGGAGTAAATATTCAGGGTAAATGTCAAATAAAAGTCAGCGACCTGTTCAATTGGCATGTCACGTTACAGAGTCACAGAGACATAATTGGACAGCATGGAAGAAGACCCATTGGTCCAAGTCGACAACCTGATATCACAACCCAAACTAGTCCTATTTGCCAGCACTTTGTCCATATCCCTCTCAACCATTCAAATTCATGTACACATCCAAATGCCTTTTAAATGCTGCAATTGTACCAACCTCCACACCTCCTCTGGCTGCTCATTCCATACCCACACCACCCTCTGCAGGAATAAGGTACCCCTTATTTCCCTTTATATCTTTCCCCTCTCAGCCTCAACTTATACTGTCTAGTTCTGGACTCCCCACCCCAGGGAAAAGACCTTTTCTATTTAGCCCATCTATACCCGTCATGCTTTTATAAACCTCTATGAAGTCACCCCACAGACTCCGATACTCCAGGGAAAACAGCCCCAGCCTATTCATCCTCTCCCTGCAGCTGAAACGCTCCAAACCTGGCAGCATCTTTATAAATCTTTTCTGAACCCTTTCAAGTTTCACAACATGCTTCCTGTAACAGGGAGACTGAAAGTGCACGCAGTATTCCACATGTGGCATAACCAGCAGCATGACCCCCAACTCCTAAACTTAATGCACTGACCAATAAAGGCAGGCATACCAAAGACTATCCAATCTACCTGCAAGTCCACTTTCAATAAATGTGAGCATAAGAACAAAGAACAACACAGCATAGGAACATGCACTTTAGCCCTCCAAGTGTGCATTGCCTCATCTTGCCCTTCCATACTAAAGCTGCCTTCACATAGAGCATCCAAATCCCTCTCTTCCCTTACTCATAATGTCTTCATTCAGGTGATTCCTGAATGTTGCTCTTGTGTCTGCTTTCATCACCTTCTCTGACAGCACGTTCCTGGCACACACCACCCTTTGTATGAAGAAATTGCCTTGCACACCTCTTTTATATGTTTCACCCTCGTACTTTGTACCTGTGTCCCTTGATTAATTGATTCCCTCCACCCACATTATGAACCAATTCAAAATTGTTGACAGATGACTTTGACAATTTATTGATATTCCGGGAGACAGGCACATTGACCAAAGGAGAGGGATTGACAGAGGATATTTGGATGTGGAGACGATAAGTTTGTGGTTAAGAAATTGTCCAAGACTGACATCTAATCGGAGTAGTTTGTGGTGTTATTATGTCGAATGACTGATACCCAGGAGTGTGTTACAGAATGGAATATAATAGAAGACTTCAGGCCGATATATATTGAGAAGAACAGATGCCTGGGAATGAGTTACAGACCGGAAGCTCATCGAGGGAGTTCGTCGTGATTGATGAGCAGAGACACAGAAACATGGGAGTGAGTTACAGAGGTTTATAGATATAATAACAGATTCTCACTAGTGAGTTGCAGACTGGAATTTAATACAAAAGTTTGGGATGGTTCATGTAGAGAGTCACGGAGATAGAGGAGTGAATTACAAATTGGAATCTAATTGAGCTATTCGGGACGATTTATATATGGAGTAGCACAGAATCAAGTGTAAGTAACAGACTGGAATTTAATTGAGAAGATTTGGGGTGGTTTGCCTGTAGAATGACAGATACACAGGTGTCAGTTACGGACTAGAATCTGATCGAGGGATTCGTGATGTTGAAGTATATGGAGTAATAGATACCCAGGAGTGAGCTGCAGGCTGGAATTTAATTTCGAGTCGGGTTGATTTATAAATTGAAAAACAGATATACATGCATGAGTTACAGATTGGAGTCTAATTGATGAATTGGGGATGTATTTATATTAAGATAAAATCAGACTTACAAACTGGAAAATAATTGATGGATTTGAGGTGAGTTATAAAGAGAATAATAGATACCTGGCAGTGAGTTATAAACTATTATCTAATTAAGGGATTTGAGGTGGGCTATGCACAGAATAATAGATAAGTGGGAGCAAGTTACATACTGGAATCTAATTGAAGTGTCTGAGGTGGGTGGTATGTTGAAAAACAGATGCCTGAAATGAATTACAGATTGTAAGCTGATTGAGGAGATTGTGTTGGTTTATGTATGGAATAACAGATACCCAGTAGTCTGTTCCAAACAAGAATCTGATCGAGGAGGTTGGTTTGGTTTATATGTGGAATAACAGATACACAGGAGTGAGCTACAGACTAGAATCTGATTGAGATTTGTGAGTTGAGTTATATATGGGGTAACAGATATATGTGTGTGAGTTGTGGATTGCAATCTAATCGGTTGATCAAAGGGTTTATTCAGATTAAAGTAAAACCCAATTATGAGTTTGAAACTGGAATCTATTGACATGTTTGATGTGGGTTATATATAGAATAACAGGTTCCCGGTAAGAAGTTAGAGACTGAAATCGAATTGAGGGTTTGGGGGTGGATTGCTTATGGAAGAAGAGTTACTCAGGAATGATTTACAGACCGCGATCTAATCGAGGGATTCGGTGTGGTTTATACATGGAATAACGGATACTCAGGAATGAGTGACAGACTGCAATCTAATCGAGGTGTTTGGGGTGGTTTATGTATGGAAAATCAGACAGTCATAAGTAAGTTACAGACCGGAATCTAATCGAGGTATTCGTGGTGGTTTATTTATGGAATAACTGATATACAGGAGTGAGCTACAGACTGGAATCTAAGCGAGCTTTCGATGTGTTTTGCACTTGGAATAACAGTTAGTTACAGTGAGAGGGAGTGAGAGTAACTAACAGTGAGTTAGTTACACATTAGAATCTAATCGATTGATTGGCTTCATTTATTAAAAAAGAACAGATATCCAAGTGTGAGTTATCAATTAAGATCTAATTGAGGGTTTGAGGTGGACTATGTCTGGATTAATTGATACCGGATAGTAAAGTACAGTCTGCAATCTAATCAAGGAGTTTGAAGGGGTGAACACAAACAGCCATAGATATATGTGAGCGGGTTCCATATTGGAATCCTGTTGAGAGGTTTGAGGTGGGTTTTATATGTCGAATAACAGAGACACGGGAGTAAGTTATAGACTGGAATCTGATTAAGGGTTTTCAGGTGTATTGTATATAGAATAATAGATAGCTGTTCTAGTTTTTGTACATTGGAACCTTTCAGAAGCTTGCAAAGTAAGGCAAGCATTGCTGGAAGGAGACATTGTCTCCGCCATTTACTGTAAACAGCTTCTGGAATTTGCATATTAATTACCTTCATTCTCCATTTCATCCCTCTACAAAGAGAATTCACATGTTTATGATGCATCAAACTGGGACAGGAAACAGCTTTGGAGACATTGCCCACAAGGAGAGTATTTCAGCCCCAAATTGAAATTTCGAGACGTGAAAAATGACAGAAACGAAACAGCAGCTTTCTGTGCTCTTGCTTCCAGTTTATAAATTTGATCCCTAATTTATTCTGCCTCCAATACGCACCACTTCACAACTCACATTATTTCAGTGCTTCTGCCATTTTATCAGACTCCCCATATCTAAATCAGAACCATGTAAAACTCCAGAGCAGTTAGAGAATGGCTTGGTTTCAGAGTAAAGCTCTCACCACACTGTAACTTCTCAAATACCCAGGCCAGATTCAGTGTGGGGTTAGACACTGATTCAATCACTCACTTACCACATTCTGTCCCCATCACACACACTCAGGGCAGTCCCAACACTGGGTTAGATACAGAGGATGTGTCCCTCTACACTTCCTCCACTTGAATCGACCAGATTCTGGAAGAATCGGATTAGATACAGAGTAAAGGTCCATCGATCCTGTCACCATCGACTAGTCCCAGGACAAGGACATCATGGAGTTAGTTAGATCAAATCTCCCTCTACACTGTTCCTATCAAACACTCCCAGAACATGGTTTGGATACAGCGTAAAGACCCATTGGCACTGACCCCATCCAAAACTCCCAGATATAACATGCGACTGGATGCAGAGTATGGGCGGCAAGGTGGCACAGTGGTTAGCACTGTTGACTCACAGCGCTAGAGACCCAAGTTCAGTTCCCACCTCAGGTGACCGACAGTGTAGAGTTTCCACATTCTCCTGTATCTGCGTGGGCTTCCTCCGACAGCTCCAGTTTCCTCCCACGGTCCAGAAAAGTGCAGATTACGTGAATTGGCCATGCTAAATTTCCCGTAGTCTTAGGTGAAGGGGTGAAATGTAGGGGAATGGGTCTGGGTGGGTTGCGCTTCGGCTGGACGGTGTAGAATGTGGGACCAAAGGGCCGGTTTCCACACTGTAAGTAATCTAATCTTCACTGTTCCTGACTACAATCCCAGGACAGCATCAGCACGGGATTAGGTACAAAGATCAGGTCAAAAAGGAGGCCTGTTTCCTCTGGAATGGAGGATGTAAAGGGGTGATCTGACCAAACCTTTAAGTTCTAAACAGGGTGAGACAGGCGAGCTCAAGATAAATTATTCCTGCTGGTTGCAGATTCGAGAACAAGAGGGGGAAAAGCCTGAGAATTCGGTCGCAGTGCATTCACGAGAGATGTTAGGAAGTACTTTGTTACAAAAGGAGAAGGAAAGGTCTGGAATTCTCTTCCACAAACAGCAGTGAATGCAGGATCATCTGCAACGGATAAATATTTGTTCAGTGAAGGTATTGAGTGAGTGATGCAAAAGAAGCAAGATGGAGTTTCGCCGCAGATCGTGCATTATCCGATTAATTGATTGGACAGGATTGAGGGGCTGAATGGTCTACTCCTGTTCAAATGCTGTAAAATTAAGATCCCCCTAAACTGCCCTATCAGGCACTCTCAGGAAAGGTACAGGATGGGGTTCGATACAGAATAAGGCTGCCTTTACTGTATCCCCTTCAAGCACCCCCAGTAAGGGACAGGACAGTGTTAGATACAGAGTGAAGCTCCCTCGATGATATCTGAATGAAAACTTTAAAAGGCAGGTATAATCTGACAAGAGATCTGATTTAAGTTGACTCTGTATTCTCCACATCTTCCACACAGGCACACAGCCACAACAAGGGCGGTACTACTCCACAAGTTCAACACCAATGTCTTTTTTGATTGTCTCTGTTCTGTTCTGATTCTGTTAGATTGCTGGTTCTGAACATTCACATGGATAGGCAACCTACTACCATGGTGCCACGTCTTGCTCAGAAAAACAGCATCTGATTTCAAACCGGACTGTGATACAGAAGTCTTTCAGTGTCAGTGCGAGGTGTCTTGAGCCAGACCTAGGCGTGTGAATCTCCTGTGTTCATCTGACACTCAGTGATTGTTTAGTGGAGCTTTAATATTTGACAGTCCCAACATTACCTTCACATTCTGTGTCCCTGTGTGACTGTGTGAGCGATTGTGCATGCCCATATGTATGTGTGTGTGTCTGGTGTGCGTGCATGTATGTGCCTGTGAGAGTGTCAGCATCTCTGTCAGTCTGCCTGCCTCTTATTAGAGCCCTGCAATATTGAGTCAAGTCCTCCTTCACTCCAGGACTTAGGTTTTCAACAGTATTTTCCGAATCTTTTACACAAATAACAGTATGAGATTACTTACAGTGTGGAAACTGTAGGCCAATCCACCTAACCTGCACATTTTTGGACCAGGGACACGGGGAGAATGAGCAAACTCCACACAGAGAGTCGCCTGAGGCGGGAATTGAACCCAAGTCTCTGGCGCCATAAGACAGCAGTGATAACCACTGTGCCACCTTGCCACCCACTAGTATGAGGCTTCTTTGTGGATTATTCCCAGGGCAAGGGACGAGGGGATCGAGGAAGCCTTTCTTCCCCTGCAGACTTTGCCTGCAGGAGAAACAGTGACTAGCAAGGCGAAGGGATTGTTCATTTTCATTGGTTCACGGGATTGAGCATCACTGGCTGGGCCCGCATTTATCTCCCATTCCGATCAGCCTTTGAGAAGGTGGCAATAAACTGCCTTATTGAAACACTGCACTCCATCAAACTCATATTTAATGGAGAAACAGAATGTGTCAGAAATTCAATTCCCGCTTTCTGTGTTTCTGATCCCAATTTAAACTTCAACCATTTAATTTATACAGAGTTAGGGACTGGAATCTTATCGATGGTCTCAGCGAGTTTATGTCTTCAAAAATACACCAGGGAGTGAATTTCAGTCTGAAATATAATTGAGGGATGGGGGCATCAATATACAAAGTAACAGGTACCAGGTAATACGATACAAATAGGAGCATAGTCAAGGGTATGGTGTGGTTTACAATTGCTTAACCAATACTGCGGAGTAAACTACAGACTAGAATCGAACTGATGAGTTTATGGCATTTAGACATGGAACCACTGATGGTCAGGAGTGAGCATCTAATGGAGACTGGTGTTATGTATAGAAGAACAGGTCAATGAAGATCAGTTAGTGATCAGAATTTTATCAAGGCGTTTGGAGCATGTATTTATAGAATAACGGACACTCAGGAGTGAGATTCAGGCTGGAATCTTATGGAAGGTTTCAGGGTAGTTTATATACAGAGGAACCTCGATTATCCAAATGAGATGGTTGGACACTATTTCGCTCGGATAATTGATTATTCGTTGAACTGCTTCAATGCATTTCATCTGGGGCTCAGTGTTTTCTGAAGTTTCTTTTTTTCCTCACTCTGCCTGCCTTGCTCCCACTCCCTGTCTCAGGGTTTTTCTTTTCTGAGCAGACACACACACGTGTGAAAAGGACCTGCAGCATTGCTGAAACCATTCCGCACATCAATCTCCCCTGTCTGTTCAATGGGAGTTGACATAGCGTGCACTTGCTAACTCTGCTACCTGTTCAGGAGACGAGGCAGCAGCACATGGAATGTGAAGCCCTGCACCCCCGACGCCCCCAATGTGGCCCCCAGTCCCACCAACACTGCCCCCGTCCGAACTCCCAAACCTCGCCCCCATCTAACCACCGCCTCCCATCCCCGTCCAACCCCTGCACCCCACTCCTTCCAGACACAAAACTCTGCTCAATCCGTACCGACATCCGCCCCCAACACCGTACAACACCCCCCAACACTGCCCCATTCCAACTCCCCAACACTGACTCCATCCAATCCCAACCTCGACACGGTCTGACTCCTCAAACGCACACGGTCCAAACCCCAAACCCCGCCCCATTCTGATCCGCCCCAAACCCACCCCTGTCCAACATCCAACACGCCCCCATCCGTCCCCAAAGCCCATCCCCTTCCGACCACCTGAAGCTCGACCCTGTCTGAACCCCCCATCTGACACCACATCTCTGCCCCGTCCGAACTCCCAACCCCACCCCCATCCAACATCCGCCCCATCCCCGTCCAACCCCGAGATATACGGGCAGATCACAGAGTTAAGTAGCATAGATAAGTAAATAATAGGTAAAAAAAAAACACAGCAAAATCAAAACCACAGGGACAGGCGATTGCTCTTTAGAGTTTGTGATTCCATTCAGTGTTCTAACAATAATCAGACAGAATTCTCTCGATTGCGCGCCCATGAAATTTGGCAAGGGTATTCAAGTCTCTCAGAGGAAAGCAGAAGTAATGATCAGATCTTGGAAATCTTATAGTAAATAGGTTTGCCAAGATTCAAAATAACAATTGTTACAGGAGACTGTCCTGTCAGGGGCACAGAAAGAGATTTTGCAGCAATAGGCGTTAACCTAGGATGATAAATTGCCTTTTTGGTACTCAGGTGAAGGACACGTCGAAACATTTGAAGCATATTGTCAAAGAGGAGAGTGATAAGCCGGAAGTTGTTGTATACATTGGGACGAATTACGTCATCAGGACAAGGGTTAGGGCTTTGCAGAGTGGGTATAAGAGCTTGGATGGAAGGTTAAAGAAACAAACATCACAAGTAGTAATATCTGGTTTACTTCTGGTCCCAATTTCAAATCAGGGAACAATGGGGCGGATAAATCAATGGCTGAAGATGTGGTGCAATGTACAAGGATTCTGTTTCTCGGATCATTGGGATCACTTCTGGGACAGAAAAGCAGTGTTCCAAAAGGGAGGGATTCACCTGAATCGGAAAGATACCTATATCCACGTGGGTTCTATTTCGAGAGGTTGTGAATCCTTTGTTTTTGGGAGGGGGATGGTGGGGCTTTTCTATGTAACACTGAAAATAGACAGAAAGACGAGGGAGCTCTGATTCAGAAAAGAACAAGTTGATTAGAAAATATAGACAACAGCAATTCAGAGCCCAAAGTAATTTGAAGAACGAAACAGCATTTATTTCGATACGGTAAGGCAAATGAACTCAGGGTCTGTCTGGCAACATACTCTTCGCCTGTCAGAGCAATTTCAGAAACTTGGCTGAGGCAAGGACAAGACAGGCTGCACAATTTTCTGGGTTTTAGATGTTATAGGAAGGATAGAAAGAAAGGCAAGGGAGAAGGGAGAGGAGCATCTTTGATTGAGAAAGAGAGGAGGGGGCATAACATACAGAGTAACAGTACCAGGAGATGAGTCACAGTTTGGAATATAGTTGAGAGGTACAGTGTGGTTCACAATTGATTAACCAATAATGGGGAGTGAACTAAAGACTGGAATCTAACTGTGGAGTTTAGGGTGTTTACACTTGGAATCACAAATATTCAATTACTACTGTACTTAGTGTAGTTATTACTGAGGGACCATTTAGTGAAAATCTATGGTTTGAAATGAGAAATAAGAAAGGGATGATCATCTTGATGGGATTGGACTACCGGTTCCCCAGTAGCCATAGAGAATTCTGCAAGAAAATATGTTGAGATCTCAAATGAATGTAGGAATAATAATGTTGTAATAACAGGGGAGTTTAATTTTCCTAATCCGGTGCCATTTAGAAAAGCATAGTAAGGAGAGTTTAGTGCATGCTGCTCCTGTTGGCGTGAAAGGCAAGCTTCGAAAGACTAAGGAAAAATGGATGTATAAAGGTATTAAAATTTCAGTCAAGAATAAAAAATAATCATGTTAGATGCAAACAGTTAGGATCAACTGAATCTCTTGAAGGCTATAAAAATTATTGGAGCATTCTTAGGAAACAAATCAGGAAGGCACAGCGACATGGCATAGCCCCTGGAAGATAAGGTTCATAATAATCGAAAAAGATTCTCCAAAGACATTAAGAGCCAGACAGCAACTCCGGAGAGAGCAAAATCCCTGAAAGATTAACACTATTATCATTGTGTTGAACCACAGGAGATGACTATTTTGCATCAGATTTCACTGTTGAGAAAGAAATGGGGGCTCGAGAACTTAGGAAAAGAAGTTTTGAAAACAGGGATGACATTACAGAAGAGAAAGGACTGGAGATATTCGAAAACATAACAGTAGATAAATCCCTAGAACCTGAACAAGTGTATCCCAGGACAAAAATGGGACGTTAGGGAGGAAATTGCGGGGGCCCCAACAGAAATATTTGTATAATCTATAAAAACGGGTGAAATCCCAGAGGACTGGAGGATGGGTCATGTTGTATCATTATTTAAGAAATGATGTAAGGAGAAGCCAGGGAACGATAGACCTGTGAGTCTGACTTCGGTTTTGGATAAGTTGTTGGAGGTCATTCTGAAATATTGCATCTGCATATATTTTGAGAGGAAATGATTGCACGGGAATATTTAGCTTGGTTTTCCGTGAGAAAAGTCAAGTCTCTCAAATCTGTTTGAGTTTTCCTTTTACGTAGTAACCAAAAAGATTGATGTGGACAGAGCAGTGGACATTGTTCACTTGGAGTTCATCAAAGCCTTTGACAAGGCTCTGCATGGGAATCAAATTAGTAAAAAAATGGATCACATAGGATTCAGGGTGAGCTTGCCAACTGGATTCAAAATTGGCTTCAGGGCACGAAACAGACAGTGATGGAGTAGGTATATGTTTTGGACAGGAGGCCTGTGACCGGCGGTGTTCCACAGATATTGGTACGGGATCCACTTTTATTCTTCATTATATAAATGATTTTGATATGAATATAGAAGGCACGGTTAGTAAGTTTGTGGATGACACCAAAATTGGTGGTGAATTGGTGACGAATATTACCTCAGATTACAAAGAGATCTTGATCAATTGGGCAATGGACTGAGGATTGGCAGATGAGTTTTATTTGGAAACATGTGAGGGATTTTATTTTGGGAAAGCAAACAAGGATCAGACTTAATGGTAGGGCCCTGGGTCGTGTTGTAGAACAACGAAGCCTAAAGGTTCAGGTACATAAATCTTTGAAATTTGCGTCAGATGTAGAAAGGGTGTTTGAGAAGGCATTTGGCACGCTTTCTTTCATTGCTCAGACCATTGAAGATAGCAGTTGGGATATTATACTGATGTTTTACAGAGTATTAGGGAGGTCTCTTCTGGATTAATGTGTGCAATTTTGGTTGCCCTGTCACTCGAAGGATTAAAATGGAGAGGGCTCAATAAAGATCTACCAAGCTGCTGCCTGGAATGGAGGGTGTGAGATACAAAAATAGAGTGGAAAGGCTCGGACTTTGCTCAATGAATCATTGGATGTGGATGGTTGACCTTACTGATTTTTATACAGAAATGAGGTGCAGAGTGAAGGTAAATGACAAGTCTTTTCCATGGGGTGGGGGAGTATCAAAACAAGGGCTCATATTTAAAGGTGAAAGGAAAAAAATCTAAACAGATCATGAGGGGCACCTTTTGTGCACAGAGAGTGGTTTGCGTGTTGGAATGAACTGCCAGAGAAACTGATGAATGCAGGTACAGTCACAATGTTTAAAAGGCAGAGCATCATAGAGGTGTACAGCACGAAAGCAGACCATTTGATCCAAGTCATCCACGTCAAAAAGATACCCTAAATAAATCTTGTCCCATTGGCCCATATCCCTCTAAACCCTTCCAACTCATTTACCCATCCAGCTGTCTTTTAAATGTTGTAGTTGTACCAGCCTCCAACACTTCCTCAGGCAGGCCATTCCATACACGCACCGCCCTCTGTGTTAACAAGTTTCTATTAGTTCCCTTTAACACCTTTCCCTTCTCACCGGAAGCCAATGCCCACTTGTTTTAACCTATCCATGCCTGTCATGACTTGATGAACCTCCATAAGGTTGTTAAAGTACAGATATGAGACGGATCAGGGAATCCCTTCTGGAGTCAGACCTATAAGCGTCTCTTGTGGTTCATGCTGGAGATTGTAATCTTTGGTGGTCTGGAATAATAAAAAAGCTCAAACACAGTTTAGTTTAATTTGAATCATTCCCTTCGTTTACTCATAGCATCACTGTTACAACATAACGCGAATACCCATAAGCCAGGCTAACAGGATTCCAATAACACAGGAGAGTGGAACATGAGCTCTTCAAGAGTTCTGGCAGGTTACTCTGTCGTACAATCAAAAGCAGACGATTTTTACACAAAGGTTTAGAAAGGCGTTACTGTAACAACACAAAAGTTTGCAAAAGCACTGCATGTTCTGAACTTGACAGATAATAACAAAGGACGATAATTCTGGAGATAAGTTAATTGATACCGAATTTTGTTTAGTAACACGCTTAGTAACACATTAATAACACGCTTATTAATTTCACTAAAGAAGAGCCATGAATGATATCACTCTGTATCGTCTTTATATAAATTCGCTGATGCTAAGGCAAATGTTCTTAATCATCTTTCATTCCCTGCTTATTTCCTAGTATCAGTAAATGTGTTCTATCAATCAACATTATATTTTATTCTAAATGTTTAAGTAAGGTTTTAAGGCTATAAACTTTCCCATCAAATTCCAACGCTCCCGGGAAAACATCCCAGCCTATTCAGACTCTCTCTCTTCAACCATTGCAACATCCTTGTAAATCTTTTCTGAACCCTTTTAAGTTTCACAACATCCAAAAAATAGAAAGGAGACCAGAATCGAATGCAGTATTCCAAACGTGGCCTAACCAATGTTCTGTACAGCCACAACACGACCTCGCAATCACTATACTTCATGCTCTGACCAATAAAGGAAATCATACCAAATGCGTTCTTTACTATCCAATCTACATGTCACTCTACTTTGAAGGAACTATGAACCTGAACTCCAAGGTTGCTTTATTCAGCAACACTCCTAGACCTCACCATTAAGTGTATAGGTCCTGCCCGGATTACCTTTCCAAGATGCACGTTTGGATAAGTTCATGAATCAAAAGGTTTGTTGGGATCCACACCAAGTACAGGCAGGTGGGATATTTTAGTTTTGGAAGACTTTTAGCGTGGACAGGTTGGACCGAAGGGTCTGTTTCTGTGCTGTATGACTATGATATTACAGTAGGCAGTCAAAAGAGAGGTTAGTCTTTGCACATGCTCCCTTTGTCAACCAACTCTGATATTCGTGGGTGTGTAATGGAGGAACTTCAGAATGGCTGCTCAGGGGAGATGAAGACACACGGGGAGGGCAATTGGACAGGGATCATGGAGAGAGAGAGAGAATGTGAAACAAGTAGAATGAATGAAATAGTGTGGGAAAAATATTCAGAAAGTTGAAAGTAGTAGTAGAAGAGTAAAAGGCAAAAAGAAAGGCTATCCATGAGAGAGAGAAGATTGAGAGAGAAGAGGGAAGCTCAGAGAGAGATAAACAAGAGTTAAGGAAAGACACAACGAGATTAAAATGGTGATACACTCCATTCAGGTTGGTCCCAGCTCTCTCAATGGTCCCTCACACCCCTCTTTCCCATTGGGGACAGACCCTTCTCCAGGGGCTTGCTTTAGGAGGGACTGGTTCCGGGAGGTAATGGGGCGTATTAAAGTACCAAACTGGGACTGAGATTCAAACACTCCCCACACTCTCACACACAGAGACAGACAGAACCACACAGATACTCATTCCCTGTTCAGTACACATGATGAAAGTGACAGTGGCCGCCAGAACCTATTCGAAATCGCCCCAGGTCTGTCACTCAGAGAGTGTCCTCTCCACCCAAGTCCTAGCTCATCCAGTCAGCTCCCAGTTCCCTCCTGCGGTAAGCCTCCCCATAGATGGATCACAGCCACAGACATTTTGGTGGGATTAGAGGGTGGCAGGAAGGGAGGGAGATGTGAGAGAAAGCAGTAGGTAAATAGGTCATTCCAGACTACCCTCTACCTTCTCCTGCTTAGCATTTTAATGTCTTGGAATGAAAGTTGCATGCAGTCTCATTCTTATCAATTCCTTTTGTACTTAAGCTTTCCAAATAATCAATGCCAAATTCATAACTTGTGATTGCCAGGACTCAAACCCAGGTCAGCTGTTTGGAAGGCAGCTATACTCACCATGATAGTACCATCACTGTCCACTTTAATTCAACATAATCCCCAAACACATTTTAAGAAGATCTTTATCATGACAATTTAAACAGAGCTGATGTTGACCCACAGAAAGTGATTTTAGGTCAGGTGGCAGTAACTGATATGATGAGGCAGATTTGAAAGAGCATCTTACATCGGAGGGGGAGCTGGGTCATTGAAAGGTGCAGAGACAGAGCCCAAGAGTCCTTGTGGTTGGGCTTGGATTGCACCTCTCCCCCCCCCCCCCACCCCCCCCCCCCCCCCCCCACACACACACACACACCAACCTATCAGCTAGTTCATGGAAAGGAAAGGAAGGAATAAAGAAACGGAATGATACAAGGATTTAATGGAAATAAAATAAATTAGTGTTGAAAATAAACTTAGAATCAGAAGACACTGAATATTTACAGGACACGATTTACTCTTCATAATACTCTTCTTTTTTATTTCCCTTTTGTTGAGATGTGTGGATCAGTGAATTCAGTGAGGAAGAGTGGAGAGGACTCTGTCATTGCGTTTCACTCTCTGTGCCTGTAGTGAACAATGATCCTTTCCTCCAGCTCATTGATTTATGCATCTATATCACCCACAGATAACTGGTTGCTTGGAATGAATGTATCTTTCGTGCATGTCTAGCTCCTCTTCAAGATTTGCTTTTGTTGTTCAGCTTTCTAATAACCGTTGCTCCTTGCTGACAGTCCTTTACACTGGCTTTGTTCCTCCAGTCTCTTTCATTTTGTTCCTCAGATGAAGTCATTCCTTGTTCATTTGAAAATGAGGTTTGTCACGTTGGTATTCCTCCTTCTCCTTCCGACCATACCTCACATGGACTCTTTATTCCACAATCTGCTGCAGCTAATGTTGGCTGTCAGTTACTTGGATTTATTTAGGAACTGAATTATTTTTATAACTGGATATTTGACTGCAAACTTTAAATGATCTCTGATTTTTTTCTGCGTAACCACGTAAATAAGTGCATTTGTGCTGCAACTGAGATTCTGCAGCATATATGCAACTTCTCGAAAGAGACGATAATCTTTGTAATCCAGTGAATTACCAACTTGAAAGAACATTAAAACATATGTCAACCACAACAGTATGAAACTGGTGGTAATGGCAAAGAGTAAAATCACAGAATTATTTCTGCTTTTTATCTCTGGGTCATTCTCTATTCTTCCCTGACCTCTCAGCCCCTTACGCATCTTCATGGCCTCGAAGATGTGTCTGGCAGTCAGAATATTGAGAAAGAGAATAAAAATGAATGGGAACATTGGTGTTAAAAAATGTTCAATATATTTAAAATTTTTCCACCGGTCACCATAATAACTGTCCCTGGTGTCACAGTACCATGGAATATTGTTTATAATCTTTTCAGGTTGATATCGAAAGTATTTGGGAATATTCTTTAAAGAAAAGAAGATGCAGATTGCTGCTACAACCCTCTTTGCAGTTTTCTCTGTACAATACTTAGTTTTCATGTGATGAAAACAAATAGCAACAAATCGATCAAAAGCAAAAGCAACAGTGAACCAGACAGAGCAATCAATGGTCACGCGAACCAGGACATATATAACACTACAGACAGGAGTAATGTCCAGGAAACAAGGTGGATAATAAAAATACACAAATCGGCCAAATACAATGTTGAAAGTAATGAACAGTAGATCAGATGTTGCCATAGCGACCAAATAGTGAGTGGTGCATGTAGAAAGACCACTCTTCCGCTGAGCTAAGATTATAATCACCACGAGACTGACTGTAAGAGAGAGTGAGGGAGAGAGAAAGAGAAATAAACAGACTTGAAGTTACTTATCAAACATTCACTTATGCGTGAGCCCACATGCAAATAATGGCACAAAGATAATTGTTGCTCCATGTCATATGATGTTTAAAGAATCTGAACCATAGCATTTGCATGAATCATTTGCACTTTTAATAGACAGAGGGAAGAACGTGAACAGCAGATGGTTCACAGAAACACAGTCATGTACTCAATGTTTTTTGGGTTGTTAGCAGCTGATTTCCTCTGTTTCATAGGTTATTCAGACTGGCTGGAGACTCGCCTGAAACCACAACATCCACACCTTGACACCCGGAAACAATAAATAAATGACATATACCTAACATGGACATTGATTGCAAAAATTTGTGCCTTTGGCTTTGGAGCCTCCACAGGGCAGCTTGCACACATGATGAATGACAGCATAGGGCATTGAATGTCCAGGAATGAATGCTGTCCACAACGTGGATGAACAAATGATCGGGCATTGAGTCCCTCCCTCGAAGACAGGATTGAACTTCCTGACAATCTGTTCGATAAAAGTATTCAGCATTGAATCCAACCACCATGCCCCAATGTCCAAACCCACTGAAATCATAAACACTTGACACGGACTCCCCGACATGTCCAACACCATACACCACAGCACACACTCAAATAAACCTGAATCCTTTCTACATTGTTCATTGCAAATGTCTGTTTAAGAAATCACACGTTTTGTCAGGGCCTAAATGAAGATTTCTGCCTGATGTCCAGGCTCATGCTCCCAAACTCCATTTGTTGTGAATAGAGACCCTCCTGCCAGGTTCAGTGAACACATTAGGGCTAAGAATCCCCGTCACCTAACCAGCATTCTCCATGGCAATACTCAGAGACTGTTTCTGTGATAAGATCAAAGAAACCCAACCTTGCACAAATTGGTCATTCCGCCCATCATATCTGCAACAAAACTCCGAAGAGCATCCTACCGAGACCCCAAGCAATGATGTGTTTTTATTTTCAAGACTAACTCACCAACCCTGATATCCTGGGCACTACGGAACAATTTAGCTTAGCCAACCCATCTAATGTGCACACCTTTGGATTACAGAAGTAAACCAGGGCTACTGGAGGCAACCCATTCACACACAGGGATAATGTGAAAGAACCACTCAAACATTCACTCAAAGGTGTAACGGAATCCAGGTCCATGGCACTGTGAGGACACAATGCTAACCATTGTGCCATCGTGCCACCTGTACATCTCTGTGGATTCACACGATACTAAAGATGTTGGAGGACAATGGCCTAATGGACCTATCACGAGACTGTTAATTCATGGATTTAAGTAAATGATCTGGGGAGCTGGGTTCAACATTCCCCATGGCAGATGGTTGAATTTCAATGAGACTGATGATGACAATGAAACAGTTGAGGTTTGTCATGAAGAAAACCCATCTCCTTCACTAATTTCCTTCAGAGAAGGCAATCAGTCATCATTACCACATTACCCTACATGTGACTCCAGTTATACGACTACCTGGTTGACTGTTACCTGCCCTCTGGGCAATTACGGAAGGGTGGTAAGTGTTGACCTACACCCACATCACTTCAGTGAAGTAAAAGAGACTGGAGTTGCCCATGCACAGCCATCTCTCTCCTGCAGCCTTAGCTCTCTTCTTAGATCTATCACCACACCGAGTCCATTATCACAAAT
This sequence comes from Hemiscyllium ocellatum, assembly GCF_020745735.1. Taxonomy (NCBI): domain Eukaryota; kingdom Metazoa; phylum Chordata; class Chondrichthyes; order Orectolobiformes; family Hemiscylliidae; genus Hemiscyllium; species Hemiscyllium ocellatum. The sequence goes on along the minus strand of NC_083440.1, from coordinate 29,441,784 downwards.
ATGCAATTACGAACTAAAAATTTGCTTCAATTTCAAAGATCAAGAACTGGAGGAATATGAGGCGTACATCCTCCAGGCATCGGGTGGTTAGGTTTTGACGATGGAGGAAGCCCAGCACCTGCATGTCCTTGGTGAAGTGGGAGGGGGAGTTGAAGTGCTCAGGCAAGTGTTCTAGTGATGTGGAGGACAAAACCTGCGCCCACACGTCTCCCCTCACCTTTGTCCAAGGCCCCAAAAGATCCTTCCACATCGAACAGAAACTTACCTGTACTTCCGCCAATGTCATCTACTGTATACGTTGCACTTGATGTGGTGTTCTCCACATCTGGGAGACAGGACGCCAACTTGTGGATTATTCCTGAGAACATCTCTGGGACACCAACATCAATCAATCCCAATATCCCGTGACTGAACACCTCAACTGCCCCTCCCACTCCTCCAAGGATATGAAGGCCCTTGGCCTCCTCCATCGCCAAACTCTAAACACCTGACTCTTGGTAGAAGAACGCCAAATTGTCCGCACTGGGACCCTCCAACCACAAAGACTCAACATGGATTTAACCAGTTTCCACATTTGTCCTACCCTCACCTTATCCCAGTCTCAGCCTTCGAACTCAGCTCCGCCCACTTGAACTGTCCTATCTGTCCATCTTCCTTCCCAACTATCTGCTCCACTCTCCTCTCCGACCTGTCACTTTTATCCCTACATTCATGTACCTATCGCATTCCCAGCTATGTTTCCCTCATACTGACCACCCTCCAATTTATCTCTCTGCCCCCATTGGCCGACAAGCCTTATTCATGCGGAAAGGTTTATGCCTGACATGTCGATTCTCCTGCTCCACAGATGCCGCCTGACCTTCTGTGCTTTTCCAGCACCTCACTCTCGATACTGCCCCTGTGCAGTGCTCAGTAAGTCAAGGGTTAAATGTATCCATCATGTAGAGCACTGGATCACACAACACCCGACATCAGTTAGGAGGATCTCTTGGGGAAGTATAGACTGAATCTCAAGAGAAGAATAAAAAAAGCTCCATACACAGGGAATCACAGAATGCTCGTGCTCCAGAACACTCTGACTTCTCAGAAAATACTGAAAGAATGGCAGATGCTGGAAATCAGAAACAGAAACGGAAATTTCTGGAAAATGTCAGCAGGCATGGCGACATCTGTGGAGAGAAATCACAGTAAACCTTTCATCTGCAGTTACTGGATCTGAAAAGTTAACTCTGATTTCTCTGAACAGATGCCGCCAGACCTGCTGACCTTTTCCAGCAATATTTGGATTTTGTTGTTATTGTTGTTGACTCAGTTTTCTGTGTTGCACTGACCTCTGGCATTATGGCTGTCACGTTCTCTGAATCTTCGAGAGTTTTTGGTTAGCATATGAAATTTGTTTGGTATTTTCCTACCCAACGCTCCACCAGTAACATTTTCCACCAGGTATACTATTCTGGAATGGAAGAAACATGACTCTATTGCATCAGAGAGGTTGATCCACGGTGTCACTTCCCTGATGTAAAACACCGGGATTACACCTCCTCCCACCCCACTTCCTGAAAAAATGTAATTCCTTATTCGCAATACCTCCGCCTCCGCCGCATCTGTTCTCAGGATGACCAATTCCACCTCAGAAATTCCCAGATGGCCTCCTTCTTCCACGATGACAACTTCCCTTCTCATGTGATTGACGATGCCTTCCAGTGCATCTCCTCCACTTGACGCACCACCGTCCTTGCACCCCACCCTCACAACGCCATAAGGACAGATTTCTCCTGGTCCTCGACTTCCACCCCACCAACTTCCGCATACAAAGCATCATCCTCAGCCATTTCCATCACCGCCAAACGGACCCCACCACCAGGAATATATTTGACTCCCCAACCCATCAGTGTTCCAAAAAGTCCATTCTCTCAGGAACTCATTCATCATTTCCACACTCCTCACCAGCCCACACCCCACTCTTGGCACCATTCCCTGCCACCGCAGGACGTGCAAAACCTGTCCCCAAGCCACTCCCCTAACCTCCATCCAAGGTCCTACTTCCATATCTGTCAGAAATTTACCTGTGCCTCTACCAGTGTCTCCTACTCCCCTCGTTGCACCCTTTGTCGTCTCCTCTACATCAGAGTGACAGGACGCTTTCTTGCGGATCATTTCAGGGAAAGTCTCTGGGGCACCAGAACACACCAACAACACCAACCCCTTGCCGAACACTTCAATTCCCCCCAACTCAGTCTACGACAAACAAGTGCTGGACCTACTCCACCAGCAAACCGTTACCACACGATGCCTGGAGGAGGAAAACCACGTATTCCACCTTAGGACCCTGCAACCACACGGGATAAATGCGGATTTCAACAGCTTCATCATTTCCCCTCTCATTACGTAATCCCAGCCACAAGCTTCCAACTCGGGACCGCTCTCCAGACCTATCCATCACTACCCCTGACCAATCACCTTCTCCGTCATTTTCATCCATCTACTTATTTCTCAGCTACCTTTGCCTAAACCCCACTCCCTCGTATGTATCTCTCATTCCCGACCCACAAGCCTCATTCCTAGTGAATGGCATATCCCCAAAACGTTGATTATCCTGCTCCTCGGATACTGCCTGACCTGCTGTGCTTTTACAGCACTACATTCTCGACTCTGCCAGATACATCCCAGCCAGCAGTATTGATGCAGAATCCCTGAGATTTACAATGTTCTGTGGGAGTGAACAGCTCAGTGTTATCGTTAATGCAAAGATGAACCTCCAAAGTGCGAGCTTGCAATAACACTCCCCTTCAATACTAACTCACTCCCACTCTAACGCAATTTCCACCGCCTGACAGCCATAACACAGTCTGGATTTACTCAGCACCTAAATGTAATCTACAATAAACCACGCCACCTGCAAACCAAAATCACTGTTTGGAGAGACATCTCGTGTGACAGTTGGTGCAGAGATGTCCCATGCTATGGGGCAAAGAAGATCATACAAATCCGGGTCAACAGGCAGTACGACACACGCCTTTTTGACAATCAAAGTATTCAACAACACACATCATAATTCGTATTCTATTAGCAGTGTACTACTGACCAACATGAATCAATTGGTGACCCTAATATATTATCCAAGTCACTGAGTCGCTGGGTCTTTAACATCAGATCAACTGAAGATCCCAACAGCAGGGCGAACTATCAGTCCGTATGGCTAGAAGTTCTTGATTCTGATTGGACCTTGGAGCAACACAGCAATATCAGACATCATAAATCACACATCTGTCAACCCAAACCAACTTGTCTTCCATCAATGAAAAATCCTGGTGAATCACACAATCTCCACTGTTCTGAGCGCCGTAGACCAGGAGCACGAACAGAGATTTCACAAAGTTGTAGGAGCACTGCACTCCATGGTGTATCACTATGGCGTCACGGTGAATCGGTTTTAAAATATATCCAGAAGATTCAACTATCAGTACCAAAAAAAAACAATAAAAAAGCAATCCCAAACGCATGTACGTGGGAACCCCTTCACATTGACCAGTATTGTACCTGGAACATCAAAGGGCAACAGCAAAAAAGGGCAACGTGGGAAATATCCTGTTGGAGAAAAGTATTTGATCCTCGGTGTGGGAGCTGTTACCACTATACTCCAGATATCAGCGTTTGTCTTTATAAACTGCAAGCCACAACACTATCCAACATTTTACCAATGACATAGCTCACTTTTTTTTGACAATCAAATAATTCAAGGATACGCATCATAATTGGAAAATTGTGCTCAATGCCTCTCCCAGAGAAATGTCCTCACAAATATCATGCCTCCACACATCCACTGACTGAAAAAGAAAAGAGACAAGATGGTCAAAGCTATCCGTGTTGACATTCACTTATCACTCTGTAAGTACTTGCTCAAATTGATCACTGTCAACCTGCGGTATGTGGGCTCTCATTTGAAGAGAACTGCCTGATAAAGACCCCCCAACACAATCCCTTCACATTAAGGAATGGGAAACACAAGGTATCACTAAGGGATGGGTTGCTACAAAAACCATCTGAACAATAGCAGGCTTTAAACTCCCACAGAGAGAGAGTGGTCTTGCTAAACACTTTCTCGACCAGCCAGGGATGGTGCTCAGCCAAACCCCATCAATGTGACGTCTGGGTAAACCCATTCTGCACGGTATTGAGAAACAGACATTGTTGAACATTGCTGAGGAAACTCCGAACAAAACAATTATTTGCTTTCGACTCAGTACGTGAGGATACTGACATCTCGCATCAGTATTTGCCTTGCTAAATGGAAATAAAATGATTAAGAGTCAAAAATAAGTCTGGTTTAATGCAGAGATGTATCTAACTTAAGTTGTTATAATACTTACCAGGAATACCAACAACTGCAAGGATGGTGTAGTATACTTTAGCGACATTTTGTACTGGAAGATGCATTTTGTTGTTTGTGAAACAACCTCTCCCTGCTGCTGGCACTCTGTGGGAACGGGAGAATTCTCTCGAAATTGGAACTGATGCAGTTCCAGTGAGTCTTTTAATGCTTATGGCATCTCCACTGGGAAATTGTGACTAAATCTTCATTTTTTTTAGATAATTTTGAACAAACAAATTATGACAACAAGTTAATTTTAATGATGTGCTATCATTGAAATTTGCCTCTGTTATTGAATATCCCAAATACTGGATTAATCTGAACCTATTAGGCATCAAAGTATATTTCAATTTGTCTTCAAACAAAGAACACTTGTATTATTTCACATACTATCAATGCCATAAACATCTGAATATCTTCTAATATTCTTTTCCATGAAGCTCTTAATTTTGCTGAGGCTACTCAGTCATTCAGTACCTCATGCTGTCGAGCTTCTTGAGAGCTGTTCGACTGCACACTGTTTTACCACTGCTGTTCTTGTTCATTCAGTTATAGAACTCATTTGGGAAATTCTATCTGTGAACCAGCACTCTAATACAGAGTTTGAAGATTATACTGACCACAACAAGAACTGACCACAACAAGAACTTTCCCTTCAGAAATATGGAATGACAGAATCATATAGAACAGAAGAAGCTGGGCGGCCCAAACAAAGTTATGCTGAATCCACATTCATCCCATTTTCCAGCACTTGGCCCATAGCTTTGAATGTTATGACATTTCAAGGTCTCGTCAAGTATTGTTTAAAGGTTGTGAGCTTTCCCGTCTCAACTCCCCTCCCAGTCAGTGTATTGCAGGCACCTTCCACCCACGTGGTGAGAAGGGTTTTCCTCATTTCCCCCTAAGACTTTCAGCTTAAAATTATCCTGCCTTGTTATTGTCCCTTCGAATAAGGGGAAACAACTGCTGTTTATCCGTACTGTCCATGTCCCTCATAGTATTATATACGCCGATTCCTGCTCTAAATAAAGCAGACCGAGCTTATGAGCCGCCCTCTTCACAAGTGCATTGCGACACCCCCAAGCAACATTTTGGGCGAATCTCCTTTTCACTCCCTCCAGTCCAATCACATCCATGCTCTAACGCAGTGACCAGAACTGCACACAATTCTCCAACTCTGGCCTAAACAAATTCCTGATTGATTCAGTTTTTTTGAAATGGGAACCAAGAAGGGCTGTGCGATAGCCATTGTCTACATGGACTTTAGCAAGATATTTGACAAGGTATCGCATGGGTGCATTGTTGAGTAAGGTAAAATCTTATGGGGAGAATGTGAGGACTGCAGATGCTGGAGATCAAAACGGAACGTAGTGCTGGAATACAACAGCAGGTCAGGCAGCATCTGAGGAGTAGGAGAATGGACGTTTCGGGCATAAGCGCTTCATCATGAATGTCACAGGATCCAGGAGACTGAGCGAATTGGATCAAAAGTTGGTTTGATGGTAGAAGGCAAAGGGTAGTGGTAGACAATTATTTTTCAAACTGGCGGCCTGTGATCAGCGGTGTACCACAAGTTCTGGGTCCACTGTTATTTATCATTTATATCAATGAATTGTTTGGTAATTTCAGAGGTACCATTAGAAGATTTGTGGATGCCACCAAGATTGACGGTACAGTGGGCAGTGAAGAAGGTTATCCGGGAATGCAGTAAGATGTTCAACAACTGGGCCATTGGGCTGTGGGCTGGCAGATTGAGATGAATTTAGATAGATGGAAGATGTTATATGTTGGTTGGATTTACATATTCAATGCTAGAGCACTGGGGAGGGTGACAGAAAAAAGAGTTTCCATTCAAGTGTCAGAGCATTGAGTATTTGGATTAGGATGCCTTGTTACAGCTGTACAAGATATTCGTGAGGCCACATTTGGAATACTGCATGCAGTTTTGGCTGCCTTACTATATGAAGAATGTGATTACACTGGAAAGAGTGCAGAAAAAGATTTACTAGCATTCTGGCTGAACTGGAAGCTTTTTTCCTTCCCTGGAGAATAAAATACCCAGGAGTGACCTTACAGGGGTCTATAAACCTATACATTACACATACACACGCAAAACTATAAATATTTTTTATACCTTTATCCGGAATTCCTTCCTTTGCTTGGAGACACAATTGACTCTGCTCATCTATAGTTCCTTCAACCTTCCCACAGAGAAAATGAGCTCACCCGTCTCCATCAGAAGCAAACAGGACGATCTCACAATTTATCACAGATGTCAAGTTAATGTAGTCCGCCACTCTCGCTTCATCGCTCTGCATTCCCATTTTCTGAGGAACAAACAGAGACAAATTAGTACTTCACGAAATAGTAAACGAGAAAATTAAGGTTTATTGGGTAATTGGAACAGAAATATTATCTTGGGTTCTCAAATTAGCCAGGAAGCTAGATACTGAATCAGTTCTGTATCAAGATTCCTCAGAAGTATTATTGTGGACAAATCCTATCATGACAGAAATTCAGCTTAATAAATATACGGAATAATGACTCAAATGTCAACCAGGAAACGATCGTCAATTGTTGTAAAAGCCAATTGGTTCAGTAATGTCCTATAGGGAACGAGAAGTGCTGTCTTTCCACGCTCTGCTGAAGAAACAATGAAGATATATGCGTTGAACTGAAACAAAAGAAGGTGGTGATCAGTTTGACGGGATTGTACTAAAACTCCCGCCTATAGCCCGTTGGAAATTAATGACTAAATATATCGGAAATCGCAGAGAGATGCAAGACAAATCATATTGTAATATTCTGGGACTTTTAATTTCCAAACATAGACTGGGATTGCCACAGTGTAAAGGGCTTAAGTGGGAGGAATTGCTTCATTGTGCTCAAGAAAATTTTCTCAATCACTAAGTAGATGTCACAACAGAGAAGGGGCAGAACTCTCCACCATACGCTGAAAAATGGCACAGGCTGACGATACCCCAAATGGAGGGATCATGCATTGCTACTAACCCTCATGGGTATTGTTGGATCATACTTCTGGGAATCCTCATCTATCCTCAAGAGCAGGTTGTTATGGACCAGGCCAGACTCCCTCAAAATATTCCAAGAGGATAGCCTAGACCCTTACTTGCACTTATTTTAAAGGTACATGTGAAGTGGATATTCCAGGCGTGATAAAGTTGGTCAAACCACTTGGCTTTAAGTAAAACAGTATTTATTTGAACACTACAGTTGAAACACGAACAAAGGAAAACAGTGTTTAGAATAACTTAACTATTTGAAAACCACCCAATTCGTTGCAGCAACTTAACTGAGGATCTGTCCCAATTCCCACGAAACCCATAAACACAGTCTTTTGCAAAAGGTAAATTCAAACACAGTTTCTTGCAGACAAGAAAGATCCCAAAGTGAAAGCCAGTCAGGAACATCGGTGAAGCTTGACACCTTTCTGCTATTCCAGGCAGCTTCTTGCTGTTACAACCAAAAGAACCCAGAAAAAAACAGAACTGGCAGAACTCCCCTGCTATTTTTAAACTCGGCTCTAGCCCCGGCATCTTGGCAACTCTGCTTTTACGAGCTCGCTTGGAAGAAACAAAAGACAAAATAACCTTTTCAAAGTGACAGCGTCGTCACACCTCCAGTACAAAAATGGCGTTATTTTAAATCACTTTACCTTACTCTGTTAGTACACTACATTATTTTGACGAGAACAATGCAAACATGCCCGATGACATTTTAACTCCATCTGTTTACTCTGGTCACTGAACGCCTTTGTTTATTCATTCAAGTATCAACAATGTGTTGGATTTACGTTTTCTCATCAGCTGTATAATTTTCACATTGAATCGTTGCAATAACAAGCTCCAAAAACAGGTTTAGGCCTTAAAGTTCTGTTCTTAAATTTCTCCAAAAACTTTCATAAGTAATGATCAATGCTTTTCTCAGACACATTGCTACCAACATAAATATCGAAATGTTGTAAAGCTAACACGAAGCTCAAGATCTCCTTCTCAGTTGTTGAATGTTTATTTTGATGAATGTTCGGTTTCTGGAGAAATATCAATAGGTCTTTCTATCTTTCCATCATCTTCTTGTAAGTGTATAGTACTAACACCCACATCACTGATATCAAAAGCCATCTTGAATAGCTTTGCATAATTATGTGTGGTGAATACTCGAGCAGTGGATGACACAGCTTTCAGACTTTGAAAAGCTTTCTGACAGTTTGCTTTCCACTGAAACGTCCTGAATTTCTGCAGTAATTCAATAAATTAGCGAACTTCTAAAATTAAGTTTGACCTTCCACCAAAACCCTCTCAATCTCAGGAAGCGTAGTAACTCTGTCTTCGTTGATTGTATAGGAAACTCCCCAATAATCTGCTGCGACTCAACTATTTGATCAAACACAGTCTCTGATACTTCTACTGCAACTTCCTTATCTGTATTCTGTAATCTCTCCTCCTCTTTCAGCTGGTGACTTTGTGATTCTGTAACCACACTGTCAGGAAAAAGTCCCACGACATGATTTCACTTATACCTGTGACCCAGCTACATAGTTATCAAGGACAAATTATATTCCTGGTGCAGAGAGTTTTTCCACACCACCTATCACCACTTCTCCACTTTTCACTGGTCACTCCTAACCTCACTCTACAAAACATCCATGTACAAGCACTTTTTTTCCTGGCAATAGTCCTTCTGAGTTCAATATGTCCTCATCTCTCAACATCAAAGATTGACTTAACCCTGTATCTCTTAATTCTCTAACCTGTTTACCTGCCGCTCCTGAGCAGTTTGAATAAACTTTACCTTTGCAAGTATATGGGTTAAGATCTGGCATATTCGCCTTAACCAACCTCTGACCAGGTTGCACATTCTGGTGCAGCTTTTTAGCTTCCACTGTGCTTTCCTTTACCACTTCAACAAAATTCACTGGCTTATCCTGTTATCATGCCTCCGTATTCCCAGTGCTTTTCCTAATCCACCAATACTGTAATTTCATGCGGCCCACTTCATTGCAGTGAAAACACCCGAGCTTTTTAACTTCTCTTTCCTCTTCAATGGTTTCCTTTTTTTTATCATGTGATAACCTTTCTTTATGATCTTCATAAAGATCTAATTTACCCTTACCACATGAGGATTTCTCTTTTCTCGAATTTCTATCCCTCATGGAATGAAATTGATGTTGGAAGCCAAAATTTGATTTATGTATCAACTCGTAATTAGCAGCCATTTCAGCTGCTGATCCCTACCTTTCTCACTCTCTGCCCTTCCACATGAGCTCTCACTCCGTGAAGGAGTGATTTGTTTTCAATTTTCCAAGTTAATTGCCGAAGCACATCATACGTTTTATTTATTTTTCATGCCTTTATTCACCTGTAAAAATTCCTTTGTTTCACCCTTCTAAACTCAATGTATATTTGACCAGGTTCCCTCCTTAGATCCCTGAAACCTTGTCTTCAACCTTCAGGCTCCAGCTCATATACACTTAAAAAGGCTTTCTTCAACTTTTCATACCCCCAGATACTTCCTCTGATCGTGAAGCAAATAACTCACTCGCTCTACATTACTACCTTTGTTCGGATCAACAAAACCCACATGATCACTGTTAACTTCATTTCTTTAGCCACTTTCTCAAATGCAATGCAAAAGTCTTCGACATCCTTCTCCTCAACGGAAGATAATGCATGGATATATTTAAACAGATCCTTACAGCCCTTGGATGCGATGGGTTTGCACATCCTCACTATTCTCCTCACTAAAACTACCTTCTACCTTCACCGCCATCCTTTTTAAACAAATTTCCTAAGTGTCAGATTCTGAATGTCAAACTCTATCTTTCTCCCTTTCCTCTCAAACATTTCCTTTTTTATTCTGCCAAAGCGATTCAGTCATTTTTACTTTTTTTGTTCTGCTTGGCTCTTCCTTTCCTTTTGTTTTTTTTTCCTACCGGAGTGACTTGCACATTTTCCTCTTTGATCTGCTTTTAATCGTAATTTAAACGGTTTCCATTCTTTTCCATGTTCAAGCTGCGTCCTCTCCAATTTAATTCCAATCACTTCCAGTGATTCAGAAGGCATTTCTAGCAAATGTAAATGACGAGCTATTGCTGGAATTATCTCCCTTTTCTCACAATTGAAGGTAACCTCAACCCCACCCTATCTGCCAGTTCCAACAGCTTTGCCTTGCTCGCCTCCTGTAAGTTCCCCAAAGATACTTTGTCTACTGCAAGAAAACTCTCAGTGATTGAAAGAGGCACTACTGTACCAAGCCCTGTTTTAACCACCTGAATCCAACCCCGAGGACAAAAGGCACTAGCACCAACTACACGCTGCCGACAATCGCAAACCCAAATTGGAATCATCCAACGAAGACTGGTTAGCAAGGTTAGATCACATGGAGGACTGTCCATTTGGAGACAGAACTGGCTTGAAAGGACGAAACAGAGGCTGTGGTGGGTGGTGGCCTTTCAGACTGGAGGCCTATGACCACCGTGGTGCAACAAGAATTGGTGCTGGGTCCACTGTGTTTGTCATTTATATAAATGATTTGGATGTGAACATCGGATATACAATTCTTAAGGTTGCAGACGACGTCAGATTTGGACGTGTAGTGGACAGCGAAGAAGGTTACCTCAGAGTACAACAGGATCTTAATCAGATGGGCCGATGGGCCGAAGAGTAGCAGATGGATTTCAAATACAGTAAAAATCTCAGCAGGTTAGGCAGCATCTGAGGAGCAGGAAGGTTGACGTTTCGGGCATAACCCTTCATCAAGAATATGGGAGGTGGGGTAAGGGCATAGAGGGATAAATAGTAGTGTTGGGATGGCAGTGGGGGGAAGGTAGCTGGGAAGGCGATAGGTAGACGCTGATGGGGGATGATAGTCATAGGTTAGAGCAGAGGGTGGAGCAGATATTGGGAAGGAAGATGGAGAGGTCGGACTGGTCAAGGGAGCGGTGCTGAGTTGAAGAGTTGGATCTGGGATGAGGTGGTGGGAGGGGAGATTAAAAACCAGTGAAGTCTATGTTGATGCCGTGTGATGGAAGGGTCCCAAGTCAGAAGATGAGAAATTCTTCCTCCATGCGTCAGGTGGCTTGGAGTTGTTGATACAAAAGACAAAACTCTTGCATGTCCTTGGCGGAGTGGGAAGGAGAGTTGAAGTGGTCAGCCACATGATGGTGGGGTTGTTGGATGCATGTGTCCCAGAGATCTTCCCTAAAACTTTCCACGAGTCGGCTTCCTGTCTCCCTGAGGCAGATGAGTCGGTGGATCAAGAACAACGGACACAGTAGACGAGGTGTTTGAATATGCAGAAAAATCTCTGCTGGCTGTGAAAAGATCCTTTGAGGGCTTGGATGGGGATGAGTGGAGAGGTTTGAGTGGAGAGGTTTTACACGTCTTGTTATGGCAAGGGAAGGTGCTGAGTGTGGATAGTGTGTTGGTGGGGAACGTGGACTTAACATAGGAGGTGCAGGGGGAATGGTGTCTGCGAAATGCTGATAAGGGTGGGGAGGTCACTGGTCGTGCGGTCTGACCATGATGGCAGAAATGGTGGAGGCTGACGCTCTTTATCCGGAGATCAGTGCCTTGGAAGGTGAGTACCAGAGGTGTTGTAACCTTGTTCCAGTTTGTTGAGGTCTTGTTCAACGGCAGAGGTTCAGTAAATGGAGGAGATGTGCTGGAGAGCATGATTTTTCATGTGGGAGGGGCAATTGCAGTCCTTGAAATAGGAAGCAATCTGGGATGTCCTGGAGTAGAAAATTGTTCCTCTTGGGAGTAGATACAGTGCAGGCAGAGGAATTGGGAAAAAAAGGGTTGCGTTTTTACAGCAGATGGGTTGGGAAAATGTGTACCCCAGGGAGCTGTTAGATTAGGGAGTTTGAAATAGAGTCTGTCTTGAGTTGGTCGCTAGAAATGGAGACGGATAGGTCCAGGAAAGGGAGTGAGGTGTCCGAGATGGCACAGGTCTCGGTGAAAGGTATTAGTGAAGCTGATGAACTTTTCAACCATCTCAGGGGAGCACAGCGTAGTGCCGGTACAGTCATCAATATAGTGGAGGAAAAGGTGGGGAATGGTGCCAGTGTAGCTGTCGAAGATGGACTGTTCCTCACATCCTATGAAAAGGCAGGCAGTGTTCGGGTCCATGCAGGTGCCCATGGTCTGAAGCAAGAGTGCGGATTTGAAGGAAAAGGGTGAAGACCAGTTCCACCAATCAAATGAGTGTGTCGGGGAGGAATGCTGGATGGTTTGGAGGGAGAGGAGGAAAGGAAGAGCTTGGAGGCCTCCGCCATAGTGCATGGACGTGTAGTGTGACAGGATGTCCATGGTGAAGATGAGGCAATGGGAGCTGGGGAACCGAAAGTCATGAAGTAGGTGGAGGTCATGGGTGTATTTCGAATGTATGTGGTAAGTTTCTGGACCATGGGGACAGGATGGTGTTGAGATGTGAGGAGATACATTTGATGGGTCAGGAGCAGGTGGAGTTGATGGGTTGACTGGGGCAGTTTGGGTCAGGAGATAATCAGTTCAAGGGTAGGCAATTCTGCTGAAGGAACTCAGAATGAGGATCTTTTTCATTATTTTGTGTGTACTGTAGTCCATATCATCTAGAAGTTAATTCAAAATTTGGCCATAGTTAACTGAGCTTTACACCAGTTAGAAGAAGATCAACATAGACCTGAAGAAAATAATCAGTTCGTGGGGTCTTTCCTTTGTGGACCCATCAGTCTCTATCCATGTTAGCTTCCTCCAACCACCTCCTGTGGGTCCCAGAGCCCCATTTACACTTGATTTATTTCAGCTCACTAACACAGTACTGCTGGAATTCATTTGTTAAACAGCGGCTCTGGTACGGAAGCGAATAGCATATTTCTTCCTACGGCTAGCCAATGTGCTGTTGGAAGGGATGTTTGTGTGGGTGCTGGATGTAGACTCTGCTGCATCCACACCTAAACCACGGTGTTGATGTGGGAACATCGTGGAGTGCTGGTTACGCTGTCTTTGTGTATTTGTTTTGTTCCAGTCTTATTCAGCTGCCTTGCTACAGCCAATGCTGTGACGTCCGTCTTTGCGACATTCCCTTTGATCATCTCGATTGGAGAAACTTCATCAACTTGTTTAAAGTTTCCACAAATTCCCGGTATTCAATGGACCACCTTTGGCATTTTTCACCTGTCTTCTCTTGGTCCAATTGCATTTCAGGCAATTATCTCTCTATTACTATCACATATAAGCTCAGAGACTCCCATATTTATCATTCTCTCCACCCCATCCCCATTCCTTTGGCCTGTTGCCCCTTATATCCATCTCTTTCTTGGTATTGTCGTCAGCGAAGGTTATCTAAGATTACAAAGAGACCTTGGTCAATTGAGACAACAGACTGAGTGGTGGCAGATGGAGTTTACTCCAGTTTAGTAAAATTAACAAGATCAGGACTTGTACAGTTAATGCGAGGGCCCCAGGTAGCATTGTCCAAGGGAGACACCGAGGGATTCAGGCACATTGTTCCTTTAATGTTGTGTCACATGTAGACAGGGTTGTTAAAACGATAGGTAACATGCTTGCCTTCATTGCTCAGACCACTGAGTGTAGGAATTGTGACGTCATGTTGACGTTGTACAGGACATTGATGAAGACACTTTTGGAGTACTGTGTATACTATCAAGGATGTTATTAAATTGGAGAGGGTTCAGAAAATATTTTCCAGGATATCGTTAGAAGGGGAGCGTTTGTGTTGTAAAAACCTGCAGGATAGGCTGGGACTGCTTTGACTGGAGTGCAGGAGTTTAAGGGATGACCTTTTGGAGGTTTATAAAATCCTGAGGGGCATAGATAAGGTGAATTTTCCCTCGTGCGGTGGAGTCCAAAACTAGGCACCACATGTTTAAGATGAGAGAACAAGATTTTAAAAAGGACATGCTAAGCAATTTATTTCTAAATTCAGAGAGCGGCTCATGTGTGGAATTAACTTGATTAGATTACATTACATTCCCCACAGTACAGAAACAGCCCAAAAAGGCAACGCCACCCTCGGAAGAGTAACCCAGCCTGACCTATTCCCTTACATTTACCTCTGACTAGTGTACCTAACACGATCGGCAATTTAACATGGCCAATTTACCCGACCTGCACATCTTTAGATTGTGGGAGGAAGCCGGAGCACCCCGAGAAAACCACTCAGACACAGGGGAAATGTGCAAGCTCCACACAGTCACCAAGGTGGGAATCGAATCCGAGTCCATGGTGCTATAAGGCAGCAGTGTTAACCACTGAGCCACTGTGCTGCCCCCTCCATCCCCAAAGGAAGTGGTGGATATAGGCACAATTACAACATTTAAAAGACGCTTGGATAAGTAGGTGAATAGGAATGGTTTGGATGGTTATGGGCCAAACGCAGGCAAGTAGGATTAGTTTAGATTGGGAACATGGTCAGTGTAGATGGGCTGGACTAAAGGGTCTGTTTGCATGCTGCAGGACTCAATGACTCTGTGTGAGAAATAATACACCAACATTCTTTATTCAGTCCAATGCATTACTCAGTTAAATATTCCAGTATAAGCCAAACTGTGAAGTAGTATTAGATGTTATTTTACATGTTACCCAGGAGTTTTCAATATCAGAACTTTATTCTGATAATTTAATAAATCCTGCATGAATTTCAAGCCAAATTATTGCTTTTGTTGCGGATAATTTTTGAAAGTTCCATGATTCTTCAGATCCTCAGACACAAAGAACTAATGACCCGTCAATGATTATAATGGGGATTTTACCACCCAGTGATTGTGGAAACCAGCAGAAATACGGACTTGTTATTCCATACAGAATTATCAAATAGGATGTAATTCTAATCGGTCTGCAAGGAGTCATTAAGTTATCAGGTTTCACTCTTCAATTATAATTGAGAACAATTCTTTGAAAAATTATTTCTCTAATTTTCTAAGTCAAAGTCTGTTTGACTATATAGGTTATATGGATTTACTTTCTCTCGTGAACAGTTTATAAAAGCCTTAATATGAGAAATGTTGCCATTTTATTTTAACTACATTGATGCTTGAAATTCCTAATATGTCCATGCATTGTTAAATTATGCACATAAAAATGATTGATCATGATTTCATGGTGAATTTCTTCTAAACATGGGAGGAATTGCAACATTTCCAACAATTTTTTGTGAAGGTTCCATTTTCCACCTTGCCAGATCATGGTAGCATGATCCCACTGCTTCTTCAATAAATCTTTGTGCCTCTGACTTTATTCGGGTGAATAACATGGTGTTTTCTCATGACAGCGAAATATTAATCTAGACAATGACATTTAACAATGGAGCAGCAGCTACAGAAAACAACGTTGCATTACCTCAACACTTGCCATTTGGGAGCCAGACATCTGCATTCCTTCATAATGAGTGCAGCAGTCACCTACATGAAGTGTTTGAGTGTGTTATAGAACTCATTGACATAAGATATGATTGCACACTCCTCAGTCCATTACGATTAAGGACTTTTAGACATCACAGTGTGCACACAGCTAGTGCTTTGATCTGAGGCTCAAACAGATTTTGCCATGTTGTCAGGAGTTTCCGTTTATCAGATTCACTTGTTGTGTTTGTAATTCGTTCTTTAACTTTCTCCTTCACCCAATCACTTTGCAGGTTATTTGATGAAGACATTAATCCTGAAGCTCCTCCAAGTGCTGAGTTGGGAGGTGACACAAGCAGAGAAATGGAGAAATATCTCAAATTGCCCATCTTCCTTGCAATGGGCCACACTGGGGAGCTTCTGGCTATCCCGAGGTTCTGGGGACAGCAACTGTGCGAGTGCAGCTACAAACTCTTGGATGATGAGATGTGGGAATGTATAAACCACACTGCAGATAGAATCATCGCTCTCCAGACGTTCCATCATGAATCCAGTCAGGAACTGAGATGGTTGCTGGATGTTCTGGATCAAATCTCCATTCCTAAACACAATCTTCTTCTCAGCGACTCCTATGAAGGGCATCTCACCAAGCTTCAGTAACAAATCACGGGGATCTTCAATCTCTTGGCCATGGTTTTGCAGAATGTTATAAGCATAGTAGGAATAGAGCTGGGTGATGGTCCTGGGAACTTACTCCTGTTTCCTGTCTTTTTCTGCGAAAAAAGGGTCCCAGTGACAGACCGAGGATTCAGCAGTACGAAGGGTTGTAGCACAAGGTGTATAGGATCTCATTCTACTCCATGTGTCTGAAATCAGCTGCTTCCATAATCTTATCCTAAGAAAAACCTGTTGAAATATTCCTTACGCTCATCCCCAACAGATTCCCAGTAAACACAATGCAGTGTGACAGCCGGTCATTAGGACTGAACATCCTGGGAGCAGCTTGTACTAGATTAAATTGTACACAGTGTTAGACACTTCACACCAGTATTACATGAACTACGATTCTGTAATTCTCGAACTGTCAGAAAAATCAATACTGTCATTTAATTCATCCAAACCATCGAATATCAACAGCAACTCCTCTGGTTTCTTCCAGCGCTCTCCCAAAACATTCCCAAAGTAAGGATACTGATCCAGTGTCAGCTTCGTCAGATTCATACTACAGTCAATAGAGTTCACATCCTGGAATTTAAAACTGAAATCAAGATGAAATTGTGGCTATATTTCCCCCAGTACCCAGCCATCACAAACTTTCTTACCATTAACCGATCTCTTTTCTAATCCCTGGGTCTCCAATCACTGCTACTATACTCCCAGATGTGGAATTTCTCTGAGGGATGAAAACTGCTTTCGAACAACTGATGAGTTTGTATTTTTTTTCCAGGTCTCTTTGGGGATGTATGTCTCTCCAATCTTCACGGTCCTGGCCTCTTACCAGCAGTTCATCTTCTATACATGTCTGGTCTCGTGATTAGCGATGAGTGGCACCTCAGTTTATCGATCAGCCAGCTAGAACCTAATCACCTTCTCATTCAATACGACAGCGTTCGTTCTGTTTGTCAGCTTGTACCTGGAGCATCACCTTGTGTTTCTGCTGAACACCATCAAAACTGGATCACAAAGTAACCGAGTTCTCAATGTTAGCTGTATTGTCATTACAACAGTTTCTTAAAACCATTTCATGATTTAACATTTGCTATTGAGTTAATTGTTGCAGATTTTATTTACAGCTGCAATCACTTGTGTGGTGCAATTTAACCTATTGAACCAAATACTTAAAATGGACAATGATCAAGAAATGTTGCAATAATCAGCTGCGTTTGCTCTGTACTCAACATGAACATTTCAACGTTGGTGACAATTTCCCTCGCATCTTTCATACTAAGAATCCACCCTGTATTCCAGGCATCTCATTGCAAATCGACACAAGGCCCGAACAGTGCCATAGCAGATATTAACAAGGAACCAACTGGCTCTGCAAGTTTTTTTATCATCCTCACAGTCATCCCCCTCACTGCGGATAAACGATCAGGCCTCAGTAAGGTTCTCATCTTCATCCCACTGCGTTCCCTTGTGAATGGATTCCTTATGCATTGTGATATCGAACTTTTCTTACATCACCTCCGTGCTTACTTTCTCACCGTAATTCCCACCTACCCTCCGAGGATCCCAACCACTTAGGCACTCCGTCCTGATCTGTTACCACCCTCTCAACCTCTATCTCTAACTGTTGTTGTGGCATTGACCGTCTAAAACTGTCCAAACCCAATCCGGCACCACATCATTCTGCACCAAATTACCTGGTACCACATCACCCGGTACCAGATCACTCAGCACCACATCACCCGTCATGTCCAGCCTCTCCTTGTAGCTCAAGCCGTTCAGTCCTTGTAACCTCCTCGGAAATCTTTTCTGAATCCTTTCTACTTTAATAATATTCTTCCTATAGCAGGGTTTCCAGAATTTTACACAGTATTTTAAAAGTGGTCTTACACTCAAGGCATCCCAACTGCAATGCTCGGCGATCTGATCAATGAAGGAAATGGGACAAACACTGGCTCCAAATCAAAAGGGGGTTAATAGGGTCAGAATGTACATGGACTTATGGAATCTATGTTGGCAGGACAGACTGAGAGAACATCTCACAAAAAATATTGTCTCCTGGTCATTGTTCACAGCGACAGAGACCGTTGAGCAATGAGGTATTGTTGTGATTTTATAATGCACCAGTTCAAGATCAGCTGGAACATTGTGTCCCGTTCTGGAAACCGCACGATCAGAAGGATTGTGGAGATAATAGAGACAAAGTCAAACAGGTTTACGAAAAAAGCTCTCGGGGATGAGCATGCTCAGTTCGCAACATCAATTGGAGGAGTTGGAGCTGGTTTCCTGAGGAAGACTCGGCTGAGGAATTATAATACCTGTGCCCACATGTCCCCCTTCACCTCCGTCCAAGGCCCCAAAGGAGACTTCCACATCCATCAAAGCTAGAGGCACATTACTCCGAGAGCTGATTCTCACATTAACCAGTCCAAGAGATATTTGCGGAGCTGGCGAAATGAGCCACAGTTAAATAAAATCACTGCAGCAAGATTACCTGTCCACAAAGTACATTATTAATCTAAGAACACTAACAAACTTTCCAGCGCCTGAGACAAGTCCTGCTCAGGGACTGTCACGACATCTCTGTCTTTCCTTGGCTTTTTTGCACTTTGATGCCTCGACCAGAACCTAATGCTTCACAGTGCTCCTGTCATGCATGGTTGTTTATCACAGTCATAAGCCAGGCAGCTTATCGTTGTTGTTAACGGTGATCAGTCAAGGGGCTGGACTGTCAGGCGCTTGGAGCAGCAGCTAAAGCAGCATGCACACTACATGTGCATCAACCAAGTGATCACGTCTCAAAGCTTCAGGGGACCAGTTCTCAGTCAGGGCAAAGGAGACAGAATTCAGCCAGGAGATCCTGACACAGTGTGTACAGGGACTTTGACATTGTTTGGGACAATCAGGATCAGGGGATCTGTATCACTACAGTCCAGAGAGTTGGACACAGAAACTACTCATTAATCCTCCAAATGCTCTGATAGATTTTTCGATCTGAATTCCCAATCACCAGTGCATGCTGACCTTGTCCGTTCCTCTGATTGGGGATCAGTTCCATGAAATTCTCAAGGAGGGGTTCGGGGCACCCTGCCGTAGCAGTGAAGTTGGGGAAGTCAGTTCTGGGCACTGGGGACAGCCTCTTGTAGCAGAGTGCACAGGAATTGTGGAAGGGGTGCGGAAGTCAATATATTAGAGGCAGACGGAGACAATGATCTGTGTTACTGTGGCAGCGCGAGTTACCTTCACTGTCCCAGTTTTGATGTAAGGACAGTGCACAGTGATGGTTGGCATGGCATTGCTGTAGACCTGGGCCGCAGGGATGGGTAATGTTGTGAGGTCAAGTTTGTAAACTAAGGAGCTGTGTGGGAAAGTACAGATGGTCGACACAAAGCGCAAGAAAGAAAGGGGAGTGAGGATGTCATATTGCAGCTTTATAAGGCTTTAGTTAGGACTCACTAAGAGTGTCACATTTAATTATGGTCGCCACACTACAGCGAGGATGTGGAGGAGCAGAAAAAGTTTACCAGGATGCTGCCTGTATTAAAGGGTATGAGCCATACAGATAACCTAAACAAAAATTCAGCCTGTTTTCCTCGGAACAATGGAGGCTGAGGAGAGACTCTGTGGAAGTCTATAAAATTACGAGACACATAAATAGAGTTAACAGGCAGAATCTATTTCGCAGAATTTAAATGTCTTAAACTTTGGAGCATACATTGAAGATGAAAGTGAAAACGTTCAAACAAGATGTGGGGCAAGGCTTATTTCCTCAGAGGTGTCTGGAACTTAATGCCAGGGGTGGTAAAGGAGGCAGATACGATAGGGGTGTTTCAGGGGTTTTTAGCCCCATAAGCAGATGGATTTGCAAGGAATGGAGGAAAATGGAGCAAATGAACATCAACCAGCTGGAACTGCCAGTAACTAAATAAATACAGACAGAGGTGAATGTATTCGCAGAAATGGTGTGCAGTAACGTCATCGAAAACAGACTAGAAATCAGGCAGTGCCGTGGTTGTTGTATTGATCAGGAGATCTGTCACTGCCATGGCGACCAGGGAAAGTTCTGAAGAGACTGTATTTTCCCCTGGACAGCAAACCAATGCTCACCAGGGTCAAGAGCAGATTAGGAAAACGCAAGAGGGGATACAGAACATGACTTATTGCAAAATTAAGTTTTGAGTTAAACCCTTCATTTGACAGTTATCCACAAATTGAGAGATTACATTGCTTCCAAGAAACAAAAATCTCTTCAGCGCTGGAATATGTCTGTGGCAGAGTAATAGAACCTGCAATTGTAAAACGGTGCAGACGTGTTAACCAGGCGCTGATTAACACATAAAAGGCCACATGATCTGAGTGCAGTTTCCCGAAGTATAGAGCATTCCACATTAAATGTTAACATTTCAGTGTTCTCGACAAAGGACTCCTCTCCATCTCCAATTCTAACAGTCGACCCATTGCTTTAGTCTATCCTCCTCAACCGGATATCCCCTCTCTGAACAGAGAAGCAGGTTTATCATTTCAAGTTCAGCTGACTTTCAATGATTGTGAACTGAAAACTTTAATCCTGTGTGTGTCTCTCCAGATGCTACGTCTCCTCCTGCAGCATCTAGGCACACACCATCTTTTGTGTGAAGAACTTGCCTTGCACATTTCTTTCAAACATTCCCCCTCACACTTTGTACCTGTGTCCCCTGGTTAATTGATCTCCTCCACCCACACCATGAACCAATTCAAAATGGCTGACAGATGACTTTGGCAATTTCCCGATATTCAAGGAGACAGACACACTGACCAAAGGAGAGGGTTTGACAGAAGAATATAGAGATGTGGAGATGATAATTGAGTGGATAAAAGAAATTGTCCAAGCCTGAAATCTAATTGGAGTATTGTGGTGTTTTTATATCGAATGGCAGATGCCCATGAGTGAGTTACAGACTGGGATATAATCAAAGATTTAAGGGTGGTTTATATTGAGAAGAACAGATTCACGGCAGTGAGTGACAGACTGGAATATAATCGAAGGGTTGATCGTGGTTGATGGGCTGAGACGTAGAAATGTGGAAGTGAGTTAGAGATTGGAATCGTATTTAGGGATCTAGAGTAGTTTATCTTTCGAGTGACGGATTCATAGAAGTGAGTAACAAATTCAAATCTCATCGAGAGGTTTATAGATAGAATAACAGATACCCTGGTGTGAGTTGCGGACTGGAATCTAATCCAGGAGTTGGTGATGGTTCATGCGCAGAGTCACAGAGGTATGGGAGTGAATTACAAACTGGAATCTAATTGAGCTCTTTGGGGTGTTTTATATATGTAATAGCACAGACCCAAGAGTACGCATCAGATTGGAAACTAATTGAGGGATTTGAGGTGGGTTATATACAGAATAACAGATACCTGAGAGTGAGTTACAAACTGGAATCTAATTGAAGGGTCTGAGGTGTGGTATATGTTGAAGAACAGACAACTGAAATAAGCTACAGACAAGAATTTGATTGAGGAGGTTGAGGTGGTTTATATGTAGAGTAACAGACACTCAGGAGTGAGTTACAGACTAGAATCTGACCGGGGAATTTGGGTTGGTTTATATATAGAATAACAGATACCCTGGAGTGAGTAAAAGACTAGAATCTAATCGAGGATGTTGGGTTGGTTTATGTATGGAATAACAGATACCCAGGAGTGAGTTACAGACTAGAATCTGAACGATGAGGTTGGGTTGGTTTATATATGAAATAACAGATTCCCAGGAGTGAGATACAGACTGGAATCTGATTGAGGTTTTTGAGTTGAGTTATATATGGGAAAGCAGATATACGTGAGTGAGTTGCAGATTGGAATCTAATCGGTGAATCAAGGGTTTTATTTATGTTACAGACTGGAATCTAATTGAGGGTGTTGGGACGGTTTTGAATGAAAGAACAGATAGCTGGGGAGTGCATTACAGCCCAGAATCTAATTGAGGGATTCGGGGTCGTTGATATATAGAATAACAGATACTCAGAAGTGATTTACAAACTGGAATCTAAGCAATACTTCGATGTGGTTTATGTATGGAGCAACAGATATACGTGAGTGGGCGACAGATTAGAATCTTATTGATTGATTAGGCTTTATTTTAAAAAAAAACAAGTGTGAATTACAAACTGAAATCTAATTGAGGGGTTTGAGGTGGATCATGTCAGGAATAATTGATACCCGGGAGTGAGATACATTCTGGAATCCAACAAAGGAGTTTGAAGTGTGAACGGGAACAGCAATAGATATATAGGACTGAGTTACATATTGGAATCCTATTGAGGGGATTGAGGTTTTTTACATGTAAAATAACGGGGACTGGAGTGAGTTAATTACTGGAATCCTAGCGAGGGGTTTGAGGTGCTTTTTACGTGTAGAATAACAGAGACCCGGGAATGAGTGATGGACTGAAATTCTATTAGGTATTTGAGGTGGGTTTTATACGTCGAATAACAGAGACCAGGGTGTGAATTACTTACTGGAATCCTATCGTGCTGTTTGAAGTGGGTTTTATATTTAAAATAACACAGAACGGGAGTGTGTTACTGACTGGAATCTAATCAAGGGTTTTAAGGTGGTTTGTATATAGAATAATAGATAGCTGTTTCAGTTTTTGTATAATGGAACCTTTCAGAAGCTTTCAGAGTAAGGGAAAACATTGCTGGAATGTGCCATTGGCTCAGGCATTTACTGCAAACAGTTTCTGGAATTTGCATTTTCATCACCTTCAAAGAACTCTCTCCATTTCTTACCTCTACAAAGAGAATTCACATGTTTATGATGCAATAGTGTGTCACAGGAAGCAGCTTTAGAGACATTGTCCATGGGAACAGTATTTCACCCCAAATGAAACTTGGAGAAATGTAATAGAATAGAAATGAACCAGCAGCGTTCTGTGTACCTGCTCGCAAGATAAAATTTGACCGTTTATTTTATCATGTCTTCAGTCTAACATCCAACAAGTATCACTTCACATCTCACGTTATTTCAGTTCGACTGCCAATTCATCAGACTCCCCATATCTAAACCGGTTCCATCTATCCAGAACAGTTAGAGAATGGGTTAGATTCAGCTGTCTCTACACTGTAACTTCTCAAATTCCCAGGCTGGTTTCAGTATGAGGTTAGATACTGATTCAATCACCCACTTCCTCTATCCTGTCCCAATCAAAACATTCAGAGCAGCTTTGTTATATACAAAGTAAATGTCCCTCGACATTTCTTCCATCTGAATCTCCCAGTGTCTGGGAGAATGGGATTAGAAACAGAGTTAAAGGTCCCTCGATACTGTCCCCATCAACCACTCTGAGGACAGTGACAGCTTGGGGTTAGTTAGAGTAAATGTCCCTCTAAACTGTTCCAGTCAAACACTCTCAGGACAGGGGCAGCATAGAGTTAGTTACAGAGTAAAGACCCCTCTGCCCTGCTCCATCCAAAATTCCCAGATATAACATGTAGCTGGATGTAGAGTAAATCTCCCTCTCCACTATTCCTGACATACAATCCCAGGGTAGCAACAGCACAGGATTAGGTACAAAGATCAGCAGCGTAGAGAGTTCACATGGTACCAAGGAAGTACAAAGGGACATTGCTATACTGGGCTAAGGGGAACATCTCTGTCAGTGCAAGCAAGTGCGTGGAGTACAAACAGGGAGCATAAAGGAGGTTTACGAGAATGATTCTGTACTTCAGGGGTTACATTCTGAGGATTATTCCAAGGGCAAGGGACGAGGGAATTGAGGAAGCCTTTCTTCGCCTGCAGACTTAGCCTGCAGGAGCAGCGTGTAATTAGCATGGCAAAGGGATTGCTCATGTTAATTGGTTCACAGGATGCTATCATCATTGGCTGGGCCCAGCATTTATACCCCATTCCCTTGAGAAGTCGGCAGGGAGATGCGTTATTGAACAGCTGCACACCATCAGACTAATATATACGGAGAATCAGAAAGTGGCAGAAATTAAATTCCAGCCTTCTGTGTTGCTGCACCCAATTTAAAATTCAACCATTTGGCTTAGACAGAATTAGGGATTGGATTCCCATCGATGGTCCAGCGAGTTTATGTCTTGCATAATACACAAGAGAGTGAGTTTCAGACTGAAATCTAATTGAGGGCTGGGAGCGGGAGGGGATTAATATACAGAATAACAGTACCAGAGAATAAGATACAAATAGGAGTACAGTCAAAAGTGGTTCACAATTGATTAACCAATACAGGGATTTCCAGCATTTCTGAAGCCACTCCCCACACTCCTCCCACGTCAGTTCAATGAGCGTTTACACAGCGAGCACTTCCTAACTCTGCTACCTGTTCAGGAGACTAGGCAGCAGCACATCGAGTGTGAGACCCTGCACTATCGCTCACGCAATCCCTTGCGACCCCGAGTCCCGCTAACCCTGCCCGATCCGATCTCCCAAACTCCACCCCATCTAACCAGTGCATCTCCACCCCACATCTTACCCCTATGCCCCACCACTTACAACCTCAAAACTCCGCCCCATTACCACCTCCAACCCTCCCCATCCAAACCCCAAACCTGTCCAACCCCCAACACTGTCCCATTACATCTCGCAAAACATTGACCCCGTCTGACCCCAAACCCCATCCCACCACCAAACCCCGCCCCAATCTGACTCGCACCAACCCTGCCCCCGTCCGACCCCCTGAACGTCGCCCCCGTCTGACCCCCATCTGACACCACATCCCTGCCCCCTCCGAAAACCAAACCCAACTCACATGCAACACCCGCCCCATCCCCGTCCAACCCCGAACAATACAGGCAGATCACAGAGTTTAATAGCATAGATAAGTAAATAATAGGTAAACCACGGCTAAAACAAAAAAAAAACACAGGGACATGCGAACGCGAAAGTTTGTGAATCCATTCATTATTCTAAAAACAGTAGGATAGAAATTGTTTCAAAACCAGTTGGTGCATGTTGTCAGGCTTCTGTCCCTTCTCCCCGATGGTTGCGTTTGTAGAAAACATTACCATGGTGTGATGGAGTTTTGAGAATGCTGGCGGCCTTTCCTTCAGAGCGGGCCTTGTAGATGGATTCTGTAGATGGGAGGTTGGTCTTTGTGATTGTCCAGGCGGACTTCACCACTCTCTACAACCGTATCTGATCTTGAATGGTACTGTTGCCATGCCAGGTGGTGATACATTCAGACAGAATGCACTCGATGGCGCAACCATAAAACTTGGCGAGGGTATTCAAGTCTCTCAGAGGAAATCAGTAGTAATGGTCAGATCTTGGGTACTAAGAATGAATCTTATGTCAAATGGGTTTGTCAAGATTTAAAAGAACATTTGTTACAGGAGACCGTCCTGCCAGGGGCACAGTGAAGAGTTTTAGTAGCAGTAGGCGAGAACATAGGATGGTGTGTTGTTTTTCTGGTGCTCAGTTGAAGGACATTACAAAACATTTGAAGCAGATTGTCAAAGGGAGACTGAGAAGCCGGAAGTTGTTGTATACATTGGGAGGAATGACATTTCCAGGGCAAGGGTTAGGACTTTGCAGAATGAGTATAAGAACTTGGTTGGAAGGTAAATGAACCAGAATATCACAAGTAGTAATATCTGGTTTACTTCTGGTCCCAATTTCAAATCAAGGAAGAATGGGGCTGATAAATAAATGGCTGAAGAGGTGGTGCAAAGTGCAAGGATGGTGTTTATAGGATCATTAGGTTCACTTCTGGGACAGAAGTACCCTGTTCAAAAAGGGAGGGTTTCACTTGAAATGGGAAAGGACCTATATCCGTGTGGGTTCTATTTCGATAGGCCGTGAAACCTTTGTATTGGGGAGGGGGATGGTGGGGCTTTGCTATGTCACGTTTAAAATAGACAGAAAGATGAGGATGAATCTGAATGAGAAAAGGTCAATTTGATTAGAAAAGATAGGCAACAGCAATTCAGAGCCCAAAGTAATTCTGAAGATTTAAACTGCATTTATGTCTATACAGATAATGCTCATGAACTCAGGATATGTCATAATACTCGACTGTCAGTGCTATAACAGAAACGTGGCTGAGGCAAGAACAAGACAGGCTGCTCAATGTTCTGTGTTTTAGATGTTAGAGGAAGGATAGAAAGAAAGGCAAGAGAGAAAGGAGAGGCGCATTTTTGATTGAGGAAGAGAGGAGGGGGCTTAATATACAGAGTAACAGGTACCAGTGAGTGAGTTACAGCTTGGAGTATAGTTGAGGGGTACAGTGTGGTTCACAATTGATTAACCAGTAATGGGGAGTGAACTAAAGACTGGAATCTAACTGAGGACTTTAGGGTGTTTACACATGGAATCACAGATACTCAATTACTACTGTACTTTGTTTAGCTATTACTGAGGGACCATTTAGTGAAAATCTACAGTTTGAAATCATAAATAAGAAAGGGATGGGATTGGACTACAGGCCCCCCAGTAGTCAAAGATAAATCGAGAAGAAAATATGTTGTGATCTCAATTGTATGTGAGAATAATCATGTTGCAATAGCAGGGGAGTTTAATTTTCCTAATCCAACGCCATTTAGAAAAGTGTGGTAAGGAGAGTTCAGAGCATGTTGCTCCTGTTGGAGTGAAAGTAAAGGCTGGGAAGATTAGGGAATATTGGATGAATAAAGGTATTGAAATTCCAGTCAGGAATAAAAATAATCATATTTGAGATACAAATAATTAAGATCAACTGAATCCCTTGAAGACTATAAAGACTATTGGGGGGATTCTTAGGAAATAATCAGGAAGGCAAAGAAAGATATGAGATAGCCCTGGCAGACAAGATCCAGGATAATCCAAAAAGATTCTCCGAAGACATTCAACTGCAGCGAAAGCAAGTCCCCCTTAAAAATTAACAAGGTAATCTTTGTGTTGAACATCAGGAGATGACCATTGTGCATCAGGTTTTACTGTTGAGAAAGAAATGGAAGCTCGAGAGCCGGGAAAATAAATTTTCAAAACAGGTATGACATTACAGAAGAGAAAGTGCTGGAGGTCTTCAAAAACATAAAGGTAGATAAATCTCTACAACCGCAACAAGTGTATCCAATGACATGGTAGGATGTTAGGGAGGACATTGTGGGGCCCCCAGTAGAAATATTTGTATCATCTATAACCACGGGTGAAATCCCAGAGGATTGGAGGGTGGGTCATATTGTACCATTGTTTAAGAAGGGATGGAAGGGGAAACCAGGAAACTATAAACCCTTTAGTCAAACTTCGAAGTTTGATAAGTTGTTGGAAGTGATTATGAAAGATAGGATTTACATGCATCTTGTGGGACAAGGATTAAATAGGGATAGTCAGCGTGGTATTGTGTGAGGAAATCCATGTCTCAGAAATTTGATTGAATTTATTTTAAGAAGTACCCCTAAAGATTGATGAAGGCAGAGCGGTGGACATTGTTTATTTGGACTTCAGCGAAGCCTTTGACAAGGCTCTGCATGGGAATCAAATTAGAAAATTAGATCACATGGGATTCAGGGTGGGCTTGCTATTTGGATACAAAATTGGCTTCTTGGCAGGAAACAGACAGTGATGGTGGATATATCTGTTTTGGACTGAGGCCTGTGACCAGCGGTATTCCACGGGGATCGGTACTGGATCCACTTTTGTTTGTCATTTATATAAATGATTTTGTTGAGACTGTAGAAGGCATGGTTAGTAAGTTTGCCGATGACCCCAAAATTGCTGGTGAAATGGTCAATGAAGAATGTTACCTCAGATTGCAAAGAAATCTCGATCAATTGGGTCAATGAACTGAGGAGTGGCAGCTGGAGTTTAATTTGGAAACATGTGAGGAATTTCATTTTGGTAAAACAAACAATGATATGATTTAATAGTCGGGCTCTAGGTCGTGTTGCAGAATAGAGAGTTCTCGGAGTTCAGGTACATCATACTTTGAAATGTGCATTCTCAGTAGACAGGGTGGTTAAGAAGGCATTTAGCATGCTTGCGTTCATTGCTCAAACCATTGAATATAGCAGTATGGTTGTTATACTGAGGTTTTACGGAGTGTCGGTGAGGCCTCTTCTGGATTAATATATGCAATTCTGATTGTTGCCCTGTTCCAGGAAGAATTAAACTGGAGAGGATTCACGAAAGATTTACGAAGATATTGCCAGTAATGGAGGGTTTCAGATCTAAAAATAGACAGGAAAGGCTAGGACTTTTCTCACTGGAACATTGTAGGTGGAGGGTTGACCTCATTGAGGGTTATACAAATAAGACGTGCATATTGAAGATAAATGATAAGGTATTTTCCCTCAGGAGGGGGAATACCAAAACAAGGGGTCATATTTAAAGATGAAAGAATTAAAAAGGACATGAGGGACAACCTTTTTGCACAGAGAGTGGTTTGCCTCTTGGAATGTACTGCCAGAGAAAATGATGAATGTAGGTACAGTTACAATGATTAAAAGGCGGAGAGGCATAGAGATGTACAGCATGAAAACTGGCTCTTTAGTCCATCTCATCCATCCCAACCAGTTACTCTAAATAAATCATGTCCATTTTGGCAGCAATTGGCCCATATCCCTCTGAACCCTCAAATTCCTACAACCATTTACAGGTGCCTTGTACATGTTGCAATTGTACCACCCTCGACCACTTCCTCTGGCAGCTCATCCCATACATACTCCAACATTGTGTGAAAATGTTGCCCGTCAGGTCAGTTTTAAATCTTTCCCCTCTCACCTTAAGTCAGTGCCCTCTGGTTTTAACCTATCCATGCCCATTTTGATTTTATAAACCTTTACAAGGTCACCCCTTAGCCTCCGTTGCATTGGGAAAACAGCTCCAGTCTATTCACGCTCTCTCAAAAGCTCAAATCCTTCATCCCTGACATCTTTGTCAATTTTGTCTGAACCCTTTCAAGTTTCATATCATCCTTCCTTTAGCAGGGAGACCAGAATTGAATACAGCATTTCAAAATTGGCCCCACCAATGTCCTGTACAGCCAGAACATGACCTCCTAACTCCTATACTTGATGCTCTGACCAATAAAGGAAAGTACAAAAATGCCTCCTTCACTATCATATCTAACTATGACTCCATTTTCAAGGAACTGTGAACCTGATCTCCAAGGTTTCTTTGTTCAAAAACACTCCTTGGGCCTTCCCATTAAGAGGAAAGGTTAGGCAGGATACGGACTAAGCAGAGCCATGTGGGACCTTTTAGTTTTGGCAGATAGTTAGTTTGGACGGGTTGGCCTGAAGTGTCTTTTTCCGTGCTATATGACTCTATGACATTATAGCAGGTAGTCAAAAGACAGTTTAGTCTCTGCACATGCTCTCTTTGACATCCACCCCAGGGGCTGGGACATGGCATGGACAGTATTGTAGGTGGATGGATGGAGACACAGATGTCTCTGATATTCAGTTTGTGTAATGGAGGAACGACAGAATGGGCAGTTCAGGGGATATGAAGACACAGGGGAGGGCAATTAGACAGGGGCCACGGAAGGGAGAGGTGCTAAGTTTGTGAGACTGCAACATTTGCCAGAGTGGGGTGAGATGAAGACACACAGGGGAGGGCAATTAGACAGGTGTCACGGAAGGGGGAGGTGCTAAGTTTGTGAGACTGCAAAATTTGCCAGAGTGGGTTGTGTAAAATTGGGTGCGAGACTTGCAGTTTCAGGATTGCAAGACAGAATTTCGGAAGGAAAGAAATGGAGCAAAATAGAGAGAGAAAGTGAAACGAGAAGAAAGAAAGGAAGAGAGTGTGAAAAAATATCCACAAAGTTGAAAGAAATAGGAGAGAAAAGGACAAAAAGAAATAATGTCAGTAGGAAAGAGAGATAGAATATGGGGAGAATGCGGGTAAGTGGTTTTGAAATGCCCATCAGCAATGATTGAATGGCGGAGTGGACTCGATGGGCCGAATGGCCTTACTTCCACTCCTGTGTCTTATAGTCTTATGGTCTTATAGAGGGGCAGTGTGAGAGAGAAAAAGATTCAGAGAGAGAGAGAGATTAAGGAATGTGAAAGAGACAGAGAGAGAGAGAAAAACGAGGAAAACTCAGAGAGAGATAAACAGGAGTTAAGGAAAGACTTGACATGATGAAAGTGATGATCCTCTCCAATCAGGTTTGTCCCAGCTCTCCCGATGGGCTCGCACACTTTTTCTTTTCCATTAGCTACACACCTTGCTTCAAAGCCTTGCTTTTGGAGGGTCTGGTTCAGGGAGGGAAAGGGGATATTAAAGGATCAAACTGGGATTGTGATTCAAACATTCCCCACACTCGCACAAACACAGACAGACACAACCAGACTGATACTCACTCCCTGCTTAGTGCTCACCGTGAAAGGGACAGAGGCTGCCAGAACCTATTTAGAATACCCCCAGATCTGTCAATCAAAGACGCCCTCTCCACCCAAGTCCCAGCTCGTCCAGTCAGTTCCCAGCTCTCTCTCCCTGTGGGAAAACTCCCCCGGAGATTGGGCATAACCAGAGTATTTTTTGTGGGATTAGAGGGAGGTAGGAAGGGGGAGGGAGGTGTGAGAAGAAGCAATGGGAAATAATTTAGTCCATGCTGCCCTCTGTCTGCTCCTGCTTAGCATTTTACTTTCATGGAAGGAAACCTGTATATATTCTCATCCTGACCAAATTCATTTTATCTTTAGATTTTCCGATTGATCATTGTCAAAATCATAGCTTACGATTGCCGGGAATCAAACCCAGGTCACCTGTTTGGAATGCAATTGTACTCACCACGATAGCATCATCAGTGTCGACTTTAAGTCAACATAATCCCCAAACACATTTCAAAAAGACGTTTATGATGGCAAATTAAACAGAGCCGATGTTGAACCATTGAAGCTGATATTTGCTCAGGTGAGAGTGACTGCTATAAAGAGGCGGATTTGAAGGAGCATCTCAAATCGGATGGTGAGCTGGGTCATTGAAAAGAGCAGAGAGAGTGCAGGAGTCCCTCTGTTTGTGCTTGGATTCCCCGCCAAACCATCAGATGGTTCATGGAAAGGAAGGAAAATGGAAATGGAACAATACCAGAGAATTGAATGGAAATGAATTACTATTAAAAATAAATTTGAAATCAGAAGACACAGAACATGATTTACTCTTGATAGCACTCTTTCCTTTTTTTCCCTTCTTGTCAAGATGTGTGGATCAGCGAATTCAGTGAGGTAGTGTGGAGAGGACACTATCACTGTGTTTCTCTCTCTGGGCCTGTAGTGAACAATGAGCTTTTCCTCCAGCTCATTTAGTTATCTATCCGTGTCACCCACTGAGAACTGATAACTTGTGATGATTGTATCTTTCGTGTCTAACTCCTCTTTCGTTTTTTTGTTTTTGCTGTTCCGCTTTCTACTAACTGTTGCTCCTTACTGACAGTACTTTACACTGGCTTCGCTCCTTCAGTCTCTTTCATTTTGATCCTCAGATAGAGTCATTCCTTGCCCATTAGAAAATGAATGATGTCCTGAAAGGCTGGTAGGTATAGGGAATGTTGGATGAGTGAAGAAATTGAGGGTTTGGTTAAGAAAAAGAAGGATAGATCAAGTGAATCCTTAGAAGAGAACAAAAGAAGTAGGAGTACACTTAAGAGGGAAATTAGGAGTGCAAAAAGGGGACATGAGATAGCTTTGGAAAATAGAATTAAGGAGAATCCAAAGAGTTTTCACAAATACATTAAGGTAAAAAGGGAGCTTGGGAGAGAATAGGGCTCCTCAATGATCAGCAAGGTGGCCTTTATGTGGAGCTGCGGAAAATTGGGAACATATTAAATGAGTATTTTGCATCAGTTTTGTACTGTGGGAAAGGATGTGGAAGATATAAATAGTGGAGAAATATACGGTGACATCTTGTAAAATGTCCAGATTACAGAGGAGGAAGTGCTGGATGTCTTGAACTGCATCAAGGTGGATAAATCCCCAAGATCTGATTAGGCGTACCCTAGAACTCTATGGGACGCGAGAGAAGTTATTGCTGGGACTCTTGCTGAGATACTTGTATCATCGATAGGCACAGGTGTGGTGCCTGAAAACTAGAGGTTGGCTAACGTAGTGCAATTGTTTAAGAAGGGTGGTAAGGACAAACCAGGGAATTTTAGACCAGGGAGCCTGACGTCGTTGGTGGGCAGGTTATTGGAGGGAATCCTGAGGGATAAGGTGTACATGTATTTGGAAAGGACTGATTAGGAATAGTCAACATGGCTTTGTGGGTGTGAAGTCATGTCTCATCAGCTTGATTGAGTTTTTTGAGGAAGTAAAAAAGAGGATGAATGAGGGCATAGCGGTAGATATGATCCGTATGGACTTCAGTAAGGCGTTCGATAAGGTTCCACATGGGAGACTCTATGACTATGTTGGTATTCCTCCTTCTCCTTCTAATAATGCCTCGTTCCATTATCTGCGGCAGCTAATATTGGCTCTCAGTTACTTGGATTTGTTCACCAATTGGGTTATTTTTATGACTGGATATTTCACTTCATATTTTAAATGGTCTCTGTATTTTTTTCTGTGTCACTACATAAATACGTGCATTTGTGAAGCAACTGAGGTTCTGCAGCATATATGTGACTTCTTTAAAGAGACGAAAATCATAGTAATCCAAGGAATCAGCAGCTTGAAAAAAAACTTTAAAACATGCAGAAACTACAGAATTATAAAGCTGGTGGTAATAGGAAAGAGTAATGTCACAGAATTCTTTCTGCCCTCTATCTCTGGGTCATCCTGTACTTTTCCCTGAGCCCTCAGTCCCTGACGCATCTTCACGGCCTCGAAGATGTGTGTGGCAGTCAGAATGTTGAGAAAGAGAATAAAAATGAAGGGCAACATTGTTGTTAAAAATATTCAAAGTATTGAAAACTTTCCCACCCGCCAGTGTCATAACTGGACCTCATTTTACATTCCCATGGAACATTGTTGATAGTCCTTCCAGGTATATATCGAAAGTAGTTGGGATGTGCTTTAAAGAAAACAAAATACAGATTGTTGCTACAACCCTCTTTGCAGTTTTCTCTGTACAATACTTAGATTTCATCTGATGAAAACAAATGGCAACAAATTGATCAAAAGATAAAGCAACTGTGTACCAGACAGAGCAATCAATGGTCAAGCAGACAAGGACATTGATAACACTACAAACAGGAGTGATGTCCAGGAATGATTTGGGCGGCATCATGGCACAGTAGTTAGCACTGCTGCCTCATTGCCCCGAAAACGCGGGTTCAATCCCAGACTCAGGCGACTGACTGTGTGGAGTTTACACAATCTCCCCATGTCTGTGTGGGTTTTCTCCGGGTGCACCGGTTTCCTCCCACAGTCCAAAAATATGCAGGTCAGGTGAATTGGCTAAATTGCCCATAGGTAAATGTAGGGTAATGGGTGGGTTGCACTTCGGTGGTTCGGTGTGTACTTGTGGTCCGAAGGGCCTGTTTCCACACTGCAAGTAATCATTAAAAAATAAATCCAGAAAAACCGGGAATAATTAATGAAAATCGGTCAAGTACGATGTCAAAAGCAATGAATCGCAGATCAGATGTTGCCATGGCCACCCGATAGTGAGTGGTGCATGCAGAAAGACCTCTCTTCAGCCGACCTAAGTTCATTATAACCACGAGACTAACTGTAAGAGACAAAGAAATAGACAGGATTGAAGTTACTGATCAAACATTCTCTGATGTCTGAGCCCAGATGTAAGTAATGGCATAAAGATAATTCTTGCTTCATGTCATATGATGTTTAAAGAATATGAACTGCAGCAGCAACCTCTCTTTGAATGAATGTACTCAATGATATTATGGAGTTGGCAAATAGGTTACTCAGACTAGCTAGAGATTCCCGTAAGACCTGAACATCCATTCAATGACACCTTGAATCAGTAAAATGATGAATGGGAGACACCCAACATGGAGATGGATTGCAAAATGTCAGTATTTGGATTTAGAGTCTCCACAGCTCAGATTGCCCTCAGAATTGTATATCCAAACTGTATGAACGACAACACATGGCATTGAGTCACTCCAAAGTGGCCAGGAATGAATGCTGTCCACAATTTGGATGAGCATATGATCACGCACTAAGTCCCTCCCTCGTGGACAGGATTGAACATCCTGACGAATTGTACCATGGAAGTGTTCAGCAGTGATTCAACCACCATGTCCCAAGCTGCAAGAAATCATAAGAACTGTAACATTGACACAGACTCACTCACACAGACTGAGGATGTTCACCACAGCCCCCACCCAAATAAAACCTGAAGCCATACTGCATTGTTCATTGCAACGTTCGGTTTAGAAATCACACATTTTATCAGGGATTAAACGAAGCTTCTTTACTGATGTCCATGCTCATGCTATCAAACTCCTCTCCTTGTGAATAGAAATCTCTCTCGCAGATTCAGAAAACACACTGGGGCTAGAAACCCCCATCACCCAAGCAGCATTCTCCATGGCAATCATCAGAGACTGTTTCTGTGATACGATTATAGAAACCCTACTGTGCGGAAGGAGGTCATTTGGCACACGACTCTGCAGCACCCTCTGAAGAGCATCCCACCCAGACCCCACAGAATGGTTGTGGCTTTTATCATGACTTACTCACGTAACCCGATATCCTGGGCACTATGGGGCAATTTAGCTTAGCTGACCAATCTAATGTGCACATCTTTGGATTATGAGAGGAAACGCAAGCAGACACGGGAAGAATGTGCCAGCAGACCCAAGTGTGGAATCGAACTGTGAGGCCAAACTCTAACCAGTACGCCACCATGCCACCCTTAAATCTCTGTGGATTCATACCATTGCTAAAAGTGTTGGAGCACAATGGCCTAATGAATTGACAAGACTGTCAATTCATAGATGTAGGTAATGATCTGGGGAGCTGGGTTCATCATTCCTCATTGCAGATGGTGAAATCCTAATGAGTCTAATGATGACGACGTAATCGTTGCCGGTTGTCAAGAAGAAAACCCATCTCATCCACTGATGTCCTTTAGGGAAGGCAATCTGTCATCCTTATCTCATCTACCCTACATGTGACTCCAGACTCATGACGACCTGATTAACTGTTACTGTCCCTCTGGGCAATTATGTAAGGGTGGTAAATGTTGACCACACCAGCCACACCCATATCCATTCAATGAAATAAAAGAGAATGGAGTTTATCATGCGCAGCCAACTACCTGCTGCAGTCATTGCTCCTTTTTAGATCTTTGTCTGCGATTGCATATCCCTACACTGTGTCCTTCATCACAAAGATGAAATTATCGACTTCAATGTTACTCCAATTTCAAAGATCATGAATTGGAGAAAGAAGAGGCATACATCCTCTGGTGTTGGGTCGTTAGTGTTTAGCAATGGAGGAGGCCGAGAACCTGCATGTCCTTGGCTGAGTGCGAGGGGGAATTGAAGTGTTCAGCCATGGTGTGGTGGGTTTGGTCCATGTAGGTTTCGCAGTGATGTGGAGTGCAAAACCTACGCCTACTCCTCCCTGTTCATCTCCGTCCAAAACCACAAAAGATCCTTCAACATCCAACAGAAATTTACCTGTACTTTCACCGATATCATCTATTGAATCCTTTGAACCTGATGTGGTGTCCTCCAGATGTGGGAGATGGAACGCCAACTTGTGGATAGTTTCAACATCACTGGGACACTCACAGCAACCAATCCCACTGCCCCGTGGTTGAACACTTCAACTCCACCTCCCACTCCCCAAGGACATGCAGTTCCTGGCCTCCTCGATCGCCAAACTCGAACCACCTGACGCCTGGAGGTAGAACGCCTCATCTTCGGCATTGGGACCTTCTAACCACACGGGATCAATATGAATTTAACTAGTTTCCTCATTTGCCTCCATACATATTAACACAGTCCCAACCCTCCAACTCGGCACCGCCCGCTTGAGATGTCCTACCTCTCCATCTTCCTTCCATCTATGATATTTTTTACAGGAGATGGGGTGGGAGGAGGTGTAGTCTAGGTGGCAAAATGTGTTTTTCATCAGGGAAGTGGCACAGTGGATCAATCTTTCTGATGCAATGAGGTCCTGTTTCTTCAATTCCAAAATAGTTCAGCTGAGGCAAAATGTTATTGTTGGAAAGTTGTGTAGAAAAATATCAAACAAATTTCATATGGTTTCCGATAAGACTGGAAGATTCAGAGAACGTAACTGCCATAGTGCCAGACGTTAGTGCAATACAGAAAACTCTTTCATTAAAAATAACAACAAGCAGATATTGCAGGAAAAGATCAGCAGGTCTGGCCGGATCTGTGGAGAGAAATCAGTGTTAATGTTTCAAAACCAGTAACAGATTTACTGTGATTTCTCAGTAAATCTGTTACTGGATCTGAAACATTAACACTGATTTCTCTCCACAGATGCCACTAGGCCTGCTGACCTTTTCCAGAAATTTCTAATTCTGTTTCTAATTTCCAGCATCCGCAGTTATTTCTATATTTTGTTTTCCCGAAGACAGTGATCTGGAGCAAGAGCATTTTGTCATGGGCTGCCCTTGGAGTTTTTATTAATTCTTCACTTGAAGTTCAGTCTTTACTACCCCAAAGGATCCTCTTCACTGATGTCTGGTACTGTGTGATCCAGTGCTCTGTGTCTGCGTGGGTTTCCTCCGGGTGCTCCGGTTTAGTCCCACAATCCAAAAATGTGCAGGTTAGGTGAATTGGCCGTGCTAAAATGCCCATAGTGTTAGGTGAAGGTGGAAATGTAGGAGTATGGGTTTGGGTGATATCCGCTTCGACGGGTCGGTGTGGACTTGTTGGGCCAAAGTGCCTGTTTCCACACTGTAAGTTATCTAATCTAATCTAATCTAATCTAATCTAATCAAATCTAATCTTTTCCCAGGATGACCAATTCCACCTCACAAAGTCCCAGATGGCTTCCTTCACCCATGCTCGCAATTTCCCATTCCATGTGGTTGACGATGCCCTCCAGGACATTTCATCCACTTCATGCAACACTGCCCTTGAACCCCACCCATCACAACGCAACAAGGACAGAACCCGCACTAGTCCTCAACTTCCACCCGAACATCCTCCGCATACAATGCATCATCTTTCGCCAGTTCCACCAAATCCAAACGGACTCCACCACCAGGGATATATTTCACGCCCAACCCCTATTACTGTTCTGAAAAGACCATTCTCTCAGCGACTCCCTCATCAGGTCCACACTCCCCCAACAGCCCACACCTCGCTACTTTACCTGCCACCGCAGCAAGTGAAAACCTGCACTCACATCACTCCCCTCACCTCTCTCCAAGACCCCAAGCGATCCTTCCATATCTGTCATAAATTTGCTTGCACCTCTGCCAATTTCGCCTACTGCCTCCGTTGCACCTGGTGTGGTCTCCTGCACATCAGAGAAACAGTACGCCTTCTTGCAGATCATTTCAGAGAAACCTATGGGACACGTGCACACACCGACCCTACCGCCCATGGCTGAACACTTCAACTGTCCCTCCCACTCCATCAAGGACATGCAGGTCCTGAGACTCTTCCACCGCCAAACCATTACCACCATGAGCCACGGAGGAGGAAGGTCACATCTTCTGCCTTGGTACCCTGCAACCACACGGGATAAATGTGCGTTTCGACAGCTTCCGCATTTCCCCACTCCCCACAATATCCCAGCCTGAAGCCTCCAACCCGGTACCACGCTCCTGACCTGTCCATCACTCCCCCCGAATTATCACCTTCTCCGTCACCTTCATCCACCACCCGATTAATCAGCTTCCTTTCCCCAAACCCCACCCTCTCCCATTTATCACTCAGACCCAACCCACAAGCAACATTCATAATGAATGTTATATCCTAGAAACGTCGATTCTCCTGCGCCTCGGATGCTGCCTGACCTGCTGTGTTTCTCCAGCACTACATTCATGACATTGCCGGATATATCCCAGCCATCAGTATTGATGCAGAATCCCTGAGATTTACAATGTGCTGTGTGTGCTATCGTTACTGCAAACATTTATGAACATCCAAGTGCGAGCTGGCAATAACAAGTCCCTTCAATACTAACTCACTCCAACCGCAACTCAATTTCCATCCTGCGATAGCCATAAAACAGTCTGGGTTTAGTCAGCACCTAAACGTGACCTCCTATAAACCAGCCCGTTCCCCCCAAAAACCATAATCAGTGTTTGGACAGACATCCTGTGTGATTGTTGGTGCAATGATGTCCCATGTTATGGTGCAAAAAACATCATGCAAACCCGGGTCAACAGGCAGTACAATGCATATGTCATTTTGACAATCAAAGAATTCAACAATGCACATTATAATTCGAATTGTGTGCGACTGATGGACATAAATCAACAGGTGATACAGATTTATTATCAAACTCACCAATTCACTGAGTTCTGAACATCAGATCAACTGAAGGTCCCAACAGCAGGGTTAACTATCAGTCCATATGGCCGGATGCTCTTGATCCCAGTTGGACCCCTGGAGCAACAAAACAATATCAAATATCCTGAATTGCATATCAATCACCTTAAACCAACTTGACCTTTACCAGTGAAAAATTCCGGTGAACCACCAAACCTCCACCGTTCTAAGCCCTGTGGACCAGGTAGAAGAGCAGAGATTTCAGAAAGTTTTCGGAGCACTGCACTCCATGGTGTAACACTATGGCCTCACAGTGAATCGGTTTTAAAATATATACAGAGGATTCATCTGACTATACCCACAAAATAACAATAACAAAAATCAAAATAATAATATTATGTACCCAAACCGGTACCCAAAGACTAAATAACAATCACATTGACCAGTATTGTTCCAGGAAGATCAAAGAATAACAAAAACAAAGGACACCGTGGGAAATACCCTATTGGACAAAGTTGTTTGATCCTCTGTGTGACAGCTGCTACCACTATACTCCAGATCTCAGTGTTTATCCAAATAAAGTCCACACCACAGCACTGTCCAACGTTTTACAAATGACACAACTCTCTCGTCTTTTTGAAGATCAAATAATCCAATATTATGCATCATAATTGGAATCTTGTACTCAATGCCACTCCTAGTGAGCTATCTTCACAAATATCAAGCTTCCACACATACACAGACTGAAAAAAAAACAGACAAGATAGTCAAAGCTGGCAGTTACTTCTCACTCTGTAATGACTTGCTCAACTCGATCGTTGCCCACCTGTTGCATCTGGGCTCCCGTTTGGAACGAGCTGCGTGAGCAAGATCAACCAACACAACCCTTCACATCAAGGAATGGGAAACACAATGTATCACTAAGAGATGGGTTGTTACAAAACCCATCTGAACAATAGCAGTCTTTGAACTCCCACAGACAGAGAGTGGTGTTGCTCAACACTTTCTAGTCCAGACAGGGCCGGTGCTCAGCCAAACCCCATCAATGTGGCCTCAGGGCAAACCCATTCTGCACAGTATAGAGAAACAGACAATGTTGCCCTTCACTGAGGAATCTACTAGTCAAACAAGTAGATTATTTCGACCCAGTAAGTGAGGACACTGGTATCTGGCATCAATATTAGCCCCGCTGAATGGAAATAAAATGATTAAGAATCATAGAGTGTAATAAGTCTGATTTAATGCTGAAATGTATCCAACTTAAGTTGTTCCAAGCCTTATCAGGAATACTAACAACAGCCAGGATTATGTAGTATGCTTTGGCGACTACAAATTGTCGATTGACTCTTCTTCTGTCCGAAATCTATCACCTCACACTTCTTCATATCAGACTTCACCATTCTGTCTACCTGTGACACCACTTTCAAGATAGTATGCATCTGAACCCTACGCTTACTATCCTCACAGGAAAACATTCCAAACTCGCACCACCCATTGACTGAAATCACTTCCTCTCAAAAAACTTTCTATATGTGAGTACAGAGTGCCAGTCGTAGAATTAGTCTAGTTCAACATCCCTTCCTCACTGAGAACGGAAGTTTCCTCTCAACATTAGTTTGTAAGATTCATGTAACAACGATGTTATTGTTAATATCTGTGAATTAGGATTAATCATTATTTGTGCAGAAGAAGCATTTTCTTACCATAAGCCTGAGCACATTCTCAACAACCATTTCTGAGTAGGCAAACCTTTTACTCACGCAGCTGCCATCATTTCGCAGCTGATAGCAATAGAAATGATCAATGATTGACCAGAACCGCCGAAAGAAACAACATAGAATGTAGAGCAGTACAGCACAGAACAGACCCTTCAGCCTACGAAGTTGTGCCGACCATTGATCCTCATGTTAGGTGAACCTAATGTACGAAGTCTCAAAATTCTGTGACCATCTGCATGTCCAGCAGTCTCTTAAATATCACCAATGAACTCGCTTCCACAACTGCTGCTAGCAATGCATTCCATGCTCTCACAACTCTCTGCGTTAAGAATCCGCCATTGACATTCCCTCTATATGTTGCTCCAAACAGCTTAAAACTATGTGTTAACAATTTCTGCCCTGGGAAAATGTTTCTGGCTGTCAACTGTATCTATGCCTCTCATTATCTCGTACACCTCAATAAGGTCCCCTCTCTTCCTTCTTTTTTCCAATGAAAAACGTCCGAGCTCAGTCAACCTCTCTTACATAAACCCTCCCTTCCAGGCAGCATCCTGGTAAACCTCCTCTGAACCCTCTCCAAAGCATCCACATTTTTCCTATAATAGGGCGACCAGAACTGGGCACAGTATTCCAAGTGCGGTCTAACCAAAGTTTTATAGAGCGGCAACAAGATCTCACGTCTCTTAAACTAAATCTCCCTGTTAATAAAAGCCAAACACCATGTGCTTTCTTAACAACCCTGTCCACTGGGTGGCAATTTTAAGGGATCTATGTACCTGCACACCAAGATCCCGCTGTTCCTTCACATTGCCGAGAATCCTGTCTTTAATCCTGTGCTCAGCTTTCCAGTTCGACCTTCCAAAATGCATCACTTCGCATTTATCCAGGTTGAACTCCATCTGCCACCTCTCAGCCCATCTCTCCATCCAGTCAATGCCACGCTGCAGCCTACAACAGTCCTCTATACTGTCAACGACACCTTCAACCTTTGCGTCGTCTGCAAACTTGCTAACCCATCCTTCAATCTCCTCATCCAAGTCATTAATAAAAATTACAAAGAGTAGAGGCCCAAGAACAGAGCCCTGTGGCGCACCACTCGTCACTGACTTCCAGGCAGAATATTTCCCTTCCACGACCACTCGCTGTCTTCTGCCGACCAGCCAATTCTGTATCGAGATAGCTAAATTTCCCTGTATACCATTCCTCCTGACCTTCCGAATTAGCCTATCATGGGGGACCTGAACAAATGCCTTACTGAAGTCCAAATAGACAACATCCAGCGCTCATCAACTTCTCTAGTAACATCCTCAAAGAACTCAATAAGACTGGTGAGGCATGAACTGCCCCTCACAAAGTCGTCCTGACTGCCTTTAATCAAGCCATGCTCTTCCAGATGGTCATAAATCCTATCCCTCAGAATCCTTTCTAACACCTTGCAGACGACAGACGTGACATTGACTGGTCTGTAATTGACAGGGAATTCCCTATTTCCTTTCCTGAAGAGAGGAATTTCATTTGCCTCCCTCCAGTCCTCAGGTACGACTCCGATGGAGAACGAGGATGCAATGATCTTCGCAAGCTGCGAAGCAATCACACTTCTCACTTCCCAAAGCAGCCGAGGACAAATCTGGTCTGGCCCTGGCGACTTGTCAATCTTAATGTTTGTCACAATTTTCAACACATCAGCTTCCTCAATCTCTATCTGTTCTATCATACTTACCTGCTCCTGAATGGTTTCATTCACCTCAAGGTCCTTTTTCTTTTGTAAAGACAAAAGCAAAAACTCACTTAGGGCTTCACCTACCTCCTCCGACTCTATACACAAGTTCCTTATGCTATCCCTGATCGGCCCTATTCTTTCTTTGATCATTCTGTTATTCCTCACATACGTGTAAAGTGTCGTTGGATTCTCCCTAATCCTTCCTGCCAAGCCTTTTTTGTGCCCCATCCTGGCTCTCCTCAAACCATTTTTGAGCTCCTTCCTCGTCTGCACGTAATCGTCTAGAGCTGAGCAAGATCCTTGCTTCCTCCACCTTCCGTAAGCTGCCTTCTTTCTTTAGACGAGAAGATCCCCCACTCTCGTCATTCAAGGTTCCTTTATCTTACCCCTTCTTGCCTGTCTCAGAGGAACACGTTTGTGCATCACTCGCAACATATGTTCCTTAAACAGTCTCCATATATTTATTGTGCCCTTTCCATGGAACAATTGCGCCCAGTCCATGCTTCCCAACGCACGTCTGATAGTATCATAGTTTTCTTTTCCCCAATTAAATATCCTCTCATTGTGCCTGCTTCTCGCCTTCTCATAGCTATGTAGAATGTGAGGCAGTTGTGGTCACTATCACCAAAATGCTCTCCCACCGCAAGGTCTGACAATTGGCCCGGCTCATTGCCGAGCATCAAATCCAAAATGGCCTCTGCCCTCATCGGCCTGTCAACGTACTGAATTAGGAAACTCTCCTGCACACACCTCACAAGAACAGCTCCTTACAAACCATCTGGTCGAAGGAGGTTCTAATCAATATTGGGAAATTTATAGTCACCCATTTCAACAACCTTACTACATTCACGCATTTCCAAAATCTGCCTACCTGTGCTTTCTTCAATCTCCCTGCTGCTTTGGGGGCCCGTAGTAATCTTCTAATGAGGTGACTGCTCCCTTGCTGTTCCTAATTTCCACCCAAACTGAAGCAGTAGGCAGACCCTCCTTGACAATGGTAACTTCTGTAGCTGTGATACCCTCTCAGATTAGCAGTGCTACAAGCCCTCCTCTACCCTCCCCCCATTCGTTTTAAATGTTCTAAACCCTGGAACATCCAGCAACCATTCCTGCCCCTGAGAAACCCTCGTCTCTGTTGTGGCCACAATATTATATCACCAGTTACTGATCCATGTTCTAAGCTCATCACTTTTATTCCTGATATCCCTTGCACTAAAGCAAACACACTTTAACCGATCCCTTGGTTCTTTCCCAGTAAATTCCTTCCCACTGGCTGCGCTACATCTTGCTATTGCCTCATCGTCATCAACCCTCACCACCAGTATACAGCTCAGGTTCCCACCCCCCGCCATACTAGTTTAAATGCTACTGAACAACTCGAGCAAACCTTCCACCCAGGGCATTGGTCCCTTTCCAGCTCGAACCCGTCTTTTATGTACAT
Source organism: Hemiscyllium ocellatum (assembly GCF_020745735.1). Classification (NCBI taxonomy): domain Eukaryota; kingdom Metazoa; phylum Chordata; class Chondrichthyes; order Orectolobiformes; family Hemiscylliidae; genus Hemiscyllium; species Hemiscyllium ocellatum. The sequence continues at coordinate 29,398,184 of NC_083440.1, read as the reverse complement.
GTCCCACCTTTCCAAGAGGGCACCCCAATTATCTACATCTCTGAAACCCTCCCTTCTACATCAGCTGCGCAGCAACGTGTTAAGCTGCGTCTGCTCCCCTTTCCTCGCCTCGCTATCTCGTGGCACTGGTTGTAAACCCAAGAAAACTATTCTGTTCGTCCTGCTTTGCAGCTTCCAACCTAACTCCCTGAAATCACTTTTTATATCCTCGATCCTTTTCCTGGTTATATCATTGGTGCCAATATGTAACACGATTTCTGGTTGTTCGCCCTCCCTTTCAGAATCTTATACACCCGATTGCAGAAGTCCCGGACCCTGGCACCAGGGAGGCAACAAACCTTCTGGGAATCCTGATCCTGACCACAAAATCTCCTGTCAATTTTCCCAACAATCGAGTCTCCAACCACTAGCGCTTTTCTGTTCTGCCCCTTCCCTTCTGAGCCACGGAGTCAGGTTCAGTGCCAGAGAACTGGCCACTATAGCTTTCCTCTGGTAGGTCATTCCCCCCAGCAGTATCCAAAACGATATACTTATTGCAGAGGGAATTGTCCACAGGGGATCCCTGCACTGTCTGTCTGTCACCTTTCCTCCCCCCGACTGTAACCCACCTATCCTTATCCTGACACTCAGGAGTGACCAACTGCCGGCAATTCCTCTCAATTACCCCCTCAGCATTTCGAATGATCCACAATTCATCCATCTCCAACTCCAACTCCATAACATCGTTTTCAAGGAGCTGGAGTTGGGTGCACTTCCCGCAAATGTAGCCAGAGGAGACAGGGAGAGTAGCTAATATATGTGGTCACTTACATACCTTCCCGGAAGCCCCTCTGGTGGGAGTCACTTCCGCAGCTGCTCCCGCTCCTTCTTTGGAGCGAAAACACCTCTGTCCACTACCGGTGGTTATGTTTAAAAAAAAAATCTCCCTTACCTTAGCTGTAGCCTTAATGGTTAGTCTTACTCCGCTGCTAATCCCACGCAGAAAGGTCGCTGTCGTCGAAGGGTAAGTACTTATAATCATTCGTTTCCTTCCAGGCAGCCCCTCTGGGCCGCGTCACTTGCGCAGCTGCTCCCACTACTTAACTGTAGCCTTCCTGGTTCGCCTTACCTCCGCTGCTGCTCCCACTCAAAAAGGTAGCTGGCTTAGTATCTATATTGAGACACTTGAACCACGTAATTATAATGGATTTCAGAGTTGGAAACGTGGATTTTTAAGAAAGGAAATTTCAGTTTATAATGAAGACTCTTAACAAAACTCACAATCAACAGGAAAAATCCTTGTAATTTAACAGCCGAGTGGAATATGCATGTAATAGAACAATCCTGATCCAATTTAATGTATGCAACCCGAAGCAGATGTGCATCATTTTTGTGACATGAAAATCTGTTTGTTCTTATTAATTGACAGTGAATTTTCTCAGCAACCTGTTCAGTTTCGCTCAATTAGTGAATATAATTATATGAGTCAATATTTTTTTTTAAAAATGTATTAGTCCTGGATTACATAATTAGAATTAATGGTTTTTATACATTTATGCATTGTTATTCATCTGTGCCCGTGTGTCATGGTTAATTAGAGGCATAGCTGCATTGTTTAACATTCACCTGGCCCGTCTCTTAAGACAAATTAAGCATTGTTCAGCCAATTGCAGTGCAAGGAAGCGATCTGATGGTAAGTGTAGGATGCATAGCGATAACAATGAGTTGAAGTTTAAGTGCTGTAAAACGAACGAAAGTTCCACTTGGGACCCTGAACCTATGTCTGACAGACTGAAAAAACTTAAGGATGGGATGATACTGAAAGGGATGAGGAATGGGGATTTTATTTCAGGATACCCACCGAGCCCCTAAAATCTCCTCCACACACAACCTGTTTCTAAACCTTCTTCTTACTCTGAAGATGAAGGATCCACTATCAGTCACCGGACTCATCGCTGACATCATGGGGATGAGCGCCCTGGGCCATCCTCAGTAAGAGTCTGGCACAGGAAACGGAGTAATGTTCATGAACCGAACATCTAACTACGAGGAGAAACTGGCCCTATTTCCTCATTATGTCCAGAGGGCAATACAGATGGACAATGCCACTCCTCAGGACTTGTTTGCGCATTGCTGTTGATCCTGTCCTCTGCAGAATTTACCAAGTGTCAAAGATGGGCCAGGGTATCACAGACTGGAATCTAATCGTGAACCCTGGGAGTCAGGAGGTGATTATTGGGAATGGTTTGTGACCTGTTTCAGAACATTTGCAGTTGATCAAGCCTTTTAATCTTGAAGCTGACTCACATCTTTTTTAATGCCATGTTTTCGCAATGTATTCATTATGGTGTACTGTCATGATCCAAACAAACAATATGATCTGATCAAAAAAATCCCAGTCGCAAATGGGGCGAGTGGTGATCTTCTATTGGGGATGCACAGAACGGGACCTAACCACGATCCAAGTTACAGGGAAAAAAACCCGAATATGTCCATGACTCGCAAACGCTATATCCCATGAGCCAACCCCCATCGAGGTTGATAGAGAGCAGCATATCCACTGAGGGCGGAACCTACCTTAGATGCCTGCCCAGCGACCACTTCTGAGCAACCCTTTCCTGAGGGTACCCGGGAAAATGGGGACAGGCAGGCTCCGATATTACACCTTTGGGAGTGGGAACAAGTCAGCTAACTCCTCCAGGGACGAATGGCAGACCATAGCATTAATTGTGGGAGATATGGGCATTGTGAACGAAATTCCCTTATCGTTGGAGCTTGGAGCTAACTCAGGGATCGACAGGCTTGCATGCTATGAAAAGGAAAATCTGAAAATATCTACCAACTCTTGTGCTTTTGGCAAAAGCCACAATTTCGGAGCCTTGTGGGAACACAGAGGATTTAACTTCCACAACTAATTTCCACGGGATAGCTTATTCGAAATGCTGGGTTTGTCCAACCAGTCTGGCAGTTATCAAATGTTCAGCTCACGCTGAGACAACTGATGCAGTCTTCAAAGGAAATGAGTGGGTAGGTGCAAACGTCTGGCCCCATTGTGTTCCGAGTCAAACCCGGTTAGACAAAATATAAGGCTGGGTATGCCAGAACTGGGTAAGGTACAGAATTCACAGGAGGGGATTCACATTGCGGAACAGCACAAATATTGGACTCAAAAGGAGTGCGCCCTCGATACTCAAACCAAGCTGTGCGTGACCCTTGCGTGACATGTTTGGGTTCCTTCTTTGCTCGTACCCTCATTGATTCTGTGCATAATTGGATACGTATGGGCAAAGTGGGAATGGTGAATACTTTATTCCAAACCTGATGGCACCGGAATTTCCAAACATCAGCGAAGAAAAGAACATAATCATGGTCGAATTGTTTTAAAAATGTCAAATGTGTAAAAGGGATGTCCCGGCCGTTTGGAACTGCACGCTTGCATGGTGGGCCCTTCTACTTGTCTACAACTTGTTTTAATAGATTTATCCCGAGTCCAATGGTATAAAAACGTTCTCTTGAGAGGAGATGTATTCAGGAGCTTGGTCAAAATCATACCAACGGCTGATAATCCTCCTCCAACAGTGGTTTAAGTGGTGTGAAAATATCTGCATAAATTTACCAAAACTTTTCAAAGTTTGCATTCACAGGTACGCAATGATAAGTTGATCTGGGAGACCTCAGGTTATAATAACCTCACTCAGACCTTTTCCAATAATCCCAAGGTAAAGGTCCACCCATGGGGGCCACCTGCTTTAAATGCAGCTCCAAGTCAGGGTGGAATGTTGGAACAAGGAAATGTAACCATTCCCTGCTCCTCAACACATCCAGGCACTGATCAATTTCCTCTTGGAGTATTGTGATCCGACTACAAGTGCTACGTTTGAACCCCTTTGGGCTGCAATACAGTCGAATCACTGACGAACGGATAATGGCACCTATTTCACATGCAGCCACAAGGTCTATACCTGGCTCCCACACTCCTGCACGGAGTGTTGCTATCCCGGTGATGTGGCTCCCATTGTATGACTGGTACTCCTCCACATTGCAACAACCTTCACCTCATACCAAGAGAAGTCTAAGAGATACTGAGTGGCTCTTGGCCATTATCTTCTTGCCTTGATGGAACCGCTCGGCTAATAATGAATATTAAACTAATGCAAACAAAGAACATCACAGTACAGTACCTGCCCTTTTTGGATCCGCATGGATAAGAAAGGAAGTTAGTCACATAGACCATCACAACACAGCACAGGCATTGTATGGAACCGCTCGTCTAATAACAGAAGTTAGATTAATGCAACATTCAACATTACAGTGAAGTACATTACCTTTATGGAGCTGTTTGGCTGATAAAGGAAGTTCGACAAATATAATATAGAACATTACAGCACAGTATAGGTCCTTCTTGGAACTGCTTGGCCAATAAAGGAAGTAAGACTCATTGAGCATGGAACATTACAGCGCAGCAAAAGCCCTTTCTGGAATAGCTCAGCTAATACAGGGTGTTAGACTCAGAGAACATGGAGCATTACAGCCCAGTACAGACCATTTATGGAACCACTCAGCGAATAACACACCTTGACTAATCCAATAGAGAACATTACAGTGCAGTACAGGCCCTTTATGGAACTGCTTGTCTAATAAAGTACACAAGACTCGTATAACCTTAGTGGAATGGGTCTCGTTGGGTTGGTATTCGGAGGGCCGGTGTGGACATGTTGTGTCGAAGGGCCTGTTCCCACTGTAAGTAATCTGTAAGTAATCTTGAACACAGTGCATTACAGAACAGTAGAAGCCATTTATGGAGCCTCTCTGCTAATAAATGAAGTAAGACACTTAGAAGATAGAACATTAAAGTGCAGTCCAGGCCCTTAATACAATTGCTCGGCTGATAAAGTAAATTTGGCTAATACAACATAGAACATTACAGGGCAGTACAGACCCTTTAAGGAACCGCTAGGCTAATAAAGGAAGTAAGACTCATACCACATAGAACGTTACAGCACAGTACAGGACCTTTATAGAACCACTTGATTAACAAAGAAAGTTACAGTCATAGAACGCAGCACATTACTGCGCAGCACAGGCAGTTTATGGAACCGCTCAGCTATTAATAGACAATAATCTAATACGACATAGCACATTACAACGCAGTACAGGTTCGTTATACAACCGTTCTGCTAATAACAGAAGGTAGATTAACACAACATAGAACATTACAGCTCAGTACAGGCCCTTTATTTAACCGCTCAGCTGATTAAGGAATTTAGACTCATGCAACATTGAACATTACAGTGCAGTACATATCTATGAAGTAAGATTCATATGACATGGAGCATAACATTGCAGTACAAGCACTTAATGGAAACACTCAGCTAATAAAGTAAGGTGGACACTGAGAACATGGAACATTCCAGCGCAGGACATGCCCTGCATGGAAGCACTTGTCAAGCACAGCGTGTTAGGTGCAGAAGTTAGAACATTACAGTGCAGTACAGGCACTGTACGAAACTGATCGTTCGATAATGGAAGTTAGAGCAATAGAACATGGAGCATTACGGTGCAATACAGGCACTTTAAGGAAATGCTTGGCAAATAAAGGAAGTAAGATTGATAGAACATAGAACATTACAGCGAAGTACAGGCCCTATGTGGAACCACTCAGCTAATACAGGAAGTTAGACTCATAAGACATGAAGCATTACAGCGCAGTACAGGCCATTTATGGAATAGTTCTGCTAAGAAAGGAAATTTGACTAATACAACATCGAACATTATAGCGCAATACCGGCCGTATATGGAACCACAAGGCTAATTTGGGAGGTTAGACTCATAGAACATGGAACATTACAGGGAAGTACAGGCTCATGGTGCAACTGCTCGGCTAAAACAGAGAGTTACGCTCATAGATCATAGAACATTACAGCGCAGTCCAGGACCTTTATGGAACTGCTTGTCTGATAAAGCAAGTGAGACAAATAAAACATAGAACATTAAGTGGGCGGCACGGTGGCACAAGTGGGCGGCACGGTGGCACAGTGGTTAGCACTGCTGCCTCACAGCGCCTGTAGACCCGGGTTCAATTCCCGACTCAGGCGACTGACTGTGTGGAGTTTGCACGTTCTCCCCGTGTCTGCGTGGGTTTCCTCCGGGTGCTCCGGTTTCCTCCCACAGTCCAAAGATGTGCGGGTCAGGTGAATTGGCCAAGCTAAATTGCCCGTAGTGTTAGGTAAGGGGTAAATGTAGGGGTATGGGTGGGTTGCGCTTCGGCGGGTCGGTGTGGACTTGTTGGGCCGAAGGGCCTGTTTCCACACTGTAAGTCTAATCTAATCTAATTACAGCTTAGTACAGTCACTATATCGAACCAGCTGCCTGATAATGGATGTTAGACTCACAGAACATGCAGCATTTCAGTGCAGTACACTGCATTTATAGAAACAATTCACTCAAAAAGCAAGTCAGACAAATACAACAGAGAACATTACAGCTCAGGACAGGCCCTTTGTGGAACTGCTCGCCTAATACCAGGCGTTAGACTAGTGCAACATACAACATTACAGCGCAGTACAGGACCTTTATGGAAATGCTTGACCATTAAAGAAGTACGATTCATAGAACATTATTGCACAGTACAGGCACTTTATGGAACCGCTTGTTTGATAATGGAAGTTACCCTCATAGAACAGGGCGCATTAGAGCAGTACAGTCCCTGTTTGGAACTACTCGGCTCATAGAGGAAGTTTAACTAATACGATACAGAACATGCAGCACAGTACAGGCACTTTATGGAACTGGTCACTTGGTAATGGAAGTCAGACTTATAGAACATGGACCATAACAGTGCAGTACAGGAACTTTATGAAACTGCTTGTCTAATAAAGGAAGTTTAATTCATGCAGCAGAGAACATTGCAGTGCAGTACAGGCCCTTTAAGGAAATACTCAGCTAATACAGTGTTAGACTCAGAACATAGAACATTGCACGCAGTACAGGCACTTTATGGAACTGGTCGCATGATAATGGAAGCTAGACTCAGAGATCATGGAGCATTACAGCGCAGTACAAGCCCTATATGGAACTGCTCGGTTAATACAGAATGTTAAACTAATACAACATAGAACATTACAGAACAGTACAGACCCTTTATGGAACCCCTCGCCTCATAAAGGAAGTTAAATTCCGTGAAGATAAATCTTTACAGTGTAGTGCAGGCCCTATATGGAACCACTCAGCTAATGCAGGACGTTAGACTCACACAGCATAGAACATTATAGCACAGTACAGGCCCTTTTTTGCAACCGCTTGGTTGATACAGCATGTTAAACTAATACAAAATAGAACATTACAGCGCAGTACAGGTCCTTTATGGAACCGCTCACCTCATAAAGTAAGTTAAACTCCGAGAAGATAGATCTTTACAGTGGAGTGCAGGCCCTAAATGGAACCACTCGGCTAATGCAGGATTTTGGATTCATACAGCAAAGAACATTACAGCACAGTACATCCCCTTTATGCAACAACTCGGTTGATACAGGATGTTAGACTCATACGACATAGAACGTTATAGTGCAGTAACGACCCTTTATGCAACCATTTGGCGAATAAAGGAAGTTAGACTCAGAAAACATAGATCATTACAGTGTAGTACAAGCCCTATTTGGAACCGCTCGGCTAATACAGGAAGTTAGACTCATAGAGGACAGGCACGGTATGGAACTAGTCATTTGATAATCGAAGTTAGATGTTAGAATAATCCAACACAGAACATTACAGCACCGTACCGACCCTTGATGGAACTGCTCGCCTAATAAAGGAAGTTAGACTCAGAGAACATAGATCATTACAGTGTAGTACCGGCCCTATATGAAACCGCTCAGCTAATACAGAAAGTTAGACTCATAGAACATGGAACATTACAGCGCAGTACAGGCAGTTTATGGAACCAGTCGTTTGTTCATGGAAGTGAGACACAGAGATCATGGAGCATTACAGCTTAGCACAGACACTATATGGAACTGATTGGTAAATACCAGATGTGCGAACATTACAGCGCAGTACAGGCCCTTTATGGAACCGCTCGCCTAATAAAGGAAGTTAGACTAATGCCACATAGAACATTACAGCGCAGTACCCGCCCATTATGGAACCGCATTGCGATAAAAGGAAGTTAGACTAATATAACATAGAACGTTCCAGCGAAGTACAGGTCTTTTATTGAATCTCTTGGCTAGCAAAGAAATTAGACTCATATAACATAGAATATGACAGCGCAGTACAAGCCCTTTATGGAACCGCTCAGATAAGAAAGGAAGTTTGACAAATCCAACATCAAATATGACAGAGCAGCGCGGCTCTTTCTGGAACTGTTCCGCTAATAAAGAGAGATGCACTCATACAACAAAGAACATTTCAGCCCAGTGCAGACTCTTTATGAAACCGCTTGGCTAATGAAGAAAGTTAGACTAATGCAACAGAGAAAATTACAGCGCTCGGCTAATACAGCGTGTTACATTCGTAGAATATGGAACATTACAGCCCAGTACACGTCTTTTATGCAACCGCTCGCCTAATAAAGGACTTTAGCCTAATAAAATTTTTGAATATTACAGCGCAGTACATGCCCTTTATGGACCTGCTCGGCTAATAAAGTGTTTGAGTCACTCATAAAACATAGAACATTACAGCGCAGTACAGACGGTTTGTGGAACCACTTGGCTAATAAAGGAATTTAGACAAATACAACATAGATTATCACAGCGCAGTACAGATTGTTTATGGAACTGCTCAGCTAATACACAAAGTTGCACTCGTAGAACGTTGAACTGAGACTACTACAACATGAAATGTGACAGCGCAGTATAGGCCCTTTTTGGAACCACTCAGCTCATACAGGGTGTTGGATTCGTTGAACATAGAACATTACAGCACAGTACAGACGGTTTGTGGAACCATTTGGCTAATAAAGGAATTTAGACTAATACAATATAAAATATCACAGAGCAGTAAAGATTGTTTATGGAACTGCTCACACAAAGTTGCACTCGTAGAACGTTGAACATTACAGCACAGTTATCAGCCTTTTATGCAAACTTTCATATAAACAAGGAAGTTGGACTAATGTAATATAGAACATGATGGTGCAGTACAGGCCTTTTATGGAACTGCTCTGCTAATAAAGGAAATTAAACTCATACACGATACACATTACAGCACAGTACAGTTCCTTTATGGAAATGCTTGGCTTATAACGGGTGTAACGCCAATACAACGTAGACATTAAAACGCGGTACAGGCCCCTTATGGAAACATTCGGCTAATGCAGAGTGTTAGTCTTACAGAACATAGAACATAAAAGCGCAGTACAGGCCCTTTATGCAATAGCTTGGCTAAAGAAGGAAGTTAGACTCATACAAGATAATGTATTACAATGTAGTACAGACCCTTTCTGGAACCGCTCAGCTAATAAATAAAATTACACTCATAGAACAAGAAAATTACAGCATAGTACAGGGGCTTTATGGCACCACTCAGATAATAAAGGAAGTTGGACTAATACAACAGAGAACATTACAGTGCTATACAGGCTCTTTATGGAACCACTCAGCTAACAAAGGAAGTTCGACCAATACAACACAGAACATTAGAGCACAGTACAGTTCCTTTAAGGAAACGCTCGGCTAATAAAGGAAGTTAGACCAACACAACATAGAACAGTGGTTAGCATTGTTGCTTCACAGCGCCAGAGACCTGGGTTCAATTCCCCCTCAGGCCACTGTCGGGGTGTAGTTTGCACATTCTCCCGTGTCTGCGTAGGTTTCCTCTGTGTGCTCCGGTTTCCTCCCACTGTGCAAAAAGGTGAATTGACCGTGCTAAATTGCCCGTAGTGTTAGGTGCAGTGGTAAATGTAGGGGAATTAGTCTGGGTGGGTTGCTCTTCGAATGGTTGGTATGGACTTGTTGTGCGGAAGGGCCTGTTTCCACACTGTACGTAATGTAACCTAATCGAATCATTACAATGCAGTGCAGGACGTTTGAGGAACCGTGTGGCTAATAAAAGAATTTAGATTAATACAACATCGAACATGACAGTACAGCACAGGCCTTTAATGGAACTGCTCGGCTAATCCAGGAAGTTAGACTCAGAGAACATCAAAGCTCAGCACAGGCCGTTTATGGAGCCCCTCGTCTGATAAATGACGTTAAACTGAAAAAAAAGAACATTACAGCGCAGAACAGTCCCTTGATGGAACTGTTTGGCTGATAAAGAAACTTATACAAATATAACATAAAATATGACAACGTAGCCCAGCCCCTTTATGGAACAGCTCAGCTAATATTGGGTGTTAGTCAAATGAAACATAGAAATTTGCAGCGCAGTGCAGGCCCGATATAGAACCACTCGGCTAGAAAAAAGGAAATTAAACTCAGCACAGACCCTTTCTGGAACGGCTTGGCTGATACAGGATTTTAGAGTAATACAACATGGTAACATCACAGCGCAGTACAGGCCTTTATGAAACCAATCGGCTAATGAATAGAGTTACAGTTATGGAACATAGAACATTACCGCACTGTAGAAGGGCCTTATGGAACCACTCAAATAATAAAGTAAGTCAGATCAATATAACACAGAACATCAGCGCACAGTACAGGTCCTTTATGGAACTGCTCGGATAATAAAGTAATTGCGACTAACACAACATAGAATATCACAGTGCAGCACAGGATGTTTATGGAACCACTTAGCTAATAAATAAAGTTACAATCATAGAACATAGAACATTACAGCACAGTTATAGGCCCTTTGTAGAATCTCTCAGATTAAAAAAGAAGTTAGTCTACTACAACATAGAACATGATGGCGTAGTACCGGCCCTTAATGGAACCGCTCAGCTAATAAAGTAAATTAGACTCATACACAGTAGAGCATTACAGCACAGTATAGGCCCTTTATAGAACTACTTGACTAATAACCAATGTTAGACCAATACAACATGGAATATTACAACTCAGTACAGGCCTTTTATGGAACCGCTTGGCTCATAAATAAGTTAGACTCATACAAGATAGAGCATTACAGCGCTGCACAGACCCTTTCTGGAACCACTAGGCTAAAAGAGGAAATTAGACTAATACAACACAGAATATGACAGCGAAGTGCAGCCCCTTTATGGAACTGCTCGGCTAATAAAGGAAGTTAGACTAATACCACATAGAGCATTCTAGCACAGTACAGGCCCTTTCTGGAACCGCTCGGCTAATAAACGAAGTTAGATTAATAAAACATAGAACATTCCATCGCAGTACTGGCTCTTTTTGAATCACTCATCTAATACACGAGGTGAGACTCATGGACATAGAAGTTAGACAAATACAACATAGAGCGTGGCAGCGCAGTACAAGCACTTTATGGAACTGCTCGGCTGATAAAGAAAGTTAGACTATTACAACATAGAACATTCCAGCGCAGTACCGGCAATTTTTGAACTGCTCAGCTAATACAGGAGGTGAGACTCACAGAACATAGAAGTTAGACTAATGCAACATAGAACATGACGGCGCGGTACATACAAGGGTATGGAACAGCCTGGCTAATGATGGATGTTAGACTCATACAAGATAGAGCATTACTGCAAACGACAGGCCCTTTCTGGACTGCTCGGCTAATAAAGGAAGTTAGACTAATCCAAAACAAAACAAGTCAGCGCGGTGTAGGCCCTTTGTGTAACTGCTCGGCTAACAAATACAACATAGAATATGACAGCGCAGTACAAGCCCTTTATGGAACCACTCGGCTGATACAGGTGATTACTCTCATAGAACATAGAACTTTTCAGCGCAGTACAGGCTCTTTATCGAACCAGTTGGCTAAAGAAGAAAGTTAGACTCATACAAGATAGTGCATTACAATGCAGAACAGACCCTTTCTCGAAGCGCTCGGCTAATACAGGAATTTAGAGCAATACAACATGGAATATCACAGCGCAATACAGGCCCTTTATGGAACAGCTCGGCTAATAAGTAAAATTACACTCATAGAACATAGAACATTACAACACAGTACAGGGGCTTTATGGAAACACTCAGATAATAAAGGAAGTTCAACTAATACTACAAAGAACGCTACAACGCAGGACAGGCCCGTTATCGAACTGCTCGGCCAATACAACATGGAACAGTGGTTAGCACTGCTGCCTCACAGCGCCAGAAATCCGGGTTCAATTCCCGCCTCAGGCAGCTGTCTGTGTGGAGTTTGCACATTCTCCCTGAGTCTACGTGGATTTACCCTGGATGCTGTGGTTTCCTCGCAAAGTCCGAAAATGTGCAGGTTAGGTGAATTGGCCGTGCTAAATTGCCCGTAGCGTTAGGTAAAGGGGTGAATGTAGGGGAATGAGTCTGGGTGGGTTGCTCTTCGGAGGGTTGGTGTGAACTTTTTGTGCTGAAGGACCTGTTTCCGCAATGTAAGTAATGTAAATTAATCTAATCATTACATTGCAGCACATGCCATTTGAGGAACCGCACAGCTAATAAAGGAAGTTAGATTAATACAATATAGAACATGATGGGGCAGTACACGCCCTTAATGGAACCACTCGGCTAATAAAGGAAGTTAGACTCAGTGAACATAAAAGCTCAGCACGAGTAGTTTATGGAGGCACTCCTCGAATAAAAGATGTCAAACTAAAACAACATACAACATTACAGCGCAGTACATGCCCTTTAAGGAAACGCAGGGCTAATAATGAAACCTAGGCTAATACGACATATAATATGACAGTGCAGTACAGGCCCTTTATGGAACAGCTCAGCTGATACACGGTGTTAGTCTCATAGAACATAGTACATTACAGCGCAGTACAGGTCCTTTATGGAAATGCTCAGCTAATATAGGAATTTAGAGTAATACAACATAGAACATTTCAGAACAGTACAGGCCCTTTATGGAACTACTCAGATAATAAAAGAAGTTATACTGATGCAACACAGAACATTACAGATCAGTACAGGCCCTTTATGGAACCGCCCGACCAATAAAGGAAGTTGGACTAATATTACAAAAAACATGACAGCGCAGTACATTCCCTTTATGGATCGACTCGACTGATAAAGAAATTTAGACTAATATACCATAAAATATGACAGCAGAGCACAGGCCCTTTTTGGAATCATTAGGCGAATATAGGATGTTAGACACAGAGAACATAGAACATTACAGCACAGTACAGACCGTTTATGGAACTACCCGGCTAATACAGGAATTTTGATTAATTCAACATAGAATATCACAGCACAGTACAGGTTGTTTATGGAACCGCTCAGCTAACAAATAAAGTTAAACTCATAGAACATAGTACATTAAAGCACAGTTATAGGTCCTTTATGGAATCACTTGGCTAATAACGGATATTAGACGAATATAACATAGAACATGACAGCACAGTGCAGGCCCAGTTATAGGTCTTTTATGGAATCACTTGGCTAATAACGGATATTAGACGAATATAACATAGAACATGACAGCACAGTGCAGGCCCTTTTTGGAACCGCTTGGCTAATAACGGATGTTAGATGAATACAACATAGAACATGACAGCGCAACACAGGCACTTAATGGAACCGCTCGGTCAGTAAATGAAGTTAGACTCAGAGAACTTTCCAGCGCATTACATGCCCTTTAGGGAATGGTTTGGCCAATAGAGGATGTTTGACTCAGATAACTTAGAACATTTTAGCTCATTACATGCATTTTGTGGAACCATTTCGTGAGTAGAGGATATTCGACTCAGACAACATAGAACATTACAGCACAGTACAGACCCTTTACAGAATCGCTCTGCTAATAAAGAAAGTTAGACTGATAGGACGTGGAACATTACAGCGCACTACAGGACCTTGATGGAACTCTCTGGCTAATAAAGGAAATTAGACTAATACAACAGAGAACATTACAGTGCAGTACATGCGCTTCATGGAACTGCCTGACTAATAAAGGAAGTCTGACTAATATAAGATAGAACATTACAGCACAATACAGGCTCTTGAACCAACTGCTTGGCTAATAAAGGAAGTTCGACTCGTAGAACACGCAACATGACAATGTAGTTCAGGCCCTTTGTGGAACCCCTCGGCTAATAAAGAATGTTGGACTAATACAACAAATAACATGACAGCGCAGTACAGGCTCCTTATGGAACCGCCTAGCAATTAACGGATGTTCGACTCATACAAGACAGAGCATTACAGCGCAGTACACACCCTTTCTGGACCAGATCTGCGAATAAAGGACATTAGGCGAACACAACACAGAGCATTACAGCGTAATGCAGTGCCTTTATTGAACCACTCGGCTAATAAAGGAAGTTAGACTATTACAAAATAGAACATTCCAGCGCAGTACTGGCCCTTTTTGAACTGCTCGTCTGAGACAGGAGGTGAGACTCACAAAACATAGAAGGTAGACTAAAGCAACATAGAATATGGCAGCACAGTACAGACCCTTTATGGAACAGCTCGGCTAATACAGGGTGTTAATCTCAGAGAACATAGAATATTGAAGCGCAGTGCAGACCCTTTCTGGAACCGCTTGGCTAATGCAGGAACTTAGAGTAATACAAAAGAGAACAGTACAGCGCAGTACAGGCCCTTTCTGGAACCGCCCAGCTAATACAAGAAGTTGGACTAGGACCTCTCAGCTGATAACGAAACTTAGACTAATACAACATAAAATATGACAGCACAGTGCAGGCCCTTTTTGGAACCGCATGGCTAAAACAGATTGTGAGACTCGTAGAACATACAACATTACAGCGTAGTACAGACCATTTATGGAAGTGCTCGGGTAATTCAAGAATTTAGATTACTACAACATAGAATATCACAGCCAGCTCAGTACAGGTTGTTTACGGAACCACTCAGCTAATAAATAAATTCACACTCGCAGAACACAGTTATAGGTCCTTCAATGAACCTCTCAGATAAAAAAAAAGGAAGTTAGACTGTTACAACATAGAACATGATGGTGCAGTATCGGCCCTTTATGGAAACGCACGGCAAATAAAAGAAGTTATACTCATATAACATAGAACATGACGGCCCACTATAGGACCTTTACGGAACAGCTGGGCCAATAAAGTATTTTAGACTCAGAGGACATCGAACATTCCAGCGCAGCACTGGTCCTTTTTGAACTGCTAATCTAATACAGGTGGTTAGACTCACAGAACATAGAACGTTACAGCACAGTACACACTCTTCGTTGAACCGACCGGATGATAAAGGAAGTTTTACAAATACACGATAGAACATGGCAGGACAGCGCAGGGCCTTTATGGAACTGTTGGGACAATAAATGAAGTTAGACTAATACAACTTAAAATTTGCAGCGCAGTTCAGGCCCTTTAAGGAACCGCTCAGCTAATAGAGGAAGTTAGACAAAGAGAACATAGAACATCACAGTGCAGTACAGACCCATTATGGAACCCCCTGGCTAATAAAGAAAGTTAGATTCTTGGAACATTATACATTACAGCACAGTGCAGGCCATTTACAGAACCGCTCGACTAATACAGGAAGATAGGAGCAGGAGAATCGATTTTCGGACATGGACCCTTCTTCAGGAATGAGGAAGGTGTGCCCAGCAGGCTAAGATAAAAGGTAGGGAGGAGGGACTTGGGGGAGGGGCGTTGGAAATGCGATAGGTGGAAGGAGGTCAAGGCGAGGGTGATAGGCCGGAGTCGGGGTGGGGGCAGAGAGGTCAGGAAGAAGACTGCAGGTTAGGAAGGTGGTGTTGAGTTCAATGGATTTGACTGAGACAAGGTGGGGAGAGGGAAATAAGGAAAGTGGAGAAATCTGAGTTCATCCCTTGTGGTTGGAGGGTTCCAAGGCAGAAGATGAGGCGCTCTTCCTCCGGCCGTCGCGTTGCAATGGTCTGGCGATGGAGGAGTCCAAGGATCTACATGTCCTTGGTGCAGTGGGAGGGGGAGGTGTAGTGTTGAGCCACGGGGTGGTTGGGTTTGTTGGTCCGGGTGTCCCAGAGGTGTTCTCTGAAGTGTTCCACAAGTAGGCGGCTTGTCTCCCAATAGAGAGGAGGCCACATCGGGTGCAGCAGATGCAGTTAATGCTGTGTGTGGAAGTGCATGTGAATTTGTGGCAGACGTGGAAGGATCCCTTGGGACCTTGGAGGGAAGTAAGAGGAGGAGGTGTGGTTGCAAATTTTATGTTTCTTGTGGTTGCAGGGGAAGGTGCAGGGAGTGGAGGTTGGATTGTTGGGGTGTGTGGAACTGACGAGGGAGTCACAGAGGGAGTGGTCTTTTCAGAACGCTGATGGGGAAGGGAGGGAAACATATCTCTGGTGGTGGGGTCCCTTTGGAGGTGGCGGAAATGATGACGGATGATACAATGTATATGGAGGTTGGTGGGGTGGTAGGTGAGGACAGTGGGATTCTGACCTGGTGGCGATTGGAGGGGCGGGGCTCAAGGGCGGATGAGCGGGAAGTGGAGAAGATGCGGTGGAGGGCATCGTCGATCACGTCTGGGTGGAAATTGCGGTCTTTGATGATGGAGGCCATCTGGGTTATACACTATTGGAACTGGTCCTCCTGGGAGCAGATGCGGTGGCGACGAAGGAATTGGGAATGTGGGATGGCGTTTTTACAGGGGCAGAGTGGAAGAAGGAGAAATCTAGGTAGCTGTGGGAGTCGGTCGGTTTATACTAAATGTCCGTGTTGATTCAATCGCCCGAGATAGAAATGGAAAGGTCTAGGAAGGAGAGGGAGGAGTCTAAGCCGGTCCAGGTAAACCTGCTCCTCCATCACCAGACCGTAGCAACACGACGGCTGGAGGAAGAGCGCCTCATCTTCCACCTAGGAACACTCCAACCACAAGGGATGAACTCAGTTTTCTCAAGTTTCCTCATTTCCCCTCCCCCCACCTTGTAGCAGTCAAATCCCTCGAACTCAGCACCGCCTTCCTAACCTGCAATCTTTTTCCTGACCTCTCCGCCGCACACCCACTTCGGCCTATCACCCTCACCTTGACCTCCTTCCTCCTATCGCATTTTCAACGCCCCTCCTCCAAGTCCCTCCTCCCTACATTTTATCTTAGCCTGCTGGACACACCTTCCCTATTCCTGAAGAAGGGCTCATGCGCGAAACGTCGATTCTCCTGCTCCTTTGATGCTTCCTGACCTGATGCGATTTTCCAACAGCACATTTTCAGCTCTGATCTCCAGCATCTGCAGTCCTCACTTTCTCCCCTAATAAAGGAAGATAGACTACTACAACATAGAACATGACAGGGCAGTACTGGTCCCTTATGGAACGGACTGGCCAGTAAAGGAAGTTAGACTCAAACAGCAAAGCACGTTCCAGCGCAGTACAAGCACTTTATGGAACCGCTTGGCCAATAAAAGGAAATTAGACGAATACAACATGGAATTTGACAGCGCAATACAAGCCCCTTATGGAACCTCTCAGCCAATAAAGGAATTTAGATTCAAACAACAAAGAACGTTACAGAGCAGTATAGGCCCTTTATACAACTGCTCAGCTAATAAACGACGTTAGGCACATAGAACATCACCGCTCAGCACAGGTTGCTTACGGAACCGCTTGGCTAATAAAAGAAGTTAGACTAACACAGCATAGAACATTACAGCTCAGTAATGTCCTTTATGGAAAAGCTGGGCTAATAAATGATGATAAACTCAGACGACATAGAACAATACAGCGCAGTTCAAGCCCTTTGAGGAATCGCTTGGCTAATAAGAGAAGTTTGACTGATAGAACATGGAACATTACAGTGCATTACAGGCTCCTTATGGAACCACACGGCCAGAAAAGAATGCTACACTCAAAGAACATAACACATTACAGTGTAATACTGATTTTTATGGAACTGCTTGGCTAATAAAGGAAGTTGAACTCATAGAACATCACAGCACAGCAGAGACCCTTTATGGAACCGCTTGACAAATCAAAGAATATGACCAAGCAGGACAGGCCCTTCATGCAACCGCTTGGCTAATGAAGGACGGTTGACTAATGCAACATAGAACATTACAGCGCAGTAAAGGCCCTTTATGTAACCACTCGACTAATACCAAACGTTGAACTAACACAACACAGAACATTACAGCGCTATACAGGCCTTGATTGGAACCACTTGGCTGATAAAGAAATTTAGACTCAGAGAACATAGGACATGGCAGCGCAGAGCAGGCCCTTTATGGAACCGCTTGGCAAATGAAGGAAGATAAACACATAAATGAAGAGCCTGAAGTGCGCTGTAATGTTCTAGGCTGTATCAGTCTAACTTATTTTATTAGCCAGCAGTTCTATAAAGGGCCCGTGCTGCACTGTAATTTTCTCTGAGATTAGATTCAATTTTAGTAAAGCGGTTCCATAAAGTGCATGTACTGTGCTGTATTGTTCCAAGTTCTCTCAGTCTAACTTCCTTCATGAGCCAGGCAATTCCATTAAGGGCCAGTACTGCGCCATAATGCTTTGTGTTGGATCAGTCTAACGTCGTTATTAGCCAAGTGGTTCAATTAAGTGCCTGTACTGCGCTGTAATGTTCTCTGTTGCATGAGTCTAACTTCTTTTTTTTAGCCGAGCAGTTACATAAAGGGCCTGTACTGTGCTCTAATGTTCTATGACATTAGCTTCCTTCATTAACCAAGCGGTTCCATAAAGTGCCTCTATTGCACTGTTATGTTTTATGTTGTATTAGTCTGACTTTCTTTATTGGCTGAGCGGTTCCACAAAGGGTCTGTACTGCCCAGTAATGTTCTATGATGTATTAGTCAAATTTCCTTTTTTTATAATTTTTTTTCCTGTTCTTTGTTTCAAAGGACAATGCTGACACTCCTGTGTTTTTTATTATATATTTTTTCATTAACTCACCCTTTTTGTTTCTTTTTTTTCAATGCTGCATGATTCTCCTGGTTATATGTTTTTATATATATAACCCCACACTACTGCCTAACTGCGGTAGTGCTTATTTTTTCCCCAGCACCCATGGTATTTGTGTGCAGGTGTGAGACACAGTGAGAGACACAAACTGCACAAATCTTTATTCAATTCCCACCACCAGGAAGATAGGAAAACACCTGAGTGACTCGTGTTTTCTTTATTTTTCTTGTTTTTCTCCTAGCTATATTTTTTTGCTTTTTTTTCTTTTTTTAAAAAAACCCACACTACTGCCTAACTGCGGTAGTGCTTATTTTTTCCCAGCACCCATGGTGTGTGTGTGTGCAGGTGCAAATTTCCTTTATTAGCCAGGCTGTTCCACGCAGTGCCTTTACTGTGCTATAATGAGTCTAACATCGTCTAGTAACCGAGCAGTTCCATAAAGGGCTTGCAGTGAGCTATAATGTTCTTTCTTGTATTCGTCTGACTTCCTTTATTAGCCAAGCGGTTGCATAAATATCCTGTGCTGGGCTGTAGTGCTCTCTGAGTCTAACATCCTTTATGTGCGAAACGGTTCCATCATGGGCCTGTACTGCGCTGTAATGTTCTATGTTGTATTAGTCTAACTTCTTTTTTTTATCCGAGTGGTTGCATAAACGGCCTGTACTGTGCTGTAATGTTCTATGTTATATGAGTGTAACTTTGTTCATTAGCCGAGTGGTTCTATAAATGACCCCTCCTGCACTGTGATATTCTATGTTGTATTACTTTAAATTCCTTTATTAGCCAACCAGTTCCAGAAAGGGTCTCTAGTGCGCTGTAATGCTCTATCTTGTATGAGTTTAACTTCGTCATGAGCAGAACGGTTCCATAAAGGGTCTGTATTTAGCTATTCTGTTCTATCTTCTATAAATCTAACTTTCTTCATTAGCCGAGTGGTTTCTTAAAGGACCTGTAATATTCCTTGTCCTATGAGTCTAACTTGATTTGTTAGTCGAGTGGTTCCATAAAGGGCCTGTACTGCGCAGTAATGTTCTATGTAGTATTAGTATAATTTTCTTTATTAGCCAGGATGGTCCAAAATGGTCTGTACTGCGCTGGAATGTTCCATGCTCTATGAGTTTAACTTCCTTCATTGTTTGAGTGGTTTCTTAAAGTACCTGTACTTCGCTGTAATGGTCTATGTTCTCTGCATCTAACTTCTTCTATTAGGGAAGCATTTCCATAAAGGGCGTGTGCTGAGCTGTAAGGTGCTAACTTACTTTATGGTCCAAGCGGTTCCATAAAGGACCTGTACTGCGCTGTTATGTTCTTGGTTGAATGAGTCTATCTTCCTTTATTAGCTGAGCAGTTCCATAAGGTACTTGTACTGCACGGTCATGTTCTATGTGAATTAGTCTAACTTCCTTTAATCGCTGAGCATTTCCATTAAGGACCCCTACTGCGCTGTAATGATCTGTGTTGTAGGAGGCTAACTGCCTATATTAGCCGAGCGATTCCATAAAGGACCTGTACTGCGCTGTAATGTTCCATGTTGTATCAGTCTAACGTCTTTCATTAGCCAAGAGTTTGGACAAAGGGCCTGTACTGTGCTGTAATGCTCTGTGTTGGATGAGCCTAACGTCCATTATTAGCTGAGCAGTTCCAGAAAGGGTCTGAACTGCGTTGTAATGCTCTATCTTGTATGAGTCTAACTTCCTTTATAAACAAAGAGATCCATACTGCGCCTGTACTTCGCTGTCATGTTCTATGTTGTATGAATCTAACTTCCTCCATGATCCAAGTGGTTCCATAATGGGCCTGCACTGCGCTGTATTGTTCTTTGTTGTATTAGTCGAACTTCTATTTATTAACTGAGCTTTTCAATATAGGGCCTGTATTACACTATCATGTTCGACGTTGTATTAGGAGAAAGTGAGGACCGCAGATGCTGGAGACTAGAATTGAAAAGTGAGGTGCTGGAAAAGCGCAGCAGGCCAGGCAGCATCCGAGGAGCAGGAGAATCGACGTTTTGGGCATCAGCCCTTCCTGAAGGAAACATCGATTCTTCTGCTCCTCGGCTGCTGCCTTGCCTGCTGCGCTTTTCCAGCACCACAATCGACGTTGTAATAGTCTTAAAACTTCATTTATTAGCCCAGCGGTTGTATAAGGGGCCTGTGCTGCATGGTAATGTTCTATGTTGTATTAGACTAACATAATGTATTAGCCGAGTGGTTCCATAAAAGACTTATACTGTGCTGTATTTCTTCTACGTTGTATTCATTTGCTCTTCTTTATTAGCCAAGTGGTTCAATCAAGGGCATGTACTGCGCTGTAATGTTATATGGCGTATTAATCCGAATTCCTTCATCAGCCGTGTGGTTCCCTAAAGGGCCTGTACAACATTGTAATATTCTATGTTGTATTAGTTTAACTTCATTTCTTGCCCAAGCCATTCCAAAAAGGGCCTGCACTACACTGTTCTAATACTCAAACATCCTTTATCAGCCGAGTGGTTCCATAAACGGGCTGTACTGTACTGTAATGTTCTATGTACTATGAGTGTTACTTTATTTTTTAGGCGAGCGATTCTATAAACAATCTGAACTGCACTGCGATATTCTATATTATTTTAGTCTAAATTCCTTTATTAGCTGAGTGGTTCCAGAAAGGGTCTGTACTGCGCTGTAATGTTCTATATTCTATCGCTCAGACTTCCTTCATTAGCCGAGTGGTTTCATAATGGGCTGTACTGCGCTGTATTGTTCTTTGTTGTCACACTCTATCTTCCATTATTAGCCGAGCATTCCCAGAAAGGGCCAGTACTGCACTGTAATGTTCTATATTCTATGACTCAGACTTCCTTCATTAGCCAAATGGTTCCATAATGGGTCTGTACTGCGCTGTATTGCTCTTTGTTGTATAAGTCTAACTTCCTTTATTGGCAGTGCGGTTCCATAAACAGCCTGCCCTGCACTGTAATGTTCTTTGTTGTATTTGTCTAACTTCCTTTATGAGCCGAGCTGTTCAATAAGGGCATGAACTGCACCGTACTGTTCTATGTTGTCACAGTCTATCTTCCAATATTAGCCGAGCAGTTTCATGAAGTGTCTGTACTGCGCTGTATTGTTCTCTGTTGTATAAGTCTAACTTCTTTTATTAGCCGAGCGGTTGCATAAACGGTCTGTGCTGAGCTGTAATATTCCATTTTGTATGTTACAACTTCGTTTATTAGCCGAATAATTGCATAAGGGGCGTGTATTACATTGTAATGTTGTGTGTTGTATTAGACTAACGTCCTTTATTAGCTGAGTGGTTCCATAAAGGACCTGTACTGCGCTGTATTTGTTCTATGCTGTATTCGCTTAATCTCCTTTATGAGCCTAACGGTTCAATCAAGGGCCTGTACTGTCCTGCAATGTTCTATGTCGTATTAGTCTAACTTACTTTATTCGCTGAGCCATAAAGGTCCTGTAGAGCACTGTAATAATTTATGTTATTCATTTATTGCTGAGTGTTTCCATAAAGGGCCTGCAACACGCTGTCATGTTCTATGTTCTATTACTCAAACTTCCTATTACACAAAGGGCCTGTACTGTGCTGTAATGTTCTACGTTCGCTGAGTCTAACATCCTCTATTCGCTGAACAGTTCCATAAAGGGTGTGTATTGAGCTTAATGTTCTATGTTGTATTAGTCTAACGTCCTTTATTAGTTTATTAGCCGAGCGGTTGTATAAACTGCCTGTATTGCACTGGAATGTTCTTTGTTGTATGAGTTTATCTTCCTTTATTGGTCGAGCACTTGCATAAGAGGCCTGTACTGCACTGTAATGTTCGGCGTTGTCTTAGTCTAACTTCTTTTTTTTTAATCTGAATGGTTCCATAACGGGCCTGTACTGCGCTGTAATGTTCTATGTTGTATTAGTGGAACATCCTCTAATAGCCGAGTGGTTCCATTAATGTACTGTACTGCGCTGAAAGTTTCTACATTGTATTAGTCTAAAGTATTTTATTAGCTGAGCGGTTCCATAAATGGCCTGTGCTTAGCTGCAATGTTCTATGTTGTATTAGTCTAATGTCTGTTGATTTCTGAATGGTGCCATAAAGTGCCTGTACTGCACTGTAATCCTTTATGTTCTATGAGTGTAACTTCCTCGATTAGCTTAGCGGTTCCATAAGGGGACTGTTCTGCACTGTACTGTTCTATGTCATATTAGCCTAACTTCCTTTATTTGATGGACGGTTCTATAAAGCGCCTGCACTGCACTGTAATTTTCCCTGTTGTAATAGTCTAACTTCTTTTATTAGCCGAGTGGTTGTATAAACGGCCGGTGCTCTCTGTTGTAATAGTCTAATTTCCTGTATTAGCCGAGCAGTTCAATCAAGGGTCTCCAATGCGCTGTAATGTTCTATGTTGTATCAGTCTAACTTCTTTTATTAGCCGAGCAGTTCCATAAAGGGTCCGTACTGTGCTGTAATGTTCAATGTTCTATCAGTCTAGCTTCCTTTATTCACCAAGCAGTTCTATAAATGGCCTGTGCTGCGCTGCAATGTTCTATGTTGTATTAGTCTAATGTCCATTAATTTGTGAATGGTTCCATAAAGTGCCTGTACTGCACTGTAATGATTTATGTTCTATGAGTGTAACTTCCTTTATTAGCCTAGTCATTCCTAAAGGGGACTGTACTGCACTGTAATGTTCTATGTTTTATTAGTCTAACTTCCTTTATTTACTGAATGTTCTATAAAGGGCCTGTACTGCACTGTAATTTTTCCTGTTGTAATAATCTAACTTCTTTCATTAGGCGAGTGTTTGTATAAATGACCGATGCTGCGCTGTGATGTCCTCTGTGTTTAGCTTCCTTTATTAGCTGAGCAGTTCAATCAAGGGTCTCTACTGCGCTGTAATGTTCTATGTTATATGAGTCTAATTTCCTCTTTTAGCCGAGCAGTTCCATGAATGGCCTGTACTGTGCTGTTATTTTCTATGCTTTCTGAGTCGAACATCTTCTGTTAGCCGAGCGGTTCCATAAACGGCCTGTACTGCACAGTAATATTCTATGTTGTATTAGTCTAATTTGCTGTATTCGCCGGGTGGTTCCACAAAATGCCTGTACTGTGCTGTAATGTTCTATGTTCTCTGAGTCTAACATTTTCTATTAGCCGAGCAGTTCCATCAAGGGCCTGTACAGTGCTTTAATGTTCTATGTTGTATTAGCCTAACATCCTTTTTTACCCAAGCAGTTGCAAAAATGTCCGGTGCTGACCTCTGAGGTTCTCTCAGTCTAACTTCCTTTATTAGCCCAGTGGTGCCATAAAGGGCCTGTACTGCACTGTCATGTTCTATGTTGAATGAGTCTAACATTTTCCATTAGACGAGCGGTTCCATAAAGAGCCTGTGCTGCGCAATAATGTTCTATGTTGTATTCCTCGAACATCCTTGAATATCATAAATGACGTGTGCTGACCTGTGATTTTCTCTGAGACTAACTTCCTTTAATAGCCCAGAGGTTCCATAAAGGGCCTGTACTACTCTGTCATTTTTTTTTTACATTAGATTAGACTTACAGTGTGGAAACAGGCCCTTCGGCCCAACAAGTCCACACCGACCCGCCGAAGCGCAACCCACCCATACCCCTACATTTACCCCTTACCTAACACTATGGGCAATTTAGCTTGGCCAATTCACCTGACCCGCACATCTTTGTGACTGTGGGAGGAAACCGGAGCACCCGGAGGAAACCCACGCAGACACGGGGAGAACGTGCAAACTCCACACAGTCAGTCGCCTGAGTCGGGAATTGAACCCGGGTCTACAGGCGCTGTGAGGCAGCAGTGCTAACCACTGTGCCACCGTGCCGCCCTCATGTTCTTTGTTTTATTATTCTAACTTCCTTTATTCGCTGAGTGGTTCCAGAAAGGGTCTATACTGTGCTATAATACTCTATCTTGTATGAATCTAACTTCCTTCATTAGACGAGTGGTTACATGTTGGGCCTGTACTGCACTGTATTGTTCTTTGTTGTATTAGTCTAACTTCCTTTATTAGATGACTAGTTCCATAAAACGTCTGCACTGCACTGTAATGTTTTATATTGTGTTTGTCAAACATCTTTTATTTGCCGAGCAGTTCCATAAAGGACCTGTACTGGGCTGTTACGTTCTATGTTCTATGAGTCTACCTTTCTTTATTAGCCGTGCAGTTCCTGAAAAGGCCTGTACTGTGCTGCAATATTGTATGTTGTATGAGTCTCGCTTCCTTTATTTGCTGAGTGGTTCCAAAAAGGGCTTGTGCTGCGCTGTCACGTTCTATGTTGTATGAGTCTAGTTTCCTTTATTAGAAGTGTGGCTCCATAAAGGGTCTGTCCTATGCTGTAATTTTCTATGTTCTGTGAGTCTAACTTCCTTTGTTATCCGAGTCCTTTCGTAATGGGGGAAAAATAATGACAAAGATCCGCTCAGTTTCTCTTAGCGTTCTATTGGTATGAGGTGAAGGCCGTTCAAATCTGGATGAGTACGTGTGATAAAAAGGAAACAACACCCCCGAGATAGCAACTCCCCGTGCAGGAGAGTGGGAACCAGAGTGAGGCCTTGGGGCTGCAAGTAAAAGAGATGCCATCTTCTGTTCGTCAGTAATTTCACTGAATTCCAGTCCAAAGGGGTTCGAATCCAGCGCTTGTAGTCGGTTCAGAATACTCCCAGAGCAAATTGATCGGTGCCTGAATGGGGTGAGGAGCAGGGAATGTGTATTTTTACTGGTTTCAGCATTCCACCCTGATGTGGAGCTGTATTGAAAGCAGATGGTCCCCATGCGTGAACCTGTGGGATTAGTGCAAAGGTTGGAGAAAGGTTATTATAATCTGTGGCCTCCCAGGTGAACTTATCATGGCGTACATGTGAATGCAAACTTGGAAAGTTTTGGTTAACTTATGCAGATATTTTCACACTTTTTAAACAACTGTTGCAGCTGGATTATCAGCCGTTGGGAGGATTTCAGTCAATCTCCTGATTACATTTCCTCTCACAAGACATATTTCATAACAATGTACTCGAGATAATTCCATAAACGAAGTCGTATACAATTGGAAGTTCCAATCCGGCAAGGGGGTGGTTCATGCTTCAGCTCTTTTCTTCGCTGCTTTCTGGAAATTTGGGTGACAGATTGTGAATCTTTCATCTTCGATGTAAGGGGAAGGTTTAGAAACAGAGTGTGTGTGGGGAACTATCAGGGGATTTTAAGGGCTCACTGGGTGTCCTGCAATCCCCATTCCTTATCCCTTTCAGTATCATCCCATCCTTAAATAGTGTCGGTACGTCAGACATAGATTCAGGATGCCACGTGGAACTTAGGTTCTTTTTACAGCGTTTTTACTTCAACTCCATTTTTACCGTTCTGCTTCCTACACTTTCCATCAGATCTCATCCTTCAGTTGACAATTGGATAGACAATGTTCAATTTGTCTTAAGGGATGGTCCACGAAAACAGTAAACAATGCAACCATGCTTCAAATTAATCATGAGGCACTGACACAGATGATTAACAATATGTAAATTTATAAAAACCATTAATTCGAATTATGTAATTCAGGACTGATACAAATAGTTTAAAAATATTGACTCATATAAGTATATTCTCGAATTGAGAGATGGAAACTGAACAAGTGGCTGAGAACTTTCACTGTCAATTAATAAGAACAAACTGATTTTCATGTCACAAAAATGATGCAAATCTGTTGAGGGTCGTTTGCATTCCATTGCATTAGGATTGTTCTATGACGTGCATATTCAACTCTGCTATTAAATTGCAAGGTTTATTCCGATTGAGTATGAGAGTCTTCAATATAAAGTAGAATTTCATTTCCTAAAATTCCAAGTTTCCAACTCAGAAATCCATTATAATTACCTAGTGTGGGTCTCTCAATTTAAGTACTACGTTTGGTTCTTTAAGCGGTTATGATCAATCATTACTCATTTCTATTGTTATCGGCTGCAAAATGATTGCAGCTGCATTACTAAAAGTCTCGTCTAGTCACAAATATTTTTTGAGAATATGATAAGGTTCATGGTAACAAAATGTTTCTTATGCACAAATAATGATCAATCTAAAGACAGAGATGTTAACAGTAGCATCTTTGAAACATGAATTTTACAAATAGTGTTGAGCTGAAAATTTAGTTCTCAGTGGGGAAGGGAAATTGAACTGGAATAAAGCTACGACTGGCACTCTGTACTCACTGATGGAAGATTTTCCGAGAGAAAGTGTTTTCAGTCAGTTGGTAGTGTTGGTCTGAAATTTTTGGCTGTGAGGATAGTAAGCATAGGGTTCAGATACACCCTTCATTGAAAGTGGTATAGCAGGTAGAAAGGAGGGTGAAGGCAGTGTTTGGCACGCTTGCATTTATTGGTCGGAACACCGAGCATAGGAGTTGGAATGGCTTGTTGGAAGGACACTTTTAAAATACTATGTATAATTCTGGATACTCTGCTTTAGGAAGGATATTATTAAAGTAGAAGGGATTCAGAAAAAGATTACCAAGGAGGTTACCAGGACTGGACGGTCTGAGTTACAAGAAGACGTTGGACATGCTGGGCCATGTGTTGCCAGGTGATGTGATGCCAATCGAGCGGGTTGCTTTGTCCTGGATGGTGTCAAGCATCTTAAATTTTGCTGCAGCTTCACCAACGAGAGGGTATAGTTGAGAATAAGGAGCTGGTACATTTAAAACAGATATGAGGAGGAATCACTTCCCAAAGGATCAAGAATATGTGGAATTCACTCCCCCAGATTGCAGTAGATGTCATGACATTTAAGAAGGAGAAGGATAGGTTTTTCATGGGTAATAGGATGGAGGGTGAAAGAGAGCAGGTAGGCTAGTGGAGTTGAGACCGAAATGAGATCGGACAGGACCGTATTGAATAGCAGAGCAGGCTCAAGGGGCTGAATGGTCTCCTTCTGCTCCGAATGCATATGGTCTCATGGTTACTTCACAGAAACATCAGATAACACTGCATCCTCGCTTCACAGTTGCTGCCAGTCCTGTTGAGTTTCGCCAGAATTTTTTGTCTGTGTTTGTGCATTAATTTGAAGTGTTTTATTTGGTCGTGACATTGAAGTGATATGTGAGTTTAATTTCTTTTGGAAATGGGGGTCCCTTTTGCCAGCATTTAGCCCATATCCCTCTAAACCGTTCCTAATCATATACACATACCCAATGCCAACCTCCAGCACTTCCTCTGGCAGCTCATTCAATAAATACGCAGCACTCTGCATGAAACTGTTACCATTTTAATCGCATATAAGTCTTTCCCCTCTCACCTTAACCTATGCCATCTAGTGTTGGACTTCATACCTTGAGAAAAAAGATATTTTCTATTTGCCCCATCCATGTCCCTCATGTTCTTTTAAACGTTCATTAGGTCACCCCTCAGACACTGACACACCAGGGAAATAGCCCCGGCCTATTCAGCCTCTTCTGCTACCTCAAACCATCCAAACCAGGGAACATCTTTGCAAATCTTTTCTGATATCCAAGTATCACAACATCGTTCCCACAGCGGGGAGGCCAGAACTGAATGCAGTATTTAAAATTGGCATAACTAGTGTGCTTTACAGACGCAATATGACATCTGAATACAATTTACTCAATGCAACGATTAATAAAGGCAAGTGTATCAAACGCCTTCTTCATGATTCTGTCTACCCACAACTCCACTTCCAAGGAACTATGAACCTGCACTCCAAGGTTCCATCATTCAGCAATCGCATCTTACCATTAAATGTGTAAGTCCTGCCCTGATTTGCCTCACTAAAATTCAGCAATACAATTATCTAAATTAAACTCCATCTGCCAATCCTCGGCCCATTGACCATCCTGATCAAGGTCCCATTGTATTCTGAGGTAACCAACTTCACTGTCCACACCATCACCAGTTGCAGTGTCATCTGAAAACTTACTAAACATACCTCCTCTAATCACATCTATGTCCTTTACATAAATGTTGGACATCAGTGGAATCAGCACCAATCCTTGCACTGGTCACAGGCCTCCAGTCCGAAAAGCAATAATCAACCACTATCTTCTTTCTCCTAATTTCAATCCAATTTTGTATCTAAATGGCTAGCTTTCCCTGGATTCCATGTGACCAAAACTTCCTAAATAAATTAATAAGATTCCTGAACAGTTCACTGGATAAATACTGTAAATTTTAAAAATCAAACATGATGTGGTGAAATGTGATTTAAATTATTCAAAAAAGCTACAACACACTGCAGTACACCAGAACTGCGAAAAGAGGAAGAGGAACACCTAGACAAGGTATTCGCCAAAAATGGATGCCCGCGCAACTTTATCAACAGATGCCTAAGAGATAGACCACGGAACGAGGACATGCCAAAACCAAAAGGACTAGCCACACTACCATACATCAGGAGCGTTTCAGAACTGACAGCCAGACTACTACGACCCCTAGGACTCATAACGGCACACAAACCAACAGCCAGGCTCAGACAACAACTTACTAGAACAAAGGAGCCAATACCCAACATGAGCAAAACTAATGTAGTTTATAAAATACCATGCAAGGACTGCACAAAACACTATATAGGACAAACAGGAAGACAGCTAACAATCCGCATACATGAACACCAACTAGCCACGAAACGACACGACCAGCTATCTCTAGTAGCCACACTCTCAGACAACAAGCAACATGAATTCGACTGGGAAAACACTACTATCATAGGGCAAGCCAGACAGAGAACAGCCAGGGAATTCCGAGAGGCATGGAATTCATCCACAAATTCCATCAACAGACACATCGACCTGGACCCAATATACTAATCACTACAGCGGACAGCTGAAACTGACACCCGGAAGTGGCAAGGACAGACCACTATAAATGCCGGAAGAAACATTAAAGAAGCGCTTCGCAGGAGGCTCCACAGCACTGATGATGTCTCCTAGCCAGGGGACGAAACGTTTGCAACAAAAACTTCCAGCTCGGCGAACAGAACCACTACAACAAGCACACGAGCTACAAATCTTCGCACAAACTTTGAATTTGATTTAAAATCTAGAAAGTAGAGATAAAATCTCAATGCTTCTGTTTAAAATGGTGAGAAATTATGAAACATTACCATCTTTTGGGAATGAGAGGACCCTGTACACAACGATCAGAAAGTTAATGTGATTGTGCAGCCAACCAGGAGAACAAATTATATGTTCCTAGTTATTGCCATGCGATTGGAGTAGGACAGTAAGGAAGACTTGCTGTGAGTATCCAGGAGTTTGGGTGTGAAAACAAATACCGGGAAACAGGCACACACACACACACACACACACACACACACACACACACACTGGGGGAAACATGGCGTTGCTCGTGTGGATGATCATTGTTATCAGGTGTTGAAGCAGCATATCGAAATATGTCGATAACAGTGAAAAGGGAAGGTGAGAGCTTTTTAGCAGGATAGTGCTGAATGTCAGAAATATATTCGTATTTTGGTGGGGTAGATGGATAAATGATAGATGAAGTCCAATGTGGAGAAGTGTGAGGTGATAGATTTAGGGCAGAAGAAGAGCCAATAGACAATTGGGCTCCAAACCAAAAAGGGGATAACAGGAAAAGAGTGTACATGGACTTATGGACTCTATATTGGCAGTACAGGCTGAAAGAACATGTCATAAAGATCATTGTCTCCTGGTCCTTATTCACAGTGATTGATACTGTGAGAGCAATGAGGTGTTGTTGTGTTTTTATAATGCGACAGTTCAGGTCCACATGGAGCATTGTTTCGTGTTCTGGAAACCACACGATCATATGGATTATGGAGACATCGAGACAAGTTCAAACAGGTTTACAAGATCGCTCCCAGGGATGAGCATGCTCAGATCGCATCATCGCTTGGAGGAGTTGGAACTGGTTTCCTGATGAAGAGTTGGCTGAGGAATTACAATACCTGTGCCTATATCTTCCCCCTCACCTCCGTCCAAGGCCCCGAAGGTGACTTCCACACCCATCAAAGTTTCACCGGCGCTTCCACAAATGTCAATTGTTGTATCCACTTCTCCAGATATGATTGCCCCTACACTTAGGGGAGCCTGCACGCCTTCTCTCAGAGCACTTTAAGGAACATCTATGGGATACCCGCACCAATCAACCCCACCGCCCCGTGGGCAAACATTTAACTCCCCCTCCCCCTCTGCGAGGGTATGCAGGTCCTGGGCCTCCTCCATCGCCACTCCCTCGACACCCGATAGTTAGAGGATGAACGCCTCATGTTCTGTCTCGGAACCCTTCAAACCCAAGGCATCAATGTGGACTTCCCCATCTTCTGCATTTCCCCCTCTCCTACTTTATCCCAGTTCAGAACTCCCAGCTCAACACCATCTTCATGACATGTCCCACTTGTCCATCTTCCTTCCCACCTATCCGATCCACCCTCCTCTCTGATCTATCAACTCCATCCCCACTCGCATTCTCTGATTGCACTCTTAGCTACCTTCTCCCCAGCCCCACCATCTTTTGAATGAAGGCATTTTGCCCGAAACGTCGATTTCCCTGGTTCTTGGATGCTATCTCACCTGGTGTGCTTTTCCAGCACCACTCTAATCTTGATGATAACACCAGTATCGCTTCTCAGCCTTTTGGCTAAGATCATGTTAGTTTTGTTTTGTCCGTTTTAATGTCTGATATACTCTATACCTGAGTTAAGGACTGAATAATAATCTGACTTAGGAAGAAGTTGAGTTAGGAGCTTGCTCCTTCAACTTCGCGCATTGTGCTGGTACTGCAGTGTTTCTGGGAATAGTGCACCCCTCCTTAAAGAATCTGAAAACAGCTTTGTTGTGTTATGTGTTTATTTCTGGTCTTCTGAGTCTGTGTGTAAGAAAGCATACAGACAGCCTTTTGGTCAAGTCGGACTCGCTTTCGTGCAAATCAATTCGTCCGAGGTTACTATTCTTCTGTCTCTTTCTGCATGTTCAGCCTTTACCCTCAATGTTATCATTTAATTCCTGGTACATGCCATCCGTTCCCACCAACGCCCAACTCCGAACAGAAGTAAACCAAAGTTGTCCAACAACTCAATCTAATGTCAAACGGCATTTCAGAAAACAAAATGGAGAAGATGAAGCTATTGACGTACTCAACAGTTTGGATTTTGATGCTGTGGAGGAGGACTCGGATTTCTTGAACGAGATATTTTGAGAACACTGTGAAGCAGGAAAGATCTGATGTTGTTAAACTACATAGAGTCACAGAGATGTACATCACAACTCGTCCATGCTGACTAGATATTCTAACCTAATCCAATCACATTTGTCAACACTTGGCCCATATCACTCTAAACACTTGCTGTCCATATATCCATCCAAATGCCTTTTAAATGTTGTAATTGTACCAGATTCCACCACTTCCTCTGGCTGCTTATTCCATGCATACACCATCCTCTGCATGAAAAAACTTGCCCCTTTGGTTCATTTTAAATTATCCCCCTCTAACCCTAAAGTTATGCCGTCCAGTTATGGACTATCTATCCACCCTGTACATGCCCCTCATGATTTTATAAACCTCTATAAAATCCGACACTCCAGGGAAAACATCCGAGTGCCTCCGACACTACTGGGAAAACAGTCTCAGCCTCTTCAGTCTCTTCCTGCAGCTGACACCCTCCAACCCTGGCAAAATCCTTGTAAATCTTTCAGAATGTTTTTTCACCAGAGTGCAAGAACTTCCAGAATATGTCAGCTTCAACTCAAAGGCCTGTGAGTTGAATCAGGTTACATATTCACTGATGTACGACACAATTGTGTGTGGTATCACAACTAATGACTCAGTCAGAGGCATATGACTCCGAGAGCCAACTCTCACATTAACCAATCCAATAGATACTTACGGATCTGGCGAAATGAGCCAGAGTTAAATAAGAGCAAAGCAGCAAGATGTAGAATTACCTGTCAACGAAGAACATTATTGCTCTCAGAACTCTACAAATGTTCTAGCGCCTGAGAAATGTCCTGCTCAGGGATTCGCACAACATCTCTGCCTTCACTTGGCTTTATTGCTCTTTGATGCCTGAACCTGAACCTAATGCTCCACAGTCCTTCTGTCTTGCTTTGTTGTTCATGGCAGCTATAAGCCAGGCAGCTTATCATTTTTGTTAGCAGTGATCAGTCAAGGGGCTGGACTGTCAGACACTTCGAACAGCAGCTGAAGCAGCAAACAAACTGCATGTGCTTCAACCTAATGGTCACATCTTAAAGCCTCAGGGAACCAGTTCTCAGTTAGGCCAACGCAGACAGGATTCAGTCAGGAGATCCCAGAACAGTGTGGCCAGGGACTTTGAAATTGTTTGGAATAACCAGAAACAGGGAATCTGTATCACTACAGTCCAGAGGGGTGCCCATACAAACTAGTCATTACATCCTCCAAATGCTCCGGTCGGTTTTTCGATCTTGATTTCCCAATCACCAATCCTTTCTGACCATGTCCGTTCCTGTCATTGGGGATCAGTTTGATGAAATTCTCAAGGAGGGGTTCAGAGGCCACTGCAGTAGCAGTGAAGTTGAGGAAGTCAGTTCTGGTCAGTGGCGACAGCCTTATTGTAGCAGAATTGGCAAGAATTGTGGCAGGGGTGGGAAAATGACCACATTAGATGCCGAGGCAGACACAGACGTGGGTTACTGTTGAAATTCGTGTCGCCATCACTGTCCCGATTTTGACACTGCAGCGTGTTGGTTGTCATGGTGACGTTGTAGGCCTGGGGCTCGGCGATGGGGAACGGTGTGAGGTGAAGTTTGTAAGTGACTGAACTGTGTAGGGAGGTACAGATGCTCATGGACTCGCCACACAGTGCAAGGAATAAAGAAGAGTGAGAATGTCATGTTGCAGCTGTATAAGACTTTAGTTAAGTTTCTCCTTGAGTGTCGCCACGTTACTGGAAGGATATGGAGTGGGCATAAGAGGTTTATCAAAATGCTGCGTGTGTTTGAGGATACGTGCTATGAGGAGACTCTAAAAAATGTCAGGCTGTTTTCCTTGGAGCAGCGGAGGTTGATGGGAGACTCCATAGAAGTCTATGAAATTATGAGATGCATAAATGGAGTTCACAGTCAGAGTCTTCTTCCCAGAATTGAAATGTCTAAAACTCTGGAGCATGCATTGAAGATGAAAGTGGAAAAGTTCAAAGAAGATGTGGGGGGCGAGGTTTTTTATTCCACAGAGAGTGGTAGGTGTCTGGAACATAATATCAGGAGTGGTAATGGAGGCAGATATGATAGGGGTGTTTCAGGGGCTTTTTGCCCCTTAAGCAGATGGATGTGCAAGGAATGGAGGGATATGGTACAAGTGACCATCAACCAGCTGGAACTACAAGTTGCTAACTAAATGAGGTCTGAGGTGAATGTATTTGCAGGAATGGTGGGCAGCAACCTCATGGAAAACATAGACTAGAAATCAACCAATGTCATGGTTGTTGTATTGATCAGGAGATCTGAAACTGCTATGGAGACCAGGGAAATTTCTGAGGAGACTGCATTTCCCCCTGGATCGCATCACAGTGCTCACCAGGTATGAGAGCAGATCAGGAAAATGCTAGCAGGGATATAGCATAGGACTCGCCTCAAACTTCTGCTTGAATTTAGAACTTTGCTTTGATTGTTATCCAGAAATGGAAAGGTTATATTGTTTACAATTGACTATATATATATATATATATATACACATACACACGCGCGCGCGCGCACACACACACACACACACAAACATATGCAGATTCGAATATATCTGTGGGAGTGTAATAGAAACTGCAATTGTAAAGGTGTGCAGACGTATTAACCAGGTGCTGATTAACACATGATCTGAGTGCAATCTCCTGAATTACAGAGCATTCTGCATTAAATGTTAACAATTCAGTGAGCTCAAAAAAGGATACCCCTCCATCTCCGATTCTTACAGTCGGCCCATTGTTTTAGTCTATCCTCCTAAACCGAACATACCCAGTATGAAAAGAGAAACAGATTTATCATTCCAAGTTCAGCTGACTCTCAGTGATTGTGAACTCTAAACTTCAATCCAGTGTGTGTCTCCACAGAAGCCACAACCCCTCCTGCAGCATCCACAATATTTTTCTTTACTTTGTGATTTCGACTCTTATACAATTGCTCCAGTGCAATTACTTTTCTATTTACTGCCTACTTATCCCACTTCAAACAGATGTCGATGAAATTTCTTGAGCTAAAATATTCAGTGTGTGTGTTTCAACTTGCCTGATCTTTTGAGTATTTCTAGCAATGTCATTTCAAAAGTTGAACTTTTATTTATCTCAGAATGTCAGTCGATGGAAGGATTTCCAGAATCAGCTGAAGATTTCTCCAGAACCAGCCAGCAATCTGTGGAAAGCTGGTGTGCTCTCTGCCCAAGAATCATCTGATCTAAGCCCATTGAGAGACATTCAAAATTAATTCTGCCAGGCCATGCTAGTAATGATTCAATTCAGATTCCAATATTAATCAGACTGATGTGTTTTTTTACACATGACCTCCATCAATGTATCAGGATGTCAGCATTATTGGCGTTTGTGGGTCAGCATTGAGTCCAAGGTCATTAACATTAATTGCATAAAATTTCTTCCTCACCTTGGCCCTGTTGAACATCCCCAAACTGATGTAATTGTCCTCTAATCTTTTTATGGTCAGCTATTGGAAACAGCTTCACTTTATTTACCTTTTGTTTACAACTTATAAACCAGTGCTTCCACTTTGTCAAATCTCCCCTCAATGCCGATTTCAAAACCCTAACCTCATCACTGCAGTCTATCATTCTCCAAACCATCCTGGTAAGTTCAAAGTTTGTGAGAAGATTTGTAGCTCGCTTTCTCGTTGCTCTGGTTCTGTTCGCCGAGCTGATATGCAACGCAGATTCCCAGCCCGGCGAACAGAAACATACCATCCTGGTAAATGTACTAGCCTCCCTGTCAGGAACCCTGCCATTCCTCCCAATGTGTGGGGGATCTCTTGTTTGCACAGACCCAGATGCTCTGTGTCCCTGTGGGTGATGTCATCACACAGTGACAATGACACGGTGATATCATCCCAGCCTGGGCATTCCCTGAGATTTAAGGGTTTTCTCAAACACCAAAGTTCGGATAGATTTCCAGGTGAAGAGCTCACCTGAAAATTTGCAGGATTCTTTCTAAAGAAGTGAAATTATTTCAGAGCTTTTTGAGCTTTCATTCACAATGTCATTCTTTTTGTGTTGTGCTCTGTTCCATGTGTAATGTTTCATTTCTCTGGGATTGCGACTGGTTCTTACTGATGGTCTCATTCTATGTCCATCCATTGCTCTGTCTCACCTCTACAGATCCTGACCACCACATTGTCAATGCCTCTCTTCTACTGTCTTTAATAATGAGTGTATTTTAGCTTAGTGGGGTGTTTAACTTCTGCTTCTGTCCTCTGTATTTAACTGAGTTTCCCCCGACTGTTCAGGTGCTGCGAATTTAAAATTTTTATCTTCCCTGCAGTCACAAGTTCTTTTCCCCTGCACTACAGTTTGTTTCTCTTACATTTCCGAGCTAGTATTGATGATAAAATTGTGCACAGTTCTTATTCCCATCTGAAAATTATGTATTTCGTTCTCAATAGATACTGCCCAACTCTCTGAGAATATCCAGCACTTCCTATTCACTTTTCATAGTGACTGTTACCTCCTTGACTACCTGACCGGGTCCGCACCCCCTTACAGCCCACCTTCTCCTCCTGGCACTTTCCCCTATCACCACAGGAATTGCAAAACGTGCGCCCACAGCTCCCCCTCAACTCCATCCAAGGCCCCACAGGACCCTTCCACATCCATCAACGTTTTACCTGCACTTACACATATATCATTTATTGCATCTGTTGCTCCTGATGTAGTCTCCTCTACATTGGTGAGAGCAGCCACCTACTCGCACAGCATTTCTGAGAACATCTCTGGGACGCCCGCAACAACCAACCCCACCGCCCCCGTGGCTGAACATTTCAAATTCCCCTCCCACTCTGCCTAGGACATGCAGGCCCTGGGCCTCTTCCATCGACATTCCCTCACCACCCGACATCTGGAGGAAAAACGCCTCATCTTCTGCGTCAGAACCCTTCCACCCCATGGCATTATGGTGGACTTCACTAGTTTCCTCATTTCCCCTCCCCCACCTTACTCCAGTTCTAAACTCCGCGCTCAGCAGCGCCATCATGGCCTGTCCCATCTGTCCACCTTCCTTCCAAACTGTCGGCTCCACCCTCCTCTCTGACATAATCACCATTAGCCCCACCTCCATCCACCTATTGCACTCTCAGCTACCTTCCCCCAGCCGCACTCCCCCTCCAACTTATCTCTCTACCCCGAGGCTCCCTGCTTCATTCCTGATGAAGGGCCTGTGCCCTTAACGTCATTGCTCCTGATCCTCGATGCTGCCTGAGCTGTTCTGCTTTTCCAGAACCACTATAAACTGGAATATAATTGAGTATATTCAGAGGAAACAGATATGACCACTGCAATTGAATCCAGGCACTTCAAAGTGAATGGTTTTATATGGAGACTAAGGTGACTTTTATTGCACTTTCTGCATCTTACAATGGTTTCTAATGTACGCTCACAAATTTCAAGTGAGATAGGAGGAGGATTTTAGAGCAGCACGGGGCATGTTAATGCCCTTCTCCAAGTATCTCATGTTCAACATCTCAAGGGATTGGGCAAAACTGCTTTGTCTATCCATCCTTCTCTTTTTCTACCCATGAGTTTTCCCTCCCTCTATCCCCTCTTTCTCCCTGTACTTGTCTGGCATTATCTTTCTCCCCTGGGTTTCACTCTTTAATCACTCTCTCCATCTGCTCTTTGCACATTCTCCCATTCCCTCCCTCTCTCTATCGTTCCTTCTCTCTTTCTCTCCCTGCATTTTCTCTCCTTTGTTCTCCCGCATCCCACTGCTGTGTCCCAGTGACTGAGGAAGAGGCACTGGAAAACTTTGGACTCAGTGTCACAGGATGCTGTACAGTTAATCTGTTCCACTGCAGTGGAACAGATTAACTGCTGTATAGTTAATGAAGTTAATCCACCTATCCCCTCCTAATGGATTTTGCCCCCGACTGTTATCCAAACTTGAAGGACGGGTTAGTGGAAGGGGCATGAAGTACTTTTCTAATTAACATGGATTATGCCACGAATACTGCTCCAAATCAAATAGTTTCCACATTCCAGATAAAGCACAGCATTTATCCACATGAACATGTTCCACCCCAGTCCAACTGTGATGCTTGCCATATTGGTCTTGTGTGTGTTTCTGTGCGTTGATTGTGCTGTTAGTTTGCATGATGCTGTGAGCTGCTGCTGTCCCTCTCTCCCTCTCTGACTGAATCCTTGATGGTTTTCACACTTCACCACCCACATGCAATGGCGTGGGGTAGCCAGAAGAGGGTAGCATTGTACCACTTTCACTTCAAGGGAGCTCCATTGCGCTATTTTGGCTGTTTTCCCCATGACAGGAAATGTCTCATTAAACTGAAATGGAGTAGCAACTTATGAGAATATAGCAGCTTGAGCCAGAAAAATATCGAGCGCAGTCTTGTGACCATTTGTTTGGTGGGTCGGCTATCATAATGTCATGTAATCACCTGCCACAATTTCGAACATCAAAACAACTTAGAGGGGCTGTTTGGGACATTAGTATGGGGTCTGCTGAGTTGTTACTGAGCAGTGGGACCATGTAATTAATAGTGGAATATTTTCTGATCAAGTATTCTGTTTAATTTCATCAGCACTCTCCAAAGGATTTGATTGTTATGAAGTCTTACAAAGGGTACCAAACCGATAGGAATTTCCCAGCAGGAAATTCCATTTCCCCAGATTTTACTAGGGATTGAAGTCAGATAATGAGAAAAGGACATCAGATTATTGTAGATCTGCACTGAAACATTAAAACTGACATGTGATCAATTTTCTTCTGATCAAAGCAATGCCAAACTTTGATTATATACTGAAGTCATAAACTACTCGACTTTAGTGTCTCCCCAGTTGCCTACTTTGAACACTTTTCCCTTCTGTTTTGCTCATTCACTGAAGACATTAATATCATTTTATACTTTCACTACACTATTCCTTAACTCAGACTGTCTCAATTATGTCCAATCCTGTGGAATTACAATAACACCAACAAACAAACAAAGTTCTATCTACAGCTTTGTTTATTTGTAGTTGTATTATTTTCAGTTATTTGCCAACAACACACAATTTGAACTCCCAGCAGGTCCATGTGGTATTTGAGAAACACTTGATTTTGAGATGGGGCCTTGTCACACAGGATTCACACTCTGTGATACATACATAAGGCTGCACACTTACAGTGCAATGCCTGAGCTATTCCAGTTTTTTTTGTATGTTTGAATCTTTCAGATGTTTGAATGTTTTGTGTGTGAGAGTTCGAATCCACCAAGGCAAGTGCTGAACTTCAAATTGAATTCCAGTTTGGAGATAAAATGATTGGCCATGTCTCCTTGTTGGAACCCAATCTTGTTCACTCAGTTCCTTCTCTTTCTGTGTCATATTTCTCCCTGGGATTACTCTCTTGCTCTCTGTCTGTCTGTATTTCTCTCCCTGGGTTTTCCCTCCCTCTGTCCCCTCTTTCTCCCTTTATCCATCTGATATTCTATTTCTTTCTCTGGGTTTTCCATCCCTCTTTCTCCCTCATCCCACACTGCGTCCCAGTGTCCGAAGAAGAGGCATTGGGAAGCTGTGGACACAGTCCACGAATGCTGTGTAGATAATGCAGTGGGATCCATTTTTCCCCTCCTCCTGTATTTTAAACCCCACTGTTGTCCAAACTTGGGGAGGTGGGGGGAATGGAAACACATGAAGTACCTTTCTCACTGAATGTGTGGCCATAGATGGCCACAGACTGGGATCTTGCGGTGCAGAAAAATGGTCAATCACAGGGCAGTCAGTCCACACAGAGTCATTTACCTCTGCCCCAGGGAGTTGGGATTTGCGGCAACATTGGGACAGTAAAACGTTTGAGGGAAGCAAATTTGGTGAGGCAAATACTTGGGAGGGCAATACCTTTGGAGAAGGTCATTAATTTGGGAGGTAAGTGAAAATGGGGGCAAAATGTTTTGAGTGACGCAAAATTGTGTCAGCACATCAAGGTCTGAAACAGAGAAAAAGAGTGAGAAAGGGAGGGTGAGAGAGATAGAGAGAGAAAGAATAGGATGTAGAGGACGTAGGAAAGAGAGAGAGGACAGAGAAAGAGAGAGAAGGACAGAGAGAAGGACGGGGACGGGTTGGAGAGAGAAGGACGGAGAGAGAGGGAGACAGACGACAGACAGAGAGAAGGACAGAGTGAGAGTGAGAGAGGAACAGAGAGTGAGAGACAGAAGGGGAAGTGTCAGACAGTGAAAAACAGGGGTTAAGCCATGGACAGACTGAAGGGGTGATCTTTAATATTCCAGTTTGTCCCAGCTTTGTTGATGGTTTCTCACACTCCCGCTGTCCCATGAGTGACTGACCCAGCTCCAGGAGTTTGCTTCCACCTGGGAATGTGTCATTTCTGTACATACCCCCTACCGTTCAAATGGATACAATGCTACCCTCTGCTGGGCTCCCCACACCACTGCATAAGCAGTAGGTTTCTTTCAGAGACAGCATCAAAGTCTGTGAATTCTCAAACTGAACATTTGTTTCATGAAAACACTGCGTGACTCTGCCCAATCCTTTGCGATGTTGAACCTGGGTTATTAGGAGAACGACATTAATGTGTCCAGTGCTGTTCCAATGCCCTCCTCCTTTCTCACTTGAAATTTGTGGGAGTACATCAGAAAACATTTTAAGCTGTACTCTGAGGTGCCTG
Organism: Hemiscyllium ocellatum; assembly: GCF_020745735.1. Classification (NCBI taxonomy): domain Eukaryota; kingdom Metazoa; phylum Chordata; class Chondrichthyes; order Orectolobiformes; family Hemiscylliidae; genus Hemiscyllium; species Hemiscyllium ocellatum. The sequence goes on along the minus strand of NC_083440.1, from coordinate 29,357,441 downwards.
GATACAATTGCAGTGGAAGCATTCCATTGCATGTGCTGTTGTGTCGCCATAGTCATACCAGATCATATCGGCTGCTCTCTCATTAGAGAGAAGTGAAAGTTGAGAAGGATAGACCTTCATGGCAATCTCAGAGCAATGATGGTAATTGAACCCACACTTTTAGCATTCCACTGCTCTGAAAACCAATAATACAGTCTACTGAGCTGAACGGATTTCCCTTTAATCTGTATAATGTCAGGAATACTGCTCAAAGTCAAATCATTTCCACTTTCCACTTCATGAATTGGTCGATGATTTTTTTCCATACGAGGTGATGTGTCCCTTCAGGCAGCTGACAAGCTTGCTGTTTGAACCTCTGAGCTGATGCATTCCCAGAGTCGCTGCCTTATATTGTGTAGAAGCTCTTTAGCGTGATTGAGGTGAGGTGACAGCATTACTCAGCTTTGTTGCTTTTTTTTTTCAAATTTCGTCAATGAACAAATTAATGACAATAACAAGTTTAATCTCAGTTTTGAAGGAAGGTTGCTACTCAGTACATCAAAACGAAATAACAAAAACAGAATCTGGAATCATCCAGCAATAACACAGTCCTCTCAAACAACATGAGCCCATCCCGAGATCTCAGATTATGTCATTTAATTTTGTATCGGGACAATTTATTCTAGTGTGAAAATATGTCTCAGAACTGTCTTTCTGCTCTCTAGGGTAGGATCTGCCCGCTTTTAACAAGAAAATTTCACTCATTGATTGAAGTGTGAATCATCTCACTCACTGAAGGGGTGCGTTGCTGCTGAGGTCAGCATTTATTCCCCATTCCCTATTTACCAGGATCTGGAGTCACGTGAAGGACCGAGTGAGAAGAACACACTGCCTTTCCTGAGGGAAAGGGACTCAGCGAATATAATAGGCTTCCAATAATGGAGACATCACTGATCTCAAACTTACTGACACTAACCATTCAGACATCTACAGAACGGCAGCGTTTTAAATGTGAATAGGGATAGAATCGCCGTGTTGTTCATGTACATACATATTTTAATGTAACAGGATTGTCTGAAGATGGAAGTACCAACCGTATAAGATCTTAGGTATGACAAACGACACAGTGAGGAAAAATAAACAGTAACTGTAGGAAGAGAAAACAGTGCCTTTTTTTTGGAAAACTGAAATCTAATCTCATCAGGTATAGCAGCATCTGTGATGAGAGAACCAGATCCCATTTCTCCCACACTAGTCTCTAAGCCATCAATGTCCCTCCCAAATCTGAATGATTCTGTCCCAATTAACATTTGGGGGAGATATTAATCCAGAGATTCAGCTTCTGAATTGGACACCGAACACCTGACAGTGAGTCGTCAGAACCTTGTTTCCTGCCAGGTATGTATGGTCTGTACTTACGAGGATCAGTAAAATTGTGTCCTGCCCATACCATTGTGAACTTATCGAGAGCCCTGACCATAGGCTCTGAAACTCCGCACAGGAAGGGAAAATAACCTCCTGGACTCACGTTAATTGCTGCACAAAACGGTGTCGATTCCTGTGCGCCCCCTCCTAAAGTTCCATTACTTTTGGTGTTCTCCCACTTGACTGGTTTTCTGTCCCTTCTGGTGTCACAAGAAGGAACTTATTGGAACTTGTGCATAATACACAGAAAGCTCATACGGGGGGTGGGGAGGGGGGGACAATGGATAATCCAGACGGCCATTGGAATGTAGGCTGTTCCTTCAAGGGGCTTGGATGTGTTAGAGTACGGAAGTCTTTCCATTTGGACCACATCTGGAGAACAATGAGAAATTTTGGTCGCAATGCTTAAAGAAATATTTAATTCCCTTGCAAGCAGTTCAAAAAAAATAGACGAGGAAGGTTATTGGGATGGAGGGTTTGTCTTCTGAGCAAAGGCTAAAGCAGTTTGACTCGATTTACAAGAGTTTAGGAGAATGACAAGTGATCTCACTTGAAATATATAGGATTCTTAAGGGGCTTGGCAGGGAAGATGATCCCCTCTTATTGGGGAGACAAGGAACTGACCCCCAGAATAAAGGAGTTCCACTTTCAGACTGACTGGAGAAAGACGCTCTTCCCTCAGAGGATTGTAAATATTTGGAGCTCCTTGTGACAGAGAGCCAGAATCCTTTCACATGATTAAGGTGAGAAAGAGAGAGAGAGAGAGAGAGAGAGAGATTCTTGATCAGATGGGGAACTGAAGGTTATGGAGATTGTGCAGGAAGGGGGATGAGAGGAGTTTTGGAACACTTTCATTGATGGGATCACTCTGCAGTTCAATTGAGCCATCGAGCCAACTGAGCTACCTAACGTCAACATTAATACAACAGAAATGCTATGAAGATGTTAAATTTAAAGATTGCTTACAGAGGGTGATACGTAGGAATATGACAAGGTAGGGAAATTAAACGAGAAACTATATATTGTTTTATGCCTGTGTCCAGTTGTTTAAGGAGTTATTTATGTGTCTCCAGTGTTACTGTTTGACACATAATTGGAATGTCGCCTTTACATATGCAACACAGATTATCTCTGAGTAGTGGTTTTGCAATTATTGACTGCTGTACAGTCTGTGTAACATATAAGGAGCTTCCATCCTCCAGGCAGCTCACAGTGCAGCATAAAGTCAGGGGAAGATGAGAACTGCCCTGTTCTTCGATTTTGTAACCTTGGTGATGGAACAGCCAGGCACTATTGATGAAGTCATGAAACAACATCTTCCCTTTAAATGTGAGACCATTTATCCTCAAAAAATATTCACAAATTCAGAAGGGCAGACTGAATTCATTCATCTCTCTGAAGACTAAGTTGTAAATACTGGCTTTAGCTAACAAGAGACTAAAATCAATCGGTTAATCTGTACAATAGTAGTTCGTAGGATGCTAAGCAAAGATTTATTGTCCATCCCTTATTGCTCAGAAGGCACTTAGCATTGCATTTGGAGCCATATGCAAATCAGACCAAGCAATGACAAAAGGTTTCATTCGCTTAGGGACATTAATGGAGGAGCAATTTCCTTGTTTATCCATCAACAAACCTCCTCCAGATAATCAACAGCATTTCCATACTTGACATCAGATTATTTAAATATAATTCATATTTCATCATCTTCCTCGATGAGACTCAAAGGCAACGTTTCAGAACATGAACATAATGGTCTTGGATGTCCGTCAAGTCATAGTCCCCCAGTCTACCACGCATTCCCTATGCATTTAGTGAATTATGGCAGACATTTCCCGTGAGTGAACAATCCACTTCAGTTCTGAAACATTTCGCGCTTTTTTTTTCTCCTTTTGGAGTAAATAAATAGCAGATTATATACTTTAATAACAAACAATGTCAATGGATGTCCACCAATGGCCTACTCTTGATGAAAGGCCTATGTTCATCATGTATAGATTTCTCATCTCTGTCTGAGAAAAACATGTCTTTAAAGTTCAGGGATCTCACAGGCTGAGGTTAAATCTTGGCCTCTGACTGCAGTAATAAATGAACTTCTCGTCCTTGCTTTCCAGATTTGTCCAGTCACTGCGAAAATATCGGAGGAGGATGCAGAGCTGGACAATGTTTCGATGATGAAATCCACATGGTCGTGAGGTGCGCAAAGTTTTACCATTGCTGCAAAAAACCTAAAAAAGTAAGGTTAATCGGAGGCTGTGCCTGAAGTTAATTGCAGTCTCTGTTACCTGGGCCCATCTTGATTGAATGGGTCCCAATGGGCATAAGCCACTGCTTCTGAGTCGTGATTAAAGCTGTTCATTGTGTTACTCACATCCCGTAGTCCGTGTCTAATTTCAGACTGTGACCAGTGTGTGTCTAGTATTGTCATTGGGGTGGGGACAATGGACAGAAATGGCAGAAACATGGTCACCAATGTCAGCTCCTAATTATACAACTTCAAAGAACCACTGTCAACCTAGACCTTAACATTATCTGACGCATCTCCCACATTTCCACCATCAACGCCTTACCACTATTGCAGTAGAGATCTTGCTCACCTTGTCCTTACGTACCATGCCATCAGCATCCACATCACAAAAACCATGAGCCACAATTTCCACCAGCTCCAGTGAAATGCCACACCAAACACATATTCACCTATCCTCGTTTGTCCAACTTCCGCAGGGATCATTCCCTCTGGGACACAATGATCCACGCTTCCTTCATTCTTAACAGCCCCAACACCAATCTGGCACCTTTCCATGCAACCCCCATGGTGTAATGCTTGCCGATCTACCGCTTCCCCCCTCAGTATCCAAGGACCCAAACATGCCTTTCAGGTGAAGCAGCGATTTATCAGCACTTTCCATAACCTAGTATAACACATTCGCTGCTCACTGTGTGGTCTCCCCTACACTGGGGAAACAGCGTGTAGACCGAATGGCACTTTGCAGAACATCAATGTTCGGTATCCCCAAAAAAAGACCTGAGATTCCCGTTGCCTGCCACTTTAACACGCGACCTGATGACCTAAAATTTGAATTTAGGGTGTTGTCAGAAGCAACAAGTACCTGGAGATTTTGATTCGCCACAAAATGGCTTTTCAATTTAAAGTAACACAACAAACTGGCTGCAAACAATGATTTGACACTGTGAACTTGAACTAATGCTTTGCTAAGTTGGTTGTATTTAGAGATGAGAGAGAACAATGGATTTTCATAATATGAATCATAAGACAGTGATTTGGTATTCAAAATGACCTGAACTTCTTGCGTGGGATGGTGGTCTGCATAGTTTGTGAACCCTTCCCCAGGAAATTTGATTGGATTAACTTGCTGTAAATCATGTCACTTTTTTATATGTGATTGGTCTTTTCTTGTAATTAAGGCTGTACTATCTCTTAAACAACATACAAATAATGTCTAATTTTCGAATGTTATTGCACATCACCACGGAACACAGAAGATTTACCCTCTGTGTTGCTGGATAGAATTGCGTCAAGGTGCCTTAATTCAATAAACCGGTATGTCTACTATCTTCAAATAAATATCTGAAACCTGCCTTATTTGTCAAAATACAATCAAAGAAGAATATATGTATATTTTGATCATCTACCTATCCCTGAAGAGCCATTTGGGAACGAGCAGACTCATTTTGTCCCTATGGCCCCCTCAGGAGGGTTTAAATACATTATGGTCACAGTAGAAACGTTTTCTCGATGGATACAGGCTTTTTTCACGAGAAGAGATTATGCCCGATCATTAGGAAAACATCTTATGAATCATATAATCCCCTGACTTGGAATACTGGGACAAATGAATAGTGACAGTGGTTCTTACTTTACTGCGAAAATAACAACAGGACTGTGTGCAGTATTGGGATTTGTGTGGAAGATTCATATCCCCTATCAACTGCAGTCTTCGAGAACAGTGGAATGAACTAAAAGGATACTAAAAATTACCCTTGCAAAGACTTGCCACAAAATTAAACTAAAGTGACCAGAAGCGTTGCCATTACCCTGTACACCCTCTAAAACCAGGTTAATAGATCCGCTGGTCTAACCCCGTTTGAAACTCGAATGCGAAGATCCATGACTACTGGTGCATGACACCCACTTTCACATCGGAAATAGCTCTGATGAGGTTTGATAAGAAATCTCTGCAATACGCCCAAACCCTGAGTGAAGCAGAACAGACCAATCATTCAAAGAAAATAGAGGATGCACCAAAACCCCTTGTGTCACACACACACACCCTTTAGGCCTGGTGATTTAGTGAATGTTTAGTCTCTGAACAAAGTCTCTCTCTCTATCCTAGGTGGAAGGGACCATATCAAGTGCTACTGATAACCGGAACTGCTGTTGAATTGGAAGAATCTAAGGAGTGGGTGCACATGGCCAATTGAAAAATACATGCGCCCACCAACTCGGAAGCTACTGAAGTGAATGATGGGAACTTTGTGGATGTAATTTTGGGGCCTCCTCAGGCTGCAAATGACTGAAATTAGAGAGGTATGAACTTGTGATGGCTATGCCAAAACAACACCATTTGCTTCACAAGTCATGGGAATGTATCGACTGACATTTATGTGGGATATAGTTAGTGTTTTTTTCATTATTCCCTGGATTTAAACCATCCAAAATTTGTCAAACCAACGTCAGTTTTCATTTAATTGTTCTCATGTCCTTCGTAAGATGTCAGGCTCCCTGTGGAAACACCTGACTCCCAAATTTTGGAGGGGTGGAGATACCAGATGAACCTCCCACAACGGTACTTATTTTATTTGCAATTTTAAGGCCGATCCTTTTCTTCCCTCCAATTGGAGAGGGTCGGGTTCTATGAGATATGCATGTAGTGCCTCGCATTAGAGTCTTGGATGAGTTACCTTCAGCACTGAAGCCCAAAAGATCCCTCACCTGATTCCTCACCTGGATTCGGATGTTTACTCCTTCAGTTGGAATCTATCTGCATTCCTAAGAATTAAGCACATTGAAAGGAGTATTGGAAAGTGTCACCAATGATGATGAATGCCTGACTGAGATCAATGCTGAGATTATCGCATTAGGACAGTTGCCCTTCAGAACCACTTGGCTTTGGATTGCCTACAAGCCAAAAGGAGGGTGGCACTTTGTGGCGTTTTGTGGCGGGAATGCTGTACCTACATACCAGACAACTCTAAAAATGTCTCCGATTGCCTGCCCCTATCCTGTGGTTATGTCCGAGCCCGGGTGTCCCTGGAGAAGAAATATGCAGTGTCTACCAACGCCCTCGAGCTGTTCAGGGAGAGGTGGGCACCACAGGGAGTGGAGAGTTTTATTTGCTCTTCCAACTCTATTGTAGTTTAATTCCTGCCTCCCCTTCAACCTTTTGATCACGAAGCATTATCTTTGATGTGAAGGGCACTGCTTCGCACTGGCCAGGCTATTGTTTCCTTTCTTCCTGGTGATGAAAATTGAATCATGATTTGTATGCCTGTTGTCATTCATTATGTCTCACACGTGCACACACACAACATGGGTGCGGGGGAAATATAAGCACTACCCCAGTTAGGTGGCATGGTGGGGGAAAGAAGCAAAAACGTATCTGATTTGGTGACTTATACTCACATGGCAGTCGAGAAATTGAGCTCGCTCTTTGATTCCTGGTGATCCTTTGACATTGGATGGCTGGGTAAGTGAGAATTCTCCCTACACATTGGGCGTGTTCCCTTTACTATCACACTCCCAATACTTTGCATCATATGGAGGACTACAAGCTGTTGTTGTGCACAGTTAATTCCTCCTACAGTTTCTGCTCCAAAACAGATGGAATCTTCGACCGTACCATATCCCATGATAGCCCCGACAATGAACAAGCATGTATAATTTTGCGCACTTTTCCAGAAGGATGTGCAAACCCCTCTTTTCGATGCGCCTGTTCCCTTAACTCAGGTGTTGATCTGGAATATCAACAAGAAGGGAATTGTGGATGTAGTAAAAACTTGGCCTACTGCTGCATGATGCGATACTTGACCAATATAAAGATATCTTAGCTTACAGCCCCTCGCTTTCCTGAGAAAATGCTGCTGGAGATAAAGACTGAGGCAGTGTCATTATAATTTGACGAGATATAGGGAGTATATCACAGAGTCGTTAGTGGGAGTGCTTCTTGAGCTCATTAGCTTCTCCTTCCTTGAGCAACAAGGCGATAGCTGTTACTGTGCTTATCTTTATCTTGAATTAATATAAAAGTGTGGAATGTAAACAATGTTGTTGTATCATTGTAGATCTATAGACTGACTTTTAAGCTCGAGAGGGTACTGTGTGACAGAGAAAAATGTGTGACTACGTCCCTGTCAATTCATGAACAATAAAGCTTCTTGAAACAAGACTCAAAGTCTCAGACTGAGTAATTTCCTCAACAAGAACGTCGGAGGATGAGTGGGTTGCTTCTGGTCCAGTTCTGGAATCAAGCAGGGCTACCCACTGCTGCCTTTTTTTGTTTTATTGTTGCACCAGAGGCGAATGAACTACTTTTGTAACTCATGCAAATGTTTCTGTCATATTACAAGTTGGCTATCTATTGCTAACTCTTTTACTGAGATTCCTTAATCCACCATTGCCAATTTATACATCAACCCTTTGATTTTCTCATTCTCAATTTCCATTTTAAAAATTCTAGCATTTTATGATCATTTCTACCAAATACAGTAAGATTGTTCGTTAATACGACCTCATTGCACAACTACCAATCAGAATAGACTGTTCTCGAGTTTCTCCTTCAATGAGTTGGTCTGAAAAAACATCATATGTAGACTTCAGCAAATTGTTCTCTACATCATTTTGCTAGTTTGGTTTTTCCAACCTATATTTTGGTGAAAGTCAGCCATGACTGTAGTCATTACCTGTCTGTCCACTGCTTAATGCCTCTGTGTCTGTCTCCAGCACTGTTTTGAGTTTTTAGACAAATGCTGCCTTCATTTAGTGGTTCTTGCATTTCCTACCTCCACCTGTACAGGTTCAGTTGGCAGTTAGAAAGGTTAGCATTCATTTCAAGAGAATAAAAAGATCATGGGTGTACTGCAGAAACTGAATTCGACTGTGGTCAAGCTGCATTTGGTATATTGCGGGCTCAAAATCTAAGTAAGGATGCGATAGCATTGATGGGGAATCCGAAGTTCACAAGAAAGATCCCAAGGATAATATGCTTGTCGTAAAAGGAGCAGCTGAAGAGTTTTTGTCTGCAGTCAATGGAATCTAGAAGAATGAGAGGGGATCTGATTGAAACCTATGGAAAAGGAAGACACCTGTCGTCAGCGTACATGAAGAAGATGTTTCCACGGGAAGGTGAGACCCGGATTCAAGAGCACAGCCTCAGAGTGAAGCGATGATCCAATCAAAATCAGGTGAGGAGGAATTTCTTCAGCAACAGAGTGGTGAAACTATGGAACTCTTTGCCGCAGAGGCTTTGAGCATCAAGTCATTGTGTGTATCTAAGAAGGATATCAATAGGTTCTTGATGAGTAAGTAAATCAACGTTTCAGTTGCGCCAAAAAGAGAATGGGGCTGAGAAGCGTGTCAGACATGATGAATGGTGGGGCAGACTCTATGGGCTCAACAGTCTGATCCCACTCCAGTATCTTCTGGTCTTAATTCTGCAAGTTTTCAGGAAGCAGAGATTGATAAAAATGAGACGAAAGTGGGAGGCTGCGAGGACAGAAACGAGAGATTTCAAGCGAGGCAAGAGTGAAGGAGAGAGCTCCGGCCGGAAATTTGGAGAAAGATGGTTGACAGAAAAGAGGAGCCAGAACAACTGGAAATCAGTGAGATGTACATTTCTTGCAGTTTTGCGTGTAAGACTGCATTTATTCTTGAGGTACAAAAAGGGGCGAGGCAAGGGAATGCCTGTTTTCAGATAAACACTGGATCCAGTATTCAGTTTCAAATGACGGTTGACACCAGAGATGTGGTAACAAGTGAACTGCCGTGTTTATATCGTCTATCTGTTCAAAGAAAATGCATCCATTGTGAACCCATTGTGTAGAAAGCATGACCAGCAGAACAACTTTCTGTGTGGAGAAGTATGTTGGACATTCTAAAGAAAGTGTAATGAAATGCTGCCTTCGTCTTTTCTGTGATTTTGTATCAGTTCAATGCTCTGAGATGTAAGGGAATGAGTTTTCAGTACGCGTTATGATCTTGGGTAGTTTAATTCTAAATATTGGTGTATCCTTCCAGAAGTCCAGTGCATCAGTGTCATCAAATGCAATAATTGAGCTTCCAGCAGGAATTGCACCACTTCACCCAAACGGGATTGAGGATCTCGGAGAAAAGAAACTGCATCACTCCACAAAGAGCCCTGCCCCTGAATCTGTGATGCATGGCAGGGCAGTGTTAGATCCTGAAGGCGAGGATTCTGATGCACAAAATTCTTATAGATCTGGAAAGTGTTTCTGCTGCTTTTCTCCGTCATTCACAAATTTTCTATTTCACTTGACCAGGATTATTATCTTCCTAAGTGAGTTTGATTTCAAGTTTGAAGCTCTCTGACAGGTTCAGCTAAATACTCCACAACAGGAGGACCATGTCTCCTTAGAAGGGTTGCAGACCCTGTTCTATTTAGAAGTATCCAACTTTTTAACGGTTTTCCATTGCACCAGTTCCAGAAACATCATCCATATTCAAGATGATCAGAGGTCTCCTCCTGTCACATGTTCATCACCTGAATGAGCACTCGGAGTAACTCAGGGTGCAGCTTTTCAATCTCCTGCCCGACTCCTGCAATTCTACTATCAGGACCCTGCTGCATTTCCGACTTATGCAGTTTGTAATGAGGTCCATCAACTGGACATGAGAGAATATTAGCTCCCTGACTGCGGCTAATAATCTGATTCAATCAGGAAAACCTGGCTCTCGTAAATAGTTGAATGTCAGGGATATTGAGATACTCAATGCCAGATTCAGTGACAGGCTACTGCGAAATCTAAGCATTTGTGAATAAATGGGTAATTGGTGAGATGCTCCTCGTCTCTGAAGTTATTTCACGACAAAACCTTGTTAATAGTACCGCAATCCAGGACCTCTGAGTCTTCACTTTTTACACTCGCACATTCTCGACTCTGACCTCCATCCTCATGTGCTCCCCCCCCCCCCCCCCCCCGATCACCCAAAATGTTCTGAAGTTATCCAGTGTCCTTCTTGATACTGGAGGAACACAACAAGCCAGGTAGCTTCAGGAGGTGAAGTCAACCTTTTTTGTGTAACTCTTCTGTCCTGAAGAAGCATTTACCCGAAATGTCGACTTCTCACCTCCTGATGCTACCTGGCTTGTTGAGTCCTTCCAGCCTCCTGTCGGAATTTTTTAGATTCCTGCAGCTGCAGTTTATTGTATCTAATGTTTCTTGATGCTGGATTGTTACGGTAATAATTCACCCTGGACTTGGTCAAGTCCGTCTGTTCATTCAGTGTCAGTCAGTCAGCTTTTTACGGTTTCTTGACTGCTACAATCCCATGTTAGCATGGCATCGACTTTGGCTTCATAAACATTGGAAAGGAAAAAGAGCAGGCACTTGCGGGTCCATTTCCATATGAATGCAGCATATATTCTTGAGGCAGATAGCTGACAGCAAGGGCTCATAGATGACGGAGTCAAATCCCACAAATCCGGAAGTGTATTCCTCAGATTAGAAAGGATCTGAGAGGAAGGAAAGTTGCCAAGAGAACAACGAACATTGTTGGGACTTGATGGACGGAAAGGCCTCTTGTTGCAGTGTGATCTATGATGACGGAAATCATCTATAAATGTAAAAATGGCCTGAAATTCTTTCAAAACTGAAGATAAAAAAACAAAGCATCAAGTTTCTCAGCATTTTTATTGCGCAGGTTATTTGCTGCTCACCAACTTACGAACATGCCCTTTCCCTTTTCAACGCTTCTGTGTCCTTCTTGGATGTTACTGTCCCACCTCACATTGTGTCATCAGCAAATATAACAGTTGTATTGATTATCTCAGTCAATGATAGAGTTTATGAGTAGCTGTGTCTTGAGTAATGGTCCTTGTGGTGCCCAATGGTGCCATCCTGATAAACTCAAACTTACTTGCTTAATATTACCGTTTCCTTTCTGTCCATTATCATTACTCACCTAAAGTCCAATTTCTCCATCATTGTCTGAGGCACAGGCAATACAATGGCTCCCGCAGGAATTTACAATTATGCATCATTGTGTGTGTAAGTACCTCCCTGGTCTTACCCCTGCATCACTCTCCACCGATTCCATTCCATTATCAACCAGCTGTGTTAGGTTTCTTCACTATACATCCGATAAAAATAATGACTGCAGATGCTGGAAAGCAGATTCTGGATTAGTGGTGCTGGAAGAGCACAGAAGTTCAGGCAGCATCCAAGGTGCAGCGAAATCGACGTTTCGGGCTACTAATATCATTTATTGCACCCGTTGCTCCCGATGCGGTCTCCTCTACATTGGGAAGACTGGGTGCCTCGACGCAGAGTGCTTTAGGGAACGTCTCTGGGACACCCGCACCAATCAACCATACAGCCCCGTGGCCCAACTTTTCAACTTCCCCTTCCACTCTGCCGAGGACATGGAGGTCCTGGGCCTCCTTCACCGCTGCTCCCTCAGCATCAGACGCCTGGAGAAAGAACGCCACATCTTCCACCTCAGAACACTTCAAACCCAGGGCATCAATTTAGACTTCGACAGTTTCCTCAATTCCCCTTTCCCCACCTCACCCTCATTCCAAACTTCTAGCTCAGCACTGTCCCCATGACTTGTCCAGACTTGACCTACCTGCCTACTTCCTTTTCCGCCTATCCACTCCACCCTCTACTACCTGGCCTATCACCTTCATCCCCTCCCCCACTCACCCATTTTACTCTATGCTACTTTCTCCCCATCCCCACCATATCCTAGCTTGTCTCTCCACGCTTCAGACTCACTGCCTTTATTCCAGATGAAGGGCTTTTGTTCGAAACGTCGATTTCGCTGCACCTTGGATGCTGCCTGAATTGCTGTGCTCTTCCAGCACCACTGATCCACATTCTTCAATATGCATGTCCAGTACACTGAAAATAAAAGAGAATGACTCATTCTCATCTGCTACCCTGCAGCTGTTATGTGTCCCAGAATTAGCGTCTCTCTGCATGTCCAGTACACGACAGGTGAAAGAGAAGGAATCATTCCTATCTGCTGCTGTATCGTTTCATGTGTGTCGCAGAGTCAGCTGTGAAACAATTCTAGGACGGTTTCATCCTGGTCGGACAGTTTGTGCTGATTAAGGTTCATTTAATTCTTGAGGATATTTTTCACTGTATTAATTAGTTTGTTTAAAGGTTTGTCCTAATTTGAGAAGTTGTAAATCATAGAACATTACAGCGCAGTACAGTCCTTTCGGCCCTCGATGTTGCTTTGGAGTAGGTGCAAAGAAGGTTTGCAAGGATGCTGCCTGGACTGGTGGGCTATCCTTATGAAGAAAGGTTGAATAAACTCAGACTGTTCTCTCTGGCGAGAAGCTGGAAGAGAGGAGACCTGATCGAGGTATACCAGATAATGAGAGGAGTAAATAGAGTCAATACCCAGATACTTTTCCTCAGGGCAGGATTGACTGGTATAAGGGTTCATAGTTTTAAGATATTAGGAGAAACGTACAGAGGAGACATCAGAGGTAGATTCTTTACGCAGAGAGTTGTGAACGCATGGAATGCGTTGCCAGCTATGGTGGTGGAAGGAGAGTCATTAAGGTATTTAAGCGACTGCTGGACATGCACATGGATAGCAGTGAGTTGAGGGGAGCATAGGTTCAGTTATTATACTTTACGTAAGGATTAAACTGCGACATAACATCGTGGGCCAAACGTCCTGTTCTGTGCTGTACTTTTCTATGTTCTATGTTCAATGTTCATTAGCAAATGGTCAAAATCCAAATAAATAAAATGCTGTGTCAATGTGGGAAGGATAATTTTTGGGAATCAGTGCTGGCATGGATGCATTTCCAATATTTTTTATTGACCGATTGAAATGTATATCACCCAGTAAATCTCAGTTCTCAAAATGTTCTGTCACAGAGGGAATTAAATCACTGTCATCACCTGTTCGCTTAATTTCTCGAAACAAACAATTGAACCACAATGTCACTGTCCCTAGGTAATGCCAGACGGTATAAATGAAAGCCTTTGTGGAAATATCAACTTGCTGTTTAGTACAGAGACAAACAGCCTGTACAAAGGGATTTGTCTGAAAATGCATCTTCCCGTTCAGCAAGTGCAGAGAATATTTTACGCGACCCTTCCGATTGTAGCAACTCCTGGTAAGTGTCTTACGCCATTGAATGTGTGTGAATGTCTCTCAGCATTCTTTGCGGGTTGATTCTGCCAATGACAAATAGAAATGGGCATGTTGTGGCACACCCTCACACAGAAGCAGGTGATCAATGATTTCATCTCAGGTTGCAGTAACTGTGGAATCCCATCATCGCAAACTACACATGAATTGCCACAGAAGTGTAACTTGCAGCTATGCAATGCTTCTCCCTTGACATTCTTCTGGAAATCTCCATTTTAATCAGAAACTACACAAAGTTTCAAAGGAATTAAGTAAAACATTCACGTTGGATGCATGTGATCTAAACTGTGGGACTTTTCAGTAGAAAGTGCAATAACATTTAGAATGTATTTGAACCTGGTTTTTGAATAAATACCGGCTGGGCTTCTCTGAGTATCTTAATTTAGTAGATAATTAACAGATGTTTCTTTAACCACAGCAGTTTTTTAAAAAAATATTCATTTCGAAGTTGAATGAAGATTGAATGGCTTTGTGCACGAATAAACTTTCACTTGTTTTCGAAAGTTTGCCACCCTGTCTCATACTAATGAAGTCTCAAAGATGTGATAGAGAATTCAACCGAGAAACCTTTTTATTTCACTTTCAATCTTGGGTCATTCCTTTAGTACTTGGTCGACCTTGGAACTGGGTAGATGTGACGATCTGTGTTCGTGAGAAGGGAATGATAGATTTACCAAATTGGATGAGGGAAATGTCTGTGTTCATCTCAGACCAGAGGGTTTAGGACTGAAGAGTTAGTTTAAGCTGAATACACTGAAGCTCAGTTGTGTGTTAACTCCAGGAAGAATTTAGTAGCTCTAGTTTAAAGATGGAAGCCACACGTAATTTTAACCAATTTAAGAAGCAGGGATTATGGGGGCAAGTGTTAGGTCATGCACATTGGTAGGAAGAATAGAGACAGGCTATTTTCAAAACGTGGAGAAAATTCAGAAACAAGAGTGCAAATGGACTTCAAATTGTTCGTCCAGGTTTCTCTTAAGGTAAACTTGTAGGTTGAGTTGTAGTTCAGAAGGTAAATACAATGCCATCATACAAATCGAGAGAACTAGAAAATAAAAGCAGTGATGTGCTTCTGAGGCTTGAAAAGCCCTGGTAAGCCGACATTTAGCATACTGTGAGTAATCTGGGCCCCAGTTCTCAGGATGGATGTATTTGCCCTGAAGCGGGTCGAGAGGAGATTTACAAAGGTGAGCCCATGAATGAAAGGGTTAATGGAAAAAACGTTTCAGGACTCTGGAACAATATTCATTGGAGTTTAGAAGGATGACTGGGTATCTAATTGATCACTGAATGCCCTGTTCAAAGTGGGCATCGAGAAGATTTTCAATTGGCAGGACAAACTAGGACCTGAGGGAATAGTCTTCCAGTAAAGGAAGATCCTTTAGAATGGAGACAAGGAGAAACAGCAGGGGATCACTTAGTTAAAACAAGAACAAATAAGATCGCGATCCATCAAGCTATAGAGCCATAGAGATGTACAACATGGAAACAGACCCTTCAGTCCAACCTGTCCATGAAGATCAGATATTTCAACCAAATCTCGTCCCACCTGCCAGCACCCTGCCCTTTTCCCTCCAAAGCCTTCCTATTCATATACCCATCTTTCGTTGGCAATGATATGGTCTTGTATGGGGAGAAAACAGAGTTAACGTTTTGAGGCCAGAGACCCTTCTTCAGAAGAATCTGTCCTGATGAAGAGTGATTATGAAAAAGAAATATGAACTCAGTTTTTCTTTCCACAGATGTTGTCTTAGATGTTTATTTTTTCCAGGCAGTTCAATTTGGCTTCAATGTTTCAGTATTCACAGCTCTTTGATTTAATTAATTAATTTGAATTAATTAATTAATTCTCAAACCGCTTCCCAGGAACAATTCTGAGTTAATGGAAGCCTACCATGCAGAAGAGGTCCACCTAGCTTCTGTTATTAAACTGGCACTAAATATACACTTGGGAAAATGAGGACTGCAGATGCGGGAGATCAGAGCTGAAAAATGTATGGCTGGAAAAGCGCATCAGGTCAGGCATCAAAAAAGGAGCAAGAGAATCGAATTTTCGGGCACAAGCCATTCTTCAGGAATGAGAAGGGTGTGCCAAGCAGGTTAAGATACAAGGTAGAGAGGAGGGACTTGTGGGAGGGGCGTTGGGAATGCGATAGGTGGAAGGAGATTAAGGAGAGGGGATGGGGCGGAGAGGTCTGGAAGAAGATTGCAGGTCAACAAGGTGGTGCTGAGTTCACGGATTGGGACTGAAAAAAGATAAGGGAGGGGAAATGAGGAAGCTGGAGAAATCCGCATTCATCCCTTGTGGTTAGAGGGTTCCTAGGCGGAAGATGAGGCGCTCTTCTTCCAGGTGTCGTGTTGCCATGGTCTGGCGATGGAGGAGGCCAAGGACCTGCATTTTACCTATTTAATGTTAACACTTTAACTCCCCCTCCCAGTCTGCCAAAGACATGCAGTACTCAGCACCTCCTTCTTGACATGCAATCTTCTTCCTGCCACCTCCGCCACCACCCCCTCTCCTGCCTGTCACCCTCACCTTAACCTCCTTCCACCTATCGCATTCCCACCAACCCCTCCCAAGTCCCTCTTCCCTACATTTTATCTTTGCCTGCTTTGCACACCTCCTCATTCCTGAAGAAGGGATTATGCCTGAAACGTCGATTCTCCTGCTCCTTTGATGCTGCCTGAGCTGCTGCGCTTTTCCAGCAACACATTTTTCAGCATTAAATATACACTTGCCCCACCTCCGCACTCTGGCTTCAGAGCCTCGAATGTTAGGAAGCGAAGAGTTTGTGAGGTTTCCCGCCTCAACTATGCTCTCAAGCAGTGCATTCTGGACGCCCACCACTTTGAGTAAACGCCTTTTTTTCTCACATCGCATTTAACCATCCCGCCTTTCACCTTCCTAATAATGCCAATTCAATTCCCTGAGCCGACATAGTTAAAACCAGGAGTGTGCAGCTTTGAAATGAGTCAGAATCAGAGCTGTCCTTTTTAGTTTAGTGCTCTGAAACATCCCAACCGATCCATTTATGTACAAAGATGTGGGGAATATTTGTTCAATAATCACCAATTCCATTTTTACCTTATATCTCTTACAGTCAATATAGCAGCGATTCTGGTTCTCGCACAAGGAAAGTGTGGTCTTTCTAACTGTACCTTTCGCTGCCTGATGGCCATGGCAACAGCAGATCTATTGTTCATTGTCACTAACATCATACTGAGGCGACTCACTATGTATTACTTTCCAAGGTGTTTCCTGGACCTTACCCCTGTGTGCAGTGCTCTCTTTGTCCTGGTTCGTGCAGCCACAGACTGTTCCGTCTGGTTTACTGTCCTTTTCTCCTTTGATCGTTTTGTGGCTATTTGCTGCCTGAAATTGGAGAGAAAATATTGGTCAGAGAAAGCTTTGGCTCTGGCTGTAGGTTCGACTGGCGTTCTCCTCTTTACTAAAAACCTTCCCTTCTATTTTCGGTTTCGACCTGGGGAAGTAATTGACAATGTTCCTTGGTATTGCAGAATAAAGTCAAACTACTTCATTGATCCCAGATGGCTGGGATTTGATTTGCTTGATAATATTTTAACACCGTTCATCGCGTTCGTGTTAATTCTGTTGATGAACTCTTTGACGGTCAGGCATATTTTAGTGGCCAGTCGAGTCCGGAAGACACTGAAGGGCCTAAGCAAGTGTGAGAGTCACAAAGATGCAGAGATGGAGAGTCGAAAGAAGTCTGCGATTTCCCTCTTCACCATTTCCTTCAGCTTTATACTTTTGTGGTTCGTGTATGGTCTCAACTTCTTATCCGTTACGATAAATGGAACAACTCTTGGACAAGACAATATTTTGCCATACATCGGATATATGATCAAGGATTTAAGCTGCAGCACAAACACATTATTTTATGCAGTGACTCTGTCCAAATTCAGAGAGAAGATCAGAAATGCAGTGCAGCAACTGATCTCGTACATTGTTAAATTAAAGACTGCAAAGCAGCCAAATGCAGTCCAGAAGCAGCCATCGTGTTTCCAGTTCAGCAACTTCTTACAGACAGGCAGGATTCCATCAGCAGAATCATATGGATCTGAGCATAACATCCAACAGTAGATGGGGAGACGGACGCAGGATGCATCACCATTCATCATGCTCAGTAACACCCTGTTTTCCACTGATGGATCCATGCAAACACAGACAATTGGCAGGAGGAGCTCATTCGTCCCTTCGAAACTGGTCTACGCGCCATTAAATTATAACATCAGATCCACATTCACATCTCCCCCAGATGTCTAACCTTTTCCCCAATATGAATAGAAATCTACCAGCTTCCACCTTCATCAATATCGAAGACATGACAGTGAAAGCAGGTAAAAAGACACACAGTAAGTGTTCGAGGCGATGTAAGATGTAAAGAGACTGGAGGAATCATAGAATCCCTACAGTGTGGAAAGAGGCCATTCGTCCAACAAGTCCTTACCAACTCTCCAAAGAGCATCCTACCAAGGCTCACCCCTTTGCCCTATCCCTGTAACCCAGCATTTCCCGTGGCCAGTTATCTAACATGCCCATCTGTGGACAGGGGAAGGAAACCGATGTACTTATGGGGAAAATGTGCACGAGTTTGCATGTTCGCCCGTGTCTGCGTGAGTTTCCTCCAGTTGCAGGGGGTTCCTCTAACAGTCTAAAGATGTGCAAATTAGGTGAATTGGCCATGCTGAATTGCCCATAGTGTTAGGTGCTTTAGTCAGGGGTCAATGTAGAGGAATGTGTCTGGGTGGGTTGCTCTTCAGAGCACTTGTTGGATGGAACGACTTGTTTCTACGCTGTAGGGCATCTAATATAAACTCCACACGGGCAGTCATGCAAGGCCAGAATTAGTCCTAGTTGGAGCTGTGATACAGCAGTGCAAACTACTGAGACCCCGTGATAAGAAATAATCGGTTAGCTGTGAATGATGTGTTCCACTGGAACATCGTGTCTTCACAGACTGCTTTTTGGATCCGTTTTAATCATCTGCTGGAGGGTTTGCTATGCTTCCTCTGAGGGTTGGATGGTCGGGGCAAGAGCAGTCCTGGACAATGACGATTGTGAGACTCCCCATGCTCAGCCGGCAATAAAAGACTCCGTGTGCTGGTGATTTACTCTTCTGAACTGATTATTATTTCATGCACCTCTCTTTATTTTGAAAATGTTTCTTGAACTCAACTCTTGTATAATTCCATCCAGTCTAGGGTTGGCCACCGCTGTTTCCCGGACCATCCAGTCTAGGGTTGGTCACTGCTGTTGCCTGTGGCATCCAATCTAGTGTTGTTCACCTCTGTTTCCCGAGCCATCCAGTCTAGTGCTCTTCACTGCCGTTTCCTGTGCCATCCAGTCTAGAGTTGTTCATTGCTTTTGCCTGGTCCATCCCGTCTAGTGCTGGTCACCGCTGTTTCCCAAGCCATCCAGTATAGGGCTGGTCATCATTGTTTACTAGGCCATCCAGTCTAGGGTTTGTCACCATTGCCTGAGCCCCACGAAGCGGAGAACCACATGAGACTGTCCAGAAGCACACAATTTCGAGACTAAAATGGCAGGTTCACGTCGTACTTATGCAGGTAGGCATGGCTGTCTTAGTGTTGAATGTTCCAACTCCGACTTCGACCCCATCCCCCTTCAGGCACCTGGCTAAACGCCTGGGGTTGAAGACCTATTCCCCCACCCCCACCCCCCACCACAAGCCTGACCATTGACGCCTGCAGTAAGGCCATGGCTGGTATGGTCAGCCCACTGGCTAAATCACTATGGCCCACATGTATGGGAAGTCTAAGCTTCCCCTTAAGACTAAGCAAGCGCTCCACCTGGCCATGCAGAATGGTTTCGCTGTGGTCAGGACATTTCTTTCTCATCGACCCATTGGAGGTCATTGCCCAAAGGATTGTGATCTCTAAAGTCCTGCCCTTTATTGACAGTGAGCTCCTCCTCCTCATCTCTAATCATTGGTGAAAATGCGGTCGAGCGTGCTGCCACTCCTGCCCGGTCTGAAAGACCCTGCCATCAGACACATGTTCTCCTTGTGGTGCCAGGTGTTCACCAGCCTATTCTGGGAGGAGGTCACTGAGGGTTCATTCACCATGTTCAGCGATGGAGCGGCCAACTGTACATTCAGGACAGCGCACGGCATATGGTGCCAAAAGGGCGACAGGGTGGGGCAGGTTACAAAGCATTTCCCCACCCAGAAGGCAGCCCTGCCCACACCGGTAGTCACGGTTGGCACTGCCCAGAGATTCCCTGACCCCAGCCTGAGCCCTGTCTCACTTCTCTGGGCCCCAGCTCTGACCTCAGGAAATCTGCTGCTGCAACCCTACTTCCTGCAGTAGCTGAGTCTCTGGGTTCTGTGCAGGAAGCCAGGACCCTGCCCTGCCCAACCACACCTGATGGTCCAGGAGTGGGAGAGGAAGTGACACAGCTAGCTCTCCCTGAACTCGCCACACTCCGGCCTTCCCCAGCCAACACTCCACTGCCCACACACTCACCTCCCAAACACACACAAACTTCAGTGACCTGGACTTCAGATGAAAAATACTCATAATGAATTAGTTCTCCTTTATTTCTCCTGCACCGTTCTGAACTGGTACAAATTGCCTTCAATTCCTCCCTCTCAATGGACGTTGGCATCTTGAGCATCTCTGCAAATTGTTGGATGTATCTACACAGGGCTGTTGCATGGAGGTTCAGATTTGGAATGCTTTTTCTCTGTTCTACATTAATGAATTGGATTAGGTTCAGATGGCAGAGCTTCAGATTTTGCAGATGACATGCAAAATGAGTTTTGGAAGATGCAGTTAAGCCAGGGAGACAGACAAAGCTACATAACTGAAGTACTGAGATGTAAATGGATGTTATTTATAAAATAGACTGAGGAGACTCAGCACAAAGTAATTGGTCAATTGTTCAACCAGGAACCGAAACAGAGAAAGCAGCAGATTAATGTCTGCTGCATTCTATTTTTCCAAAAATTTAGTTTGGCTCTGTAATTTTGTCAATAGTTCACTGACACATTTTCAAGGGCTGTTGGGAAATGGGGGATAAATGCTGGACAGCCAGTGAAGGCGACACGCTGTGGTGAATGAGATTAAACACCAGGAAGCTTAACATCTATGGTGGATAAATTACTTGAGAAGATTCTGAGGGATAAGATATCCATGCATTTGGAAAGATAGTGGTTGATTAGAAGTAGTCAGCATGACTTTGTGCGTGGGGCATCATGCTTCACATATCTGTGAGTTATTTGCTAAAGTGACCAAGAAGGTTGACGAGGTCAGAGCTGTAGATGTCTTCTATATTAATTTCATTAAGGCTTTTGATAAGTTCCACATGATATGCTGCTCTGGAAGGATAAATCATATTTTATCCGGGGACGTGACAAATTGGATTCACAATTTGCTTGATGTGAGGAAGCAGAGTGTAAGAGGGAAGTATGCTTGTTGAACTGGGGGACTGTGACTCGTGGTGTACCCCAGGGATGGCTGCACGGCCCATTGCTGATTGTTATCTATATCAATAATTTGGATGAGAATGTACAAGACGTGATTTGTAAGTTTGCTGATGACACTAAAATAGGTGGTACCATAGAAAATGATGAAGGTAATCAGAAATTGCAGCAGGACATTGATCAGCTGGGCAGATGAGTTAAGTAATAGAAAATGGAGTCTAATAGAGTTAAATGTGAGCTCTTGCATTTTGGAAAGTCAAATGTAGGTAGGAGTTTGATACAGAATGGTCGGGCCTTAGGGAGTGTAGTGAAACAGACGGATCTTGGAGTTCAGGTGTACTGTTCTCAGAAAGTGCAGTCGCAGGGAGACAAGACAGTGAGGAAGGGTTCTAGTGCAATGGCCTTCATCAGTCAAGACATTGAGTACAGAAATTAGGAAGTTATGTTGCAGTTAGACAGAATATTCGTGAGGTTGCACTTGGACTCTTGTGTTCAGTTTTGGTCACCTTGCTATAGGAAAGATGTTATTAAATTGGAAAGAGTGCAGAAAAAAATCTACAAAGTTATTGCAAGGACTCAACGATCTGAATTATAGGGAGAGTTTGGACAAAACAGATCATTTTCTTTCGAGCATAGGAGACTGAAGGGGGATCGGATAGAAGTGCACAAGATCATGAGAGGAATGGAAAGTGTGAAAGCTCTCATTCATTTTTTTCCCAGAGTTTCCCAGACAAAAAGGGTGGGGGGGGGGGGGGGGGAAGAGAATAAATGTGGAAATGAACTGAAAGAGTGGCAAGGAAAGATGAGAAAGGATATGGAGAGTCACTAAGGTGCGTCACGGAAAGTCAAGGAGAGAAAGAGAGATTAGTTAACAAGGAGCAGAGATGTTTACAGGGAGAAAGTAACTGTGTCCGGTGTCCATTTGCAGCAACTTGCCCGCTGAGCAGAACTGACAATATGCATCAAGCACGAGGCACAAATTCCCACTCACACACTCCCTCTGCTGCACTCTCTCTGTCTGTCTCTCTCTCTCTGTCTCTCTCTCTCTCACACACACACACACACACACACACACACACACACACACACACACACACACACACACACACACACACACACACACACGGAAAACAAAGAAGAGCAGTTCATTGATGTCTGCAATCATTAGCTGCAACTTACAACAAAGCTGTTAAGTGGACCTATGAACTGGAAAGATAAATGCTCTCTCAGTCACTATGACAAACAGGTGCATAATGAACACAGGACATCCCCAGGAAGAACAATTTGCCAATTGTAACTATGATATAATCAAAGGTAAGTTAACATGGGATGGGTTAAAAATACACAATCCAATGAATACTTATTCCAAAGAGAATCAAAAGGACAAAATCTTTCAGAACGAAAGTGGATTGTTCACTCGTGCCAAGTGTCTGCAATAGTTTAACAAATGCATAGTGACTGGATGGTGGACTGAGTGGGAGTATCACTGGACTTATATCCAGGACCATCAAGCTCATGTACTGAGGGCTCGCTTTCCAATCTCATCATGATAGATGGTGAAACTTGAATCATATTGAAATAGTCTAAAGTCAGATATATAAATGCTGTTGAAAGTTGGGAGAAGATTTAAGAAGCTTCCATCTTATTTATTCCCTCCATAATTTTATATGTTTCTATAAGATCACCCTCATTATTCTAAATTCCAATGTATATAATCCTAGTCTGCTCAGACTTTCCTAATAAGGCAACGCCATCAACTCTGGAAACAATATAGTTAACATCCTCTGCACCCTCTTCAGTGCCAGGATGTCCTTCCTCAAGTAAGGAGACAAAAACTGCACGCAGTACCCTATACAGCTACACCATAACCTTCCTGTTTTAAACACAATCCCTGTAGCAATGAAGGACAAAATTGATTTTGCCTTCTTAATTACCAATTTCACCTGCAGACCAACTTCCTGTGATTCATGCACAAGTACATGCATGCCCCTCTGTGCAGGAACACGCCGCAATGTTTTACCATTCAAAGAATAATCCTTTTTACTGTTATTCCTTCCAAAATGGATCAGTTAACATTTATCAACATCGTACTCCATCTGCTAGATTTTTGGACCCACACTTCAAGTATCTACACCCCCTACAAACCCTAATTCCCTGTTAGATTTCTGAATATCTAGCCAAATTAAAAGGTACTAGTGGTGATTTACGTACTACACTTTATTCATTGCTAGTCAAATGCGTAATAAATGAATGCTGAATGTTGTGATTGGCATGCTGATCAATTGGCTGTTTGTCCAGTACAATGAGGAGCTTTGTGACTGTTACCTTCTGTGTTGTATTTGATGTGTTCTCGGACAGATACATGAAGAGCATTCCGTCCCAGCTCTGAGCTGTGCTTCCTGTATGATGGACATGGATTGGAGAGACACTGCCATAGTAATCAGAGTATCTGACATACTCGTGTGGCCACAGCAATTGCAAGACTGCATTAGGGCTTTTACTTTTGACAATGGTTACTTCAGATTGTTGATAGCCATGCATTCAGTGATGGTAATGTCATAGTAAGCTCGAAGAAAATTAGTAAATTCTTACTTTTTGAGATGGTCATTGCCTGGTGCTTGTAGGATATGAATGTTACTTGTCAATTATGAGCCCAAGCTAGATGCTATCCCACTGTATATGGACACAGATCTCTTCTTTATCTAAGGAATTGTAAATGGTGTTGAACATTGTGCAATCACAAGAAAGCATCTCCAATTTGGAGGAAAGGGCCTTGTTAAGGCATGTTCAGCTTTTAAAGTCTCGATTATGAACGTGACGATCTACTTCAGAGATAAACAATGGCTGAAATAATTGACCACCAATACCTATAACCATCTTCAATTGTAGTCAGGATGAAACCAAACAGAGTTGTAATGTCATTTACTCCAGTTTTTCAAAGGCTACTGTTATGACAGGGAGTAAATTCTCCTGCTTAATTTCAACCAGCAACACGGAAAAGATTTATCCTGTGCAGTAATCTGTGAAACGTGGAGAGGCTAATAATCGGAGTGAATGAAAGGAGAGGGGAGAATAAGTAAACAAGTGAGAAAAAGGGGCAGTTGAGTAAAGCAGACTGAGTGATGGCAAAACGAAGCAGCAAAAAAGTGACAGAGTGTGAGCAGTTCACAGGAAGTGGAATAACATGAGGAAGTAAGTGAGCAAACAGATATCAGAGGCAAGCCAGTGACAGTGATGCATTACTTTTGGTCTCACTTTGATGCACGCACATAACATTGAATATGATTAAATTATAGACTAAGACATGTATTTTATTAATCGGTTAACTTGAAAAAAGGGATATTGCAGCACTTTCTTCCAGTGCTCTCTGAACTTTTCCTGTGGGATGGCATAAATCGTGGTGTTGGTGCAGCAGCTCAGTAGCTGCAGCATGAAGCCTAATTCCTTCACAAACGGATGCAGATACAAATCACTATATCCCAAGCCCCTCATTCGTTACTATATAACATAAATCATGAACATTGACCATAACACGATGAAATTTAAGAGATGGTAAAAAGTAATATTATAGATTTCCTTCGACTCTCCATTTCTGAATCACGGGAACTATTCCCATTTCTACTGGCTCGGAGTCTCCTTCGGGCTCGTCTGGTCACCAAAATGTGTCTGACGGTGAGAACATTGAGCATCAGAATCTGAATGAATGGGAGAGCCAGGTTTAGAATGTGGTGGATGAACTCGATTGGTATCCACACCGGAGAGTAGAGAACAATCCACGAAAATTTACAAAACCAGGTGATGTTCCCCAGCTGATAGCGACGCTTTAGCATAAAATACCAGAAAATATTTTTTAAACAGCTCAGCACGGTCACTGTTCCCAGAACCACAGCCGCTGCTTTCTTATTGCAATATGCACTTTTCAGCTTCTGGCAACAAATGGCCACAAAACGATCAAAGGTGAAAGTGACAGTAAACCAGACAGAAAAGTCAGTTGCTGCATAAAGCAGGACAGCGTGGATATTACACACCGGAATGTCCACCAGAAAATAAAACTGTTCCGGATAAGCAATGGAAATGTGTCACAGTATCAGATCAAGGATAACGACCAGTAGATCCGCCAATGCCATGGCACCCAGGTAACGTCTGACACATGGAGACAATCCACAATCTTTATAAAGCAGCACGTAGATCGTCACTACGTTTACGGTGAGGTAAAAACAAACAATTGAATTATAGGCCAAACGTTATGAGTTTTAATGTATATCGACAGACATCATCAAGTATGTTTCTGCATTCAGTGAGCTATTGAAATACGTGTGCTTGAAGTAAAAAATTAGATGGTTATTTGAAAATATGAAAGTCAAAAGATAGGAAGCATTCACTCCTCAAACTGCTTCAAATGCAGAAGCATATGGACAAATAAAATGTATTGCATTACTGGAGCCCGGACCAAGTTGATTCTGGTACTGTTGGTATTTGCCATAGATGCTGTCTCCCAGGCAGGTAATCATGCTGTCGGCTTTCCAATTTCCACGCGTTAACATATCCATTACAGAGACCTTCCTGAATCTGAAACAGCCATTCCTTTAAAATCTCCACAAAACTGGAAGAAGTTGGGGGAAGGAGTTCAAACATGCATCAGAACCATTCAATCAGCTCACACTCAATCATCGATACCAGATGCACTCTGCCGAGGCCATGCAGGTCCTGGGCCTCCTCCACTGCCGCTCCCTCACTACCCGATGCCTGGAGGAAGGATGCCACATCTTCCACCTCGGAACACTTCAACCCCATGGCATCAATGTGGATTTCAAAAGTTTCCTCATTTCCCCTACCTAACCCCAGCTCAAACCTTGCAACTCAGCACAGCCCTCATGATCTGTCCTACCTGCCTACCTTCCTTTCCACCTATCCACTTCACCCTCCTCTCTGACCTATCACCTTCATCTCCACCTCATTCACCCATTGTACACTTTGCTACCTTCCCCTCACCCTCCTCACTGGCCTATCACCTCCATCCTCACCCCATTCACCTATTGTACTCTATGCTTTTTCTCCCCACCCCCACACCCATCGTATGTATCTCTCCAATCTGCAGGCATCCTGCCTCTATTCCTGGTCAAGGGCCTTTGCCCGAATCGCCGATTTTCCTGCTCCTCGAATACTGCCTGACCTGATCTTCTTTTACAGCACCACTCTCATCTGGACACCATCATTAATGGCTGAGTAACACTAAATGGTGTCAGGAAAACACTGTTGCAATGTACGTACATCTCAATGGCAAGATTTCATCATTTTCCCTCCCCTCCCTCGCACCTTACCTCAGTTCCAATCTTCCAGCATAGCACTGTCCTCATTACCTGTCAAACCTGCCAATCTCCCTTCCCGCCTACCCGCTCCACCCTCCCCCTGACCTATCACCTCCATCCCCAACCCCACATTCACCCTCCCCCCATTTGTCTCTCCACCCTGGCGGTTTTCTGCCTCTCTTCCTGATGAAGGCCTATTGCCCAAAACGTCGATTTTCCCTTCGCCTAGAATGTTGCCTGATATGCTGTGCTTTTCCAGCTCCACTTAATTAAACTCTGGTTTCCAGCATCTACAGTCCACACTTTTGCCTAGATCCTAATGGGAAGCCAATCCTCAAAAGCTAGTCAGAACTGGAGATGGGTGCTCAGAACTATCAGATTAGACAAAGCAGCAAATGCATGGGAAGACAAAATATATATGAAAGGCTGGGTGGAGAATTTAGACTTGATATTGTTAACCTGTATGGCCGGATGCCCTGGGTGATTGTGTATAGGTTTGTAATGTCAGTCACACAGCACTTCAGTGTGAGTACATTTAATTGAATAGACTCGCATCAGGATTTGGATTTGGAGCAAAAAGAAGCCAACGTTCTTTCCATAAGCTTAAATTTCTGAGCTCAAACAAGGCAGAAAATGTCAATGACATTGGAAGTGAGAGCTGGCACACGGGAGGAAGCAGTATAGTTTCCACTGAAAATGAGCATTAGCAAGGCTGTGAGCAGGGCCAACAAAATGCTTTTGCACAATGGAAAACGGGAATATGGCATAAGTAACAAACATTTCCAAATAACGAGGAAAGGCTTGTGCACAGCAGAGAAAACACTTCGAAACAGAATAATACAGTGAAGATTTTTTTTAAAAAATAAGAGGTAATTCACAAAACCTTATTGAAGACACAACCAGGAGGATTATTGTTGAATGTTAAACACATTGGTTTTGAAAACGTTTTTTTCTGAGGAATACAACGCCACACGCATAATAAAAGAGGTGACAGAACAATTATTTTTCAGCGTGAAAAAAAATCATGGGTTTCTTGATTTAGTCAGTAAAGGCAGGAAAATAATTTGTGCACCTAATAATCAGCAAAGAATTCACTGTACAATTAAAACGAAATATGAAACTATGTAAAATTATGAGATTCATTGTAGACTAACTGTGCTGTCAAGAAAATGATACTTGTAAACAGCTTTGCTGCATCTTGACATAAATAATAAAGACAAGACAAACTTATAAAAGAAAAGACAATGTCAGTCTCTTTCAAAAATCAGAAGATTATCTGCATTAAAACCAATTTTTGCAGTAGCATTTTCAGACATCAAGTGATTTAATTCAGGTTTGAAGTATATAATCATTTAAACCGATTTATTTTCTTTAAACATTTGTTGAGTATGAATAACATAAACTAATTTGACCCACTCACGATATCAAGACACAACGGGATACTGCAAAGACGATAGCTCCTGATAACATTTCAACCATAATCGTGAAGGTTTGTTCTCCCGAAACAGCTGCACCCATTGGCAAGCTATTTTAGTACACTCCAGGAGAAAGGGAGGACTGCAGATGCTGGAGATCAGAGTGGATCAGTGTAGTGCTGGAAAAAAACCCAGCTGGTCAGGCAGCATCCAAGAAATAGGAGAGTCGAAGTTTTAAGCATTAGCTCTGCATCAGGGATGAGAGGCATGGCCAAAGGGATTTGAGAAAGAAATGAAGGGGCTGTGACAGGATGGAAGGTAGCTGGGAATGCAATAAATGGATGAAGGTTGAGGTGAAGGTGATAGGTCTGAGAGAAGAGTGCAATGGTTGGGTGGAAAGGAAGATGGACAGGTAAAACAGATCAAGAGGGTGGTGTCAAGTCTCAAGTTTGGATCTGGGAGATAGTGGGAGGAGGGGAAGTGAGGAAACTGGCGAAATCCAAATTTATCCAGTGTGGTTGAAAGGTCCCAAGGCGGAAGATGAGGCGTTCTTCTTCCCGGGTTCGGCTGGCTAGAGTTTGATAGTGGAGGAGACCCAGGACTTGCATGTCCTTGGTGGAGTGGGAGGAGGAGTTAAATTATTTGATCACAGTGCGGTGAGGTTGTTTAGTGCATGTGCCCCAGAGATGTTCCCCGAAATTTGACACAAGTTAACATCGTGTCTCCCCAATGTATCAGAGACCACACCGAGAGCAATGCATCATCATTCAACTTGGGACCCTCCAACGACACGAGATCAATGTAGATTTCACCAGTGTCCTCATTTCCTCTTCGCCCACCGTATGCCAGAGCCAACCTTCAAATGTCCTACCTTCTTGATTGATCCGAGCTGTCAATCTTCCTTCCCACCTACCTGCTCCACCATCCTCACCAACTTGCCACCTTCACCCTTACCTTGGTCCAACTATCATATTCCAAGCTATCTTCACCCCAGACCATTCCCCGTCCCATATACCTCTCAGCTCCCTTGGGCCACCCCCTCATTCCTGATGATCGAAACGTCGACTCTCCTGTTCCTTGCATGCTGTCTGATCTCCTGGGCTTTACCAGCACCACACTCAAGAACTGTTTTAGCATGGTTTCAATATCTCTTCAAACTGGAATATGTAAAATCTATATGGCAGGCCGTTTACGAAAATCAGGCAGAGAAAAAGATCCTATCACAGATAGGAAAGCATTTACCCAGTGATAACTTGTTGATAAATATTCACGTTGTTTTCCGTTAAGTCCGCTCATATTTTGACCTTCTTACAGAATTGGATCAAACAGGAAAAATAATCCAATCTCCACCGGTTGTTTGAAACTGATTAGTGTTGATTTCAAGGCTATATTTGACTGAATCTCACGTTTAACAGTTTTAAACAGATTCATGAATGTGTGACTGCTGTAATTTTAAAAATAAAGGTAATTTTATGCACGGCGTTTTTTTAAAGAGAGTTTGTAAAGGCAGAGGTGCTGAACTGGCTTCAGGTGGTGGCATGTGTCAACAATTTAGGAAGCCTAAACCTTTTTTTTTGTTTCAAACAGTGGAAAGAGAGTGGTCATCTCTAACAGACCAGGCTTTCTAATTTCTTTTAGCTGTGGCAATCAGAAGCTGTTTGGAGTTTCAGAAAAGTTGAAGTTTCAGTGAATTATTCCACGCTGCTATTTTCTCTAATATTGTGTCCTCCTGTCCCGGATAGCTGCATGTAAGACTCTGTATCAACATTTACTGTTTTTGCTTAGAGGTGTGGATATCGGATGTTAATATATTAGAACAGTTAATCAGTAAGGTCGTATATCTATTATTTGGCTAATTTTTCGATTCATTGAATTAGTCTGGATTCTTATTTCTTTTGTTTGTATATTAACTGTCGTGTTTAAATAAATTATGTTTTGCTTAACGTCGAATACTTTGTTGAGTTGCATCACATCTGGAATACGCACACCATACCCAACCTGAAAATAACAAAAGAGGGAGGGTGTGGTTTCGTTTTTACTGACTCCTCTATTACTGACATAGTTCCTTCTCAGCTTAAACAAAACCTGGATAGTATGAGGGTGTGCCAACAAATATCAAACAAGGTGCGCTCCGTGCCAGATTGAGCTTTTATGCAGATTTATTCAGAACTCTGAATAATTAGAAACCAACTCCATGAGTTGCTTATTCTTGCCTAACGGTGGATGGAGTACAATGCAAAGACAAGTATTGTCTTCAGTTTTTAGCTTTTGCA
The DNA here is from genome assembly GCF_020745735.1 of Hemiscyllium ocellatum. Lineage (NCBI taxonomy): Eukaryota > Metazoa > Chordata > Chondrichthyes > Orectolobiformes > Hemiscylliidae > Hemiscyllium > Hemiscyllium ocellatum. The sequence goes on along the minus strand of NC_083440.1, from coordinate 29,327,195 downwards.
TTAAACTATTCATTAAAAACATTAACATTTAGATTCATTGTACTTAAACACATGAAAGCTTCGAATTTTACTGCTACGTTTTTGGAAGAAGCAACTTGGATCACACAGCTTAAGTTAGAGTTTGTTTTCTCTAGTTTTTTCGTGAGAAGGAAAGTCTCAAAACTTTATTTATGCACAGTGATCATTTACAGTACTCTGTAATAGTATTACGTGCTGTGTCTTAAACACCATTATACAACATCAGTTAATGTGTATCCCAGTTAGACCAACCATATAAATTCCTTGGACACAGATTAGGTGAGCAAGCAATGCTTCTGCAACGAGTAACTCACCCCATGCAGCCCAAAAACCTGTCCATTCTCTCAACACAAAGCTCAGACGTTTATAGTCATAGGGTATACAGAGTGCAAACACACCCTTCGATCCAACCAGTCCATGTTGCTTTTGTTGAATTGTGATCACTTGCCTGGATGAGTGCAGATTCAACAACGTTCAAGAAGCTCGTTTCTATCCAGAGCAAAGCAATTCACCTGACTTTCATCAAACTACAAGTATTGGTTTTCTCTGACACCCATAGGCACGGGACCCATTTTGTAATAAGTACAGGATGAATCTGCATGTTATTCCCAGAAGAAAAAATAGCATTAGACAATTCCAAAACATGTAATTTTCATCTCCAAACCATGGGCCATCCTGATTTAGAACTATATTCCTGTTCCTTCACTTATTCTGGATTACAAACATAGTATGAAATTCTATAACACAGACTGCAAAACAACAGATCATCACAGCATTTACAAGACTAATCAGGAATAAGAATTATGTTCTGGTCTTGTTCTCAAAGCAGACATTCTTTAAATGAATTTTTAAAAAAGAAAAGCCAGTTGCAATAATAAGAAGCCATGCAGTGTCGAGAGCCGAGTACACATGAAGGGAATTAATCTTGGTATGCTGTTTTTTATTGTGAGATTAATCAAGTACAAATGTAGTGACAATTTATATTTTGTGGACAAGTTTTATCGCGTCAGAGATGTTCAACATGGAAACCTTGTTTTGGTCCAACTCGCCAATGCTGACCAAATATTGCAACCTAATCAATTCGCACCTGCCAGCACCTGGCCCATAACCCTCCAAACTCTTCCTATTCATATAGTCATCCAGATCACTTTTAAATATTGCAATTATACTGGCCTCCACCGTGTCCTCTGACTGCGCATTCAACAAACACACCATCCTCTGCTTGAAAATGTTGACTCATAGGTTTCTTTTATATTTTTCCCCTCTCACCCTAAACTTATGCTCTCTTGTCACCCATCAGCCAATTTCACCTCCGGCTATAGCTCAAATCCTCCAACCCTGACAACATCCTTGTAAATCCTTTGTGAACCCTTTCAAGTTTCACTACATCCTTCCAATAGGAAAGAGATCTGAATTGCATGCAATATTCCAAAAGTGGCCGAATCAATGTCCTGTACAGCCAGAACATGATCTTCCATGCATTGTTCAGTTTTCATCACCTTGCCTGAAAACTAAATAATTGTTGTGGAAGCGGGTCAGAGGAGGCTCAGTCCACCAATTTATGGAATGAAGGGCTAACCGTGGCACAAGAGTTTGAACAAGTTCGATCAAGGTCGATAGCATTTATTAGAATCAGATATAATTTTGTTTAACTATACGCAATCCTAAATGGAAGTGGCTAGTGGATGATCAGATGTGTTTTTCCCAAACTGAGGAAGTAAAGTGGCAAAAGAAAGTGTTTTCAGCTCATTCATCCTGTTACACAGAATAATGCAATAACTTAATCCATCAGGCATGTTACAGGGAACACGTGGAGTTCATTCAACCACTTCACAGTAACTGCATTAACTTACCAGTTTCAGAAAAAAATCAAAAGCCTCGTCGTTTTCATTCTCATGTGAAGTCCTTTTGAATGTGAATACTTGTGTTTCTTCCAATTTTGGTTAATAGACGCATTTGGCAGGTAGGCATAAAAAAAGGTTTCAAGGGGATTTGTCAAGCCTCAAGAAATGCCCTTCCAAACATCAAACATCCTTTGGGATATATCATAAAATAAAGCAAAATCAATACCAATTCATTAGCAACCAACTTTGTATGTTATACACCACTGATACTAGGAAGAGAATCACTATGATTAGAGAGTAACACAGAGAGCAAAGGTATCCACAAATGAATATTTTCGAATATCACAGAGAAAAGAAAACACAACTATATAACTGTATAATACATGTCCTGCTATACTTAATAACTGGACAGTGTGATTTGATCGGGTCGTACCACCTTTGAATAAAATTACACATTATTTATAATTTTTTATTACATTTGGTGCCAAAGTTGTTCAAAGTAGTCAATCATACTAGATGCACATGTTCGGGAGCACCATTGATTATCGACTATATTTGAAGTGGAGAGGATGTGGTGAGCCTATTTCATGAAATACTGCAGGGGTACAGAAAAAGCATAAACAATTGGGGCTAGCGGAAGGTTAACATTATTCACCCAGTAACAGTGAAGGATTTGTCAATACATTCTCTAGTTAGGACGCCATGTAGTGTATAGAACAATTGGTAGATAGTATTTTTGCATGTGTTTACTGTGGTTGGAGCTGCCAAGTGTTGGATTTCTTGGGATGAGATGGTATGGATGCTGTCGCATTTTTTATCTCTTACCATTTTTAGCAGAAAGTGTGAAGATCTAAAATTTGACTATAGGCTGTTATCAGACGCAACAAGTGTATGCAGATTTTTATTAACCACAAAATGGCTTTTCAATTTCAAATAACATAACAAAATGGCTATAGATTTTTCTTTGACTCTGGAACTTGAACTGATGCTTTGCTGAGTTGGTTATATTTAGAGATAAGTGTTTTCGTAATATGAGTCATAAGGCAGTGATTTGATATTCAAACTAAATCTTGAACTAGCAAGCATGGGATGATTTTGTGCAAGGCACAGTCTGCTTCTCAAGATATGTCATTGGATTGCCCTGCTTTAAATCATGTCATTTCATTACATTTGATTGATCTTTTATTGTAATTAAGACTGTGCTGTTTTTTAAAAACATTATAAATAATGTATAATTTTCAAATGAAATTGCGCCATTTCTCCACGGAACACAGAAGATATTAACCTCTGTGTTGTTGGACAAATCTGTGCCTGACTTCCTTAATTTACTAATCTGGTAACCTTGCTTTAAACAGACCATACACCTAGTGACTCTTTTGATCGATCTCAAGACCGAGGGGACCCCCAGGGATTCTAGATCTTCAAGTGAAGGCAGTACATGCTAAAATGTCAGATTCGAAAAGTGTGGCAGTGGAAAAGCAGAGCAGGTCAGGCAGGCAGCATCTGAGGAACACGAGAGGAATGTTGAAATCGGAGGTCGATGTGGAAAGTAGTTGGGTAGGTGATAGGTGGAAGCAGCTCGCCAGGAATTGTGATAGGTCAGTGAGAAGGAAGATGGACATGTAAGAGATGTCAAGAGGGAGGTACAGAGTTGGAGCATTGGATATGGAATGTGATAGTGGGGGAGATTTGGAGACTAGTGAAGTCGACATTGATGCCGTGTAGTTGAAGTGTCCCGAGGTGGACGATGAAGGTGTAGTCAAGGTAGCTCTGGGAGTAGATGGGTTTGAAACAGATGCCTATGTTCATCTCGTCAACAGAGTTGGAGACACAGAGTTCCAGGAAGTGGAGGGAGGTGTCCTAAATTTTCAACGTGAACTGAAGATCAGCGTGAAAGTTGTCACTGAAGGTGATGAACTTTTCCAACTCCTCGTGGGAGCACGAGGTGGCTTTGATACAGTCATCAATGTAGTGGAGGAAAAGGTGAGGAATGATGCCATATAAATGAGCAAGATGGACAGTCCCATGTAGCCAATAAAGAGGCAGGGATAGCTGGGAGCCATGCGTGTGGCTATAACGACCCCTTTTATCTGACGGAAGTGGCAAGATTCGCAATAGAAGATATTGAGAAAGAGGATCATTTCTGCTGATCGGATGAGTGTGGTAGTGCAAGGGTACTGGATGGTCAGCATTAAAAGAAGAAGTGGAGGGCTCGGAGGCTTTTGCAATGGCGGGTGGAGATGCATAATGACTGGTTTCCCTCGGTGAAGATGAGGCATTGGGGCCAGCGAAGCGAAAGCCATGGAGGAGTTGGAAGATGTGGATTGTGTCCTCAATGTATGTGAGGAGATCCTGGACCAAGCAGGACAGGATAGTGTCAAAACAAGAGACGATAAGTTCGGTGGGGGAGAAGCAGATGGAGACAGTCAGGGTTGTGGATTTTGGATAAGAATATAGAGCACAAATGGCAACAATAAACTTGAATTCAAACATAACCTGCAATATCTTGCCCAGCATATACGCTTTCCACTATTCCCATTCAGTTAGATGGACAACTTTATTTAATCAATAATTCAGAGTAATTCATCATTAAAGGGGAGGGGTTGGTAGGGGAACATGTCATTTATTGAAAACAAAATTCTTCTTTAACAGTTGACAATAGATTCCTAATATACCATGAAATATTGATTGATTCATGATGACTCTTTTAAATTAGACTTTAATTCCAATTTCCATCCTTTGAATTTAATTTTTATCAGCAGTTGTCGAGGGTTTTGAAACAGTGCCTTGAGAGTAATAACCGTACATCTGAATTAAACATCTAGTGACATTACTGCTCCAACACCTGACTTCCAATTGTGAACAACTCCAGAATCAAAAACAAGTGAACATTTCTGATCAGAATGCTTGCAGCTGGGCAAGTAATCAGATGAAAACTGTGACGGCAAATGTTGGATTTAACAAAAACTTAAATGAAGATTTCTTCAGCAACGGCAGTGAAGCAGAAGGGGAGACTGCAGATATTCTGGAAGAGGCAGAGGACATAACTGGTCATGAAAAGCGTAAATATCGATACACGAATCAGTTGAGAGCAGAAGGGACCCTGGAGGTTCTGAACAGTTTTGTTTCTTTCAGAAGTTTGTGAGTGGGATGGACAAAATTTGCAGATAAGCAATGGAGTTTGTGATTGAAACTGAAGATAATAGTTTCCGTTATTGCAAAATGTAGACAACAGAAATAGCAATAAAATTATTCATAGTTCATAAATTAGTAATTGGACGGGAAGAAGAGACTTACCAGGAAGATCAGCTATAGCCAGGATGGGATAGTAACCCGCCTGAATAATCATCAGCACGGCTTTGATCCGCCATGATAATGATGTCGAATTCTGAGAAAGAAGGTAAATGGCCATGGAGAGACCCCTGTTCATTGTTGTTATTTTCCAGTCGAATGTTCTCAGATCCTCATCTGTCGTTGAAACATTCAAATCTATCACTCTCTGTTTCTGAACCATCATTTGCATATTCCAATATATTTGTCTCAGGTTCTGATGGCTCTCTGTATGTCTGTCTATCTGTCTGCCTGTCTCTGCCTCTCTCTCTCTCTCTCTCTCTCTCTCTCTCTCTCTCTCTCTCTCTCCCTCTCTCTCTCTCTCCCTCTCTCTCTCTCTCTCTCTCTCTCTCTCTCTCACTCACTCTCTGCCTCTCTCTCTCTCTGGAGCCCTTGATACCTGTCCGTGTCAGACGTGAGACTCCTGCTGATGCAAAGTATATCGACAATTTCAAACTGCCCAAGGGATGTTAGTGGTGAGGCTGAAAGATAATGTCTCCACTCTGCAACTTGGATGATTATTGTTGTGTTGTTCACATGCAATGCTGTAGCGAAACATACAACAGCCAATGAAGAGGTTGTTACTATACTGAATACTCCTACACTGCAATAACTTTCAACGAAACGACTATTTCTATGCAGTCATGATTTGGAGATGTCAGTGTTGGCCTGAGGTGTAAAAAGATAAAAATCACACACCAGGTTATAGTCCAACAGGTTTAATTGGAAGCACACTAGCTTTCGAAGCACAGCTCCTTCATCAGATTATTGTGGAGGACACAATTGCAAGGCACAGAATTTATAGCTAAAGTTTACAGTGTGACGTAACTGAAATTGTACATTGAAAAATACCTTGAGCGTCTGATGAATACCATGATAGCTTCATTTCTTTCATGTGTAAACCACAACGCGTTTTTTTTAAAGTTTGCATTCTCATATTAGCTGTAACAATTGCCGTTAGCTAGACAATATGTTAAAGATTTTAGCACCCTGTGTTCTCTGTCTATGCCATGATGTTTAGATTGATTCTAATCTAAAAAGTGAGATAACAGAGTTTTACATGAATTCCTGCAGGTTTTCTTAGCAAAGTATAATGTAACTCTGCAAGTACAAATTCTCCCCACAATATATATGTATGCATGTGGGTCTTTGTGTCTGTCTCTGATTGTGTTTCTCTCGGTTGGGGGTTCTGAGTGTGAGAGAGAGTATGTTAAGTGTTTGAGGAGGTGGATGTATGAGTGTGGGAGTGTGTGTTCGTGTTTGGGGTGGGGGTTGTGAGTGTCTGTGTGAGAGAGTATATATGTGTGTGCATTAGCGAACAGTGGTAGACTCTGAGAGGATGCCAGTATGAGTGTGGGAATGTGCGTGTCTGTCGGATGTGTATGAGTGTCTGTGTGTGTCTCTGTGTATATGTGTATACTGGAGTACGTGTGTGTGTGTGTGTGTGTGTGTGTGTGTGTGTGTGTGTGTAGCAGTGTCTGTGTGCGTGTATACTGCAATGGTAGTCACCTGTAATGTGACATGAACCCAAAGTCCCGGTTGAGGCTCACCCATGGGTAGCAAACTTAGCCATTAGTCTCTGCTCGACCACTTTTCGCTGCTGCCGATCCCGAAGTTTGCCTTGGATGATGGTCACCTGAAGGTCCGAGGTCGAATGTTCTGGATAATTGAAGTGTTCCCCAACTGGGAGGGAACATTCGTGTCCATTGATTGTTTTGTGGTGCCCATTCATCCGTTGTAATATCCTTTGCTCGGTTTCCCCAATGTACCATGCCTCAGGGCATCCTTGCCTGCAACGTATAAGATAGAAAATGTTGGCTGACACATATGAGTACCTCTCAGGTACAAGGTGGGAGGGGTCGCAACGTGTAATGGTGGTATCCATGTTCACACTCTGATACGTCTTGCAGTGCCTACCGTGACAGGATTGTATGGAATTGCCCTGAGAAAACTCAATCAATCTAAACATCATGGCATAGACAGAGAACACAGGAGGCTAATACCTTAAACGCATTCTCCAGCTAACATCAATTGTTACAGCTAACTTGAAAATGCAACATTTGAAAAAAAAGGTTTTGTGATTTACACATGAAAGAAATGAAACTACCATGGTATTCGAACAGATGAAAGACTCAACAGAAAATGAAACTATTTTTAATGTATAGTTTCAGATACATCACACTGTAAATTTTTGCTATAAATTCTGTGTTTTACAATTGTGTCCTCCACAACCACCTGATGAAGGAGCGGCGCTCCGAAAGCTAGTATGCTTAAATTAAAATTGTTGGACTATCATGTGGTGTTGTGTGATTTTTAAATATCTAGGCAGCATTGCCCTGAACGCAAAAAGGAAATGCGTTATCTATTAACTTCCCACTTTCAGTTCAATCAAGGTAATGTTGCATATTCAACTCACAAAGAACTTTATGAACTTTTAAATTAAATCTGCCAACGCATTTTCGCACAGTTTATTTGCTGTAATGCAGGATGTTCCAGTCTTTTTGTCCTCAGCACAAAAATTAACATGATATTTATAGTTTTCTTGTTCAATGAAACCCATGGATTAAATGTTGAGAGGCAAGATTGCCCACGAGGCAGAAAGGAATCGTGGACAGTTGCTATGGAGACTGAAGGCACGAAGCTGATACTCCTCACCTTTCAAACATCAATAATCAAACATCACCTTTTGCTGACAGAAGAAAAAAAATGACAAAAAAAAACATTCAGAGGACGAAATAGAGAGGGATAATGTGAACATACCAGGATGATTTGAATGGCTGAGGTCCCAGTGAACACAAAGGTAACGGAAATTGACTTCATGAACAGCAACTAGCCACGTAACGACATGACCAGCTATCCTGAGTAGTCACACACTCAGATGACAAGCAACATGAGTTCGACTGGGACAAAACTACTATTATAGGACAAGCCAAACAGCGAACAGCCATGGAATTCCTAGAGGCATGGGACTCATCCACTGATTCAATCAACAAGCACATCGACCTAGAACCAATATACCGGCCACCGCAGTGGACAGCTGGAACTGACAACGGGAAGCGGCAGATAGAAATCACTATAAATGCCGGAGGAAAGATCACAAAAGCGCTTCACAGTAGGCTCCCATGCACTGAGGATGTCACCTAGACAGGGGACTAAACGTCTGCAACACAAATTCCCAGCTCGGTGAACAGAACCACAACAAAAATCAAAATGCTGGAGAAGATGCAAATCGAAGGAGGAAAACAGAAAAATGCGTAGGCACTCAGCAGACCAAGCAGCACCTGGAGAAAGAGAAAGTGTGTTAACAATCCGTGTGTAATATAAATTGCATTTGACTTGAATGTATTGTCACGGGAACCAAGGTGCATTGAAAAACATTGCCTTGTGAGCAATACAAACAGATCACAGAATTAAGTAGCATAGATAAGTAAATTATAGTTAAAAATGTGGCAAAAACAAAAGCACAGGCGAATGTTAAGAGTTGCGAGTCCATTCAGTATTATAATAAAAGTGTGGCAGAAGCTGCTTTGAAACTGGCTGGTGTGCATGTGCGGCCTTCTGTACATTCTCCCTGATGGTAGAGGTTATATAAAAACATTGCCAGGTTGGGGTGGAACTTTGAAAATGCTGGCGGCCTTTCCTTGACCTGGTTGATGGATTCTATACGTGTGATTGTTCGGGCTAAGTTCACCACTCTCTGTAACCATCTTCGATCTTGAGTGGTACAGTTGCCATACCAGGTCGTGATACACCCAGACAGAATGCTCTCAATGGCGCACCGAGACAAGTCAGTAAGGATGTTTTCTGTCATGCCAAATTTCTTCAGCTGCCTGAGGAAGAAGAGAGGTTGTTGGGCCTTTGTAACCAATGTGCCCACATGAAGAGTCCAAGAAAGCTTGCTGTGGATGACCACTCCCAGGAGCTTGACACTTTCCACTTATTCCACCTTTGTGCTGTTAATGAAGTGAAATAGAAAACGGAAAAATGTGAACACATTTAGCACATCAAACAGCACTTGGAGAGAGAAACGGTGTTCACAATCCATGTGCATTAGAAATTGAATTTGAATTAAATATTGTCACGTGTACCGAGGCACACTGAAAAGCTTGAGGGCAGGCAGGCGAGAGTAACATCCCAACAAAAGTCAATAATGAGTTCCTTGGATCTAGATTGTTCTCAGTGCACACATTTTCCAGGTCTTCCACCTCCCACCTGTATTCTGTTTCGTCGCCATCAAAGGTTTGCCGACGATGATGGAGTCATCAGCGAAGTTGTACATGGCATTAGTCTGGAGTTTGTTAATTAACTCATGGGTATACAGTGAGTACAATAGAGAATTGAGTACGCACCCCTGGGGAGGCTCCAATGTTGAGTATCAGTGACAATGAAATATTGTCGCCAATCAATACTGATTATGGCCTGTTGGTCAGGAAACTGAGGAGCCAGTTGCAGAGAGTGGGGCTCGGTCCAACATCAATAAGTTTCGGAATAAGTCTCAAGGGGATATTAGTGTTGAAGGCTGAATGTAATCAATGAGTAGGATTCTTATATCGCTGTTCCTGGTGATAAGATGTTCCACGCAAGAGTGAAGGGCAAGTGATATGGCATCTAACGTGGATCTGTTGGTCCGATAGGAAAATTGGGGTGGGTCAAGAGTAGTGGGTAAGCTGGAGTTGATTAATGACATGACCAGTCTTGCAACGTACTTCAGCACATCAGAGCCAGCTCTGATGAAAGATTGTACTGGACTCCGAATGGTAATTCTGATTCAGTCTCCACAGATGCTGACTTCAGTTCTGCGTTTCTCCAGCACGTTCAGTTTTTAATTCTAGATTGCGACAGGTTGTCTGATTTGAACCAGAAAAGCAAACCCCTCTTTGAGTTGACTTTGAAGCATTTGATTATTGGCATAAAAAAATTGTAAACTTGCTAACTTTGAAATATTAGGAAACTTCGTTTTTGGAATTTATGGTGATAAATTGTTATTGAGAGGTTGAAGACAGTGGCATGGATATAAGTCCACTGAAAGTAACTGTTTGGAAATATGGAAATCATAGTATTGATGTCCTGTCACGCTCCCAGCAGGTGAGATCTGCAATACCAGCTCAGTTTGGATTATGACACCCCTACATTTCAAATGTCGACATGGACAGATCATTCCTGTTGAACTGATAATCTATAGAGTATCACCAAAATCAACCTCTGGCTTAACAGAGTGCAGACTGCTCCTGAGGCTGGAACCCGACAACGAGCTGTGTCTTCATCAGTTCCGGTTTATGAACTTTCTCTCACTCAGAAACTGGCAACTGCGTGGCTTTACTGTTCTGATACAGTTAAAAATCACACAACACTAGGTGATCATCCAACAGGTTTACATGGAAGCATCAGCTTTCAGTACTTCCAAATAACCTTTTGGACAATAACCTGGTGTTGTATGATTTTAACCTTGTCCACCACAGGCTAAAAACCGGCACCTCCATATCCTGCTCTGATGTAGGTGTGGCACATGTATGCAATCAACGCTTAGCTACCTGAGACCTGAGATAAGACTGTGAAGAGACAAAAATCCTATGAATTTAATAGGTCTCAGTTATCTGTGCCTCTGCTGGATACTAGCAGGCAGAGAGTATTGGTTCTCCCTAAGAAATCTGGAGAATGAAGCACAGATCTACCATCTTGAACCTCTTCTATCGAAGGGTTCCAGATACACAGAGAGAGCTGTTTGGAAGGGAATTCCAAGATTTGTTACATTGATAGTGAACGAACAGAGATTTAGTCTCTATTCGGGATGGTATATGATCTGGAAGACTTGCTTTTCCCATTGCCGACTCGGGGCCATTTCTTTTATGAACCCATCGTGCAATGTACAGGGAGAACAATGATTGATCTGCAAAATCAACAATATTGGGTTTTTTTGGCATTTATGGCACTGACCAGAATTTTTTCTACTTCCTATTAATCACAATTTTGCTCTGGTTCCTTGATCATGCACTCCGTTACAAGGAGGGCAAGGGCAGGCACACTCTCCTCACTTTCAAATTAAATAGGGACATCTGCAATAAAAAAGAATGAAGTAAAAACAGAACTCAGTTTGTTTGAATAATATTCTCACTGAATTCTCAATATTCAAATGACAATCAATGCGTGGAAGTCAGATTCTGTTGGGAGACATTGGTTCAGTTTGAACTGAGGCGGTTTTATTAAGTGCCACCATAGAGGGACGGAAAGAAACTCAATTTGGTGTAATGTGCATGATACTTAGAAAATTGGAGAAATCAGCCTGGCCAGATTGCCGGTAATTCATCTCCTCAAGCTGAGGATAAAGCCAGGTTTTATGGGAATCTTGCACAATAAGGTTAATTAAATTGTTTTGGAAATAGATTAATCTAGTTACAATGATGCTAACCGGATGAATGTCCTGATTCTCGATACAATGTAATACCCTGACAGTATAAATGGGTCAGGAGCTTCGATTCCTCTTCACAGGTAGGTGCTAATGTCTTCTCTGAAATAGTAAGCTTTCCATTGTCCTGTCCTGGGAGCAATGGTCTTGGTGGTGCCTCTCTGTCTAACCTGTTCTTTGTGTGGCTTTGGTGTTGCTAGGTTGGGAAATTGTCCTCGGGGCTTTGGGATGGCTGTTTTGCTCTTACACAATTAGTGGGTGCTGGTATATGTATTTCCTTGTCTGTGAGTGCGGTCTGGTTTCATTTATCAGCCTGCTTGGTCCCTGCTGAGGATTTGTGGTATAATTTGGCCATGTTTGCATTCTTATGTTCTGTGTGGGCTTATTATGGGTTGGTAGGGTGACAGGTCATTTCCCACAATTCCCCCTCTTTTTGGGGTGAGAACGGGGCAATGTAGCCAGAGCGAGGGGGATTGTCGGTTGGCGGGTACGGCTTGTTTTCAGACCGATAACTCCTGGTGTCTACCTGACCGTGGCTCAGCAGAGGTTATCTCAGGGGCAGGGAAATTCTCCCAGCGGATCTGCGCTAGTTGGGTGGCAGGAGAGGGTAGCAGTACTGCACACAGGCATACAAATGTCTCGCCCCTTGTCCCTGTTCACCAGCAAGACACAGTGTGATGGTCAGACAGGCAAGGCTGCGTGTGCTGATGTTGATGGTTGCAGCGAGCAGCTGGATCGATCCTTGATGGTCAGAGTGGTGTCTTCCTCTGTGTAGTCCATGTTCATTGGTGGTGGAGCCCCCTTGCAGCGGGTTGCATGTGTCCATTCACGCCGTCCTTCCGGTTTCACAGCTGTCCGGGTCGTCATTAGGATCAGGTATGGTCATTTCCATCTAGAGGAGAAAATCTTTTTCTCGTGATTTTATCATGACATCATCCCTGGTCAGAACGGATGAATGGGCGTTGATGGGGGCGTGTGTGACGTGGCCCTGACCTGGTCGCGTGTCATACTAATGCTCCTGCTAAGGGCCTGGACATTATCTAGCAGGGCCTCTTATGTCAGAATAAGCGCTGAGTCTGTGGAGGGTTTTCTGGGTCGCATTGGGCATGGGCTGCCCCATAAGTACTTCAAAAGGGGAGCAATGTGCCCCCCCCCCCCCCCCCAGGACGTTGTTTGCCAGATTAAAACATGTAGTTTGTCTATATGGGCATGTGTTGGGAGCATGCAATTGATGAGAGTCTGTACAGAGAGCTTCTCATTCTCTGTTAAGGTGATGCCTGCTGAAGAGTCCCAGACCTCGTTAAAGTGAGTAATGAAGACTGGCACGGGCCCCTCCGTTTTCTGCAGACAACGGGTAACAGCACCAAAATCTGCATGCTGTCTTATAACAGTTTTTATCGCCTCTTCCACAGTGATGTCCATCCATCTGTCCCGGCCTGCAACAGTGTCCCAGGGTTTGGTGGGGAACTGAATGGTAGGGCAAATGGTCGCCCAGAGGATACCGTATGCGAGTTGTAAGAGCGTCTGCATATCTTTCAGCAGAGAATTGTAAATTGTGGAAATTTGTTGCAGCCAATTATAGAATGTGAGTGATCATTTAAGTGGGTCTGGGGCATCTTGCAACAGGGCCCAGACATCTGCTTGGGTCAAGTGCTTATCAATGGGAGTAGAGGCAAACCTAATGTGTGGAAGCTGGCATTCAGTGTCCTGGTTTTTCAGGCTGCAGTCGTGCTACGTGTGACCATGAGGTGATGGTCAGGGTAGGGTATCGGTAGTGAGTCAGATTGCTCAGCAGCTGCGTGTCCTGCTGCGAGTTTCTCGTTGGGTGTGTGGTAATAAAGACAGCCACTTCATTTAGCAGCGGCTCTGGATCTGGGGTCGGTAGTGGAAGTTTTGGCTACTGCAAGGCATGTGTGGCAGGGATGTGCGCGGGGTAATAGGTGTCTCCGCCGTTGGGATTTTATTGCCACGTTATTATACTTTTGGGGGCTGATGGTGATTGGCAATGTCCGGAACATTTCTGAGACACTGCCACATGTAGACAGTGTCCCATGAGGGATCCCCGTGACCCCCTGTAATGGCCGTGGTCCAGTCATCAATTTTATCAATTTTGAACGACACCGCCTACCCCCAATATAGCCATTTCTCATGGGACCAGGTGTAAAGGTCCCATTTGAAGGGGAGAATGTAACGACTGTCCCCTGTGTCTTTTAGCACGGTGACTGCTGGTGACCCAAGTATAACAAAATCATCTCCTACCTGGTTCTTGAAGTTCACATATTTACCATGCCTTTTCAGGGTGCTCTTGTTCATTTTCGGCCCTGGAACTTCCTCACCACTTGTCTTTTTTATCGCTCAGCTCCCACAGCTGGCATCTCCAGAAAAAAATGGATGTCCGTGCCCCCAAGGCATCCTGGGCGTCTTGTGTTGATTTGTACATGCGCTGCGCTTAGGCTTTCGAGGACAGAAAATAGAGAGACAGAGAGAGAGAGTGAGAGAGAGAGCACTCAGAGAATACACAGGCAGGGATTGGTTGACAGGTTAGGCAATAAAGGGTAATCGAGCATGTAACCACTGACCGCAAAACAAACGTTGAACAAACATAGCCAGATGGGACACCTAACAGTGACAAGACAAGCCCTCAGTGACTGAAGAACAAGCAGAGAAGAGTGGGGGCGCTAATACCTTGTTAATAAAACATGTGCACAACTTTCATTTCATGGTTCGTTAAAAGAAAAACCATCATAGATCACCAAATGGAAAATAAATCAAGTTCTCTCTGGACCTTGAGCTGCAGGGGTTGAAACATTTAATTACCAGCAAGCAACTGTGCAGGTAAGGCCAAACGCAAACAGTCAACATTTCTCCCAGGGTCAGTGTATCAGTGCATCTCGGCACAAGACCCTGATGACTACTAACATGATTTCTGACGGGTTGCAGGTCCATCTCTCTCTCTCTCTCTCTCTCTCTCTCTCTCTCTCTCTGTCGATTTGTCTCTGCTGCCCTCTGCAGCTGCGAAGCCAGTAATACAGCCACTTCATCGCACCTCCCCCACCAACCACGTCCCCCAACCTCCACTCCGCCATGGGGATCAGGTTCCTCAGCAACAAGGTGAAGAATGGAGTACAGAGGGAAGGGGGTTTAGAGGGGTCCTTTTTTCAGAGAGTTTTCGATACTAAACTGGCAGTGGGGTAGGGAGTCGTGGGAGCTGACCACTCCCTTCGGCCACGAAGGGTCGCCAAGCCTACCTTCACTATTCTACTCCCAGACAATATTGGCCGGTGACTTGCATAAACTGGGTAATCCCTACCTTAGTCTCCTAGCGTCAGTGGTTACCGTGTCGCTTGTTATTCCTTGACAGAGTCTGTGTCCATGGACTGCTTCCTCAGGAGGACAGGTTAGACTTGTGCCCGGGGCGCTCCTTCCTTCGAGGGTTGTGGTCCCATAACCTCATGGACCTCCGATTCGAGTTGGGAATAGAGAACAGACAGCAGCACTGACAAACGGAGAAACAAATAGTTCATATAGATGAGACAAATGGAGGACAAATACAAGAAAGACAAACAAAACAGCAGGTCCCCTGTCAATTCCCCATGATCCGTAGATATCCTAATATTAAAGCAAAAATATAATCAGTGATCTCTCCTTCTATCTTGCCAGACTTTCTCTGTGCGCCAGTCTTTTCCCTGGCTGGATCAGGATCTTGACTCAAGTCCTGGCTCAAATTTGTTAAAATTTAGTAGAGCGATGTGGAACATACCCGACTACCCCCCAAACCCTCCGTTCCCCCAGGCCAAGGCTGTGGTCTCTCAGCTCCGAATTGCCGCAGTTACTGGATTAGAGTTGTGGCCACCCTCCACAGTCATCCAGCATCCATCTGGTATGACCCGCTGGGGCAGGCAGGCCGCCAGTTCTGAACTAGGCTAAATTTAAAACGCTTACCCTATTGAGAGAAAAAAAGAAGGGGCTGCCGACTAACACCAAACTGTTGGTGAAATTAGACCGACAAAGCAGAGACCACACACAAACCAGATTGGGTGATATTGACAAACTGTTTAGTACAAGCGATATTGCTGGAATAGAAATCGATTCAGCTAACAAATAAATGACATTCTGCGCAGATAGATCAAGGGTTGTCTTCCCTGAGAAGAGAATCAAGCCAGTTCTGTATAGGAATATTGTACAATGATGCGAATTGAAAATAGGGAAAACACAATGGTCTTGACAATCAAGTAATCCGGTTACCATGGTGATAATCGTAAAGCAGTTATTTGAAAAAGTCCTGATTGTGGATACAATGTAGCATCCTGGCAGCATCAAACAGTTTTTAATGGGATCAGGAGATTCCAGTTCACTTCGAGATGAGAATGTTCCTTTCTTTGGCAGGAAAATGTTTCGATTGTTGTTCTCCTGTGAGCGAGGTATGCTGGTGCCTCTCTCTCTGACCTGTCCTTTGTGTGGCGTTGATATCACTGGGGGGCGACATTGTTCTTAAGGCTTTGGGCTAGCTGTGTTGATTGTGTCCAGGAAGCTTATTATTAGTTTGTATTGGAAAGTCTATTCCCTGGTTTGCGAGTGACTGTGGTCATGTCTGGTTCCTCTTGTCAGCTTGTTTGGTCAATTCTACGGAATTCTGGGTGTTTCTTTAATGGTTTGGACGGCCTTGATTTTCTGTGTTCTCCGTGGCCATGCTGTGGTTAGGCAGGGGGCAGATGTTTTCATACAGTGACAAACATTCAACTCCTTATGAATCACTATCCAAACCGATGCATGTGTGTGTGTGTGTGTATACATGAGAGAGAGAGAGAGAGAGTATCTATGTAGATCATGGATCATCAAACAATACAGAGTAGAACAGTTGCGTCGACATGGGAACTATTCTGAGCTCACCCCCCCTACCCTATCCCATCATCATCGATGTGCTTATCCAAGGATTGTTTAAATACCCCTCATGTAGTTAAGTTAACAACATTGCCAGGTAGGGCATTCCACATCCTTAGAAATGTCTAAATAAAGAACCTGTCTCTAACATCTGTCTTACATCTGTCACTCCTCAATTTGTACATATACCCCTCGTACAAGCAGACGTCATCATCCTCAGAAAGAAAGCACTTTCACTGTCTCCGTATCTAATCCTCTGATCATCCTGGTTGTCTCTATCAAATCCCCTCTAAGCCTTCTTCTTTACAATGAGATCAGACCCAAGTCTCTAAGCCTTTCCTTATAAGACCTTCGCTCCACACTAGGCAACACACTGTCAAATCTCCTCTGTACCTCTTCCAATGCTTCCACATTCTTCCTGAAATGGGGCGACCAGAACTGTACACAATATTCCAAATACGGTGACACTAGCGTTTTGTGTACAGCTGTAGATTGAGCCATTTGATTGGGCACAAAGTTAATGTATGTTTTTAGAAAGAATATAATATATTGCAGAACTAATCTAGATTTTAGGTAATATTAACGTTTTAGGAGCAAACCTTAGAAGAATATTACCTCTTAGCAAAGTTGGATTTGTTAAACTGAATTTGCTTAATTCGCCCATGCCTGGGCTCCTCCATATGAAGTAACGATATAATGGGTAAGATGGGAATCTCCAGTGTAGAGTTTAAAATGAATGATCCTTTTTGCCGATGTGGGCAAGTGGGCTATTTGAGTTTGATTAATTTGAGAATTATATATTTCAAAATTGCGCTTAGGGCGTCTAGCCTGCTGAAGAGCACAAATTATGACCTCAAATAGGGTTCTCCTTCGATACTCAAACCAGAACATAGTTGAACCCGACAAGATTAGGTTATGTTACTTCTTTGCTGCTGCCTATTTTAATTGATTATTTGCACATTGTATATACTTATAAGCAAGACAGGAATTTTTGCAAGGATTGTGAAGGTTTGTAGCACAGGTTGAGGTTTAGGGTGTAGGTTTGATCGCTGATCTGTAGGTTTGATATCCAGACTTTTTATTACCTAGCTAGGTAACATCGTCAGTGACGAACTACAAGTGAAGAGAAGCTGTTGTCACCTGCTTTCTATTTATAATATTTGCCTTGGATATCGTTCCTGAGGTTTGTCGTGATGTCATTTCCTGTTCGTTTTCTGAGAGGTTGATAGATGTTATCTATATCTATGTGCTTGTTTATGGTGTTGTGGTTGGAGTGCCATGTCTCTAAGAATTCTCTGCATGTCTGTGCTTAGATTGTCCCAGGATATATTTTTTGTCCCAGTCGAAATGGTGCTTTTTTCATCCGTGTGTAGGGCTACGTGTATTTTTGTGACTCGTGGGGGTTCGTGTATCCTGTTGGCCAACTTTCTTCCTGTTTGTCCTAAGTAGTGTTTGTGGCAGTCCTTGCATGGAATTTTGTAGATCACGTTCGTTTTGTTCATGGTTTGTACTGGGTCTTTTAAATTTATTAGTTTTTGTTTGAGAGTGTTTGAGAGAGAGAGAGAGAGAGAGAGAGAGAGAGAAATCCACCAAAGAAACCCACCCAGAAAACGAACAGGAAACGACATCACCACAAACTACAGGAACGTCATCCAGGACAAACGAAAAATAGAAAGCAGGAGACAACAGCTTCGCTTCATGTAGAGGTCGCCACTGATGATCTAACCTCGCCAGGTAATGAACCATCTGGATATCAAACCTACAGCTCAACGAGCAAACCTACACCCTAAACAAGAAGGGAATGTTTTATACTTTACTACAATGAAATCGACCGCCTCCAACCTTTTTGGGAAGGACCCTCCCAGGTCCTCCTCACCACCCCAACTGCTGCTAAGGTCGCCAAACGTTCTGCCTGGGTTCAACCCATCATGGAGGAGAAAGTGATGCTGGAGATCAGAGCTGAAAAATGTGTTGCTGGAAAAGCGCAGCAGGTCGGGGAGCATCCATGGAGAAGGAGCATAAGCCCTTCTTCAGGAATGAGGAAGGTGTGCCAATCAGGCAAAGATAAAAGGTAGGGAAGAGGGACTTGGCTAGGGGCGTTGGGAATGCGATAGTTGGAAGGAGGTTCAGGTGAGGGTGATAGGCCGGAGAGGGCGTGGGGGCTGACAGGTCGGGAAGAAGATTGCTGGTCAAGAAGGCGTTGCTGAGTCCGAACGTTGGGACTTCATCTCCATCATTGCAAGCTCATCAGACAGGCCTCTTGCAAGGCGGGGAGGAGATGATCAATGTCGAACTTGCCCTGCTGTGTGGGTTTGCCATTGCTTGCTCTGATGCACGCGAAGGCACAGTTTGTTTATCTGTGAAATCTTGAGCAACCAGAGACTGTGTGCCAAATATGCCAGGAAAATGTCCTTGTGTGCCGAGAGACTGAATGTTAGCAAGAATGACTATTGCAGTGTTCAACCGCATCAAAAAGATCGAACGCTTCATTTACAGAACAAGTCTAAATGGTCTTTACCCGGTAAAGGTGTTGTGTGCCAGTTTTATTTGTACTATGGTCATCCCTGGTAAGCCTTGACCGCTTTCAGATAGATCACGTAGTAAAAGAGACAAAGGGGGATGTTATCCTTCACTAACAATTTGTTTCTAGAAACCCATAATAAAATATTCGGAGAGAATGAAGTTGCGTCCTTATTTCAGAGATTCCCTGACCCCTTTTATCCTTCCAAATCCTAGCATGGGCGGATTGAATAGTTCTGAAGTATTTACATGCTCCATTAAATACGTGATATCCTATCCAAACTGCTACACTTGCAATGGATGGTGATACGCTTATGTAAAAGTGCTTAAAACTATCCCCTGTGCTATGATTAAATGTATCAGTTGTAACTGCTTCCTGGAATTACCCGACATCCTATGCGAATGCCTGAAGGAGAAATGTCTCTATTACCACCGGTATTTAAACTCTTTGTGGAATGGGTAAAACACTCACTTTTATTAGGACGCTCCTAATGGCACTAATATTTTCCAAATTATTGGATGGGAAGAATCATTCTGGGATGTCGACGACGTTTTTCTTATCAAGAGACCCACCTCATTCGACTGAAGGATTTCCAGACTTTACGTTCCAGACCAAACTCTGTAATCATGGATTACCCAGGTACTCTAGGAAGTCACAAAGATAGTCCCGCTTCTTATTGGGAAGGTTCATCCATTATCTATACTATACTTGGATTTTTCTTCAGTTATAATAAGACATCTAACTATCTTATCCAGTATTGAGCAAGTACTCGTCATGCTGTCCTGATTTGGAGATGCTGATGTTGGACTGGTGTGTACAAAGTAAAAAATCACACAACACCGGGTTATAATCCAACAGATTTAATTGGACGCACTAGCTTTCGCAGCGCTGCTCCTTCATCATGTGGTTGTGGAGGACACAATTGTAAGACACATAATTTATATCAAAGGTTTACAGTGTGATGTAACTGAAATTATACTTTGAAAAATAACTTAATGGTTTGTTGAGTATTTCATCTGTTCGAATATCATGATAAAAACACTTCGCTCAACGGTAAATCGCAAAACATTTTTAAAAAGTTGCATTCTCTGGTTAACATTAACAATTGGTGTTAGCCCACTGTGTTCTCTGTCTGTCCCATAATGTTTAGACTGATTGTAATCTAAAAAGTGTGATGTTAGAGTCTTACAAGAATCCATGCATTTTTGAGCAAAGTATCATGTAGCTCTGCAAGTCCAAATTCACCCTACAATCGTATATGTGTCGCGTTCATGTCGGTCTTTGTGTGTGTGTGTGTGTGTGTGTGTGTGTGTGTGTGTGTGTGTGTGTGTGTGTGTGTCTGCCTGTCTGTCTGGGTTGGGGATTTGTGAATGTGAAAGAGAGTGTATATATGTGTGCGTGAGTGTAGATAATTTTACTTATCATGTAGATTAGGTTACGTACAGTATGAAAACAGACCCTTCGGACCAACAAGACCACACCGACCCGCCATCCATCCAGATTCTTCACCTACAATAATGTTAGTTTGGATCATGCTGGCTATTGATGTAGATGCGCAACTCTCTTTGGACACTGGGATTGGGGAGCTGACATGCATTGGATATTTCTGATGAGGGGTTCAATTCGAGATGCCATGTAATTCATCACTTTACACCTTCAATAAGGATCTGCTCCAAAGTGTAGAATCATGAAGCTTATGTGTCACACTATTTGTCATCAACGTGGACGAACTTTCGAGACACAGTAAATTTGCACTGAACCTTGTGCCAGTCCATTGGCTAATCTGCTCCATGCACTTCCCCTTTGTTCAAGGGCGAGTCTAAATTATCTGTTATGAGGAAATGCTTGAATAACTGCCCAGACCCTGTCTGGGAGCTGTCTGAAGATATTTAGAAGCTTGTCACTCTTTACTGGAAGTGTCAGTGTGATCCAGCACGATTATATTGAGATTCTGGCCTTTTCAGTCGAATTTTGGATGTATATGGCTGCACAAAGATCACATGTTTCCTCATCTGGTCATGAATCAGCTCTTTACTGTGGTTATTGAACTGAGCAATAATCAACCAGCTACTGCAGTTACTAAATTTAGCAATAATTAGGTGTACATTATGATAATTGAAGTGAATAATCTTCAACTGAAAAAAAAAATTATGTTGGTTTGATTTTAAGATTCTAAGAAGTAAAGTGGGATTCACTCCTTATTGTATAAAACTCAAAACTGACATGAAGTATATTTGTCGCAGGCTAATCCAGCAACAATCAAATTTAGTTTCGGTCATGCAATCTCACTTTCCAGGCAATGTCCCAGACAACACTATGATCACCTCAGGATAGGTCCTGCCCCACTGGCAGGACAGAGGCAGCAGAGGGAGCAGCCCCATGGGATACAGTCAAGGGAGATGGGTGTGCAGTATTCTGAAAGTGCTCAACATTGATGCCTGTCCCCATGAAGACTCATGGAATCAGGTTAAACACGGGCACAGAAACATTCTGAGGAATATCAAATACCACATCCCTCAAATTTCCCTGTTTGAACCCAACGTTGAAGGTGGAAAGGATAGTGTCCATCACCAGTGTCCATCACCAAGCCAGGCTCAGCAGCACCACCTGCTGACTGAGCTGGGACATTCCAGAAGGCATTGTCAACACTCTGCCTCACCCACATTTTAAAGACACTGCATCATGTGGTGTGGCACCGCCTCTGTGCGAAATTAGCAGACCTCAAACAGATATACCAGCTTATAACAAGTGCCCATGAAGGTCAGTGGATCATCTGTAGCATTAGAATTATACCGTGGAATGTAGGAGAATGAGGGGCGACTTTATTGAAGTGTATAAAATCATGAGAGGCAGAGATAGGATGAATGCTTATGTCCTTTTTTCCCAGGAATGGTGAATTGAAAACTAGAGGGCATATGTTGAAGGTAAGACGAAAGATTTAGAAATGACATGAGAGGTAACTTCTTCACACAGAAAGTGAATGGAATGAGTTGCCAGAGAAAGTGGTTGAGGGAGGTACAATAACAACACTTAAAATTAATTTGAAAAGGTACAGGGATGGGAAGGGTTTAGAAGGATATGGACCAAATGTGGGCAATTGGAGTTAAACACACGGTCAGATTGGAACAGTTTGGGCCGAAGGGCCTGTTTACAAACTGTATAAGTCTATGACTCGAGGACCAGAAAAAAAACCAAGCTGAAAGGATTGTTGAATTGCCCTCTTCATATACGGGGATGTCATGTTATAAAAAATGCATCATTGAAAGTGTTATATTTTTATTTTTCGGAATGATGGGTAACTGAGGAAACCATTGTGGAACTGGGTAAGTAATCCCGAGTAAAAGGACTGTGGGTGTTTGAAATCAGGAACCAAAACAGAAACTGAGGTGGATAAAATCAAGAGCATCAAGTTCCTGGGAGTAACGATAAACAACAACCTGTCTTGGACCACCCACGGAAACGGGAGGATCACGGAGGCACAATAATGCCCCTTCGTCCTCAGGATGCCTGGGAAATTGGGCATGTCCATAAGGAAACCTCACCAACCGTTTTAGATTCACCACAGAAAACATTCCATTTGGGAGCAACTCGACTTATTCCGGAAACTTCTCCACCCAGGATTGTAAGGAAGTTGTGAACATAGAACATAGAACATAGAAGGATACAGCGCAGTACAGGCCCTTCGGCCCTCGATGTTGCGCCGACCGAATCCTACCTAACCTATACTAGCCCAATAACTTCCAAATGCCTATCCAATGCCCGCTTAAATGAACATAAAGAAGGAGAGTTCACCACTGATACGGGCAGGGCATTCCATGAACTCACAACCCGCTGTGTGAAGAATCTACCCCTAACATCTGTCCTATACCTACCACCCCTTAATTTAAAGCTATGTCCCCTAGTAACACCTGACTCCATTAGCGGTAAAAGGTTCTTAGTATCTACCCTATCTAAACCCCTAATCATCTTATACACTTCTATCAGATCTCCCCTAAACCTTCTCTTCTCCAATGAGAACAGCCCCAAGTGCCTCAGCCTTTCCTCATAAGATTTTCCTACCATTCCAGGCAACATCCTGGTAAACCTCCTCTGCACTCGTTCTAAAGCTTCCACATCCTTCCTATAGTATGGCGAACAAAACTGTACACAATACTCCAGATGAGGCCTCACCAGAGTCTTATACAACTGCAACATGACCTCAGGACTCCGGAACTCAATTCCTCTGCCAATAAAGCCCAGTACACCATATGCCTTCCTCACAGCACTATTTACCTGGGTGGCAACTTTCAGAGATCTGTGTACATAGACACCAAGATCCCTCTGCTCATCCACACTACCAAGTAGCCTACCATTAGCCCAGTAATCCATCATCTTGTTATTCCTACCAAAGTGAACGACTTCGCACTTAGCTACATTGAATTCCATTTGCCACATTTCCGCCCAGCTCTGCAACTTATCTATATCCCGCTGTAACCTACCACTTCCTTCCTCACTATCCACAACTCCACCGACTTTTGTGTCATCCGCAAACTTGCTTACCCAGCTTTCAAGTCCTTCCTCTAGATCATTTATAAAGATAACAAAAAGCAATGGTCCCAAAACAGATCCTTGTGGTACACCGCTAGTAACTGCGCTCCAAGATGAACATAATCCATCAACTACTACCCTCTGTCCCCTTCCAGCCAGCCAATTCCTAATCCAAACCTCTAATGTATCCTCAATGCCATACCTCCGAAGTTTTAGCATTAGCCTACCATGGGGAACCTTATCGAACGCCTTACTAAAATCCATATACACAACATCTACTGCTTTACCCTCATCCACTTCCTTAGTCACCTTCTCAAAGAACTAGGACCAGACCATCGCACAAGCCAACCTCCTATCCATTGACTGCATCTGGAATTCTTGTTCCCGGAAAGGCTTCCAATATCATCAAATATCGTTCTTATCCCGGATTTAATTTGTTCCACTCTATTCCACCAGACAGAAGATGCAAAAACTTAATTCCACGTACCAACAGGTTCAAGACCAGCATCTTCCCTGTTGTTATTAGACTGTGAATGGAATTCTCAAATTTTAAATCTAATGTTGATATTGCTTTTGTAAACTCCTGTGTTGATGTAACTTTGTCTGCCTCCCACTGTTCAATCACCTGGTTTTCTGTATGTCCTTGTATGTTATGATTTGCCTGTACCGAGCACAAAGCAACACTTCTCACTCCACTCACGTAATTGTGTCATTATCAAATCAAATCAAATCAAATTGCTGGGGAAAAAAACCGCAAGATCTGGCACCGTGTTTGGAGAGAAAGCAGAGTTAATGGTCCTGGTCCAGTTCTGAGAAAGACACTGGAGATGAAAGATTAACTCAGATTTTCCTCTCCCGATTCTGCCAGAATTGCTGAGTGTAACGAAGCTGTTCCTTTATAAAGAAGATGTTGTCCTTGGATTGTTTTTCAGAGACATCATAAAAGACTCAGACTCTGAACAGTGTAAGGTGAAGGGGTTGAGGACCATTTTGATCACAGCTAAGAGAGACTGCCTCATGAAACAGGCTTTCGATTTTTGGAACTAAAACCCTTTTGCAATGAAGGGGAGAAGCCAGTTCTCCCAGCACAGCCTCACTCTGGTTTGGTTTGCATTTCAGCACCAGTATTTTGAAGCTGCTGGACACACAGAAGCAGGCCCTGGCTGGCCCACCCATCTGACTTCGCTCCTGCAAGACCCTGTGTTTGATTTTCCCTTTTGTGCCAAGGTATTTGTGGGGTTTGTTGCAAGTATTGGAACAGCATCGTTAAGTTGGGAGAATCTGTTTGGCTTTCGAATATGTTAAGTTATTTTGTATTCTGTTCTGTAATTCATTCAAAATTCTTGCAAATCAATTATATTTTGTTTCAAACTAAGCTGTATCTCCCCGGAATATTCACGTTACACCGGCTTAAAGCAACTAACAAAGTGAGGGTCTGGACTACCTTCTTGAAATGTTTGGAGGGCTCTGACCATTTCCATTGGAGAGTGGAGGCTCATCTAGGAATTGTTCAATAGTTCCAATTTGGGATGAGGGTTGTTGGTCTTGAAGGCAACGGGTATTAAGGATTAGTAACTTTTATTCTGGGTGTTAGATTTGGTTGGTTTAAACAGTTCTCAAGTTAGCAATGGCTCTTTCAGTCACCAACAGTTTTCTTGGGGTGGAAGAGATGACCTTGAGTGTTTTGCAAAAAATGATTAAGACCAATCTTCTGGAATTAGCAGACATGCTGGGGTTGGAACAGCCACCTTCTATGAGGAAAGGAGAGATAATTACAGCAGTATCTCAGCATTTACATTTGCTGGAAACAGCATCAGAATCTTTAGAGATGGCTAAAAATCAACTGAAAATGAAGCAGATGAGTTAGAAACAAGAGGCATGGCATGGTCAGATGAAAGGAAACGGTTTGAATGATGATTGAAAGCAGAGGAAAGAGTAAAAGAATGAAGTGCTTTAGCAGAACAAAACGGAAAAGAGTAAGGATAGAAGAGAGAGAGAAAAAAAGGGAAGAGAGAGACTGGAAAGGAAATGCAGAAAGAGAGGACGTTCAAACTTCAGAAATTAGCACTGAGACAGAAAGTCAGCTTAAACGATCGGAGATGAAGGTAGAAGGTAAAGTTAGTGAGGATGAGCAAACACATGGGAGCCAAAGGCCTTGTGAGAAATTGTTTAAATATATTCATCATTGTCTAAATTTGATGAGAAGGATGTGGAAGCCTTTTTCGTCTCATTTGAAAAGGTGGCGAAACAAATGTGGTGGCCAGGGACCATGTGGGTTTATTTGATTCAAATAAAATTTGCAGGTCGGGCTGGTGAGGTGTTCACCACGCTATCAGAAAAGGTATCTGAGGCGTATGAAGAGGTAAATAAAGCCACATTAAGAGCATATAAAAGCTTGTGCTAGCAACCTACATACAATGTTTCAGGAATCGAATGAGGGACTCTGGAACAATTTACCTTGAGTTTGAAAGGAACAAACAATGTCATTTTGATAGGTGGATACGGGCATTAAAAATGTAGTAAGTCTAGAAAGACAATTATTTTGGAGGATTTCACTACTTCCTGAAGTAATAAGAACTCACTTGGAAGAGCAGAGAGTTAAAATGGCAAGATGAGCAGCTGAAATGGCTGATGATTATGAGTTGTCCATAAATTAAATTTTGGCTTCCAGAATCAGTTTTAATCAATGTGGGATAGAAACTGGGGGAAAGAGAAATTCTCACGTGGATAGGTAAATGTAGATATCAATGAAGATCACAAAGATAACTTGCACTGGAGAAAAAGGAAACCCATGTCGGGATAGAGAAGTTAGTAGGTTCTGGTGCTTTCACTGAAATGAAGTAGACCACAGGAAATCCTGGTGCTGGTGGTTCAGGAAAGCACTGCGAAGCCAGATGTAGGAAAACAGGAGCAGCAGTGAACTTAGTTGGAGTGTTAATGGAAAGCACAGTGGAGGCTAAAAAGCTGCACGAGAATGTACAAGCTGCTCAGAGGTTGATTAAGGAGGAAGTGCCAGATCTTCTTTAACCACATACCTGTGAGGGTAAACTTTATTTTCATAGGCCAGGAGCTGTAGTTTAAAAGGTTACAATATTAATAGACACAGGATCCTCTCAATCTGTGATGTTGAAAGATGAGGAGATATGTACTTCTGAAGGACTATTGCCATAAAAGTTACTAGTAACGAGAATTCACGGTGAAACTAAAAAGCGCTCAATTATGTAAAGTGAGGTTCGGATATACAGAGAAGAGTGGAGAAGTCACGGTCAAAGTGCTGGCTCTCAGTTCCGCGATTAAAATTTGTCCTTGCTAATGATATAACTGATTCACCAGTATTATGGTAGAAAAGCTGTTGAAAAATCAGGCAACTGAATTGTTGCAGGACACTTTCCTGGAATGTTTCCTGACTGTGTGGTAACAAGGTCACAAAGTCACCAGTTGACACACAAGAGATCAATATGTAAGAAAGTTGAAGTGGATTTAGCAGAGATCCTGTTTGACCTGATGGTTGAGACAAACCAGGAGCAAATAGAAGACAATGCAATCTTCTTTAGGTCAGATGAATTAACTGAGTTACAGCAAAAAGGTGAAAATCTTAAGCAGTTGTATCTAAAGACATACTATAAAAAGGAGTCTGGGTGTATCCCTGAATGCTATTACCTTAAAACTCGTGTCTTAATGAGGCGGTGGACAACATCACATATTCAGGCAGAGGGAAAATGGGCAAAGTTTCATCAAATCGTATTGCCAGTGGCTTGTGGGAAGGAGCTGTTGCAATTGGAACATGAGCTACCATTTGGGGGTCAATTAGGAGTGAGGAAAACACAGGCTAAAATACAAAAACATTTTAACTGGCATGGACTGCACAAGGATGTTTAGGGTGTAGGTTTGCTCGCTGAGCTGTAGGTTTGATATCTAGACATTTCTTTACCTGGCTAGATAACGTCTTCAGTGGGGATCACCAAGTGAAGCGAAGCTGCAGTCTCCTGCTGTCTATTTATATCTTTCTCCTGGATGGGTTCCTTGGGTTTGTGGTGATGTCGTTTCCTGTGAGTTTTCTGAGGGGTTGATAGATAGATCTAGATCAATGTGTTTATTTATGGCATTGTGGTTGGAGTGCCAGACCTCTAGAAATTCTCTGGCATGTCTTTGCTTAGCCTGCCCCAGGGTAGATGTGTTTTCCTAGTATAAATGGTGGTTTTGTTCCATCCGTGTGTCGGGCTAAGAGGGAGAGAAAGTCATGTCTTTTTGTGGCTAGCTGGTATTCGTGTATCCTGTGGCTAGCTTTCTTCCTGTTTGTCCTATATAGTGTTAATGGCAGTCCTTGCATGGAATTTTGAAGATGACGTTGGTTTTGTCCATGGGTTGTACTGGGTCTTTAATGTTTGATAATTTTTGTATGAGAGTGTTGGAGGGTGTGAGTACTACTAGGATTCCGAGGAGTCTAAATAGTCCGTCTGTCAGTTCTGAAACTTATTTGTTGTATGGTAAGGTGGTTAGGGTTTCTGGCTGTGTTTGGTCTGCGTGTCGTGGTTTGTTCCTGAGGAATCTGCACACTGTATTTTTTGAGTAGCCGTTCTTCTTGAATACGTCGTATAGGTGGTTCTCCTCTGTTTTCCGACACACACAAAAAAAGCTGCATCAGAACACTATTCCAACGAGCCACCACACACTGCAGTACTGCCGGGGTTGCTCAGCTTTTTGGCCTTACCTGCTCATGTATCCTTGTCACGGGAAAATCAGTTAATATTTACATTGATTCCTGTTGTGCCTTTTGGGTGGTCCATGACTTTGGTACTCTCTGGAAAAACAGTGAGTTTATTACCTCATCCTGTAAACGTATTCGACATGTGACTCTGATCAACAACCGATTGCAGACAGCGCTTTACCCTGCACTGGTCGCGGGTGTCAAATGTGAAGTGCATTATACCTCCAGGCACAAGGTATCCCACAGTCACACTGCTGCAGATACTGCCGCCGATGAGGCACTGTCATGGTCCCCTCCTTTGTTAAGATCAATGTTCGCACCACCATCGGCTTTCCAGCAGCTCTCCAGGTACAGAACAAAGCTGCAGAGGCACAGTGCGACATCTGGGCTTTTGCTGGATGCTCCCCTGACGTCTCTGGTCTTTGGCAGCATCCAGATGGCGGGGTGGTCTGTCCACGTACTCTCCTCCATGGGCATGGGCGGGGGCATGTAGGAAAAGGAGGAATGCTACATCACATTGCGTAACAATGCGTTGCTCCCGGTATGTCTACTATCTTCAAATAAATATCTGAAACCCGCCTCATTTGTCAAAATACACACAACGAAGAATATATGTATATTTTGATCATCTACCTATCCCTGAAGAGCCATTTGGGAACTGGCAGACTCATTTTGTCCCTATGGCCCCCTCAGGAGGGTTGAAATACATTATGGTCACAGTAGAAACGTTTTCTCGATGGATACAGACTTTTTTTTACGAGAAGAGATTATGCCCGATCATTAGTAAAACATCTTATGAAAGATATAATCCCCTGACTTGGAATACTGGGACAAATGAATAGTGACAGTGGTTCTTACATTACTGCGAAAATAACAACAGGACTGTGTGCAGCATTGGGATTTGTGTGTAAGAACCATATCCCCTGTCAACTGCAGTCTTCGAGAACAGTGGAATGAACTAAAAGGATACTAAAAATTACCCTTGCAAAGACTTGCCACAAAATTAAACTAAAGTGGCCAGAAGCCTTGCCATTACCCTGTACACCCTTTAAAACCAGGTTAATAGATCCGCTGGTCTCACCCCGTTTGAAACTCGAATGCGAAAATCCATGACTACTGGTGCATGACACCCGCTTCCACATCGGAAATAGCTCTGATGTGGTTTGATAAGAAATCTCTGCAATACGCCCAAACCCTGAGTGAAGCAGACCAAACCAATCATTCAAAGGTAATAGAGGACGCACCAAAACCCCTTGTGTCACACACACACACACCCTTTCGACCTGGTGATTTAGTGAATGTTTAGTCTCTGAACAAAGTCTCTCTCTCTATCCTAGGTGGAAGGGACCATATCAAGTGTTACTGATAACCGGAACTGCTGTTGAATTGGAAGGATCTAAGGAGTGGGTGCACATGGCCAACTGAAAAATACATGCGCCCACCAACTCGGCAGCTACTGAAGTGAATGATGAGAACTCTGTGGATGTAAAACTGGGGCCTCCTCAGGCCGCAAACGACTGAAATTAGAGTGAAGTGTTTTATTTACACTTCCAACTCTATTATAATTTAATTGCTGCCTCCCCTTCAACTTTTTGATCACGAAGCATTATCTTTGATTTGAAGGGCACTGCTTGTCACTGGCCACGCTATCGTTTCCTTTCTTCCTGGTGATGAAAATTGAATCATGATTTGTATGCCTGTTGTCATTCATTGTGTCTGACACCTGCACACACACAACATGGGTACGGGGGGAAATATAAGCACTACCCCAGTTAGGTGGTAGTGTTGGGGGAAAAGAAGCAAAAAGCATCTGATTTGGTGACTTACATTCACATGGCAGTCGAGAAATTGAGCTCGCGCTTTGAGTCCTGGTGGTCCTTTGACATTGGCTGGTTGGGTAAGTGAGAATTCTCCCTCCACATTGGACGTGTTCCATTTACTATCACACTCCCAATACTTTGCATCATATGGAGAACTACCAGCTGTTGTTGTTCATAGATCATTCCTACCACATTTTCTGCTCCAAAACAGATGGAATCTTCGACCGGATCATATCCCATGATAGCCCTGACAATGAACAAGCATGTATAAGTATGCGCGCTTCTACAGAAGGATGTGCAAACCCCTCTTTTGGATGCGCCTGTTCCCTTAACTCAGGTGTTGATCTGGAATATCAACAAGGTGGGAATTGTGGATGTAGTAAAAACTTGGCCTCCTGCTGCTTGATGCGATACTTGAGCAATATAAAGATATCTTAGCTTACAGCCCCTCGCTTTCCTGTGAAAATGCTGCGGGAGATAAAGACTGAGGCCGTGTAATTATAATTGGACGACATATAGGGAGTATATCACAGGGTCGTTAGTAGGAGTGCTTCTTGAGCTCATTAGCTTCTCCTTCCTTGAGCAACAAGGCGATAGCTGTTACTGTGCTTATCTTTATCTTGAATTAATATAAAAGTGTGGAATGTAAACAATGTTATTGTATCATTGTAGATCTATAGACTGACTTTTCAGCTCGAGAAGGTACTGTGTTACACAGGACAATGTGTGACTGCGTCCCTGTCAATTCATGAACAAAGAAGCTTCTGGAACCAAGACTCAAAGTCTCAGACTGAGTAATTTCCTCAACAAGAACGTCGGAGGATGAGTGGGTTGCTTCTTGTCCAGTTCTGGAATCTAGCAGGGCTACCCACTGCCGCCTTTTTTTTTTGTTTTATTGTTGCGCCAGAGGCGAATGAACTACTTTTGTAACTCATGCAAGTGTTTCTGTCATATTACAAATTGGCTATCTATTTCTAACTCTTTTGCGGAGATTCCTCAATCCACCATTGCCAATTTATATATCAATCCTTTGATTTTCTCATTCTCAATTTTCATTTTTAAAATTCTAGCATTTTATGGTCATTTCTATCCAATACAACAAGATTGTTCGTTAATACCACCTCATTGCACAACTACCAATCAGAATAGCCTGTTTGCAAGTTTCTCCTTCAATGAGTTAGTCTGAAAAAACATCATATGTAGACTTCAGCAAATTGTCCTCTACATCATTTTGCTAGTTTGGATTTGCCAAACTAAATGTTGGTGGAAGTCAGCCATGATTGTAGTCATACCCTGTCTGTCCACTGCTTAATGCCTCTGTGTCTGTCTCCAGCACTGTTTTGAGTTTTTAGACAAATGCTGCCTTTACTTAGTCCTTCTTGCATTTCCTCCCTCCACCTATACAGGTTCAGTTGGCAGTTCGAAAGGTTAGCATTCATTTCAAGAGAATAAAAAGAGCAGTGCTGTACTGCAGAAACTGAATTCGACTGTGGTCAGGCTGCATGTGGTATATTGCGGGCTCAAAATCGACGTAAGGATGCGGTAGCATTGATGGGGAATCCGAAGTTCACAAGAAAGATCCCAAGGATAATATGCTTGTCGTAAAAGGAGCTGTTGAAGAGTTTTTATCTGTAGTCAATGGAATCTAGAAGGATGAGAGGGGATCTGGTTGAAACCTAAGGAAAAGGAAGACACCTGTAGTCAGCGTACATGAAGAAGATGTTTCCATGGGAAAGTGATACCCGGATTTAAGGGCACAGCTCAGAGTGAAGCGACGACCCAATCAAAATCAGGTGAGGAGGAATTTCTTCAGCAACAGAGTGGTGAAAATATCGAACTCTTTGCCGCAGAGGCTTTGAACATCAAGTCATTGCATGTATTTAAGAAGGATATCAATAGGTTCTTGATGAGTAAGTAAATCAAAGTTTCAATGTCGCCAAAATAAGAATGTGGTTGAGAAGCGTGTCAGCCATGATGTATGGTGGGGCAGACTCTATGGGCTCAACAGTCTGATCCCACTCCAGTATCTTCTGGTCTTAATTCTGCAAGTTTTCAGGAAGCAGAGATTGATAAAAATGAGAGGAGAGTGGGAGGCTGCAAGGATAGAAACGAGAGATTTCAAGCGAGGCAAGAGTGAAGGAGAGAGCTCCGGCTGGAACTTTGGAGAAAGATGTTTGACGGAAAGAGGAGCCAGAACAACTAGAAATCAGTAAGATGTAAATTTCTTGCAGTTTTGCTTGTAAGACTGCATTTCTTCCTGAGGTACAAAAAGGGGCGAGGCAAGGGAATGCCTGTTTTCAGATAACCACTGGATCCATTGTTCAGTTTCAAATGACGGTTGACGCCAGAGATGTGGTAATAAGTGTGGAACTGCCGTGTTTATACCGTCTATCTGTTCAAAGGGAATGCATCCATTGTGATCCCATTCTGTAGAAAGCATGATCAGCAGAACAGCTTTCTGTGTGGAGAAGTATGTTGGAGATTTTAAAGAAAGTGTAATGAATTGCTGCCTTCTTCTTTCTGTGTTTTCGTACTAGTTCAATGCTCTGAGATGTAAGGGGATGAGTTTTCAGAATGCGTTATGATCTTGGGTAGTTTAATTCTAAATATTGGTGTATCCTTCCAGAAGTCCAGTGCATCAGTGTCATCAAATGCAATAAGTGAGCTTCCAGCAGGAAATGCACCACTTCACCCAAACGGGATTGAGGATCTCGGGAAAAGAAACTGCATCACTCCACAAAGAGCCCTGCCCCTGAATCTGTGATGCATGGCAGGGCAGTGTTAGATCCTGAAGGCGAGGATTCTGAAGCACGAAGTTCTTATAGATCTACAAAGTGTTTCTGATGCTTTTCTCCGTCATTCACAGATTTTCTATTTCACTTGACCAAGATCATTATCTTCCTAACTGAGTTTGATTTCAATTTTGAAGCTCTCTGACAGGTTCAGCTAAATACTCCACAACAGGAGGAGCATGTCTCCTTAGAAGGGTTGCAGACCCTGTTCTATTCAGAAGTATCCAACTTTTCAACGTTTTCCCATTGCACCAGCTCCAGAAACATCTTCAATATTAAAGATGAACAGAGGTCTTCTCCTGTCACATGTTCATCACCTGAACGAGCACTCGCAGTAACTCAAGGTGTAGATTTTCAATCTCCTGCCCGACTCCTGCAATTCTACTATCAGGACCCTGCTGCATTTCCGACTTGTGCAGTTTGTAATGAGGTCCATCAACTGGACATCAGAGAATATTAGCTCCCTGACTGCGGTTAATAATCTGATTCAATCAGGAAAACCTGGCTCTCATAAATAGTTGAATGTCAGGGATGTTGAGATACTCAATGCCAGATTCAGTGAGAGGCTACTGCCAAAGGCTAAGCATTTGTGAATATATGGGTAATTGGTGAGATGCTCCTAGTTTCTGAAGTTATTTCATGACAAAACCTTGTTAATGGTACTGCAATTCAGGACCTCTGAGTCTTCACTTTTTACACTCGCACATTCTCGACTCTGATCTCCATTCCCATGTGCTCACCCCGCCACACCCAAAACTGTTCTGAAGTGATCCAGTGTCCTTCGTGATGCTGGAGGAACACAACAAGCCAGGTAGCTTCAGGAGGTGAACTCAACCTTTTTTGTGCAACTGTTCTGTCCTGAAGAAGCATTTACCCGAAATGTCGACTTCTCATCTCCTGATGCTACCTGGCTTGTTGTGTCCTTCCAGCCTCCTGCCAGAATATTTTAGATTCCTGCAGCTGCAGTTTATTGTATCTAATGCTTCTTGATGCTGGATTGTTACGGTAATATTTCAACCTGGACTTGGTCAAGTCGGTCTGTTCATTCAAAACCAGTCAGTCAGCCTTTTTCGGTTTCTTGACTGCCACAATCCCATGTTTGCATGGCATCGACTTTGGCTTCATAAACATTGGAAAGGAAAAAGAGCAGGCACTTGCCGGTCCACTTCCATATGAATGCAACATATATTCATCAGGCAGATAGCTGACAGAAAGGGTTCATAGACGACGGTGTCAAATCCCACAAATCCGGGAGTGTATTCCTCAGATTAGAAAGGATCTCAGAGGAAGGAAAATTGACAAGAGAACAACGAACACTGTTGGGACTTGATGGACGGAAAGGCCTCTTGTTGCAGTGTGATCTATGGTGAAGATAATCATCTATAAATTTAAGAATGGCCTGAAATTCTTTCAAACCTGCTCTTACGAACATGCCCTTTCCCTTTCCAACGCTTCTATGTCCTTCTTGGATGTTACTGTCCCACCTCACATTGTGTCATCAGCAAATGTAACAGTTGTATTGGTTATCTCAGTCAATGATACAGTTTATGAGTAGCTGTGTCTTGAGTTGGTGCCATCCTGATCAACTCAAACTTACTTGCTTAATACGACCGTTTCCTTTCTGTCCATTATCATTACTCACATGAAGTCCATCTTCTCCATCATTGTCTGAGGCAAAGGAAATACAATGGCTCCCGCAGGAATTTACAATTCTGCATCATTGTGTGTGCAAGTACATCCTTGGCCTTACCCCTGCATCACTCTTCAAACGATTCCATTCCATTATCAATCAGCTGTGTTAGGTTTCTTCACTATACGTCGTGTAAAAATAATGACTGCAGATGCTGGAAACCAGATTCTGGATGAGTGATGCTAGAAGAGCGCAGCAGTTCAGGCAGCATCCAAGGTGCAGCAAAATCGACGTTTCGGGCTACTAATATCATTTATTGCTCCCGTTGCTATCGATGCAGTCTCCTCTACATTGGGAAGACTGAGTGCCTCCTTGCAGAGTGCTTTAGGGAACGTCTCTGGGACACCCGCACCAATCAACCATACAGCCTCGTGGCCCAACTTTTCAACTCCCCAATCCACTCTGCCGAGGACATGGAGGTCCTGGGCCTCCTTCACCGCTGCTCCCTCAGCATCAGACGCCTGGAGGAAGAACGCCTCATCTTCCACCTCAGAACACTTCAAACCCAGGGCATCAATGTAGACTTCAACAGTTTCCTCATTTTCCCTTCCCCCACCTCACCTTAGTTCCAAACATCCAGCTCAGCACTGTCCCCATGTCTTGTCCGGACTTGACCTACCTGCCTAGCTCCTTTTCCACCGATCCACTCCACCCTCTACTCTCTGGCCTATCACCTTCATCCCCTCCCCCACTCACCCATTTTACTCTATGCTACTTTCTCCCCATCCCCACCATATCCTAGCTTGTCTCTCCACGCTTCAGGCTCGCTGCCTTTATTCCAGGAGTAGGGCTTTTGCCCGAAACGTCGATTTCGCTGCACCTTGGATGCTGCCTGAATTGCTGTGCTCTTCCAGCACCACTAATCCACATTCTTCAATATACATGTCCAGTATACTGAAAATAAAGGAGAATGACTCACTCTCATCTGCTGCCCTGCAGCTGTTATGTATCCCAGAATCATCCTCTCTCTGCATGTCCAGTACACGACAGGCGAAAGAGAAGGAATGATTCCTATCTGCTGCTGTATCGTTTCATGTGTGTCTCAGAGTCAGTTCTGAATCAATTCTAGGACGGTTTCGTCCTGGTCGGACCGTCTGTATTAATTAAGGCTCATTTAATTCTTGAGAATATTTTTCACTGAGATATTTAGTTTGTGTAAAGGTTTGTCCTAATTTGAGAAGTTATACAACATCGAACATTACAGCGCACTACAGGCCTTTCGGCCCTCGATGTTGCTTTGGAGTAGGTGCAAAGAAGGTTTACAAGGATGCTGCCTGGACTGGTGGGCTATCCTTATGAAGAAAGGTTGAATAAACACAGACTGTTTTCTCTAGCGAGAAGCTGGAAGAGAGGACACCTGATCGAGGTGTACCAGATAATGGTAGGAGTAAATAGTGTCAATACCCAGATACTTTTCCTCAGGGCAGGATTGACTGGTATAAGGATTGATAGTTTTAAGATATTAGGAGAAACCTACAGAGGAGACGTCAGAGGTAGGTTCTTTACGCAGTGAGTTGTGAACGAATGGAATGCGTTGCCAGATATGGTGGTGGAAGGAGAGTCATTAAGGTATTTGAGCGACTGCTGGACATTCACATGGATAGCAGTGTGTTGAGGGAGCATAGGTTCAGTTATTATATTTGACACTAGGATTAAACTGCGACACAACATCGTGGGCCAAACGGCCTGTTCTGTGCTGTACTTTTCTATGTTCTATGTTCATTAGCAAATGGTCAAAATTCAAATAAATATAATGCCATTTCAATGTGGGAAGGATACTTGTTGGGAATCAGTGCTGGCATGGATGCATTTCCAATATTTTTTATTGACCGATTGAAACTTGTATCACCCAGTAAATCGGAGTTCTCAAAATGTTCTGTCACAGAGGGAATTAAATCACTGTCATCATCTGTTTGTTTAATTTCTCGAAACAAACAATTGAACCACAATGTCATTGTCCCTAGGTAATGCCAGAAGATATAAATGAAAGCCTTTGTGGAACTATCAACTTGCCGTTAAGTACAGAGACAAACTGCCTGTACAAAGGAATTTGTCTAAAAATGGGTCTTCCCATTCAGCAAGCGCAGAGAATATTTTATGCGACCCTTCCGATTGTAGCAACTCCTGGTAAGTGCCTTACGCCATTGAATGTGTGTAAATATCTCTCAGGATTCTTTGTGGTTTGATTCTGCCACTGACAATGAGAAATGAGCATGTTGTGGCCCACCCTCACACAGAAGCAGGTGATCAGTGATTTCATCTCAGGTTGCAGTAACTCTGTGGAATCCTGTCAACGCAAACTCCACAGGAATTGCCACAGAAGTGGGACTTGCAGCTATGCAATGCTTCTCCCTTTACAATCTTCTGTAAATCTCCATTTTAATCCGAAAGTACACAAAGTTTCAAAGGCATTAAGTAAAACATTCACGTTGGATGCATGTGATCTAAACTATGGGATTTTCAGTAGAAAGTGCAAAACCATTTAGAATGTATTTGGATCTGGTATTTGAGTAAATACCCGCTGGCCTTCTCTGAGTATCTTAAGATAATAGATAATTAGCAGATGTTTCTTTAACAACAGCAATTTCAAAAAACAAATATTCATTTCGAAGTTGAATGAAGATTGAATGGCTTTGTGCACGAATAAACTTTCACTTGTTTTCGAAAGTTTGCCACCCTGTCTCATACTAATGAAGTCTCAAAGATGTGATAGAGAATTCAACTGAGAAACCTTTTTTCTTTCACTTTCAATCTTGGGTCATTCCTTTAGTACTTGGTCGACCTTGGAACTGGGTGGATGTGAAGATCTGTGTTCGTGAGAAGGGAATGATAGATTTACCAAACTGGATGAGGGAAATGTCTGTGTTCATCTCAGACCAGAGGGTTTAGGACTGAAGAGTTAGTTAAAGCTGAATACATTGAAGCTCAGTTGTGTGTTAACTCCAGGAAGAATGTAGTCGCTCTAGTTTAAAGATGGAAGCCGCAAGTAATTTTACCCAATTTAAGAAGCAGGTATGACGGGGGCAAGTGTGAGGTCATGCACATTGGTAGGAAGAATAGAAACAGGCTATTTTCAAAACGTGGAGAAAATACAGAAAGAAGAGTGCAAATGGACTTCAAATTGTTCGTCCAGGTTTCACTTAAGGTAAACTTGTGTGTTGAGTTGTAGTTCAGAAGGTAAATACAATGCTATCATACAAATCGAGAGAACTAGAAAATAAAAGCAGTGATGTGCTTCTGAGGCTTGAAAAGCCCTGGTAAGCCGACATTTAGCATGCTGTGAGTAATCTGGGCCCCAGTTCTCAGGATGGATGTATTAGCCCTGAAGCGGGTCCAGGGTAGATTTACAAAAGTGAGCCCATGAATGAAAGGGTTAATGGAAAAAACGTTTGAGGACTCTGGAACAATATTCATTGGAGTTTAGAAGGATGACTGGGTATCTAATTGATCACTGAATGCCCTGTACAAAGTGGGCGTCGAGAAGATTTTCAATTGGCTGGATAGACTAGGACCTGAGGGAATAGTCTTCCAGTTAAGTGAAGATACTTTAGAATGGAGACAAGCAGAAACAGCAGGAGATCACTTCGTTAAAACAAGAACAAATAAGGTGGCGATCCATCAAGCTATAGAGCCATAGAGATGTACAACATGGAAACAGACCCTTCAGTCCAACCTGTCCATGAAGATCAGATAATTCAACCCAATCTCGTCCCACCTGCCAGCACCCTGCCCTTTTCCCTCCAAAGCCTTCCTATTCATATACCCATCCAAATGCCTCTTAAATTTTACAATTGTACCAGTCTACACCACATCCTCTGGAAGTTGCCCCATAGGTCTCTGTTATATTTTTCCTCTCTCACCCTGAACCTATGCCCTCTAGTTCTGAACTCCTCGACCCCAGGGAAAAGACTTTGTCTGTTTATCCTATCCATGCCCCTCATAATTTTCTAAACCTCTCTAAGATCACCCCTCAGCCTCCAACGCTCGTGGGAAAACAGCCCCAGCCTGTTCAGCCTCTCCCTGTCGCTCAAATCCTCTAAGCCTGGCAACATCCTTTTAAATCTTTTCTGGACACTTTGAAGTCTCACAATATCTTTCCGATAGGAAGGAGACAAGAATTGCAAGCAATATTCCAACAGTGGCCGAACCAATGTCCTCTACACCCGCAAGATGACCTCCCAACTCCTGTACTCAATATTCTGACCAATAAAGGAAAGCATATCAAACGCCTTCTCCACTATCCTGTGAGAACTATCTTGTTCTGCAATTACATGAGGTGATTTCAGGGTTGACTCATAGTATAATTCCTGAGTAACCGATTAACTGATCCTGCACTTCGATCAGAGTGAACTCCTCCAGATCAATGACCTGCCCTAAATCCCGACCAGACATCCTCAGTGGGATGCAATTCCATATCAGCTCTCCCAAAATTACTGCCTGCTCACCCTGCACCTGACCTAAAACTGATTCGACCCCACGCCCCCCGCCAAACATGTAACACTGGAATGACATACGATACTGTGCAGCTCACAGCTGCAGTTTTCTCTACCGTTCTCGCCACCGTGTAACGGCGAGGATAGAATTATACTGGAAGAAAATACAGAGGAGATTGACAGGAATGTTCCCAGCACAGGGTAATTATTGCTGCATTGAGGGAAGATGAATAGGATTTGGGTTGCTTCTTTTCGAACAGAGGCTGAGGCTGCCCGTAATACATGTGTATGGAATAACAAAGCTATTGGACAGAGATCTATCACGCCGAATGCTGAGGGCAATTCACTAGAGACCCACTCTCCAAAAGGTTGTGTTGTGATTTGAATTCGCTGCTCAATTTGGAGAGCTGAGATGCCAACTTGCAAATTATTTAAGGAGAGCCAGCATCTTCAACTGAAGTGAAGGAACATTCAAGGCTGTAGATCAGCTGCTGGAAAGGAGGACAACAACACATATGTGATGCAGATATGATGGGCTGAATGATCTCTTTCTCTGTCACAACTTTCCTGTGATTCTGTGGGAAAGATAAAAGCTGAGAATTGTTCAAGTGAATTCCCCATGGCTATGGGTACCTGGAGAAATGCTTTAACTTCATAATTTTTATAATCCACAAAGCAATTGTTGACGGGAAGGAAAACATAAACTAAGTTTAGAACATGAGAATTTATGAATTGTATGATTAGATACCTACTATTTATCTTGTTTAACTATTCGCATTATAAAATATTCTTTTTTAAAGAATTGTTGTGAAATCATGTTGTCTCATTCTCTGTATTAACTGCTGAGTATTCAGATTATCAGTTCAAATGCTAATAGCCATCAACAAGATATAATACAGTAGAGAGAAAGATAGAGACTAATTCTTATTAGATAATGTTTTATTACACAAAGTCTGGAGCAGCGCCAATCAGGAATAACGCTCCTGAAATGGGTCTTTAATATTGCATTATGTACGTTATTCATAAAATATCAATAGTCATATTCCGAAAGAATTTGATTAAGAATGCAGAGAACGAAATAAAAGCAACATATTTCCCTATTTGTGTTTTCTTTTCTTTACTGAGTCAATGCACATGCCAAATTATAACTCTTGCTAAATACCACAAGGAATTGTTGTCTTTCCAAACCATGAGAAATTCAGTGAGTTAACAGATCCTCAGTTTATCATGACAGAGAGCTTTAGCCAATGGCTGATGCCCTTAATAATGAAACAATTTCTTTTCATCTTTTTTCAATCATTCTCCGGCAAACAATTGCATCTTCTTCAGTGCATCAAAGCATGTTTTGCTGCAATAGGTGATCAGAACCACAACGAGCTGCTCAGTGCGTTCTAACAAATATTCCACAGTAGATGAATACCAAATCTTCGTATTTCAATTCTCTTTAGGGATTAAACCTTATCTTTCGTTGGCAATGATATGGTCTTGTACGGGGAGAAAACAGAGTTAACGTTTTGTGGCCAGAGACCCTTCTTCAGAAGAATCTGTCCTGATGAAGAGTGATTATGAAAAAGAAATATGAACTCAGTTTCTCTTTCCACAGATGTTGTCTTAGCTGGTTATTTTTTCCAGGCAGTTCTGTTTTGCTTCAATATTTCATTATTCACAGCTCTTTGATTTAATTCATTAAGATGTTTAACTTCTCAAACTGCCTCCCGGGAACAATTCTGAGTGTAATGGAAGCGTACTATGCAGAAGAGGTCCACCCAGCTTCTGATATTAAACTGGCACTAAATATACACTTGGAAAAGTGAGGACTGCAGATGCGGGAGCTCAGAGCTGAAAAATGTTTGCTGGAAAAGCGCATGAGGTCAGGCATCAAAAAAGGAGCAGGAGAATCGAATTTTCGGGCATAGGTCCTTCTTCAGGAATGAGGAGGGTGTGCCAAGCAGGCTAAGATAAAAGGTAGAGAGGAGGGACATGTGGGAGGGGCGTTGCAAATGCGATAGGTGGGAGGAGGTTAAGGTGAGGGTGGTAAGCCAGAGAGGGGATGGGGGGGGAAGGACTGGAAGAAGATTGCAGGTCAACAAGGTGGTGCTGATTTCAAAATTTGGGACTGAAAAAGGTGGGGGAGGGGAAATGAGGAAACTGGAGAAATCCGCATTCATCCCTTGTGGTTGGAGGGTTCCTAGGCGGAAGATGAGGCGCCCTTCCTCTAGGTGTCGTTTTGCCATGGTCTGGCGATGGAGGAGGACAAGGACCTGCACTTTAACTCTTTAACGTTAACGCTTTAACTTCGCCTCCCACTCCACCAAAGACATGCAGAACTCAGCGCCGGCTTTTTGACCTGCAATCTTCTTCCCGCCCTTTCCGCCCCCACCCCCTCTCCTGCCTGTCACCCTCACCTTAACCTCCTTCCACCTATCGCATTCCCAACAACCCCTCCCAAGTCGCTCCACCCTACATGTTAACTTAGCCTTTTTGGCACAACTCCTCATTCCTGAAAAAGGGCTTATGACTGATACGTCGATTCTCCTGCTCCTTTCATGCTGCCTGAGCTGCTGCGATTTTCCAGCAACACATTTTTCAGCATTAAATATACAATTGCCCCACCTCCGCACTCTGGCTTCAGAGCCTCAAATGCTAGGAAGTGAAGAGTTTATGAGGTTAACTGCCTCAAATATGCTCTCAAGCAGTGCATTCTGGACGCCCACCACTCTGAGTAAACGCCTTTTTTTTCTCAAATCGTATTTAACCATCCCACCTTTCACCTTCCAAATAATGCCAATTCAATTCCCTGAGCCGACATAGTTAAATCCAGGAATGTGCAGCTTCGAAATGAGTCAGAATCAGAGCTGTCCTTTTTAGTTTAGTGCTCTGAACAATCCCAACCGATCCATTTATGTACAATGATGTGGGGAATATTTGTTCAATAATCTCCAATTCCATTTTTACCTTATATCTCTTACAGTCAATATAGCAGCGATTCTGGTTCTCGCACAAGGAAAGTGTGGTCTTTCTAACTGTACCTTTCGCTGCCTGATGGCCATGGCAACAGCAGATCTACTGTTCATTGTCACTAACATCATACTGAGGCGACTCACTATGCATTACTTTCCAAGGTGTTTCCTGGACCTTACCCCTGTGTGCAGTGCTCTCTTTGTCCTAGTTCGTGCAGCCACAGACTGTTCCGTCTGGTTTACTGTCCTTTTCTCCTTTGATCGTTTTGTGGCTATTTGTTGCATGAAACTGGAGAGAAAATATTGGTCAGAGAAAGCTTTGGCTCTAGCTATAGGTACGACTGGCGTTCTCCTCTTTATTAAAAACCTTCCCTTCTATTTTCGGTTTCGACCTGGAGAAGTAATTGACAATGTTCCTTGGTATTGCAGGATAAAGTCAAACTACTTCACTGATCCCAGATGGCTGGGATTTGAATTGTTTACTAAAATTTTAACACCGTTCATCGCGTTTGTGTTAATTCTGTTGACGAACTCTTTGACGGTCAGGCATAATTTAGTGGCCAGTCGAGTCCGGAAGACACTGAAGGGCCTAAGCAAGGGTGAGAGTCACAAAGATGCAGAGATGGAGAGTCGAAGGAAGTCTGCGATTTCCCTCTTCACCATTTCCTTCAGCTTTATACTTTTGTGGTTCGTGTATGGTCTCAACTTCTTATACATTAAGATAAATGGAACAACTCTTGGACAAGACAATATTTTGCCATACATCGGATATATGATCAAGGATTTAAGCTGCAACACAAACACATTATTTTATGCAGTGTCTCTGTCCAAATTCAGAGAGAAGATCAGAAATGCAGTGCAGCAACTGATC
This sequence comes from Hemiscyllium ocellatum, assembly GCF_020745735.1. Classification (NCBI taxonomy): domain Eukaryota; kingdom Metazoa; phylum Chordata; class Chondrichthyes; order Orectolobiformes; family Hemiscylliidae; genus Hemiscyllium; species Hemiscyllium ocellatum. Next base: position 29,284,397 of record NC_083440.1, on the reverse strand, counting down.
TCGTACATTGTTAACTTAAAGACTGCAATGCAACCAAATGCAGTCCAGAGGCGAACATCGTGTTTCCAGTTCAGCAACTCCATACCGACAGGCAGGATTCCATCAGCAGAATCATATGGATCTGAGCATAACATCCAAAAGTAGATGGGGAGACGGACGCAGGATGCACCATTCATCATGCTCAGTAACACCCTGTTTTCCACTGATTGATCCATGGAAAAACAGACAATTGGCAGGAGGAGATCATTCGGCCCTTCGAAACTGGTCTACTCTTCATTCAATTATAACATCAGATCCACATTCCCATCTCCCCCAGATGACTAACCTTTTCCCCAATCTGAATAAAAATCTACCAGCTTCCACCTTCATCAATATCGAAGACATGACAGTGACAGCAGATAAAAAGACACAAGGCAACAGGCGATGTAAGATGTAAAGAGACTGGCGGAATCATAGAATCCCTACAGTGTGGAAAGAGGCCATTCGTCCAACAAGTCCTTACCGACTCTCCAAAGAGCATCCTACCGAGGCTCACCCCTCTGCCTATCCCTGTAACCCTGCATTTCCCGTGGCCAGTTATCTAACATGCCCATCTGTGGACAGCAGAAGGAAACCCACGTACTTATGGGGAAAATGTGCACGAGTTTGCATTTTCGCCCGTGTCTGCGTGAGTTTCCTCCAGATGCAGCGGGTTCCACGAACAGTCTAAAGCTATGCAGGATAAGTGAATTGGCCATGCTAAATTGCCCATTGTGTTAGGTGCTTTAGTAAGAGGTCAATGTAGAGCAATGTGTCTGGGTGGGTTGCTCTTCAGAGCACTTCTTGGGCGGAAGGACTTGTTTCTACGCTGTAGGGCATCTAATATAAACTCCACACGGGCAGTCATGCAAGGCCAGAATTAGTCCTAGATGGAGCTGTGATAAAGCAGTGCAAACTACTGAGACACCATGATAAGAAATAATTGGTTAGCTGTGAGTGATGTGCTCCACTGGAACATCGTGTCTTCACAGATTGCTTTTTGGATCCGTTTTACACATCGGCGGGAGGGTTTGCTATGCTTCCCCTGAGGGTAGGATGGTCGGGGCAGGAACAGTCCTGGACAATGACGATTGTGAGACTCCCCATGCTCAGCTGGCAATAAAAGACTCCATGTGCTGCTGATTTACTCTTCCGAACTGATTATTATTTCATGCACCTCTGCTTATTTTTGAAAAAGTTTCTTGAACTCAAGTCTTGTATAATCCCATCCAATCTAGGGTTGGTCCCCTCTATTTCCCGAGCCATCCAGTCTAGGGCTGGTCACGGCTGTTTCCCGGGCCATCCTGTCCAGTGCTGTTTACCGCTGTTTCCTGTGCCATCCAGTCTAGAGTTGGTCATTGCTGTTGCCTGGGCCATCCCGTCGAGTGCTGGTCACTGCTGTTTCCAAAGCCATCCAGTATAGGGCTGGTCATCATTGTTTACGAGGCCATCCAGTCTAGGGTTGGTCACCATTGCCTGAGCCCCATGAAGCGGAGAACCACCTGAGACTATCCAGAAGCACACCATTTCGAGACTTAAAATGGCAGGTTCAAGTCCTACTTACGCAGGTGGGAATGGCAGCCTTAGGGTCGAATGTTCCAACTCCGTCAACGACCCTACCCCTCTTCAGGCACCTAGCTAAACGCCTGGGGGTAAAGACCTATTCCCCCAACCCCCACCCCAAGCCTGACCATTGACGCCTGCAGTATGGTCACGGCTGGTATGGTCAGCCCACTGGCTAAATCACTATGGCCCACATGTATGGGAAGTCCATGCTTCTACTTAAGACTAAGCAAGCGCTTCACCTGGCCATGCAGAATGGTTTCGCTGCGGTCAGGACATTTCTTCCCCATCGACCCATTGGAAGTCATGGCCCAAAAGATAGTGATCTCTAAGATACGGCCATTTATTGACAGTGAGCTCCTCCTCCCCATCTCGAAACATTGGTGGAAATACGGTCGATCGTGCTGCTACTCCTGCTGGGTCTGAAAGACCCTGCCCTCAGACACATGTACTCGTTGTGGTGCCAGGTGTTCACCAGCCTTTTCTGGGAGGAGGTCACTGAGGGTTCATTCAAGGTGTTCAGCGATGGTGCGGCCAAGCGTACATTCAGGACAGCGCACGGCATACAGTGCCAAAAGAGCTACAGGGTGGGGCAGGTTACAAAGCATTGCCCCACCCAGAAGGCTGCCCAGCCCACACCGGTAGTAACGGTTGGCACTGCCCAGGGATTCCCTGACCACAGACTGAGCCCGGTCTCACTTCTCTGGGCAGCAGCTCTGACCTCAGGAAATCTGCTGCTGCAGCCCTACTTCCTGCAGTAGCTGAGTCTCTGGGTTCTGGACAGGAAGCCAGGAACCTGCCCTGCCCAACCTCAGCTGATGGTCCAGGAGTGGGAGAGGAAGTGACACAGCTAGCTCTCCCCGAACTCGCCAAACTCCCGGCCTTCCCCACCCAACACTCCACTGACCACACCCTCACCTCCCAAACACACACAAACTTCTTCCCCGTCACTTCAATGAGCGTTGACACGGAAAGCACTTGCTAACTCTGCTACCTGTTCAGGAGCAGCACACCGAGTGTGAGACCCTGCACTATCGCTCACGCACCCCCGTGCGACCCCAGTCCCGCTTACCTTGCCCGATCCTTTCTCCCAAACTCCGCCCCATCTAACCAGTGCATTCGCAACCCACATCTAACCCCTATGCCTCACCACTTAAAACATCAAAACTCCGCCCCTTTACCACCCCCAACTCAGCCACGTCCAAACCCCAAAGCCGTCCAAACACAAACAAAGCCCCATTCCATCTCCCCAAACACTGACCCCGTCTGACCCCAAACCTCGCGCCATCCCACCGCCAAACCCCGCCCCAATCTGACTCGCACCAACCCCGCCCCCGTCCGATCCGCTGCACGTCGCAGCCGTCTGAACCCCATCTGACACAACATCCCTGCCCCCTCTGAAAACCAAACCCGAACCCCATGCAACGCCTGCCCCATACTCGTCCAACCCCGAACAATAGAGGCAGATGACAGAGTCAAATAGCATAGATAAGTAAAAACTGGGTAAACCACGGCAAAAACAAAAAAAAACCACAGGGACATGCGAACGCGAAGAGTTTGTGAATTCATTCAGTATTCTAATAACAGTAGGGTAGAAAATGTTTCGAGACCAATCGGTGCATGTGTTCAGGCTTCTGCCCCTTCTCCCCGATGGTTACATATGTAGAAAACATTACCATGGATTTTTCAGAATGCTGGCGGCCTTTCCTTGACAGCGGGCCTCGTACATGGAATCTATAGATGGGATGTTGGCCTTTGTGATTGTCCACGCAGAGTTCACCACTCTCTGCAACCGTATCTGATCTTGAAAGTTACTGTTGCCATGCTAGGTGGTGATACATTCAGACAGAATGCTCTCGATGGCGCACCCATTAAACTTGTCGAGGGTATCCAAGTCTCTCAGACGAAATCAGAAGTAATGGTCAGATCTTGGGTACAAAGAATGAATCTTACGTCAAATGGGTTTGTCAAGATTTAAAAGAACAATTGTTACAGGAGACCGTCCTGCCAGGGGCACAGTGAAGAGTTTTAGAAGCAGTAGGCGAGAACGTAGGATGGTGTGTTGCTTTTCTGGTGCTCGGTTGAAGGACATTACAAAACATTTGAAGCAGATTGTCAAAGGGAGACTGAGAAGCCGGAAGTTGTTGTATACATTGGGAGGAACGACATTGCCAGGGCAAGGGTTAGGGCTTTGCAGAGTGAGTATAACAACTAGGTTAGAAGATAAATGAAACAGCATATCACAAGTAGTAATCTCTGGTTTACTTCTGATCCCAATTTCAAATCAACGAAGAATGGGGCTGATAAATTAATGGTTGAAGAGGTGGTGCAAAGTGGAAGGATTTCACTTGAAATGGGAAAGTACCTATATCCGTGTGGGATTTATTTTGACAGGCCGTGAACCCTTTGTATTGGGGAGGGGGATGGTGGGGCTTTGCTATGTCACAGTTATAATAGACAGAAAGATGAGGATGAATCTGAATGAGAAAAGATCAAGTTGATTAAAAAAGATAGACCTGAGCAATTCAGAGCCCAAAGTAATTCTGAAGATTTAAACTGCATTTATGTCTATACCGACAATGCTCATGAAATCAGGGTCTATCTGGCAACATAATACACGACTGTCAGTGCAATTACATAAACGTGGATGAGGCAAGAACAAGACAGGCTGCTCAATGTTGTTGGTTTTAGATGTTATAGGAAGGAAAGAAAGACAGGCAAGAGAGAAAGAAGTGGAGCATTTTTGATTGAGGAAGAGAGGAGGGTGCTTAATATACAGAGTAACAGGTACCAGTGAGTGAGTTACAGCTTGGAGTACAGTTGAGGGGTACAGTGTGGTTCACAATTAGTTAAGCAATAATGGGGAGTGAACTAAAGACTGGAATCTAACTGAGGACTTCAGGGTGTTTACACATGGATTCGCAGATACTCAATTACTACTGTACTTACTGCAGCTATTACTGAGGGACCATTTAGTGAAAATCTATGGTATGAAATGAAATATATAAAAGGGGATGGGATTGGACTACAGGCCCCCAGGAGTCAGAGATAAATCGAGAAGAAAATATGTTGTGATCTCAATCGTATTTGAGAATAATAATGTTATAATAGCAGGGGAGATTAATTATCCATATCCGGCGCCATTTAGAAAAGTGTGGTAAAAACTGTTGGGTCGTTCTTAAGAAATAAATCAGGAAGGCAAAGAGATATATGAGATAGCCCTGGCAGATAAGGTCCAGGATAATCCAAAAAGATTCTCCAAAGACATTAAGAGCCTGACAACAACTACAGAGAAAGCAAGACCCCTTAAAAATTAACAAGGTAATCTTTGTGTTGAACATCAGGAGATGACCATTGTGCATCAGGTTTTACTGTTGAGAAAGAAATGGAAGCTCGAGAGCCGGGAAAATCAATTTTCAAAACAGGTATGACATTACAGAAGAGAAAGTGCTGGAGGACTTCAAAAACATAAAGGTAGATAAATCACTAGAACCTGAACAAGTGTATCCAATGATATGGTAGGATGTTACGGAGGACATTGTGGGGCCCCCAGTAGAAATATTTGTATCATCTATAACCATGGGTAAAATCCCAGAGGATTGGAGGGTGGGTCATATTGTACCATTGTTTAAGAAGGGATGGTAGGAGAAACTAGGAAACTATAAACCTGTTAGTCAAACTTCGAAGTTTGATAAGTTGTTGGAAGTGATTGTGAAAGATAGGATTTACATGCATTTTGAGGGACAAGGATTAAATAGGGATAGTCAGCGTGGTTTTGTGTAAGCAAATCCATGTCTCAGAAATTTGATTGAATTTATTTTAAGAAGTGCTCCTAAAGATTGATGAAGGCAGAGCGGTGGACATTGTTTATTTGGATTTCAGCGAAGCCTTTGACAAGGCTCTGCATGGGAATCACATTAGAAAATTAGATCACATGGGATTCAGGGAAGGCTTGCTAATTGGATACAAAATTGGCTTCTTGGCAGGAAACAGACAGTGATGGTGGACGTATATGTTTTGGACTGAGGCCTGTGACCAGCGGTATTCCACAGGGATCGGTACTGGATCCACTTATGTTTGTCATTTATATAAATGATTTTGTTGAGACTGTAGAAGGCATGGTTAGTAAGTTTGCCAATGACACCAAAATTGCTGGTGAAGTGGTCAATGAAGAATGTTACCTCAGATTGCAAAGAGATCTCGATCAATTGGATCAATGAACTGAGGAGTGGCAGCTGGAGTTTAATTTGAAAACATGTGAGGGATTGCATTTTGGTAAAACAAACAATGATACGATTCAATAGTCGGGCCCTAGGTCGTGTTGTAGAATAGAGAGTTCTCGGGGTTCAGTTACATCATGCTTTGAAATGTGCGTTCTCAGTAGACAGGGTGGTTAAGAAGGCATTTAGCATGCTTGCGTTCATTGCTCAAACCATTGAATATAGCAGTTTGGTTGTTATGCCGAGGTTTTACGGAGTGTCGGTGAGGCCTCTTCTGGATTAATGTGTGCAATTCTGGTTGTTGCCCTGTTCCAGAAAGAATTAAACTGGAGAGGATTCAGGAAAGATTTACCAAAATATTGCCAGGAATGGAGGGTTTCACATCTAAAAATAGACAGGAAAGGCTAGGACTTCTCTCACTGTCACATTGTACGTGGAGGGCTGACCTCATTGAGGGTTATACAACCAGTATGTGCATAGAGAAGATAAATGATAAGGTCTTTTCCCTCAGGTGGGGGAATACCAAAACAAGGGGTCATATTTAAAGGTGGAAGTTTAAAAAGGACATGAGGGACAACCTTTTTGCACAGAGAGTGGCTTGTGTCTTGGAATGTACTGCTAGAGAAAGTGATGAATGAAGGTACAGTTACACTGATTAAAAGGCGGAGAGGCATAGAGATGTATAGCGTGAAAACTGACTTTTTAGTCCAGCTCCTCCATGCCAACCAGTTACTCTAAATAAATCATGTCCCTTTTGGCAGCAATTGGCCCATATCCCTCTGAACCCTCGAATTCCTACAACCATTTACAGGTGCCTTGTACATGTTGCAATTGTACCATCCTCGACCACTTCCGCTGGCAGCTCATCCCATATATACTCCACCCTTTGTGTGCAAAAGTTGTCCTTCAGGTCAGTTTTAAATCTTTCCCCTCCCACCTTAAGCCAATGCCCTCTGGTTTTAACCTCTCTCCCTGCGATAAATCTCCCCTGGAGATTGAGCACAGCCAGAGTAATTTTTGCGGGATTAGAGGGACGTAGGAAGGGGGAGGGAGGTGTGAGAGGAAGCAGTGGGAAATAGTTTAGTCCATGCTGCCCTCTGTCTGCACCTGCTTAGCATTTTACTTTGATGGAAGGAAACCTGCATATATTCTCATCCTGACCAAATTCATTTTGGCTTTAGATTTTCCGATTGATTATTGTGAAAATCATAACTTACGACTGCCAGGAATCAAACCCAGGTCACTTGTTTGGAGTACAGTTGTACTCACCACGATAGCATCATCAATGTCCACTTTAACTCAACATAACGCCCAAACACATTTCAAATGGACCTATATGATGGCAAATTAAACAAAACCGATGTTGAACCACTGAAGGTGATATTTGCTCAGTTGACAGTGACTGAATGCTGTCCACAATTTGGATGAGCAAATGATCACGCACTAAGTCCCTCCCTCGTTGACAGGATTGAACATCCTGAAAATCTGTACCATGGAAGTATTCAGCAGTGATTCCAACCACCGAGTCCTAAGCTGCAAGGAATCATAAGCACTGGAACATTGACACAGACTCACTCACACTGCCTGAGGATGTTCACCACAGTCCCCACCCAAATAAAACCTGAAGCCATGCTGCATTGTTCATTGCAAAGTTCAGTTTAGAAATCACACATTTTATAAGGGATTAAATGAATCTTCCTTACTGATGTCCATGCTCATGCTGTCAAACTCTTCTTGTGAACAGATATCTCTCTCCCAGATTCAGAAAACACACTGGGGCTAGGAATCCCCCTTCACCCAATCAGCATTCTCCATGGCAATCATCAGAGACTATTTCTGTGATAGAATTATGGAAACCCTCCTGTGCGGAAGGAGGACATTTGGCCCATCGAATCTGCAGCAACCCTCTGAAGAGCATCATGCCCAGACCCCACATAATGGATATGGCTTTTATCATGACTGACTCACCTAACCCGATATCCTGGGCACTATGGAGCAATTTAGCTGAGCTGACCAATCTAATGTGCACATCTTTGGATTATGAGAGGAAACGCAAGCAGACAGGAGGAGAATGTGCCAGCGGACACAAGGGTGGAATCGAACCCATGTCCTTGGCACTGTGAGGCCAAAATCTAATCATTATGCCACCATGCCACCCTTAAATCTCTGTGGATTCATACCATTGCTAAAAGTGTTGGAGCACAATGGCATAATGGACTTATCACAAGACTGTCAATTCATAGAAGTAGGTAATGATCTGGGGAGCTGGGTTAATCATTCCTCATTGCAAATGGTGAAATTTCAATGAGTCTAATGATGACGATGTGATCGTTGCCGGTTGTCAAGAAGAAAACCCATCTCATTCACTAAGGAAGGCAATCTGTCGTCCTAAACTCATCTCCCCTACATATGACTACATGACGACCTGATTAACTGTTACTGTCCCTCTGGGCAATTATGTAAGGGTGGTAAATGTTGACCAAACCAGCCACACCCATATCCCTTCAATGATAAAAAAAGAGAATGGAGTTTCTCATGCGCAGCCTAATACCTGCTGCAGTCATTGCTCATTTTTTAGATCTTTCTCTGCGATTGCATATCCCCACACTGTGCCCTTTATCACAAAGATGAAGTTATCGACTTCAACGTTACTCCAATTTCAAAGATCATGAATTGGAGGAAGAAGAGGTGTACATTCTTAGGTGTAGGATCGTTAGTGTTTAGCAATGGAGGAGGCTGAGAACCTGCATGCCCTTTGTATGAGTGGCAGGGGGAATTGAAGTGTTCAGCCATGGTGTGGTGGGTTAGGTCCATGCAGGTTTCGCAGTAATGTTGAGTGCAAAACCTACGCCCACACCTCGCTGTTCCTCTCCGTCCAAATCACAAAAGATCCTTCAACATGCAATAGAAATTTACCTATACTTTCACCAAAGTCATCTATTGACTCCTTTGAACCTGATGTGGTGTCCTCCAGATCTGGCAGACGGAACGCCAACTTGTGGATCGTTTCAACATCACTGGGACACCCACAGCAACCAATCCCACTGCCCTGTGGCTGAACACTTCAACTCCACCTCCCACTATCCCAAGGACATGCAGTACCTGGGCCTCCTCGATCGCCAAACCCGAACCACCTGACGCCTGGAGGTAGAACGCCTCATCTTCGGCATTGGAACATTCTAACCATACGGGATCAACGTGAATTTAACAAGTTTCCTCATTAACACAGTCCCAACCCACCAACTCGGCATCACCCGCTTGAAATGTCCTACCTGTCCACCTTACTTCCATCTATCTGCTCCGCCCTCCTCTCCGAACTAATACTTTCACCCCTACCTTCGTCTACCTATTTCATTCCCAGCTATGTTCCCCCCATCCGCACCCCCTGCCACTTATCTCTCTGCCATCTTGGCCCACAATCCTCATTCATGATGAACAGCTTAAGCCTGAAATGTCGATTCTTCTGCTCCACGAGTGCTGCCGGACCTGCTGTGCCGTCCCAGCACCACACTCTCGACACTGCCTCTATCCCGTGCTCGGTAAGTCAAGGGTTACATGTTTCTATCATGCAGAGCGCTGGATCACACAGCACTCGATATCAGTGAGGAGGATCCTTTGGGGGAGTAAAGACTGAACTTCAAGAGAAGAATTAACAAAAACTCCAAGGGCAGCCCATGACAGAATATTCTTGGTCCAGAACACTTTGTCTTTGGGGAAACAAAACACAAAATTAGAAACAGACTTAGAAATTTCGGGAAAAGGTCAGCAGGCCTGGCGGCATCTGTGGAGAGAAATCAAAGTAAATCTGTTACTGGATCTGAAACGTTATCACTGATTTCTCTCCAAACATGCGGCCAGACCTGCTGACCTTTTCCTGCAATATCTGTTTGTTGTTATTGTTGATGACACAGTTTTTTGTATTGCACTAACGTCTGGCACTGTGGCAGTCACGTTCTCTGAATCTTCCAGTCTTATCGGAAACCACATGAAATTTGTTTTATATTTTCCTACCCAACTTTCCAACAGTAACATTTTCCCTCAGCTGAACTATTTTGGAATGGAAGAAACAGAACCTCACTGCATCAGAAAGATTGATCCACTGTGCCACTTCCCTTATGAAAAACACATTTTGCCACCTAGACTACACCTCCTCCCACCCCATCTCCTGTAAAAATGTCATCCCTTATTTTCAAATCCTCGGCCTCGGAATAATGTTCCATGGGAATGTAAAATGAGGTCCAGTTATGCCACTGACGGATGGGAATGTTTTCAATACTTTGAATATTTTTAACACCAATGGTGCCTTTCATTTTTATTCTCTTTCTCAACATTCTGACTGCCACACACATCTTCGAGGCCGTGAAGATGCGTCAGGGACTGAGGGCTCAGGGAAAAATAGAGGATGACCCAGGGATAGAGAGCAGAAAGAATTCCGTGACTTTACTCTTTGCTATCACTACCATGTTTATCATTATGTGGTTTCTGCGTGTTTTAAAGATTTTTCAAGCTGCTGACTCCTTGCATTACTATGCTTTTCCTCTCTTTAAAGAAGTCACATATATGCTGTGGAACCTCAGTTGCTGCACAAATGCACATAATTATGTAGTGACACAGAAAAAATTACAGAGACCATTTAAAATATGCAGTGAAATATCCAGTTATAAAAATACCCAATTAGTGAACAAATCCAAATAACTGAGTGCCAATATTAGCTGCAGCAGATAATGGAACGAGGCATTATCAGAATGAGAAGTAGGAATACCAACATAGTCATAGAGTCTCCCATGTGTAAACTTATAGAACGCCTTACTGAAGTCCATACACATCATATCTACCGCTATGCCCTCATTCATCCCTTTTGTTACTTCCTCAAAAAACTCAATCAAGCTTATGAGACATGATTTCCCACGCAAAAAGCCATGTTGACAATCCCTAATCAGTCCTTTCCAAATACATGTACACCCTATCCCTCAGGATTCCCTCCAATAACCTGCCCACCAACGACGTCAGGCTCTCTGGTCTAAAATTCCCTGGTTTGTCCTTACCACCCTTCTTAAAAAATTGCACCACGTTAACCAACCTCTAGTTTTCAGGCACCACACATATGCCTATCGATGAGACAAGTATCTCAGCAAGAGGCACAGCAATCACTTCTCTAGCGTCCCATAGAGTTCTAGTGTACACCTAATCATATCCTGGGGTTTCATCCACCTTGATGCAGTTCAAGACATCCAGCACTTCGTCCTCTGTAATCTGGACATTTTGCAAGATGTCACCATCTATTTCTCCACTATCTATATCTTCCACATTCTTTCCCATAGTAAAAACTGATGCAAAATACTCATTTAATATCTCCCCACTTTTCTGCGGCTCCACATAAAGGCCGCCTTGCTGAACGTTGAGGTGCCCTATTGTCTCCCAAGCTCCCTTTATTCCTTAATGTATTCGTGAAAACTCTTTGCATTCTCCTTAATTCTATTTTCCAAAGCTATCTCATGTCCCCCTTTTGTCCTCCTGATTTCCCACTTAAGTGTACTCCTACTTCTTTTGCACTCTTCTTAGAATTCACTTGATCTATCCTTCTTTTTCTTAGCCAAACCCTCATTTTCGTTAGTCATCCAGCATTCCCTATACCTACCAGCCTTTCACGACATCACTCATTTTCGAATGGGCAAGGAATGACTCCATCTGAGGATCAAAATGAAAGAGACTGGAGGAGCGAAGCCAGTGTAAAGTCCTGTTAGCAAGGAGCAACAGTTAGTAGAAAGTGGAACAGCAAAAACAAAAAAAAACGAAAGAGGAGTTAGACACGAAAGATACAATCATCACAAGTTATCAGTTCTCAGTGGGTGACACGGATACATAAATAAATGAGCTGGAGGAAAAGATCATTGTTCACTACAGGCCCAGAGAGAGAAATGCAGCGATAGAGTCCTCTCCACACTACCTCACTGAATTCTCTGATCCACACATCTTGACAAGAACGGAAAAAAAGGAAAGAGTGCTATAAAGAGTAAATCATGTTCTGTGTCTTCTGATTGCAAATTTATTTTCAATAGTAATTCATTTCCATTCAATTTTCTAGTATTGTTCCATTTCCTTTTTCCTTCCTTTCCATGAACCATCTGATGGTTTGGTAGGGAATCCAAGCACAAACAGAGGGAATCCTGCACTCTCTCTGCTCTTTTCAAAGACCCAGCTCCCCATCCGATTTAAGATGCTCCTTCAAATCTGCCTCTTTATAGCAGTCACTGTCAACTGAGCAAATATCACCTTCAGTGATTCAGCATCGGCTTTGTTTAATTTGCCATCACAAAGGTCTTTTTGAAATGTGTTTCGGCATTATGTTGAGTTAAAGTGGACACTGATGATGCTATCGTCGTGAGTACAACTGCATTCCAAACAGGTGACCTGGGTTTGATTCCTGGCAATCGTAAGTTATTATTTTGACAATGATCAATCGGAAAATCTGAAAACAAAATGAATTTGGTCAGGATGAGAATATATGCAGGTTTCCTTCCATCAAAATAAAATGCTAAGCAGGAGCAGACAGAGGGCAGCATGGACTAAACTATTTCCCACTGCTTCCTCTCACACCTCCCTCCCCCTTCCTACGTCCCTCTAATCCCGCAAAAATTACTCTGGCTGTGCTCAATCTCCGGGGGAGGTTTACCGCAGGGAGAGAGAGCTGGGAACTGACTGGATGAGCTGGGACTTGGGTGGAGAGGGCGTCTTTGATTGGCAGATCTGGGGGTATTTTAAATCGGTTCTGCCAGCCTCTGTCCCTTTCACTGTGAGCACTGAGCAGGGAGTGAGTATCAGTGTGGTTGTGTCTGTCTGTATGTGTGAGTGTGGGGAGTGTTTGAAACTCAATCCCAGTTTGATCCTTTAATATCCCCTTTCCCTCTTTGAACCAGACACGCCAAAAGCAAGGCTTTGAAGCAAGGTCTTTCCCCAATGGAAAAGAAAAAGTGTGAGAGCCCATCGAGAGAGCTGGGACAAACCGGACTGGAGAGTATCACCACTTTCATCATGTCATGTCTTTCCTTAACTCCTGTTTATCTCTCTCTGAGTTTTCCTCTTTTCTGTGTCTCTCTATCTCTTTCACATTCCTTAATCTCTTTCTCAATCTTTTTCTCTCTCACACTGTCCCTCTATAAGACCGTAAGACCACAAGACATAGGAGTGGAGGTAAGGCCATTCGGCCCATCGAGTCCACACCGCCATTCAATCATGGCTGATGGGCATTTCAACTCCACTTACGCGCATTCTCCCCGCATTCTATCTCTCTTTCCTACTGACAGCATTTCATTTTGTCCTTTTCTTTCCTACTTCTTCCAACTTTGTGGATATTTTTTCACACTCTCTTCCTGTTTTTCTTCTTGTTTCACTTTCTCTCTCTCTTTCTCTCTATGACTTTCCTTCCGTAATTCTGTCTTTCAATCCTGAAACTACAAGTCCCGCACCCCAATTTTACACACCTCAATCTGGCAAATGTTGCAGTCTCACAAGCTTAGCACCTTTCCCTTCCGTGGACCCTGTCTAATTGCCTTTCGCTGTGTGTCTTCATCTCCCCTCAACTTCCCGTTCTATCGTTCCTCCATTACAAACCAACTGAATATCAGAGACCTCTGTGCCTCCATTCATCCATCTATAATACTCTCAATGCCATGTTGCAGCCTCTGGGGTGGATGTCAAAGAGAGCATGTGCAGAGTCTAAACTGTCTTTTGATGACCTGTCATAGAGTCATACAGCATGGAAAAAGACCCTTCAGGCCAACCCGTCCAAACTAACCATCTTCCAAAACTAAAAAGTCGCACATGGCTCTGCTTGGTCCGTATCCTTCCTAACCTTTCCTGTTCATGAACTTATCCAAATGTGCATCTTGGAAATGTAATTCAGGGTAGGAATTACTCTTAATGGGAAGATCCAAGGAGTGTTGCTGAACAAAGAAACCTTGGAGTTCATGTTCACAGTTTCATGAAAATGGAGTCAGAGTTAGATATGATAGTGAAGAAGGCGTTGTTGTACTTTACTTTATTGGTCACAGCATCAAATATAGGAGTTATGAGGTCATGTTCCGGCTGTACAGGACATTGGTGGGGCCACTTTTGAAATGCTGTATTCAATTCTGGTCTCCCTGCTCAAGGAAGGATGATATGAAACTTGAAAGGGTTCAAAAAAAATTACAAAGATGTTGCCAGGGATGAAGGATTTGAGCTTTGAGAGAGCGTGAATAGGCTGGAGCTGTTTTCCCAATGCAACGGAGGCTAAGGGGCGACCTCATAAAGGTTTATAAAATCATGATGGGCATGGATAGGTTAAAACCAGAGGGCATTGGCTTAAGGTGAGAGGGGAAAGATTTAAAACTGACCTGAGGTGCAACTTTTTCACACAAAGGGTGGAGTATGAATGGGATGAGCTGCCAGAGGATGTGGTCGAGGATGGTACAATTGCAACATGTACAAGGCACCTGTAAATGTTTGTAGGAATTGGAGGTTTCAGAGGGATATGGACCAATTGCTGCCAAAAGGGACATGATTTATTTAGAGTAACCGGTTGGCATGGATGAGGTGAACTAAAGAGGCAGTTTTCATGCTGTACATCTCTATGCCTCTCCGCCTTTTAATCAGTGTGAATGTACCTGCATTCATCACTTTCTCTGGCAGTACGTTCCAAGACGCAAACCACTCTGTGCAAAATGGTTGTCCCTCATGTACTTTTTAATTCTTTAACCTTTAAATATGACCCCTTGTTTTGGTATTCCCCCACCTTATCATTTATCTTCTCTATGCACATACTGGTTGTATAACCCTCAATGAGGTCAACCCTCCACGTACAATGTGACAGTGAGAGAAGTCCTAGACTTTCCTGTCTATTTTTAGATCTGAAACCCGTCATTCCTGGTAATATCTTGGTAAATCTTTCCTGAATCCTCGCCAGTTTAATTCTTTCTGGAACAGGGCAACAACCAGAATTGCACATATTAATCCAGAAGAGGCCTCACCGACACTCCGTAAAACCTCGGTATAACAATTCTTTTTGGTGGGCGGCACGGTGGCACAGTGGTTTGTGGGCGGCACGGTGGCACAGTGGTTGTGGGCGGCACGGTGGCACAGTGGTTAGCATTGCTACCTCACAGCGTCTGCAACTCGGGTTCAATTCCCGACTCAGGCAACTGACTGTGTGGAGTTTGCACGTTCTCCCCGTGTCTGCGTGGGTTTCCTCCGGGTGCTCCGGTTTCCTCCCACAGTCCAAAGATGTGCGGGTTATGTGAATTGACCATGCTAAATTGCCCGTAGTGTTAGGTAAGGGGTAAATGTAGGGGTATGGGTGGGTGCGCTTCGGCGGGTCGGTGTGGACTTGTTGGGCCAATGGGCCTGTTTCCAGTGGGCGGCACGGTGGCACAGTGGTTATCACTGCTGCCTCACAGCGCCTGAGACCCAGGTTCAATTCCCGACTCAGGCGACTGACTGTGTGGAGTTTGCACGTTCTCCCCGTGTCTGCGTGGGTTTCCTCCGGGTGCTCCGGTTTCCTCCCACAGTCCAAAGATGTGCGGGTCAGGTGAATTGGCCATGCTAAATTGCCCGTAGTGTTAGGTAAGGGGTAAATGTAGGGGTATGGGTGGGTTTCGCTTCGGCGGGTCGGTGTGGACTTGTTGGGCCGAAGGGCCTGTTTCCACACTGTAAGTCTAATCTAAACAACCAAACTGCTATATTCAATGGTTTGAGCAATGAACGCAAGCATGCTAAATGCCTTCTTAACCACCCTGTTTACTGAGAACGCGCATTTCAAAGCATGATGTACCTGAACCCCGCGAACTCTCTATTCTACAACACGACCTAGGGCCCGACTATTAAATCCTATCATTTTTTGTTTTACCAAAATGCAATCCCTCACATGTTTCCAAAGTAAACTCCAGCTGCCACTTCTCAGTTCATTGACCCAACTGATCGAGATCTCTTTGCAATCTGAGGTAACATTCTTCATTGACCACTTCACCAGCAATTTTGGTGTCATTGGCAAACTTACTAACCTTGCCTTCTACAGTCTCAACAAAATCATTTATAGAAATGACAAACATAAGTGGATCCAGTACCGATCCCTGTGGAATACCGCTGGTCACAGGCCTCAGTCCAAAACATATACATCCACCATCACTGTCTGTTTCCTGCCAAGAAGCCAATTTTGTATCCAATTAGCAAGCCTTCCCTGAATCCCATGTGCTCTTTTTCTAATGTGATTCCCATGCAGAGCCTTGTAAAAGGCTTCGCTGAAATCCAAATAAACAATGTCCACCGCTCTGCCTTCATCAATCTTTAGGGGCACGTCTTAAAATAAATTCAGTCAAATTTCTGAGACGTGGATTTCCTCACACAACACCACGCTGACTATCCCTATTTAATCCTTGTCCCTCAAAATGCATGTAAATCTTATGTTTCACCTTCACTTCCAACAACTTATCAAATTTCAAAGTTTGACTAACAGGTTTATAGTTTCCTGGTTTCTCCTTCCATCCCTTCTTAAACAATGGTACAATATGACCCACCCTCCAATCCTCTGGGATTTCACCCGTGGTTATAGATAATACGAATATTTCTACTAGGGGCCCCACAATGTCCTCTGTAACATCCTACCATATCATTGGATACACTTGCTCAGGTTCTAGTGATTTATCTACCTTTATGTTTTTGAAGACCTCCAGCACTTTCTCTTCTGTAATGTCATACCTGTTTTGAAAATTTATTTTCCCGGCTCTCGAGCTTCCATTTCTTTCTCGACAGTAAAACCTGATGCACAATGGTCATCTCCTGATGTTCAACACAAAGATTACCTTGTTAAATTTTAAGGGGTCTTGCTTTCGCTGTAGTTGTTGTCAGGCTCTTAATGTCTTTGGAGAATCTTTTTGGATTATCCTGGACCTTATCTGCCAGGGCTATCTCATATCTCTCTTTGCCTTCCTGATTTATTTCCTCAGAATGCCTCAAAAGTCTTTATAGTCTTCAAGGGATTCAGTTGATCTTAATTGTTTGTATCTCAAATATGATTATTTTTATTCTTGACTGGAATTTCAGTACCTTTATTCATCCAGTATTCCCTAATCTTCCCAGCCTTGGCTTTCACTCCAACCGAAGCAACATGCTCTGAACTCTCCTCACCACACTTTTCTAAATGGTGCCGGATTAGGAAAATTAATCTCCCTTGCTATTACAACATTATTATTATCACATACAATTGATATCGCAACACATTTTCTTCTCGTTTTATTTCTGACTACTTGGGGACCTGTAATCCAATCGCATCCCTTTCTCATTTATCACTTCAAACCATAGATTTCACAAAATGGTCCCTCAGTAATAGCTACACAAAGTACAGTAGTGATTGAGTATCTGTGATTCCATGTGTAAACACCCTGAAGTCCTCAGTTAGATTCCAGTCTTTAGTTCACCCCCCATTATTGCTTAACTAATTGTGAACCACACTGTACCCCTCAACTATACTCCAAACTGTAACTCACTCACTGGTACCTGTTACTCTGTATATTAAGTCCCCTCCTTTCTTCCTCAATCAAAAATGCTCCACTCCTTTCTCTCTTGCCTGTCTTTCTATCCTTCCAGAACATCTAAAACCCAGAACATTGAGCAGCCTGTCTTGTTCTTGCCTCATCCACGTTTCTGTAATAGCACTGACAGTCGAGTATTATGGTGCCAGACAGACCCTGAGTTCATGAGCATTATCTGTATAGACATAAATGCATTTTAAATCTTCAGAATTACTTTGGGCTCTGAATTGCTCTGGTCTATCTTTTCTAATCAACTTGATATTTTCTCACTCAGATTCTTCCTCATCTTTCTGTCTATTTTAACTGTGACATAGCAAAGCCCCACCATCCGCCTCCCCAATACAAAGGGTTCATGGCCTATCGAAATAGAACCCACACGGATATAGGTCCTTTCCCATTTCAAATGAAACTCTCACTTTTTGAACAGGCTATTTCTGTCCCAGAAGTGATCCCAATGATCCTATAAACACCATCCTTGCACTTTGCACCACCTCTTCAGCCATTTATTTATCACCTCCATTCTTCCTTGATTTCAAATTGGGACCAGAAGTAAACCAGAGATTACTATTATTCTGTTTCATTTACCTTCTAACCAAGTTCTTATACTCACTCTGCAAAGCCCTAACCCTTGCCCTGAAAATGTCATTCCTCCCAATGTATACAACAACTTCTGGCTTCTCAGTCTCCCTTTGACAATCTGCTTCAAATGTTTTGTAATGTCCTTCAACCGAGCACCAGAAATAAAAACACACCATCCTACGTTCTTGCCTACTGCTACTAAAACTCTTCACTGTGCCCTTGGCAGGACGGTCTCCTGTAGCAATTGTTCTTTTAAATCTTGACAAACCCATTTGACGTAAGATTCATTCTTAGTACCCAAGATCTGACCATTACTTCTGATTTCCTCTGAGAGACTTGAATACCCTCGTCAAGTTTTATGGGTGTGCCATCGAGTGCATTCTGTCTGAATGCATCACCACCTGGCATGGCAACAGTACCATTCAAGATCAGATACGGTTGCAGAGAGTGGTGAACTCTGCGTGGACAATCACAAAGGCCAACCTCCCATCTATAGAATCCATGTAGGAGGCCCGCTGTCAAGGAAAGGCCGCCAGCATTCTCAAAAATCCATCTCACCATGGTAATGCTTTCTACAAACGCAATCATTGGGTAGAAGGGACAGAAGCCTGACAACATGCTCCAACTGGTTTCGAAACAGTTTCTACCCTACTGTTGTTAGAATACTGAATGGATTCACAATCTCTTCGCATGTCCCTGTGTTTTTTTTTGTTTTTGCCGTGGTTTACCTATTTTTTACTTATCTATGCTATTTAACTCTGTGATCTGCCTGTATTGTTCGGGGTTGGACGGGTATGGGGCTGGCGTTGCATGGGGGTCGGGTTTTGTTTTCGGAGGGGGCAGGGATGTGGTTCCAGATGGTGGTCAGACGGTGGCGACGTTCAGGGTGTCGGACGGGGGCGGGGTTGGTGCGAGTCTAACGGGGCGGGGTTTGGCGGGGTTTGGTGTCAGACGGGGTCAGTGTTTGGTGAGATGGAATGGGGCAGTGTTGGTGGTTGGACGGGTTTGTGGTTTGGACGGGGGCGGCTTGGGGGTGGTAATAGAGGCGGAGATTTGAGGTTGTAATTGGTGAGGCATAGGGGTTAGATGTGGTTTGGAGATGCACTGGTTAGATGGGGGGAGTTTGGGAGATCAGATGGGGCAGGGTTAGCGGGACTAGGGGGTCGCACGGGGGTGCGTGAGCGATAGTGCAGGGTCTCACACTCGGTGTGCTGCTGCCTAGTCTCCTGAACAAGTAGCAGAGTTAGCAAGTGCTCGCTGTGTAAACACTCATTGAACTGTCGGGTGGGGAGAGTGGGGAGTAGCTTCAGAAATGCTGGAAATCCCTGACACACATGTGTGTGTCTGCTCGGAAACAAACCCTGAGACAGAGAGAGGGAGCAAGTAAGGCAGAGCGAGGAAAAATGAAACTTCAGAAAACTCCGAGCCCCAGGGGAAAGGCATTGAAGCAATTAACTGAATAATCAACTATCCGAGTGAAATAGCGCCCACCCATCTCATTCCAATAATCGATCTTCACCTATATATACCCTACCCTGAAACCTTCCATAAGATTCCAGCCTGAATCTCACTTCTGAGTGTCCGCTATTCTATAAATAAATGCTCCAAACCTCTTGAAAAAATTCCGATCTCTAACTGATATTCATTGACCTGTTATTCTATAAATAACACCAATCTCCAAAACTTTATGTTAGATTCTCACTCCTGAGCATCTGTGATTCCATGTCTAAACGTCATAAACTCCTCAGTTCGATTCCAGTCTGTAGTTCATTCCCCAGTATTGGTTAATCAATTGTGAACCACCTTTGACTATACTCCTATTTGTGTCTTATTCTCTGGTACTGTTACTCTGTATATTAAATCCCACATACCCCCCCTCATCCCCACCCCAGCCCTCAATTAGAGTTCAGTCTGAAACTCACTCTCCTGTGTATTATGCAAGACATAAACTCGCCGGACCATCGATGGGAATCCAATCCCTAACTCTGTGTAAGCTAAATGGTTGAATTTTAAATTGGGAGCAGCAACACAGAAGGCTGGAATTTAATTTCTGCCACTTTCTGATTCTCCATATATATTTGTTTGATGGAGTGCAGCTGTTCAATAACGCATCTCCCTGCCGACTTCTCAACGGCTGATGGGAATGGGGGATAAATGTTGGACCCAGCCAATGATGATAGCATCCTGTGAACAATGAACATGAGCAATCCCTTTGCCATGCTAATTACACGCCGCTCCTGCAGGGTAAGTCTGCAGGCGAAGTAAGGCTTCCTCAATTCCCTAGTTCCTTGCCCTTGGAATAATCGGCAAACAAACATCATACTTGGTGACACAAGCACATTAGGTCACTGTGATTTGCAAGCAAGGAAAAGGAAAATAATGTTGAATAATTCAGTCCTGAAGTGTGGGAGGACTTGACTCGATATGGCAGGGCCCTAATAACCGACAGTCAGACTGACAGACATACATGCACACACAAGCACATACACACTCACAAACACTCACACACATAAACACATGCACACTCACACTCGATCAAACACACACTCACACGTACACACACACACACAGACACACTCACACCCATACATACGCACTAACAGACGCACTCGCAGACAGACACAAACATATGCACGCGCAGACACATATACACACGCATACACGCACACAAGACACACATACACATGCACACACAGACGCACACACATACAAACAAGCGCACACACAATTGCTCACACAGTTACACAGGGACACAGAATGACAAAATAATTTCGGGATTGTTAAATATTAAAGCTCCACTGTTATTAAATATTAAATATTAAAGCTCCATTGTGTGCCAGATGAATACAAGACATTCACACACCTTGGTCAGGCTCAAGACTCACATCCTTCCGACACGAAGAGGCTCTTTTATGACACTCCGGATTGGAATCAGACGATCTGCTTGGGAGCAAGACGGGGCCCCATGGGATTAGAACAATTGTCCTCATGGATGTTCAGAACCAGCAATCAAACGGAATCAGAATAGAACAAAGAGAACCAACCATAGACCATGTTGTTACGTTTTAGGTGTAGTTCCAATCTTGTTGTTGCATGTGTGTGCGCCTGCGTGTAAGATGTGGAGAATCTCTTGTCAGATTGTACCTGCCTTTTAAAGTTTGATTCAGATATCATTGAGGGAGCTTCATTCTGTATCTAGCCCTGTGTTGTCCCTCCCTGGGGATGATTGATGGGGATACAGCAAAGGCAACTTTATTGTGTATCTAACACCATCCTGTCCCTTTCCCGAGAATGTTTTATGGGGACAGTGTAGCGCAATCTTTATTTTGTAGCATTGGAACAGGAGTAGACCATTCAGCCGATCTGTGGCCTAACACAACATTCCTTCCTTTGGCCCATTCCCTCAATATCTTCAGTGAACAAATATTTATCCATTGCAGATGATCCAGCATCCACTGCTATTCGTGGTAGAGAGCTCCGAACCTCTCCCATCCTTTGTGTGACAAAGTGCTTCCTAACATCTCTCCTGAACGCTGTGGGTCCGAATTCTCAGACTTTGTTCCCTCTTGTTCACGAATCTGCAACCAGAAGGAATCATTTATCTTGATCTAACCTGTGTGACCCGGCTTATATCTTGAAGGATTTGATAAGATCGCCCCTTTATACTCTCCATGCCTCCATTGTCTTATCTCTCCTCAGAATGTAACCCCTGAAGTTCAGGATCATTCTCGTAAACCTCCTTTATGCTCCCTGCTTGTACTCCACGCACTTTCTTGCACTGACAGAGATGTTCCCCTTAGCCCAGTATATCAATGTCCCTTTGTACTTCCTTTGTGCTATCTGAACTAACTGTCTACGTTGCTGATATTTGTACCTAATCCTGTGTTGTTGCTGCCCTGGGATTGTATGTCAGGAATAGTGGAGAGGGAGATTTACTCTGCATCCAGCCACATGTTATATCTGGGATATCTGGATGGGGCAGTGCAGAGGGGTCTTTACTCTGTAACTAACTCTATGCTGCCCCTGTCCTGAGAGTGTTTGATTGGAACAGTGTAGAGGGAGATTCACTCTAACTAACCCCAATCTGTCACTGTCCTCAAAGTGGTTGATGGGGACTGTATCGAGTGACCTTTAACTCTGTATCTAATCCCATTCTCCCAGACACTGGGAGATTCAGATGGAGGAAGTGTAGAGGGACACGTACTCGATAGGATTCCAATATGTAATTCACTCCCGGTCTCTGTTATTCGACATATAAA
Source organism: Hemiscyllium ocellatum (assembly GCF_020745735.1). NCBI lineage: Eukaryota > Metazoa > Chordata > Chondrichthyes > Orectolobiformes > Hemiscylliidae > Hemiscyllium > Hemiscyllium ocellatum. The sequence continues at coordinate 29,262,194 of NC_083440.1, read as the reverse complement.
CCCCACCTCAAATCCCTAATAGTATTTCAATCCATCACTCACTCCCGGGTCTCTGTTAATCAACACGTCAAAAGCACCTCAAAACCCTCGTTAGGATTCCAATACGTCACTCACTCCTGAGTCTCTTTTATTCTACATATAAAACCCACCTCACATCCCCGTAATTAACTCACTCCAGTCCCCGTTATTTTACATATAAAAAACCTCAAACCCCTCGATAGGATTCCAATATGTAACTCAGTTCTATATATCTGTAGCTGTTCACGTTCACACTTCAAACTCCTTTATTGGATTCCAGAATGTATCTCACTCCCGGGAATCAATTATTCCTGACATGATCCACCTCAAACCCTTCAAGTAGATTTCAGTTTGTAACTCACACTTGGGTTTTTTTTTAAATAAAGCCTAAACTGTCGCCCACACACGAATTTCTGATATATGGAATAACAACCACCCCGAACCCCTCAATTAGATTCTGCACTGTAATTCACTCACCAGCTCTCTGTACTTTCATTCACAAACCGTCCCAACACCCTCAATTAGATTCCAGTCCGTAATATAAATAAAACCCTTGATACACCGATTAGATTCCAATCTGCAACTCACTCAAGTATATCTGCTTTCCGATATATAACTCAACTCAAAAACCTCAATCAGATTTCAGTCTGTATCTCATTCCTGGGTATCTGTTATTTCATATATAAACCAATCCAAACTCATCGTTCAGATTCTAGTCTGTACCTCACTCCTGGGTATCTGTTATTCCATACATAAACCAACCCAACTTCCCCGGTCAGATTCTAGTCTTTAACTCACTCCTGGGTGTCTGTTATTCTACATATAAACCAACCCAACCTCCTCAATCAAATTCTTGTCTGTAGCTTATTTCAGTTCTCTGTTCTTCAACATATAACACACCTCAGACACTTCAATTAGATTCCAGTTTGTAACTCACTCTCAGGTATCTATTATTCTACACACAACCCACCTCAAATCCCTCAATTAGTTTCCAGTCTGATGCGTACTCTTGGGTCTGTGCTATTACATATATAAAGCACCCCCAACAGCTCAATTAGATTCCAGTTTGTTATGCACTCCCATATCTCTGTGACTCTGTGCATGAACCATCACCAACTCCTCGATTAGATTCCAGTCTGCAACTCACTCCAGGGTATCTGTTACTCTATCTATAAACCTCTCGATGAGATTTGAATTTGTTACTCACCTCTATGCATCTGTCACTCGAAATATAAACTACTCTAGATCCTTAAATACGATTCCAATCTCCAACTCACTTCCACGTTTCTATGTGTCTGCCCATCAACCACGATTAACCCCTGGATTATATTCCAGTTTATCACTCATTGCCCGGATTCTGTTCTTCTCAATATAAACCACCCTTAAATCTTTGATTATATCCCAGTCTGTAACTCCGTCATGGGCATCTGCCATTCGATATTAAAACACCACAAGCTACTCCAATTAGATTTCAGGCTTGGACAATTTCCTTTACCCACTCAATTATCATCTCCACATCTCTATATCCTTCTGTCAAACCCTCTCCTTTGTTCAATGTGTCTGTCTCCTGGAATATTGGGAAATTGTCAAAGTCATCTGTCAGCCATTTTGAATTGGTTCATGGTGTGGAGGAGATCAATTAACCGGGGACACAGGTACAAAGTGTGAGGGGGGATGTTTGAAAGAGATGTGCAAGGCAAGTTCTTCACACAAAAGATGGTGTGTGCCTGGATGCTGCAGGAGGAGGTATAGCATCTGGAGAGACACACACACGATTAAGGTTTTCAGTTCACAATCACTGAGAGTCAGCTGAACTTGAAATGAAAAACCTGCTTCTCTGTTCAGAGAGGGTATATCCGGTTGAGGAGGACAGACTAAAGCAATGGGCCGACTGTTACAATTGGAGATGGAGAGGAGTCCTTTGTCAACATTTAGAATTGTTAACATTTAGTGTGGAATGCTCTATACTTCGGGAAACTGCACTCAGATCATGTGGCCTTTTATGTGTTAATCAAAGCCTGGTTAATACGTCTGCACCCTTTTACAATTGCAGTTTCTATTACTCTGCCACAGACATATTCCAGCGCTGAAGAGATTTTTGTTTCTTGGAAGCAATGTGATCTCTCAATTTGTGGATAACTGTCAAAGGAAGGATTTAACTCAAAACAAAATTTTGGAATAAGTCATGTTCTGTATCCCTTCTTGCATTTTCCTGATCTGCCCTTGACCCTGGTGAGCATTGTGATGCTGTCCAGGGGAAAATACAGTCTCTTCAGAACTTACCCTGGTCTCCATGGCAGTGACAGATCTCCTGATCAATACAATAACCACGGCACTGTCTGGTTTCTAGTCTGTTTTCGATTATGTTACTGCCCAGAATTCCGGCAAATATATTCACCTCGGTCTGCATTCATTTAGTGACTGGCAGTTCCAGCTGATTGATGTTCATTTGCTTCATTTTCCTCCATTCCTTGCAAATCCATATACTAATGGGGCTAAAAACCCCTGAAACACCCCTATCATATCTGCCTCCTTTACCACCCCGGCATTACGTTCCAGACACCTACCACTCTCTGAGGAAACAAGCCTTGCCCCACATCTTGTTTGAACTTTCTCACTTTCATCTTCAATGTATGCTCCAAAGTTTAAGACATTTCAATTCTGCGAAAGAGATTCTGACTGTTAATCTATTTATGTGTCTCGTAATTTTATAGACTTCCACAGAGTCTCCCCTCAGCCTCCATTGTTCCAAGGAAAACAGGCTGAATTTTTGTTTAGGTTCTCTGTATGGCTCATACGCTTTAATACAGGCAGCATCCTGGTAAACCTTTTCTGCTCCCTCCACATCTTCGCTGTAGTGTGGCGACCATAATTAAACGCGACACTCTTAGTGAGTCCTAACTGAAGCCTTATAAAGCTGCAAAACGACATCCTCACTCTCCTTTCTTTCTTGCGCTTTGTGTCCAGTCCATGCCCATTTGTACTTTCCCACACAGCTACTTCGTTTACAAACTTGACCTCACAACATTACCCATCCCTGTGGCCCAGGTCTACAGCAATGCCATGCCAACCATCACTGTGCACTGTCCTTACATCAAAACTGGGACAGTGAAGGTAACCCGCACTTCCACAGGAACGCACATCATTGTCTCCGTCCGCCTCTAATATATTGACTTTCCCACCCCTTCCACAATTCCTGTCCACTCTGCTACAAGAAGCTGCCCCCAGTGCCCCAAAACTGACTTCCCCAACTTCACTGCTACGGCAGGGTTCCCCGAACCCCTCCTTGAGAATTTAATCGAACTGATCCCCAATCAGAGGAACGGACAAGGTCAGCATGCATTGGTGATTGGTAATTCAGATCGAAAAACCTTTCAGAGAATTTGGAAGATTAATGAGCAGTTTCTGTGTCCAACTCTCTGGACTGTAGTGATACAGATCCCCTGGCCTTGATTGTCCTAAACAATGTCAAAGTCCCTGTACACACTGTGTCAGGATCTCCTGACTGAATCCTGTCTCCTTTTCCCTGACTGAGAACTGGTTCCCTGAAACTTTGAGACGTGATCACTTGGTTGATGCACATGCAGTGTGTATGCTGCTTTAGCTGCTGTTCCAGGCGCCTGACAGTCCAGCCCCTTGACTGATCACCGTTAACAACAATGATAAGCTGCCTGGCTTATGGCTGTGATAATCAACCATGCATGACAGGAGCACTGTGAAGCATTAGCTTCTGGTCGCAGGTTGCATCAAAGTGCAAAAAAGCCAAAGAAAGACAGAGATGTTGTGACAGTCCCTGAGCAGGACGTGTCTCAGGCGCTGGAAAGTTTGTTGGTGTTCTTAGAGTAATAATATACTTTGTGGACAGGTAATCTTGTTGCAGTGCTTTTATTTAACTGTAGCTCATTTCGCCAGCTCCACAAGTATCTCTTGGACTGGTTAATGTGAGAATCTCGGAGTAATGTGCCTCTAGCTTTGATGGATGTGGAAGACTCCTTTGGGGCCTTGGACGGAGGTGAGGGGGGACATGTGGGCACAGGTTTTATAATTCCTTAGCCGACTCTTCCTCAGGAAACCAGCTCCAACTCCTCCAACTGATGTTGGGAACTGAGCATGCTCATCCCCGAGAGCTTTTTTTGTAAACCTGTTTGACCTTGTCTCTATTATCTCCACAATCCTTCTGATCGTGCGGTTTCGAGAACGGGACGCAATCTTCCAGCTGATCCTGAACTGGTGCATTATAAAATCACAACAATACTTCATTGCTCTAACGGTCTCTGTCACTGTGAAGAAGGACCAGGAGACAATATATTTTTTGTGAGATGCTCTCTCAGCCTGTCCTACCAACATAGATTCCAAAAGTCCATATACACCCTGATCCTGTTAACCCCCTTTTGATTTGGAGCCAATTCTCGATTGACTCTTCTGTCCGAAATCTATCACCTCACGTTTCTTCATATTGGACTTCATCTGCATCAATCCATCTACCTCATCAAAATACCAATATCTTTCCGACATTCAACACTATCCTACTAACAGCTCTCAGCTTCCCTTTTCACTGTCATCGACATATTTCGACATTGTGCCTGCATACTAGGAAACAATGAACATCGAGAATAGCAAGCATACCCACATTTACCCAACATCTGTCTGCATGTGTCTGTGTGTGTGAACCTGCTTCCTGCTATCCATTTTCACACCCAAACCCTTGGATCCTCACAGCAAGTCTTCCTAACTGTCCTACTCCAAGTGCCTGGCAATAACTGGGAACATATCATTTGTCCTCATTGTTGGCTGCCCGATCACTGTAAGTTTCGGATCGTTGTGTACAGGCCATCTCATTCCCAAAGGAGGTAATTTCATGATTTCTCACCAATTTAAACAGAAGCATTCAGATTTTATCTATACTTGCTACAATTGTGAATCACATTTCATCACGTCACGTTTGATTTACTAATTTTTTTTTAATCCAGCGCACTGTTCAGAGATCCTATTAGTAAAGTTAGGAAGTTTGGTCACGTGGAAACCAGGGAAAGCTAGTCATTGAGATAAAAAAAATTGGCTTGAAATTAGGAGACAGAAAGTGGTGGTTGATGATTGGTGTTCATGCTGGAGGCCTGTGACCAGAGGCGATCTGCAAGGATTGGTACTGTGTCCACTGATGTCCAATCTTTTTATTAAGGACTTGGATGTGATTATAAGAAGTATGTTTAGTAAGTTTTTAGATGACACTACAACTGGTGATGGAGAGGACAGAGAAGGTGTTTACATCACAATACAATACGAATTTGATCACGTGGGACGAGGAGTGGCAGAGAGATTTTAATTTCGATACACGTGAGGTACTGAATTTTGTCGAGGCAAATCGGGGCAGGACTTACACATTTAATGGTAAGATGTGATTGCCGAACAAAGACACCTTGGAGTTCAGGTTCATAGTTCCTTAGATGTGGAGTTGCAGGTGGACTGTCATGAAGAAGGTACTTGATCCACTTGCCTTTATTATTCAGTACATTGCGTATGGGTGTTGAGATGTCATGTTGTGGCTGCATAGGACACTGATTAAGCCACTTTTAAGTACTGCATTCAGTTCTGGACTCTCTGCTACCGGAAAGATGTTGTGATACTTAGGTGTCAGAAAAGTTTTGCCAAGATGTTGACAGGTTTGGAGGGTTTGAGCTAAAGGATGAGGCTGAATAGGCTATTTTCCCCAGAGTGTCAGATTCTGAGGGGTGGCCTAATGAAGGTTTATAAGATCATGAGGAACATGGATGGGGTAAAAAGCCAACTTTTTTTTTCAAAGAACAGGAGTCCAAAATAGATGGCAGAGGATTCTGGAGAGACGGGAAAGTTTTAGATGTGATCAAAAGGGTGGAAGTTTCATGCAGAGAGTGGTGTGTGTATGGAATGAGCTGGCAGAGGAAGTGCTGGAGGCTGGTACAATTACAGAATTGAAAATGGATGTGTTTATGAACAGGAAGGGTTTTGAGGGATATGGGAAATGGACCCCCCATTTCCAAAAGAAATTAAACTCACATCTCATTTTAATGTCACAACCAAATATAGCCACTCAAATTAATACACAAACAAAAACAGATAATGCTGGAGAACGTCATCAGGAATAGCAGCATCTGCGGAGAGAGGAGGCAGAGTTTTCTGATGTTTCTGTGAAGTCACCAAGAGAACATAAGCATTCAGGGCAGGAAGAGACCATTCAGTCCCTTGAACCTGCTCTGGTATTCAATACGGTCCTGGCTGATCTCATTTCGTTCTCAACTCCAATGCTCTACCCGCTCTCTGTCACGCTCTAACCCATTACCCATTAAAAACCTGTCATCTCCTCCTTATGTATGCTCAATGTCGTGACACCCACTGCACTGTGGAGGAGTGAATTCCACAGATTCATGATCCTTTGGGAAGTAATTCCTCCTCATCTCTTTTTTTCAAATCTGCACACCCTCCTTATCCTAAAGTATATCCTCTCGTTGGTGCAGCTCCAGAAACATTCAAGAAGCTTGACACTGACCAGGACAAAGCAACCCGCTTGATTGACACCACATCACCTGGCACCACATCTCCTGACTCACATCACCCAGCATCACATCATCCGGCAATACATCACCCAGCACCACATCACCCGGCACCACATCATCCGGCACCAAATCACCCAGCAGCACATCGCCCAGCACTACATCGCCCAGCGCTACATCGCCCAGCGCTACATCACCCAGCACCACATCGCCCAGCACCACATCACCCAGCACTACATCGCTTGTCACCACATTACTCAGCATCACATCACTCTGCACCGCATCACCCAGCACCACATCATCCGGCACCACATCATCCGGCACCACATCACCCGGCACCACATCACTTAGCACCACATCACCCGTCATGTCCAGCCTCTCCTTGTAGCTCAACCCGTTCAGTCCTTGTAACCTCCTCGGAAATCTTTTCTGAATCATTTCTACTTTAATAATATTCTTCCTATAGCAGGGCTTCCAGAATTTTACACAGTCTTTCAAAAGTGGTCTTACCCTCAAGACATCCCAACTGCAATGCTCAGTGATCTGATCAATGAAGGAAATGGGACAAACACTGGCTTCACCATTTTGTCTACCTGTGACGCCACTTTCAAGGTAGTGGGCATCTGAACCCTACGCTCACTACCCTCACAGGCAAACATTCCAGACTCGCACCACCCATTGGCTGAAAACACTTCCTCTCAAAAAACTTTCTGTATGTGAGTACAGTGTGCCAGTCGTAGATTTGTTCCAGTTCACCATCCCTTCCTCACTGAGAACGGAAGTATCATCTCAACATTAGTTTGTAAAATTCATGGAACAACGATGTTATCGTTAATATCTGTGACTTCAGATTGATCATTATTTGTGCAGAAGAAGCATTTTCTTACCATGAGCCTGAGCACATTCTCAAAAACCATTTCTGTGTAGGCAAACCATTTACTAACGCAGCTGCAATCATTTCGCAGCTGATAGCAATAGAAATGATCAATGATTGACAGAACCGCCGAAAGAAACGAACATAGAATGTAGAACAGTACAGCACAGAACAGACCCTTCAGCCTACGAAGTTGTGCCGACCATTGATCCTCATGTGAGGTGAACCTAATGTATGAAGTCTCAAACTTCTGTTACCATCTGCATGTCCAGCAGTCTCTTAAATATCCCCAATGAACTCGCTTCCACAACTGCTGCTAGCAACGCATTCCATGCTCTCACAACTCTCTGTGTTAAGAACCTGCCTTTGACATCCCCTCTATATTTTGCTCCAAACATCTTAAAAATATGTGTTAACAATTTCTGCCCTGGGAAAATGTTTCTGACTGTCAACTCTATCTATGCCTCTCATTATCTTGTACACCTCAATTAAGTCCCCTCTCTTCCTTCGTTTTTCCAATGAAAAACGCCCGAGCTCAGTCAACCTCTCTTACATAAACCCTCCATTCCAGGCAGCATCCTGGTAAACCTCCTCTGAACCCTCTGCAAAGCATCCACGTTTTTCCAATAATAGGGCGACCAGTATTCCAAGTGCTGTCTAACCAAAGTGGCAACAAGATCTCATGGCTCATAAATTAAATCCACCTTTTAATGAAAGCCAAAACACGATGTGCTTTCTTAAGAACTCTGTCCACCTGGGTGGCAATTTGAAGGGATCTATGTACCTGCACACCAAGATCCCGCTGTTCCTTCACACTGCCGAGAATCCTGTCTTTAATCCTGTGCTCAACTTTCCAGTTAGACCTAAAATGCATCACTTCGCATTTATCCGGTTTGAACTCCATCCGCCACCTCTCAGCCCATCTCTGCATCCTGTCAATGCCACGCTTCAGCCTACAACAGTCCTCTATACTGTCAACGACACCTCCAACCTTTGTGTTGTCTGCAAACTTGCTAACCCATCCTTCAATCTCCTCATCCAAGTCATGAATAAAAATTACAAAGAGTAGAGGCCCAAGAACAGAGCCCTGTGGCGCACCACTCGTCCCTGCCTTCCAGGCGGAATATTTCCCTTCTACGACCACTCGCTGTCTTCTGCCGAACAGCCAATTCTGGATCCAGATAGCTAAATTTCCCTGTATACAATTCCTCCTGACCTTCCGAACTAGCCGACTATGTGGAACGTGAACAAATGCCTTACTGAAGTCCAAATAGACAACATCCAACGCTCGACCCTCTTCAACTTCTCTAGTAGCATCCTCAAAGAACTCAATAAGACTGGTGAGGCATGACCTGCCCCTCACAAAGTCGTCCTGACTGCCTGTAATCAAGCCATGCTCTTCCAGATGGTCATCAGTCCTATCCCTCAGAATCCTTTCTAACACTTTGCAGACGACAGACGTGAGATTGGCTGGCCTGTAATTGCCGAGGAATTCCCTATTTGCTACAACCCCTGGTCTCCCCACCATTCATTTTAAATGTTCCAACCACTAGCGCTTTTCTGTTCTGCCCCCTTCCCTTCTGAGCCACGGTGTCAGTTTCAGTACCAGAGAACTGGCCACTATAGCTTTCCTCTGGTAGATCATCCCCCCAGCATTATCCAAAAAGATATACTTATTGAAGAGGGAATTGTCCACAGGGGATCCCTGCACTGTTTGTCTGTCACCTTTCCTCCCCCCGACTGTCACTCATCTGTCCTTATCCTGAGACGCAGGAGTGACCAACTGCCGGCAATTCCTCTCAATTACCCCCTCAGCATCCCGAATGATCCGCAGTTCATCCATCTCCAGCTCCAACTCCATAACATGGTTTTCAAGGAGCTGGAGTTGGGTGCACTTCCCGAAAATGTAGCCAGAGGAGACAGGGAGAGTAGCTAATATATGTGGTCACTTACTTACCTTCCCGGCAGCTCCTCTGTTGGGCGTCACTTCCGCAGCTGCTCCCGCTCCTTCTTTGGAGGAAAAACACCTCTGGCCACTACCGGTGGGTAATTTTAAAATAAATCTCCCTTACCTTAGCTGTAGCTTTCCTGGTTAGCCTTACCTCCGCTGCTGCTCCCACGCAGAAAGGTCACTGGCGTCGAAGGGTAACTACCTTTCTTTCCTTCCAGGCAGCCCCTCTGGGCCGCATCACTTGCGCAGCTGCTCCCACTACTTAGCTGTTGCCTTCCTGGTTCGCCTTCCCTCCGCTGCTGCTCCTACTTAAATGGAGACACTGGAACCACGTAATTATAACGGATTTCAGAGTTGGAAACGTGGATTTTTAGGAAATGAAATTCCAGTTTATATTGAAGACTCTTAACAAAACTCACACTCAACAGGAAAAATCCTTGTAATTTAACAGCCGAGTGGAATATGCACGTAATAGAACAACCTGATCCAATTTAATGTATGCAACCCGAAGCAGATGTGCATGATTTTCGTGACATGAAAATCTGTTTGTTCTTATTAATTGACAGTGAATTTTCTTAGCAACCTATTCAGTTTCGCTCAATTAGCGAATATAATTACATGAGTCAATATTTTAAACTATTTTTATTAGTCCTGAATTACATAATTAGAATTAATGGTTTTTATACATTTATGCATCGTTAATCATCTGTATACGTATGTCATGGTTAATTAGAGTCATGGATGCATTGTTTAATGTTCACCTGGACCGTCCCTTAAGACAAATTAAGCATTATTCAGCCAATTGCAGTGGAAGGAAGTGATCTGATGGAAAGTGCAGGATGCATAGCGTAAACAAAGAGTTGAAATATAAGTGCTGTAAAATGAACTAAAGTTCCACTTGGGATCTTGAAACTATGTCTGACATACTTACAAAACTTAAGGATGGGATGATACTGAAAGGGATTAGGAATTGGGATTTTATTCCAGGATACCCACCGAACCCCTAAATTCTCCTTCACACACACCTTGTTTCCACTATCAGTCACCGGCCTCATCGCCGACACCAAGAGAATAAGCGTCCTGGTCCATCCTTAGTAAGAGACTGGCCCAAGAGACGGAGTAATGTTCATGAACCGAACACCTGACTACAAAGGGAAAATGGTCCTATTTCCTCATTATGTCCAGAGGGCAATACAGATGGACAATGCCACTCCTCAGGACTTGTTTGCGCCTTGCTGTTGATCCTGTCCTCTGCAAAAGTTACCAAGTGACGACGATGGGCCAGGGTATTACAGACTGGGATGTAATCCTTAACCCTGGGAGTCAGGAGGTGATTATTGGGAATGGTTTGTGGCCTGTTACAGAACATTTGCAGTTGATCAAGTCTTTTAATCTTGAAGCTGACTCACATTTACATTAATGCAATGTTTTTACAATGTATTCCTTATGGTGTACTGTCATGATCCAAACAAACAATATAAACTGATCGAAAAAATCCCGGTTGCAAATGAGGCAAGTGGTAATCTTCTATTGGAGATGGCCAGAACCGGACCTAACCACGATCCAAGTTACAGGAAAAAAAAACCCGAATATGTCCATGACTCGCAAACCCTATAACCCATGAACCAACCCCCATCGAGGAAGATAGAGAGCAGCATATCCACTGAGGGCTGAACCTACCTTAGATGCCTGCCCAGCGACTGAGGGCAGAAAACTACCTTAGATGCCTGTCAGAACACTGCGTTTATGGAAACAATGGACTCATAAAGCAAGTCAGACAAATACAACAGAGAATATTACAGCTCAGGACAGGCCCTTTGTGGAACTGCTCAGCTAATACGAGGCGTTAGACTAGTGCAACATAGAACATTACAGTGCTGTACAGGACCTTTAAGGAAATGCTTGGCCAGTAAAGAAGTACGATTCATAAAACATTATAGAACATAGAACATAGAACAATACAGCACAGAACAGGCCCTTCGGCCCACGATGTTGTGCCGAACATCTATCCTAGATTAAGCACCCATCCATGTACCTATCCAATTGCCGCTTAAAGGTCGCCAATGATTCTGATTCTACCACTCCCACGGGCAGCGCATTCCATGCCCCCACCACTGTCTGGGTAAAGAACCCACCCCTGACATCTCCCCTATACCTTCCACCTTTCACCTTAAATTTATGTCCCCTTGTAATCCTCTGTTGTACCCGGGGAAAAAGTTTCTGACTGTCTATTCCTCTGTTCATCTTATAAACCCCTAACAAGTCACCCCTCATCCTTCGCCGTTCCAACGAGAAAAGGCCGAGAACTCTCAACCTATCCTTGTACGACCTATTCTCCACTCCAGGCAACATCCTGATAAATCTTCTCTGCACCCTCTCCAAAGCTTTCACATCTTTCCTAATGTGAGGCGTCCAGAACTGCACACAGTACTCCAAATGTGGCCTAACCAAAGTCCTGTACAGCTGCAACATCACTTCACGACTCTTGAATTCAATCCCTCTGCTAATGAACGCTAATACACCATAGGCCTTCTTACAAGCTCTATCCACCTGATTGGCAACTTTCAAAGATCTATGTACATAGACCCCAAGATTCCTCTGTTCCTCCACCTGACTAAGAACTCTACCGTTAACCCTGTAGTCCGCATTCTTATTTGTTCTTCCAAAATGGACAACCTCACACTTGGCAGGGTTGAACTCCATCTGCCACTCCTCAGCCCAGCTCTGCATCATATCTAAGTCCCTTTGCAAACGACAACAGCCCTCCTCACTGTCCACAACTCCACCAATCTTCGTATCATCTGCAAATTTACTGACCCACCTTTCGACTCCCTCATCCAAGTCGTTAATAAAAACTACAAACAGCAGAGGACCCAGAACTGATCCCTGCGGAACTCCACTTGTAACTGGGCTCCAGGCTGAATATTTACCATTTACCACCACGCTCTGACTTCGACCGTTTAGCCAGTTTTCAATCCAATTGGCCAAGTTCCCCTCTATCCCATGCCTCCTGACTTTCTGCATAAGCCTACCGTGGGGAACCTTATCAAATGCCTTACTAAAATCCATGTACACTACATCCACTGCTCTACCCTCATCCACATGCTTGGTCACCCCCTCAAAAAATTCAATAAGACTTGTAAGGCAAGACCTACCCTTCACAAATCCGTGCTGCTGTCCCTAATAAAGCAGTGTCTTTCCAGATACTCATAAATCTTATCCTCAGTACCCTTTCCATTACTTTGCTTACCACAGAAGTAAGACTAACTGGCCTGTAATTCCCGGGGTTATCCCTATTCCCTTTTTTGAACAGGGGCACAACATTCGCTACTCTCCATTCCCCTGGTACCACCCCCGTTGACAGTGAAGACGAAAAGATCATTGCCAACGGTACTGCAATTTCCTTTCTTGCTTCCCACATAATCCTAGGATATATCCCGTCAGGCCCGGGGGATTTGTCTATCCTCAAGTTGTTCAAAATGTCCAACACATCTTCCTTCCTAACAAGTATCTCTTCTAGCTTACCAGTCTGTTTCACACTCTCCTCTTCAACAATACGGTCCCTCTCGTTCGTAAATACTGAAGAAAAGTACTTGTTCAAGACCTCTCCTCTATCTTCCGACTCAATACACAATCTCCCACTACTGTCCTTGATCGGACCTACCCTCGTTCTCGTCATTCTCATGTTTCTCACATACGCATAAAATGCCTTGGGGTTATCCTTGATCCTGTCCGCCAAGGATTTTTCGTGCCCTCTCTTAGCTCTCCTAATCCCTTTCTTCAGGTCCATTCTGGCTATCCTGTATCCCTCCACTGCTCTGTCTGAACCCTGTTTCCTCAACCTTATGTAAGCCTCCTTCTTCCTCTTTACTAGACATTCAACCTCCCTTGTCAACCAAGGCTCCCTCACACGACCATTTCTTTCCTGCCTGATAGGTACATACATATCTATGACACGTCGTATCTGCTCCTTGAAAAAGTTCCACATTTCCACAACATCCTTCCCTGACAGCCTATGCTCCCAACTTATGCTCCTCAAATCCTGTCTTGCAGCATCGTAATTTCCCTTCCCCCAGTTGTAAAATCTACCCTGTTGTGCGCACCTATCTCTCTCCATAACCAAGGTGAAAGTCACAGAATTGTGGTCACCATCACCAAAATGTTCACCCACTAACAAGCCCATCACTTGTCCCGGTTCATTACCGAGTACCAAATCCAATATGGCCTCCCCCCTGGTTGGACAATCTACATACTGAGTTAGAAAAGCTTCCTGGACACACTGCACACACACCGCCCCATCCAATCTACTTGATCTAAAGAGCTTCCAATCAATATTTGGGAAGTTGAAGTCGCCCATGACTACGACCCTGTGGCTTCTGCACCTTTCCAAAATCTGTTTCCCAATCTGTTTCTCCACATCGCTGATGCTATTGGGGGGCCTATAGTAAACACCCAACAAGGTGACTGCACCTTTCCTATTTCTGACTTCAGCCCATACTACCTCCAAAGGCAGATCCCCCTCAAACTTCCTTTCTGCAGCCGTTATACCATTTCTAATTAGCAATGCCACCCCCCCTCCTTTTTTTTACCACCCTCCCTAATCTTACTGAAACATCTGTAACCAGGAACCTCCAACAACCATTCCTGTCCCTCTTCTATCCACGTTTCTGTGATGGCCACAACATCGTAGCCCCAAGTACCAATCCACGCCTTAAGTTCACCCACCTTATTTCTGATACTCCTTGCGTTGAAGTATACGCCCTTGAGCCCATCTCTGTGTCCGAAAGTATTCCCTGTCAGTGCTACCTTCTCCACAGCCTCCCTACATTCTTGGACAACCTGACACACAGCTAGCTTACTTGCTGGACTACAAGTCCGGATCCCATCTCCCTGCCAAATTAGTTTAACCCCCCCGAAGAGTGCTAGCAAACCTATCCCCCAGGATATTGGTGCCCTTCTAGTTCAGGTGCAACCCGTCCTGTTTGTACAGATCCCACCTTCCCCAGAATGCATTCCAATTGTCCAAATACCTGAAGCCCTCCCTCCTAAACCATCCTTGCAGCCACGTGTTCAACTGCACTCTCTCCCTATTCCTTGCCTCACTGTCACGTGGCACCTGCAACAACCCAGAGATGACGAATCTGTATGTCCTAGCTTTTAGCTTCCCGCCTAACTCCCTGAGCTCTTGAATGACCTCCCCAACCCTCTTCCTACCTATGTCGTTGGTGCCAATGTGTACCACGACTTCTGGCTGCACACCCTCCCCCTTAAGGATTCTGAAGACACGGTCCGAGACGTCTCGGACCCTGGCACCCGGGAGACAACAAACCATCCGAGAGTCTCGCCCATGTCCATAGAACCGTCTGTCCGTCCCTCTAACTAGAGAGTCTCCTATAACTAGCGCTCATCTGCTCTCCCCCTGTCCCTTCTTAGTCTCAGAGCCAGACCTCACGCCACAGACCCCTTCACTGCAGCTTACACCTGCAAGGCTGTCCCCCCCCAACTGTTTCCAAAGCTGTATACTTATTGTTTAGGGGAACGACTACAGGGGAACGCTGCACTGCCTGCTTCTTCCCCTTCCCACCTCTAACTGTTACCCAGCTACCTCTGCTCTCCGGCGTAACTATGTCCCTGTAGCTTCTATCAATCACCCTCTCAGCCTCTCGAATAATTCTCAGTTCATCCAACTCCAGTCCAGTTCCTAACTCGTTCGGTGAGGAGCAGGATCTGACTGCATTTCCTGCAGGCGAAGTCGGCAGGAGTATCGGTGGTCACCCCTACCTCAAAAGTATTGCACAGTACAGGCACTTTATGGAACCACTTGCTTGATAATGGAAGTTACCCTCATAGAACAGGGAGCATTAGAGCAGTACAGTCCCTGTTTGGAACCGCTCGGCTCATAGAGGAAGTTTAACTAATACAATACAGAACATGCAGCACACTTTATGGAACCGGTCATTGATAATGGAAGTTAGACTCATAGAACATGGACCATTACTGAGCAGTACAGGAACTTTATGAAACTGCTCATCTAATAAAGGAAGTTTAACTCATGCAGCATAGAACATTGCAGCGCAGTACAGGCCCTCTAAGAAAACACTCAGCTAACACAGTGTTAGACTCAGAACATAGAACATTACAGCGCAGTACAGGCACTTTATGGAACTGGTCGCTTGATAATGGAAGCTAGACTCAGAGATCATGGAGCATTACAGCGCAGTACAATCCCTATATGGAATGCTCGGTTAATACTGGATGTTAAACTAATACAACATAGAACATTACAGAACAGTACAGGCCCTTTATGGAAACGCTCGTCTCATAAAGGAAGTTAAACTCCGCAAAGATAGATCTTTGCACTGCAGTGCAAGCCCTATATGGAATCGCTCAGCTAATGCAGGATGTTAGACTCACACAGCATAGAACATTATAGCACAGTACAGGCCCTTCATGAAACCGCTTGGTTGATACAGGATTTTAAACTAATACAAAATAGAACATTACAGCGCAGTACAGGCCCTTTATGGAAGTTTGACTCGTAGACCATGGAACATGATAGTGCTGTACAGGCCCTTTGTGGAACGCCTCGGCTAATAAAGGATGTTGGACTAATACAACAAATAACATGACAACGCAGTACAGGCCCTTTATGGAACCGGTTGGTTAATACACGATTTTAAACTAATACAAAATAGAACATTACAGCGCTGTACAGGCCCTTTATGGAAGTTTGACTCGTAGAACATGGAACATGATAGTGCTGTACAGGCCCTTTGTGGAACCCCTCGGCTAATAAAGGATGTTGGACTAATACAAAAAATAACATGACAGGGCAGTACAGGCCCTTTCGGGAACCGCTAGGCTGATACAGAAACTTAGACTAATACAACATTGAATATGACAGCACAGTACAGGCTCCTTATGGAACTGCCTAGCAATTAACGGATGTTCGACTCATACAAGATAGTGCATTACAGCGCAGTACACACCCTTTCTGCAACAGCTCAGCTAATAAAGGACATTGGACGAATACAACACAGAGCATTACAGCGCAGTGCAGGCCCTTTATGGAACCACTCGGCGAATAAAGGAAGTCAGACTATTACAAATAGGACATTCCAGCGCAGTACTGGCCCTTTTTGAACTGCTTGTCTAAAACAGGAGGTGAGACTCACAAAACATAGAAGTTAGACTAATAAAGCATAGAACATGACGGCACAGTACAGGCCCTTGATGGAAGTGCTCAGCTGATAAAGAGACTTAGACTAAAACAACATAGAATACGACAGCGCATTACAGACCATTTATGGAACATCTCGGCTAATACAAGGTGTTAATCTCAAAGAACATAGAACATTGCAGCACAGTACAGACGCTTTCTGGAACCGCTTGGTTAATGCAGGAACTTAGAGTAATGCAAAAGAGAACAGTACAGCGTAGTACAGGTCCTTTATGGAACTGCCCAGCTAATACAGGAAACTGGACTAATACAACATAAAATATGACAGCACAGTACAGGCCCCTTTTGGAACCGCATGGCTAAAACAGATTGTGAGACTCGTAAAACATTGAACATTACAGCATAGTACAGACCATTTATGAAAGCGCTCGGCTAATTAAAGAATTTAGACTAATACAACATAGAATATCACAGCGCAATACAGGTCGTTTATGGATCCGCTCAGCTGATAAATAAATTCACACTCATAGAACACAGTTATAGGCCCTTTCTTGAACCTCTCAGATAAAGAAAGGAAGTTAGAACTGTTACAACATAGAACATGATGGTGCAGTATAGGCCCTTTATGGAACCGCACGGCAAATAAAAGAAGTTGCACTAATATAACATGGAACATGACGGCCCACTACAGGACCTTTATGGAACAGCTGGGCCAATGAAGCATTTTAGACTCAGAGGACATAGAACATTCCAGCGCAGCACTGGTTCTTTTTGAACTGCTCATCTAATACAGTTGGTTAGACTCACAGAACACAGAACGCTACAGAACAGTACACACTCTTCATTGAACCGACCGGATGATAAAGGAAGTTTTACAAATACAAGATAGAACATGACAGTACAGTGCAGGACCTTTATGGAACTGTTGGGGCAAGAAATGAAGTTAGACTAATACAAATTAAAATATTACAGCGCAGTTCAGGCCCTTTAAGGAACCGCTCAGCTAATAGAGGAAGTTAGACTAAGACAACACAGAACATCACAGTGCAGTACAGACAATTTATGGAACCCTGGCTAATAAAGAAAGTTAGATTATTGGAACATTATACATTACAGCACAGTATAGGCCGTTTACAGAACCGCTCGGCTAATACAGGAAGATTAGAGCAGGAGAATCGACGTTTCGGGCATGAGCCCTTCTTCAGAAATGAGGAAGATGTGTCCAGCAGGCTAAGATAAAAGGTAGGGAGGAGGAACTTGGGGGAGGGGCGTTGGAAATGCGATAGATGAAAGGAGGTCAAGGTGAGGGTGATAGGCCAGAGTGGGGGTGGGGCAGAGAGGTCAGGAAGAAGATTGCAGGTTAGGAAGGCGGTGCTGCGTTCAAGGGATTTGACTGAGACAAGGTGGGGGGAGGGAAAATGAGTAAACTGGAGAAATCAGAGTTCATCCCTTGTGGTTGGAGGTTTCCTAGGCGGAAGATGAGGCGATCTTCCTCCAGCCGCCGTGTTGCTATGGTCTGGTGATGGAGGAGTCCAAGGACCTGCATGTGCTCGGTGGAGTGGGAGGAGGAGGTGAAGTGTTGAGCCACGGGGTGGTTGGGTTAGTTGGTCCGGATGTCCCAGAGGTGTTCTCTGAAACGTTCCCCAAGTCCCTCCTCCATACCTTTTATCTTAGCCTGCTGGACACACCTTCCTCATTCCTGAATAAGGGCTCATGTCCCAAACGTCGATTCTCCTGCTCCTTTGATGCTGCCTGACCTGCTGCGCTTTTCCAGGAACACATTTTCAGCTCTGATCTCCAGCATCTGCAGTCCGCACATTCTCCCCGAATAAAGGAAGATACTATAATACAACATAGAACATGACAGCACAGTACCAATCCCTTATGGAACGGACTGGCCAGTAAAGGGAGTTAGATTCAAACAAAAAGCACATTACAGCGCGGTACAGACACTTTATGGAACCACTCGGATAATAAAGGAAATTAGACGAATACAACATGGAATATTACAGAGCAATACAAGCCCCTTATGGAACCGCTCAGCCAATAAAGGAATTTAGATTCAAACAACAAAGAACATTACAGTGCAGTATCGGCCCTTTATGGGACCGCTCGGCTAATAAAGGACGTTAGGCCCAAAGGACACCACAGATCAGAACAGGTCACTTATGGAACTGCTCGGCTAATAAAAGACATTAGACTAACACAATATAGAACATTACAGCTCAGTAATGCCTTTTATGGAACTGCTGGGCTAATAGAGGATGTTAAACTCAGACAACATAGAACATTACAACGCAGTACAAGCCCTTTTAGGAATCGCTTGGCTAATAAAAGAAGTTAGTCTCATAGAACATGGAACATTACAGTGCACTACAGGCTCCTAATGGAACCGCACAGCCAAAAAAGAATGTTACACTCAAAGAACATAGCACATGACAGTGCAGTACTGATTTTTATGGAACTGCTTGGCTGATAAAGGAAGTTAGACTCATAGATCATGGAACATTACAGCGCAGTACAGACCATTTCTCAAACAGCTCGACTACTAAAGGAAGTTAGACTCATAGAACATCACAGCACAGCAGAGACCCTTTATGGAACCGACTGGCGAATCAAAGAACTTAGACTAATACAACAGAGAATATGACCACGCAGGACAGGCCCTTCATTCAACCGCTTGGTTAATAAAGGTAGTTGGACTAATACTCATAGAGTATACAGAGTGCAAACAGACCATTCGATTCAACCAATCCATGTTGCTTTTGTTGAATTGTGATCACTTGCCTGGATGAGTGCAGATTCAACAACGTTCAAGAAACTCGATTCTAACCAGAGCAAAGCAATTCACTTGACTTTCATCAAACTACAAGTATTGGTTTTCTCTGACACCCATAGGCACGGGAAACATTTTGTAATAAGTACAGGATGAATCTGCATGCTATTCTCAGAAGAAAAATGGCATTAGACAATTACAAAACAGGTAATTTTCATCTCCAAACCATGGGCCATCCTGATTTAGAACTATATTCCTGTTCCTTCACTTATTCTGGTTTACAAACGTAGTATGTAGTTCTATAACACGGACTGCAAAACAACAGATCATCACAGCATTCAGTAGACTAATCAGGAATAAGAATTATATGTTGGCCTTGTTCTCGAAGCAGACATTCTTTAAATGAATTTTAAAAAATAAAAACCTGTTGTAATAATAAGAAGCCAGGCAGTATCGAGAGCCTAGTACACATGAAGGGAATTAATCTCGGTATGCTGTTGTTTATTGTAAGATTAATTAAGTACAAATGTCGTGACAATTTATATTTTGTGTGCAAGCTTTATCGAGTCAGAGATGTACAACCTGGAAACCTTGTTTTGGTCCAACTTGCCAATGCCGACAAAATATTGCAAACTAGTCTATTTGCACCTGCCAGCACCCGGCCCATAACCCTCCAAACCCTACCTATTCATATAGTCATCCAGATCACTTTTAAATATTGCAATTATACTGGCCTCCATCACGTCCTCTGACAGCTTATTCAACAAGCACACCATCCTCTGCGTGAAAACGTTGACCCATTGGTCTCTTTTATAATTTTCCCCTCTCACTCTAAACTGATTCTCTCTAGTTCTGGTATCCCCAACCCCAGAGAAAATACCTACTTAATCTATCCATGCCTCTCGTGATTTTAAAAACCTCTTTCAGGGCACCCCTCAGCCAATTTAACCTTCCCATACCTCAAATCCTCCAACCCTTGCAACATCCTTCTAAATCCTTCTGAACCCTTTCAAGTTTCACGACATCCTTCCAATAGGAAAGAGACCCGAATTGCATGCAATCTTCCAAAAGTGACCGAAACAATGTCCTGTACAGCAAGAACATGATCTTCCATGTATTGTTCAGTTTTCATCACCTTACCTGCAAACTAAATAATTGTTGTGGAAGCAGGTGAGAGGAAGCTTAGTCCACCAATTTATGGAATGAAGGGCTAACCGTGGCACAAGAGTTTGAACAAGTTCGATCAAGGTCGATAGCGTTTATTAGAATCAGATATAATTTTGTTTAACCATACGCAATCCTAAATGGAAGTGGCTAGTTGATGATCAAATGTGTTTTTCCCAAACTGAGGAAGTAAAATGGCAAAAGAAAGTGTTTTCAGCTCATTCATCCTGTTACACAGAATAGTGCGACAACTTAATCCATCAGACGTGTTACAGGGAACACGTGGAGTTCATTCAACCACTTCACAGTAACTGCATTAACGTTCCATTTTCGGAAAGAAATCAAAAGCCTCGTCGTTTTCATTCTCATGTGACGTCCTTTTGACTGTGAATACTTGTGTTTCTTCCAATTATTGAACACATTCAGCTGCAGGTGTTTAATAGACGCATTTGGCAGGTAGGCATAAAAAAAGGTTTCAAGGGGATTTATCAAGCCTCAAGAAATGCCCTTCCAAACATCAAAGATCCTTTGGGATACATCATAAAATAAAGCGAAAGCAATACCAATTCATTATCAACCAACTTTGTAAGTTATGCACCACTGATACTAGGAAGAGGAGCACTATGATTAGAGAGTAACACAGAGAGAAAAGATATCCACAAATGAATATTTTCGAACATCACAGAAAACAAAACACAACTGTATAAGTGTATAGACCTTGTCCTGCTATATTTAATAACTGGACAGTGAGATTTGATCGGATTGTACTATCTTTGAATGAAATTACACATTATTTATAATTTCTTTATTACATATGGTGCCAAAGTTGTTCAATCTTGTCAATCATAATAGATGTACATGAATGGGAGCACCATTGATTATCGATTATATTTGACGCGGAGAGTGTGTGGTGAGCCTATTTCATGAAATAATGCAGGGGTACAGTAAAAGCATTAAAAATTGGGTCTAGGGGAAGGTAAACATTATTCACCCAGTAACAGTGAAGGATTTGTCAATAAATTCTGTAGTAAGGACGTCATGTGGTGTATAGAAAAATTGGTAGATGGTATTTTTGCATGTGTTTCCTGTAGTTGGAGATTCCAAGTGTTAGAGTTCTTGGGTTCGAAGATATCGTCGATGTCACATTTTTAGCTCTTACCATTTTTAGCAGAAAGTGTGAAGATCTAAAATTTGAATATAGGCTGTTATCAGAAAAAACAAGTATATGCAGATTTTTATTAACCACAAAATGGCTTTTCAATTTAAAATGACATAACAAAATGGCTTTAGATTTTTCTTCGACACTGGAACTTGAACTGACATTTTGCTGAGTTGGTTGTATTTAGAGATAAGAGTTTTCGCAATATGAGTCATAAGGCAGTGATTTGATGTTCAAACTAACTTGAACTAGCAAGCATGGGATGATTTTGTGCATGGAACAGTCTGCTTCTCATTGGATTACCCTGCTTTAAATCATGTCACTTCATTACATTTGATTAGTCTTTTCTTGTAATTAAGGCTGTGCAGTCTTTTTAAAACATTATAAATAATGTATAATTTTCAAATGAAATTGTGCCATTTCTCCACGGAACACAGAAGATATTAAGCTCTGTGTTGTTGGAAAAATCTGTGTCTGACTTCCCTAATTTACTAACCTGGTAACCTTGCTTTCAAAAGACCATACACCGAGTGACTGTTTTGATCGATCTCGAGACTGAGGGGTCCCCCCAGGGATTCTAGATTTTCAAGTGAAGGCAGTACATGCTGACATGTCAGAATCGAAAAGTGTGGGAGTGGAAAAGCAGAACAGATCAGGCAGGCAGCATCTGAGGAACTCGAGAGGACTGTGGAAATTGGAGGGCGGGGCCGGAGGTAGTTGGGTAGGTGATAGGTGGATGCAGCTCGCCAGTAATTGTGATAGGTCAGTGAGAAGGAAGATGGACATGTAGGAGATGTCAAGAGGGAGGTACAGAGTTGGAGTATTGGATGTGGAATGTGATAGTGGGGGAGATTTGGAAACTAGTGAAGTCGACATTGATGCCGTGTAGTTAAAGGGTCCCGAGGTGGACGACGAAGGTGTAGACAAGGTAGCTGTGGGAGTCGATGGGTTTGAAACAGATACCTATGTTCATATGGTGGAGAGAGTTGGAGACATAGAGTTCCAGGAAGGGGAGGGAGGTGTCCTAAATTTTCAACGTAAATGGAAGATCAGCGTGAAAGTTGTCACTGAAGGTGATGAACTGTTCCAACTCCCATTGGGCGCACGAGGTGGCTTTGATACAGTCATCAATGTAGTGGAGGAAAAGGTGAGGAATGATGCCATATAAATGAGCAAGATGGACAGTCCCATGTAGACAATAAAGAGGCAGGGATAGCTGGGAGCCATGCGTGTGGCTGTGACTACCCCTGTGACGGAAGTGGCAAGATTCAAAAAAGAAGATATTGAGAAAAAGGATCATTTCTGCTTATCGGATAAGTATGGTAGTGTAAGGGAACTGGATGGTCAGCCATAAAGGAAGAAGCGAAGGGCTCGGAGGCCTTTTCAATGGCAGATGGAGATGCATAATGACTGGTTTCCCTCGGAGAAGATGAGGCATTGGGGCTGGCGAAACGAAAGCCATGGAGGATTTGGAAAATGTTCGTTGTGTCTTCAATGTATTTGAGGAGATCCACAAGCGGGACAGGATAGTGTCAAAAAATGAGAAGATAAGTTCGGTGGGGGAGAAGCAGATGGAGACAAAATGTTGACCGAGGAAGTCAGGCTTGTGGACTTTGGGTAAGGATATAGAGGACAATTGGCAACAATAAACTTGAATTCAAACATAACCTGAAATATCTTGCCCAGCATATACGCTTTCCACCATTCCCATTCAGTCAGATTGACAACTTTATTTAATCAATAATTCAGAGTAATTCATCATTAAAGGGAAGGGAGTGGTAGGGGAACATGTCATTTATTTAAAACAAAATCCTTCTTTAACATTTGACAATAGATTCTTAATATATCATGAAATAGTGATTGATTCATGATGACTCTTTTAAATTTGACTTTAATTCCAATTTTCATCCTTTGAATTTAATTTTTATTCGCTCTTGTCGAGGGTTTTGAAACAGTGCCTTGAGTGTAATAACCGTGCTTCTGAATTAACCATCTAGTGATATTACTGCTCCAACACCTGACTTCCAATTGTGAAGCAACTCCAGAACCAGAAACAAGTGAACATTTCTGATCAGAATGCTTGCAGCTGGGCAAGTAATCGGAAGGAAACTGTGACGGTAAATTTTGGATTTAACAAAAACTTAAATGAAGATTTATTCAGCAAGTGCAGTGAAGCAGAAGGGGAGACTGGAGATATTCTGGAAGAGGCAGAGGACTTAACTGCTCATGGAAAGGGTAAATATAGATACACGAATCAGCTGAGAGCAGAAGGGACCCTAGAGGTTCTGAACAGTTTTGTTTCTTTCAGAAGTTTGTGAGTGGGGTGCACAAAATTTTTCAGATACGCAAAGGAGTTTGTGATTGAAACTGAAGATAATAGTTTCTGTCATTACAAAATGTAGACAACAGAAATAGCAATAAAATTAATCATAGTTCATCAATTAGTAATTGGATGGGAGCAAGAGACTTACCAGGAACACCAGCAATAGCCAGGATGGGATAGTAACCCGCCTGAATAATCATCAGCACGGCTTTGATCCGCCATGATAATGATATCGAATCCTGAGAAAGAAGGT
This sequence comes from Hemiscyllium ocellatum, assembly GCF_020745735.1. NCBI lineage: Eukaryota > Metazoa > Chordata > Chondrichthyes > Orectolobiformes > Hemiscylliidae > Hemiscyllium > Hemiscyllium ocellatum. The sequence continues at coordinate 29,237,969 of NC_083440.1, read as the reverse complement.
AAATGCCCATGGATAGACCCCTGCTCATTGTTGTTATTTTCCAGTCAAATGTTCTCAAATTCTCATCCATCGTTGAAACATTCAAATCTATCACTCTCTGCTTCTGAACCATCATTCGCATATTCAAATATATTTGTCTCATATTCTGATCGCTTCATCTCACTCTCTCTCTCTCTCTCTCTTTGGGGTCCTTGATCCCTGTTCGTGTCAGACGTGAGACTCCTGCTGATGCAATTCAAAAGTATATCGATAGTAGTCCCTTACTAATATGAGAGTGCAACCCTTCAGTGTGACGTCTGTATCCATGGAGACTGATATTAATGATGGTAATTAAACAAATATAATCAGTTAACTCATGTCAGTGCAGCAGAGATTGTTGACGTCGTTGACATTTGGCCCTTTCACCAATTTCAAACTGCCCAAGGGATGTTAGTGGTGAGGCTGAAAGATAATGTCTTCACTCTGCAACTCGGATGATTATTGTTGTGTTGTTCACATGCAATGCCGTTGCGAAATATACAATAGCCAATCAAGAAGTTGTTACTATGCTGAATTCTCCTCCACTGCAATAACTTCCAACGAAACGATTATTTCTAGGCAGTCATGATTTGGAGATGTATGTGTTGGAGTGGGGTGTACAAAGTTGAAAATCACACAGCAGGTTACTGCCGAAAAGGTTTAATTGAAAGCACATTAGCTCTCGAAGCACAGCTCCTTCATCAGATTATTGTGGAGGACACAATTGTAAGGCAGAGAATTTAAAGCTAAAGTTTACTGTGTGATATAATTGAAATTGTACATTGAAAAATACCTTGAGCGTCTGATGAATACCATGATAGTTTCATCTCGTTCATGTGTAAATCACAAAACTTTTTTTTAAAATTTGCATTCTCTGGTTAGCTGTAACAATTGCCGTTAGCTAGACAATATGTTGAAGATGTTAGCCCCCTGTGTTCTCTGTCTATACCATGATGTTTAGATTGATTCAAATCTAAAAAGTGAGATAACAGAGTTTTACATGAATTCCTGCAGTTTTTTTTAGCAAAGTATAATATAACTCTGCAAGTACAAATTCTCCCCACAATATATATGTATGCATGTGGATCTTTGTGTCTGTCTCTGTGTGCGTTTCTCTGGGTTGGGGGTTCTGAGTGTGAGAGAGAGTATGTGAGTGTGGGAGTGTGTGTTCGTGTTTGGGGTGGGGGTTGTGAATGTCTGTGTGAGAGACTGTATATGTGTCTGCATGACTAGGACTCTGAGAGGATGCCAGTGTGAGTGTGGGAGTGTGTGGGTCTGTCAGGTGTGTGTGAGTGTCTGTGTCCGTGTCTGTGCATATGTGTGCCCGTGTGTATGTGTGTGTATAGGAGCGCCTGTCTGTGTGTGTGTCTGTCTGTCTGTCTGTCTGTGTCTGTGTGTGTAGGAGTGTCTGTGTGCATGTATAGTGCAATAGTGGTCACCTGTAATGTGACATGAACTCAAGGCCCCGGTTGACACCCACCCTATGGGTACAAAACTTAGCCATTAGCCTCTGCTCGACCACTTTTCGCTGCTGCCGATCCCGAAGTTTGCCTTGGATGATGGTCACCCGAAGGTGCGAGGTCGAATGTCCTGGATAATTGAAGTGTTCCCCAACTGGGAGGGAACACATGTGTCCATTGATTGTTTTGTGGTGCCCATTCATCCGTTGTAATAGCCTTTGCTCGGCTTCCCCAATGTACCATGCCTCAGGGCATCCTTGCCTGCAACGTATAAGATAGAAAATGTTGGCTGACTCATATGAGTACCTGCCAGGTACAAGGTGGGAGGGGTCCCAACGTGTAATGGTGGTATCCATGTTCACACTCTGATACGTCTTGCAGTGCCTACCGTGACAGGATTGTATGGAATTGTCCTGAGACAACTCAATCAATCTGAACATCATGGCATAGACAGAGAACACAGGAGGCTAACACCTTAAACGTATTCTCCAGCTAACATCAATTGTTACAGCTAACTTGAGAATGCAACATTTTTAAAAAAAAGGTTTTGTGATTTACACATTAAAGAAGTGAAACTATCATGGCATTCGAACAGATGAAAGACTCAACAGACAATGAAGGGATTTTTCAATGTATAGTTTCAGATACATCACACTCTAAATTTTTCCTATAAATTATGTGTCTTAAAATTGTGTCCTCCACAACCACCTGATGAAGGAGCGGCGCTCCGAAAGCTAGTATGTTTTAATTAAACATTTTGGACTATAACGTGGTATTGTGTGATTTTTAAATTTCCAGGCAGCATTGCCCTGAACGCAAAAAGGAAATGCGGTATGTACGAACTTCCCACTTTCTGTTCAATCAAGGTAACGTTGTATATTCAACTCACAAAGTACTTTATCAACTTTAAAATTAAATCTGCCAACACATTTTCGCACAGTTCATTTGCTGTAAAGCAGGATCTTCCAGTCTTTTTGTCCTCAGCCCAAAAACTAAGTTTTCTTGTTCAATGAAACCCATGGATTAAAGATTGAGTGGCAAGATTGCCCAAGGGGGAAAAAAGAAATCGTGGACAATTGCTATGGAGACTGAAGTCATGAAGCTGATACTCCCCAGCTACAATAATCAAACATCACCTTTTGCAGACAAAAGAAAAAAAAGACAAAAAGTATTCATTCAAAATAGAGAGGAACAATGTGAACATACCAGGATGATTTGAATGGCTGAGGTCCCAGTGAACACAAAGTTAACGGAAATTGACTTCATGAACACCAACTAGCCACGTAACGACATGACCAGCTATCCTTAGTATCACACACTCAGACGACAAGCAACATGAGGTCTACTGGGACAACACTGCTATTATAGGACAAGCCAAACAGAGAACAGCCAGGGAATTCCAAGGGGGAAAAAAGAAATCGTGGACAATTGCTATGGAGACTGAAGTCATGAAGCTGATACTCCCCAGCTACAATAATCAAACACCACCTTTTGCAGACAAAAGAAAAAAAAGACAAAAAGTATTCATTCAAAATAGAGAGGAACGATGTGAACATACCAGGATGATTTGTATGGCTGAGGTCCCAGTGAACACAAAGTTAACGGAAATTGACTTCATGAACACCAACTAGCCACGTAACGACATGACCAGCTATCCTTAGTATCACACACTCAGACGACAAGCAACATGAGGTCGACTGGGACAACACTGCTATTATAGGACAAGCCAAACAGAGAACAGCCAGGGAATTCCAAGAGACATGGCACTCATCCACTGATTCAATCAACAAGCACATTGACCTGGAACCAATATACAGGCCACTGCAGCGGTCACTGGAATGGACAACCGGAAGCGGCATATACAAATCACTATAAATGCCGGAGGAAAGATCAGAAAAGCGCTTCACAGGAGGCTCCCATGCACTGAGGATGTCATCTAGACAGGGGACGAAACGTCTGCAACACAAATTCACAGCTCGGCCAACAGAACCACAACAAAAATCAAAACGCTGGAGAAGATAAAATTCTGAAGGGAAAACAGAAAAATGTGAAGACACTCAGCAGATCAAGCAGCACCTGGAGAAAGAGAAAGTGTGTTAACAATTCGTGTGTAATATAAATTGCATTAGAATTGAATGTATTGTCACGGGAACCAAGGTGCATTGAATAAAGTTTGCCTTGCGAGCAATACAAACATATCACAGAATTAAGATAAGCAAATGTGGCAAAAACAAAAGCACACGCACAGGCGAATGTTAAGAGTTGTGAGTCCATTCAGTATTATAATAAAAGTGTGGCAGAAACTGCTTTGAAACCGGCTGGTGCGCATATTCGGCCTTCGGTACCTTCTCCCTGATTGTCGAGGTTGTAGAAAAATATTGCCGGGTTGGAGTGGAACTTTGAAAATGCTGGCAGCCTTTCCTTGACAGCGGGCCTGGTAGATGGATTCTATGCACGTGATTGTTCGGGCTAAGTTCACCACTCTCAGTTCCCATACAAGGTCGTGATACACCCAGACAGAATGCTCTCAATGGCCCACCTATACAAGTCAGTAAGGGTGTTTGCTGTCATGCCAAATTTCTTCAGCTGCCTGAGGAAGAAAAGACGTTGTTGGGACTTTGTAACCACTGTGTCCACATGAAGAGTCCAAGAAAGTTTGCTGTGGATGACCACTCACAGGAGCTTGACACTTTCTACTTATTCCACCTTTGTCCTGTTAATGAAATCAAATGAAAACGGAAAAAATGTGAAGACATTTAGCAGAGCAAGCAGCACATGGAGAGAGAAACGGTGTTCACAATCCGTGTGCATTACGAATTTAATTTGAATTAAATACTGTCATGTGTACATAGACACACTGAAAAGCTTGAGGGCGGGCGAGAGTAACATCCCACCAAAAGTCAATAATGAGTTCCTTGGAGCTAGGTGGTTCTCAGTGCACACATTTTCCAGGTCTTCCACCTCCCAGCTGTATTCTGGTTCGTCGCCATCAGAGATTTGCCGACTGTGGTGGAGTCATCAGCGAAGGTGTACATGGCATTAGTCTGGAGTTTGTCAATGAAGTCATGGGTATACAGTGAGTACAATAGGGTACTGAGTACGCACCCCGGGGGTCGGGGGGGGGGCTCCAATGTTGAGTATTAGTGAGATTGAAATATTGTCCCCAATCAATGCTGATTGTGGCCTGTGGGTCAGGAAACTGCGGAACCAGTTGCAGAGAGTGGGGCTTGGTCCGACATCAATAAGTTTTAGAATAAGTCTCAAGGAGATAATAATGTTGAAGGCTGAAATGTAGTCAATGAGTAGGATTGTTATATCGCTATTCCTGATGACAAGACGTTCCACGGAAGAGTGAAGGGCAAGTGATAAGGCATCTAACGTGGATTTGTTGGTCCGATAGGCAAATTGGTGTGGGTCAAGAGTAGTGGGTAAGTTGGAGTTGATTAATGCCATGAACAGTCTTGCAAAGTACTTGAGCACATCAGAGCCAGCTCTGATGAAAGATTGTATTGTTTTCCGAATGGAAATTCTGGTTCAGTCTCCACTGATGCTGACTTCACTTCTGCGTTTCTCCAGCACGTTCAATTTTTAATTCTATACTGCGACAGGTTGTCTGATTTGAACAAGCAAAGCAAACTCCTCTTTTAGTTGACTTTGAAGCATTTGATTATTGGCATCAAAAAAGAAATTTGTAAACTTGCTAACTTTGAAATATTGGGAAACTTCTTTTTTGAAGTATATAGTGATAAATTGTCATTGAGAGATTGAATTTAGTAGCATTGATATAAATCCACTGAAAGTAACTGTTTGGAAATGTTGAAATCATAGTCTTGATGTCCTGTCACGCTCCAGGCAGGTGAGATCTGCAATAGCAGCTCAGTTCGGATTATGACACCCCTACATTTCAAATGTCGACATAGCCAGATCCTTCCTTCTAACGCTGTTGAACTGATAAACTGTCGATCACCAAAATCAGCCTCTGGCTTAACAGAGTGTAGACGGCTCCTGCGGCTGGAATCTGACAACGAGCTGTGTCTTCATCAGTTCCTGTTTATGAACTTTCTCTCACCCAGAGACTGGCAACTTCGTGGCTTTACTGTTCTGATACAGTTAAAAATCACACAGCACCAGTTGATCATCCAACAGGTTTACATGGAAGTATCAGCTTTCAGTACTTCCAAATAACCTTTTGGGCTATAACCTGGTATTGTATGATTTTAACGTTGTCCACCCCAGACCAACAACCAGCACCTCCATATCATGTTCTGATGTAGGTGTGGCACATTTATGCAATAAAGGCTTACCTACCTGAGACATGAGATAAGACTGTGAAAAGACAAAAGATACTGTGAATTTAATAAGTCTCAGTTATCTGTGCTCCTGCTGGACACTAGCAGGCAGAGTGTATTGGTTCTCCCTAATAAATTTGGACAATGTGGCACACATCTACCATCTTGAACCTCTTCTATCAAAGAGTTCCAGATACACGGAGAGAGCTGTTTGGAAGGGAATTCCAAGATTTGTTTCATTGATAGTGAAGGAACAGAGATTTAATCTCTATTCGGGATGGTATATGATCTGGAAGACTTGCTTTTCCCATTGCCGACTCGGAGCCATTTCTTTTATCAACCTCTCGTGTAATGTACAGGGAGAACAATGATTGATCTGCAAAATCAACAATATTGGGTTTTTTGGCATTTATGGCACTGACCAGAATTTTTTCTGCTTCCTATTAATCACAATTTTGCTCTAGTTCCTTGATCATGCACTCCGTTAAAAGGATAGCCACTTCAAATTAAATAGGGACATCTGCTGCAATAATAAAGAATGATGAAAAAACAGAACTCAGTTTGTTTGAATAATATTCTCACTGATATCTCAATATTCAAATGACAATCAATGCGTGGAAGTCAGATTCTGTTGGGAGACATTGGTTCAGTTTGAACTGAGGCTGTTTTATTAAGTGCCACCATAGAGGAACGGAAATAAACTCAATTTGGTGTAGTGTGCATGCTACTTAGAAAATTAAAGAAAATCGAGGTGATACGTTGTGAACTTCCAATTGACGGTTCTTGTCAACAATGCACAGTTAACAGCTATATTCCAAATTAACATCATTGCGTGGAGTATCACTCTTTGCTGAGCCCAGCACAGTCCATCAATGTTTGCAATCATTGAGCATAACTCACATATTTGTTGAACGAATCGCCAAGAGATAGCACCAGCACTTATTCCATCTGTTTGGATCACAGAAATTAGCACTATAAATTAAAGATCACAAAGCGCAGTTTGAAGTGAAATTGACAACAATTTATTGCTATCGTTATATCGCAGAAGAGAAATTGACTGAACTGAAGCAGTATAGACAGCCTGGCCAGGTAGCCGATAATTCACATCCTTAAGCTGAGGATAAAGCCAGGTTTTATAAGAATCTTGCACAATAAGGTTAATTAAATTGTGAAAGATACAATGTGTTTGGAAATGGATTAATCTAGTTACAATGATGCTAATCGGATGAATGTCCTGATTCTCGAGACAATGTAACACCCTGACAGTATAAATGGGTCAGGAGCTTCCATTCCTCTTCACAGGTAGGTGCTAATGTCTTCTCTGAAATAGTAAGCTTTCCATTGCCCTGTCCTGGGAGCAATGTGCTTTGGTGGTGCCTCTCTTTCTGACCTGTTCTTTGTGTGGCTTTGGTGTTGCTAGGTTGGGAAACTGTCCTCGGGGCTTTGGGATGGCTGTTTTGCTCTTACACTGTTTTTGGGTGCTGGTATGTGTATTTCCTTGTCTGCGAGTGCTGTCTGGTTTCACTTATCAGTCAGCTTGATCCCTGCTGAGGCATTCTGGGGATTTCTGGTATAATTTGGCCATGTTTGCATTCCTATGTTCTCTGTTGGCCTATTATGGATTGGTATGGTGACAGGTCATTTCCCACAATTCGCCCTATTTTTTAGGGGTGGGGTGAGAACAGGGCAATGTAGCCAGAGCCAGGGTGATTGTCGGGTGGCGGGTACTGCTTGTTTTCTGACAGATAACTCCCGGTGTCTACCTGACCGTGGCTCAACAGAGGTTATCTCAGGGGCAGGGAAATTCTTACAATGGATCTGTGCTAGCTGGGTGGCGGAAGATTGTAGCAGTACTGCACACAGGCATACAAATGCCTCGCCCCTTGTCCCTGTTCACCACCAAGCCACAGTGTGATGGTCAGACAGGCAAGGCTGAGTGTGCTGATGTTGCGAGCAGCTGGGTCGATCATTGATGGTCGGAATGGTGTCTTCCTCTGTGTCGTCCATGTTCGTTGGTGGTGGAGCCCCCTTGCAGCGGGTTGCATGTGTCCATTCACGCCGTCCTTCCAGTTTCACAGCTGTCCGGGTCGTCATTAGGATCAGGTATTGTCATTTACATCTAGAGGAGAGAGTATCCTTTTCTCGTGATTTTATCATGACATCGTCCCTAAATCAGAACGGATGAATGGGCGTTGATGGGGGCGTGTGTGACGCGGCCCTGACCTGGTCGCGTGTAACACTAATGCTCCTGCTAAGGGCCTGGACATCATCTAGCAGGGTCCCTTATGTCAGAATAAGCGCTGAGTCTGTGGAGGGTTTCGGGTTCGCAGTGGGCATGGGCTGCCCCATAAGTACTTCAAAAGGGTTGCAATGTGCCCCCCCCCCCCACCCAGGACGTTGTTTGCCAGGTTAAATCATGTAGTCTTTCTATATGGGCGTGTGTCGGGAGCATGCAATTGATGAGAGTCTGTACAGCCAGTTTCTCATTCTCTGTTAAGGTGATGCCTGCTGAAGAATCCCAGACATCGTTAAAGTGAGTAATGAAGACTGGCAGGGGCCCATCAGTTTTCTGCAGACAACGGGTAACAGCACAAAATTCTGCATGCTGTCTTGTACCAGTTTTATCGCCTCTTTCACAGTGATGACCATCCATCTGTCCCGGTCTGCAACAGTGTACCAGGGTTTGGTGGAGAAATGAATGGTAGGGCAAATGGTCGCCCAGTGGGTACCGTATGCGAGTTGTAAGAGGGTCTGCATATCTTTCAGCAGAGAGTTGTAAATTGTGGAAATTTGTTGCAGACAATTATAGAATGTGAGTGATCATTTAAGTGGGTCTGGGGCATCTTGCAACATGGCTCAGACATCTGCTTGGGCCCAGTGTTTATCAATGGGAGTAGATCCAAATCTAATGTGTGGAAGCTGGCATTCAGTGTCCTGGTTTGTCAGGGCATCAGCCGTGCTTCGTGTGACAATGAGGTTATCGTCTGGGTGGGGTAGCGGTAGTGAGTCAGAATGCTCAGCAGCTGCTGTGTACTGCTGCGAGCTTCTCGTGGGTTGCGTGGTAATAAAGACAGACACTTCATTTAGCAGCGGCTCTGGATCAGGGGCCGGTAGTGGAAGTTTTGTGTACTGCAAAGCATGGGTGGCGGTGATGTGCCCGGGGTAATAGGTGTCATCGCCATTGGGATTTTATTGCCACGTTATTTTATTTTCGGGAGCTGATGATGATTGGTAATGTCCCGAACATTTCTGAGACACTGCAACATGTAGACAGTGTCCCATGAGGGATTCCCGTGCCCCCTGTAATCGCTGCGGTCCAGTCGTCAATCTTATCAATTTTGAAGGATACCGCCTCCCCCCATATAGCCATTTCCCATGGGACCAGGTGTGAAGGTCCCCTTTGAAGGGAAGAATGTAACGACTGTCCCCTGTGTCTTTTTGCACGGTGACTGCTGATGACCCAAGTATAAAAAGATCATCTCCTACCTGGTTCTTTAAGTTCACATATTTACCATGCCTTTTCAGGGTACTCTTGTTCATTTTCGGCCCTTGACCTTCCTCACCACGTGTCTTTTCTTTCGCTCAGCTCCCACAGCTGGCATCTCCAGAAATAATGGATGTCCGTGCCCCCAAGGCGTCCTGGACGTCTTGGGTTGATCTGTCCATACGCTAAGCTTAGGCTTTCGAGGACAGAAAACAGAGAGAGAGAGAGAGAGAGAGAGAGAGAGAGAGACAGCACTCGGAGAATACACAGGCAGGGATTGGTTGACAGTTTAGGCAATAAAGGATAACCATTGACCACAAAACAAACGTTGAACAAACACATCCAGATGGGACAATGAACAATGACAAGACAAGCCCTCAGTGACTGAAGAACAAGCAGAGAAGAGTAGGGCGCTAATACCTTGTTAATAAAACATGTGCACAACCTTCACTTCATAAGCACCGATGGTTCCTTAAAAGAAAAACCATCATAGATCACCAAATGCAAAATAAGTCAAGTTCTGTCTGGACCTTGAGCTGCAGGGGTTGAAACAGACGTTCAATTAACAGCAAGCAACTATGCAGGTCAGGCCAAACGCAAACAGTCAACGTTTCTCCGAGGGTCAGTGCATCAGTGCATCTAGGCACAAGGCCCTGTTGACTACAAACATGATTTCTGACGGGTTGCAGGTCCGTCTCTCTCTCTCTCTCTCTCTCTCACTCTCTCTCTCTGTCGATCTGCCTCTGCTGCCCTCTGCAGCTGGGAAGCCAGTAATACAGCCACCTCGTCGCACCTCCCCCGCCAACCCCACCCCGTCTCCCCCCCCCCACAACCGCCCCCCCACCCACTCCGCCATGGGGATCAAATTCCTCAGCAACAAGGTGAAGTGAGGAGTACAGAGGGAAGGGGCTGAGAGGGGTCCTTTTTTTCAGAGAGTTTTCGATACTCTGCGATTTTAAACTGGCAGTGGAGGATGGGGTCGTGGGAGCTGACCACTCCCTTAGTCCATGAAGAGTCGCCAAACCTACCTTCCCTATCCTGCTCCCAGACAATATTGGCTGGTGACCTGCATAAACAGGGTAATCCCTACATAACTGTCCTAGCGTCAGTGGTTACCGTGGCGCTTGTTACTTCCTTGAGAGAGTCTCTGTCTGTGGACTGCAGCCTCAGCAGGACAGGTTTGACTTGTCCCCGGGGCGCTCCTTCCCTCGAGGTTTGTGGTCCCATAACCTCATGGACCTCCGATTCGAGTTGGGAATAGAAACAGACAGCAACACTGACAAACACAGAAACAAACAGGACATATAGACGAGACAAATGGAGGACAAACACAAGACAGACAAACAAAACAGTAGGGCTCCTGTTAATTTCCCATCATCTGTAGATATCTTAATATTAAAGCAAAAATATAATCGGTGATCTCTCCTTCTACCTTGCCAGATTTTCTCTGTCCGCCAGTCTTTCCCCTGGCTGGATCAGGATATTGACTCAAGTCCTTGCTCAAATTTGTTAAAATTTATAGAGCGATTTAGGAACTTACCCGACGACCCCCAAACCCTCCTTTCCCTCAGGCCAAAGCTGTGGTTTCTCAGCTCCGAATTGCTGCAGTTACTGGATTAGAGTTGTGGCCACCCTCCACAGTCATCCAGCATCCATCTGGTCTGACCCGCTGGGGCAGGCAGGCCGCCAGTTCTGAACTAGGCTAAATTTAAAATGCTTACCCTATTGAGAGAAAAAAAGAAGGGGCTGCCGACTAACACCAAACTGTTGGTGAAATTAGACCGACAAAGCGGAGAACACACAAACCAGATTGGGTGATATTGACAAACTGTTTAATACAAGCGATATTGCTGGAATAGAAATTGATTCGGCTAACAAATAAAAGACATTCTGTACAAGTAGATCAAGGGTTGTCTTCCCTGAGCAGAGAATAAAGCCAGTTCTGTATAGGAATATAGTACAATGATGCTGATTGAAAATAGGGAAAACACAATGGTCTTGACAATCAAATAATCCAGTTACCATCGTGATAATCGTAAAGCAGTTATTTGAAAAAGTCCTGATTGTGGATACAATGGAGCATCCTGGCAGCATCAAACAGTTTTTAATGGGATCAGGAGATTCCAGTTCACTTCGAGATGAGAATGTTCCTTTCCTTGGCAGGAAAATGTTTCGATTGTTGCTCTTCTGTGAGCGAGGTATGCTGGTGCCTCTCTCTCTGACCTGTCCTTTGTGTGGCTTTGATATCACTGGGGTGCGACATTGTTCTTAAGGCTTTGGGCTAGCTGTGTTGATTTTGTCCAGGAAGCTTATTATTAGTTTGTATTGGAAAGTATATTCCATGTTTTGCGAGTGACTGTGGTCATGTCTGGTTCCTCTTGTCAGCTTGTTTGGTCAATTCTACGGAATTCCGAGTGCTTTTTTATGGTTTGGACAGCCTTGATTTTCTGCGTTTTGCGTGGCCATGTTGTGGGTAGGCAGAGAGCAGATGATTTCCTACACTGACAGACATTCAACTCCTTATGCATGACTATCCAAACCGATGTGTGTGTGTGTGTGTTTGTGTGTGTGTGTGTGTGTGTGTGTGTGTGTGTGTGTGTGTGTGTGTGTGTGTGTGTGTGTGTGTGTGTGTGTGTGTGTGTGTGTGTGTGTGTGTGAGAGAGAGAGAGAGAGTATCTATGTAGATCATGGATCATAAAACAATATCGAACAGAACAGTTGTGTCGTCCTTGGCACGATTCTGAGCTCACCTCCCGACACTATCCCATCATCATCGATGTGTTTATCCAAGGATTGTTTAAATACCCTTCATGTAGCTCAATTAACAACATTGACAGGTAGAGCATTCCACACCCTTAGCACTGTCTGTATAAAGAACCTGTCTCTAACATCTATCTTAAATCTGTCACTCCTCAATTTGTACTTATACTCCCCCCGTACAAGCAGACGTCATCATCCTCAGAAAAAAGCACTTTCACTGTCTCCGTATCTAATCCTCTGATCATCTTGTTTGTCTCTATCAAATCCCCTCTTAGCCTTCTTCTTTACAATGAGAAGAGACCCAAGTCTCTAAGCCTTTCCTTATAAGACCTTCCCTCCACACTACGCAACACACTGTCAAATCTCCTCTGTACCTCTTCCAATGTTCCCACATTCTTCCTGAAATGGGGCGACCAGAACTGTACACAATATTCCAAGTGCGGTGACACTAGCGTTTTGTGTACAGCTGTAGATCGGGCCATTTGACTGGGCACAAAGTTAATGTATGTTTTTAAGAAGAATATAATATATTGCAGAAATAATCTAAATTTTAGGTAATATCAACGTTTTAGGAGCAAACCTTGGAAGAGTATTACCTCCTAGCAAAGTTGCATTTATTAAAATGGGTTTGCTTAATTCGCCCATGCCTGGGCTCCTCCATATGAAGTAAGGATATAATGGGTAAGATGGGAATCTCCAGTGTACTGTTTAAAATGACTGAGACTTTTTGCCGATGTGGGCAATATATTCTCTCAAGTGGGCTATTTGATTTTGATTAATTTGAGAATTATATATTTCAAAATTGCGCTTAGGGCTTCTAGCCTGCTGAAGAGCACAAATTATGGCGTCAAATAGGGTACTCCTTCGATACTCAAACCAGAACATAGTTGAACCCTACGAGATTAGGTTGTGTTATTTCTTTGCTGCTGCCTATTTTAATTGAACATGTGTACATTATATGTACTTACAAGCAAGAAGGGAATTTTTGCAAGGTTTTTGAAGTTTTGTAGCTCAGGTTGAGGTTTAGGGTGTAGGTTTGATAGCTGATCTGTAGGTTTGACATCCAGACGTTTCATTACCTGGCTAGGTAACATCATCAGTGGCGAACTCCAAGTGAAGAGAAGCTGTTGTCTCCTTCTTTCTATTTATAATATTTGCCCTGGATGTCGTTCCTGAGGTTTGTAGTGATGTCATTTCCTGTTCGTTTTCTGAGAGGTTGATAGATGGTTGATATCTATGTGCTTGTTTATGGTGTTGTGGTTGGAGTGCCATGTCTCTAAGAATTCTCTGGCATGTCTTTGCTTTGACTGTCCTAGGATATATTTCTTGTCCCAGTCGAAATGGTGTTTTACTCATCCGTGTGCAGGGCTACGAGGGAGAGACGGTCGTGTCTTTTTGTGACTAGCGGGGGTTCATGTATCCTGTTGGCCAACTTTCTTCCTGTTTGTCCTAAGTAGTGTTTGTGGCAGTCCTTGCATGGGATTTTCTAGATGACGTTGGTTTTGTCCATGGGTTGTACTGGGTCTTTTAAATTTATTAGTTTTTGTTTGAGAGTGTTTGAGAGAGAGAGAGAGAGAGAGAGAGAGAGAGAGAGAAATCCACCAAAGAAACCCACCCAGAAAACGAACAGGAAACGATATCACCACAAACCCCAGGAACCCCGTCCAGGACAAACGTATAAATAGAAAGCAGGAGACAACAGCTCCGCTTCATTTGGAGGTCGCCACTGATGATATAACGTAGTCAGGTAATGAAACATCTGGATATCAAACCTACAGCTCAACGGGCAAACCTACACACTAAACAAGAAGGGAATGGTTTATACTTTACTACAATGGACTCGACCGCCTCCAATCTTTTTGGAAAGGACCCTTCCAAGTCCTCCTCACCACCCCTAAGGTCGCCGAACGTTCTGCCTGGGTTCATCCCCATCAGGGAGGAGAAAGTGAGGACTGCAGATGCTGGAGATCCGAGCTGAAAAATGTGTTGCTGGAAAAGCGCAGCAGGTCAGGCAGCATGCATGGAGCAGGAGAATAAGCCCTTCTTCCGGATTGAGGAAGGTGTGCCAATCAGGCTAAGATAAAAGGTAGGGAGGAGGGACTTGGGGAGGGGCGTTGGGAATGCGATAGTTGGAAAGAGGTTAAGAAGAGGGTGATAGACCGGAGAGGGGGTGGGGACTGAGCGGTCGGGAAGAAGGTTGCTGGTCAAGAAGGGGTTGCTGAGTCCGAGGGTTGGGACTTCATCTCCATCATTACAAGCTCATCAGACGGGCCTCTTGCAAGGGGGAGAGGAGATGATCAAGATCGAACTTGCCCTGTTGTGTGTTGTCACTGCTTCCCGGAATTACCCGACATCCTATATGTATGCCTTCAGGAGAAACGTGTCTCTATTACCACCGGTATTTAAACTCTTTGTGGAATGGGTACTTTTATTAGGACACTCCTAATGGCACTAATATTTTCCAAATTATTGGATGGGAAGAATCATTCTGAGATGTCGACGACCTTTTTTATCAAGAGACCCACCTCATTCGACTAAATGATTTCCAGCCTTTACATTCGGGACCAAACTCTGTAATCATGGATTACCCAGGTACTCGAGGAAGTCACAAAGATAGGCCCGCTTCTTATTAGGAAGGTTCCTCCATTATCTATACTATACTTGGATTTTTTTCAGTTATAATAAGGCATCTAACTATCTTATTCTGCATTGAGCAAGTACTCCTCATGCTGTCCTGATTTGGAGATGCTGATGTTGGACTGTTGTGTAAAAAGTTAAAATTCACACAACACCAGGTTGTCATCCAACAGATTTAATTGGACGCACTAGCTTTTGGAGCACTGCTCCTTTCTCATGTGGTTGTGGAGGACACAATTGTAAGACACATAATTTATATCAAAAGTTTACAGTGTGATGTAACTCAAATTATACATTGAAAAATAGCTTAATGGTTTGTTGAGTATTTCATCTGTTCGAATATCATGATAATTACACTTCTTTCATGGGTAAATCGCAAAACATTTTTAAGAAGTTGCATTCTCTGGTTAACATAAACATTTGGTGTTAGCCCCCTGTGTTCTCTGTCTGCCCCATAATGTTTAGACTGATTGTAATCTAAGAAATGTGATGTTAGAGTCTTACAAGAATCGATGCATTTTTTAGCAAAGTATCATGTAGCTCTGCAAGTCCAAATTCACCCTACAATCGTATATGTGTAGCGTTCATGTCGGTCTTTGTGTGTGTGTGTGTGTGTGTGTGTGTGTGTGTGTGTATCTGCCTATCTGTCTTGGTCGGGGATTTGTGAATATGTGAGAGAGTGTGTATGTGTGTGCGTGAGTGTAGAGTGTTCTACGTCTCTGAGGGGATGTATGTGTGAGTGTGGGAGTGTGTGTGTCTGTAAGGGTGTATGTGTGAGTGTATATGTGTGACCGTGTGTATGTGTGTGTATAGGAGTACCTGTGTGCGTGTAGGAGTGTGTGTGTGTGTGTGTGTGTGTGTGTGTGTGTGTTTGTGTGTGTGTGTGTGTGTATAGTGCAGTGATGGTCACATGTAGAGTGACATGACACAAAAATTATTGCCAAGGAAACAATTAGGTGTGAAATGTTTGCATTCATTGGAAAAATAATTGGTAATTTTCAAAGTGCTTAGGCTAACCAATAATTTGATCCTGGTGTGATAATTTTACTTATCATTTAGATTAGGTTACTTACAGTATGACAACAGACTCTTCGGCCCAACAAGTCCACACCGACCCGACATCCACCCAGACCCTTCACCTAATACTACGGGCAATTTAGGATGGCCAATTCACTTAAACAGCACATTATTGGACAGTGCAATGAAACTAGAGCACCCGGAGGAAACCCACGCAGACACGGGGAACGTGCAAGTTCCACACAGTCAGTTGCCTGAGGCGGTAATTGAACACAGATCTCTGGCCTTGGGAGACAACAGTGCCAACAACTGTGCCACCATGCCGCCCAAGTGTGCTATGTTTTCATTAGATTTCAGTCTTAAAATTGAACAAAACAAATGGGCGGATTAGGTTCTTGGGCAATCAAGTGGCGTTGATCACAGAATTTATCATCTTCAATAATGACACTTTGCTGTTAATGACCAATATGATATTGAAAGCATCTTCATAAAATTTCAAGTTTGAGTCACACACAATAATGTTAGTTGGGATCTTGCTGGCTATTAATGCAGATGCACAACTCTCTTTGGACACTGGGATTGGGGAGCTAACATGCACTGGGGAGCTGATATTTCTGATGAGATTTTCAATGCGAGATGCCATCTAATTCATCACTTTACACCTTCAATAAGGATCTCCTCCAAAGTGTAGAATCATGAAGTTTATCTGGCACACTATTTGTCATCAACGTGGACGAACTTACGAGAGACGGTAAATTTGCACTGAACCTTGTGCCAGTCCATTGGCCAATCTGCTCCATGCCCTTCCCCTTTGTTCAAGGGCGTGTCTAAATTATCTGTTATGTGGAAATGCTTGAATAACTGCCTAGATCCTGTCTGGGAGCTGTCTGAAGATATTTAGAAGCTTGTCACTCTTTACTAGAAGTGTCAGTGTGATCCAGCAAGATTATATTGAGATTCCGGCCTTTTCAATCTATTTTGGATGTATATAGCTGTGCAAAGATCATATGTTTCCTCATCTGGTCATGAATCAGCTGTTTACTGTGGTTATTGAACTGAGCAATAATCAGCCGGCTCCTGCAGTTACTAAATTTAGCAACAATTAGATGTACATTATGATAATTGAAGTGAATAATTTTCAAGTGAAAAAAAAACATTTATGTTGGTTTGATTTTAAGATTCTAAGAAATAAAGTGGGATTCACTCCTTATTGTATAAAACTCAAAACTGACATGAAGTACATTTGTCGTAGGCTAATCCAGTAACAATCAAATTTAGTTTCGCTCATGGAATCCCATTTTCCAAGCAATGTCACAGACAACACTATGATAATCTCAGGACACGTCCTGCCCCACTGGCAGAACAGAGGCAGCAGAGGGACCAGCCCCATGGGATACAGTCAAGGGGATGGGTGGGCGGTACTCTGAAAGTGCTCAACATTGATGCCTGTCCCCATGAAGCCTCATGGAATCAGGTTTAACACGGGCACGGAAACATTCTGCTGATTATCAATTACCACATTCCTCGAATTTCCCTGTTTGAACCAAACGTTGAAGCTGGAAAGGATAGAGAATGGACTCTGTGTGGGAGGCTTCAGTGTCCATCACCAGGCCAGGCTCAGCAGCACCACCTGCTGACTGAGCTGGGACATTCCAAAAGTAATTGTCACCAATCTGCCTACCCCACATTTTAAAGACACTGCATCATGTGGTGTGGTACCGCCTCTGTGCGAAATTGGCAGACCTCAAACAGATGTACCAACTTATAACAAGTGTCCATGAAGTTCAGTGGACCATCTGTAGCATTAGAATTATACCTTGGAATGTACGAGAATGAGGGGCGACTTTATTGAAGTGCATAAAATCATGAGGGGCAGAGATAGGATGAATGCTTATAACCGTTTTCCCCAGGAAGGGTGAATTGAAAACTAGAGGGCATATGTTGAAGATGAGATGAAACATTTAGAAAGGACCTGAGGGGTAACTTCTTCACACAGAAAGTGAATGGAATGAGTTGCCAGAGAAAGTGGTTGAGGGAGGTACAATAACAACATTTAAAATTCATTTGAACAGGTACACGGATGGGAAGGGTTTAGAAGGCTATGGAACAAATGTGGGCAATTGGAACTAAACGCATGGTCAGCTTGGAACAGTTTGGGCCGAAGGGCCTGTTTACAAACTGTATAAGTCTATGACTCTAAGATCAGAAAAAAAAACAAGCTGAAATGATGTTCATGGATTGTTGAACAGCCCTCTTCATATACGAGGATGTCTTGTCATAAAAAATGCATCATTGAAAGTGTTTTATCTTTATTTTTCGGAATGATGGGTAACTGAGGACACCATTGTGGAACTGGGTAAGTAATCCCGAGTAAAAGGACTGTAGGTGTTTGTAATCAGAAACCAAAACAGAAGCTGAGGTGGATAAAATCGAGAGTATCAAGTTCCTGGGAGTAACGATAACCAACAATCTGTCCTGGACCACCCACGGAAATGGGAGGGTCACAGAGGCACAATAATGCCCCTTCGTCCTCAGGATGCCTGGGAAATTGGGCATATCCACCAACCTTTTCAGATTCACCACAGAAAGCATTCCATCTGGGAGCAACATGACTTATTCCGGAAACTACTCCACCCAGGACTGTAAGGAAGTTGTGAACAAGGCCCAGGCCATCACACAAGCCAACCTCCTATCCATTGACTGCATCTGGAATTTCTGTTCCTGGAAAAACAGCCAATATCATCAAATATCGTTCCTATCCCGGATATAATTTCTTCCACTCTATTCCACCAGACAGAAGATGCAAAAATTTAATTCCACGTACCAACAGGTTCAAGACCAGCAGCTTCCCTGTTGTTATTAGACTGTGAATGGAATTCTCAAATTTTAAATCTAATGTTGATATTGCTTTTGTAAACTCCTGTGTTGATGTAACTTTGTCTGCCTCACTCTGTTCAACCACCCTGTTATCTCTATGTCCTTGTATGTTATCATTTGCTTGTACCGATCACAAAGCAAAACTTCTCACTCCACTCACGCAATTGTGCCATTAACAAATCAAATCAAATCAACTTGCTGTAAAAAAAACTCATGGTCTGACACCGTGTTTGGAGAGAAAGCAGAGTTAATGTTACTGATCCAGTTCTGAGAAAGACACTGGAGATGAAAGATTAACTCAGATTTTCCTCTCCCGATGCTGCCAGACCTGCTGAGGGTAACGAGGTTGCACCTTTAAAAAGGTGATGTTGTCCTTGGGTTCTTTTTCAGACACATCATAAAAGACTCAGACTATGAACAGTGTAATTTGAAGGGTTTTAGGACCAGTTTGATCACAGCTAAGAGAGACTGCCTCATGAAACAGGCTTTCGATTTTTGAAAGAAAAACCCTTGTGCAATGAAGGGGAGAAGCCAGTTCTCACAGCACAGCCTCACTCTGGTTTGGTTTGGATTTCAGCACCAGTATTTTGAAGCTGCTGGACCCACAGAAGCAGGTCCTGGCTGGCCCTCCCTCTCAGATTCGCTCCTGCAAGACCCTGGATTTGATTTTCCCTTTTGTGCCAAGGTATTTGTGGGGTTTGTTGCAAGTATTGGAACAGCATGGTTAAGTTGGGAGAATCTGTTTGGCTTTCGAATATGTTAAGTTATTTTGTATTCTGTTCTGTGATTCATTCAGAATTCTTGCAAATCAATTATACTTTATTTCAAACTAAGCTGTATCTCCCTGGAATATTCACTTTACACCGGCTTAAATCAGCTAGCAAAGTGAGGGTCTGTACTACCTTCTTGAAATGTTTGGAGGGCTCTGGCCATTTCCATTGAAGAGTGGAGGCTCATCTCGGAATTGTTCAATAGTTCCGATTTGGGATGAGGGTTGTTGGTCTTGAAGGCAACGGGTGTTAAGTGTTCGTATCTTATATTCTGGGTGTTAGAATTGGTTGGTTTAAACAGTGCTCAAGATAGCAATGGCTCTTTCAGTCACCAACAGTTTCTTGGGGTGGAAGAGGTGACCTTGGGGGTTTTGCAAAAAATGATTAAGACCAAACTTCTGGAATTAGCAGACATGCTGGGGTTGGAGCAACCACCTTCTCTGAGGAAAGGAGAGATAATTACAGCAGTATCTCAGCATTTACATTTGCTGGAAACAGCATCAGAATCTTCAGAGATGGCTAAAAATCAACTGAAAATGAAGCAGTTGATTTAGAGACAAGAGGTATGGCAAGGTCAGCTGAAAGGAAATGGTTTGAATTATGTTTGAAAGCAGAGGAAAGAGTAAAAGAATGAAGTGCTTTAACAGAACAAAAAGGAAAAGAGAAATGAGAGAAGAGAAAGAAAAAAGGGAAGAGAGAGAAAAGTCGAGTCGGGAAAGGAAACGCAGAAAGAGAGGACGTTCAAACTTCAGAAATTAGCACTGAGACAGAAAGTCAGCTTAAACGATCGGAGATGAAGATAGAAGGTAAAGTTAGTGAGGATGAGCAAACACATGAGTGTCAAAGGCCTGGTGAGAAATTGTTTAAATATATTCATCATTGTCTAAATGTGATGAGAAGGATGTGGAAGCCTTTTTCGTCTCATTTGAAAAGGTGGCGAAACATATGTAGTGGCCAGTGACCATGTGGGTTCAATTTATTCAAATAAAATTTCCAGGTCGGACTGGTGAGGTTTTCACCATGCTATCAGAGGAGGTATCTGAGACGTATGAAGAGGTAAATAAAGCCACATTAAGAGCATATAAAAACTTGTGCCAGCAAACTACATACAATGTTTTAGGAATCTAATGAGGGACTCTGGACAAATCTCCATTGAGTTTGAAAGGAACAAACAATGTCATTTTGATAGTTGGATACGGGCATTAAAAACGTAGTAAGTCGAGAAAGACAATTATTTTGGAGGAGTTCACTACTTCCTGAAGTAATAAGAACTCACATGGAAGAGCAGAGAGTTAAAATGGCAAGATGAGCAGCTGAAATGGCTGATGATTATGAGTTGTCCATAAATTAAATTTTGGCTTCCAGAATCAGTTTCAATCAATGTGGGATAGAAACTGGGGAAAAGAGAAATTCGCACGTGGATAGGGAAATGTAGAGCTCAGTAAAGATCACAAAGATAACTTACACTGGATAAAAAGGAAACCCTAGTAGGGATAGAGAAGTTAATAGGTTCTGGTGCTTTCACTGAAATGAAGTAGGCCACAGGAAATCCCGGTGCTGGTGGTTCGGGAAAGCACTGGGAAGCCAGATGTAGGCAAACAGGATCAGCAGTGAACTTAGTTGGAGTGTTAATGGAAAGCACAGTGGAGGCTAAAAAGCTGCACGAGAATGTACAAGCTGCTCAGAGGTTGATTAAGGAGGAAGTGCCAGATCTTCTTTAACCACATACCTGTGAGGGTAAACTTTATTTTCATAGGCCAGGAGCTGTAGGTAAAAAGGTTACAATATTAAAAGACACAGGATCCTCTCAATCTGTGATGTTGAAAGATGAGGAGATATGTACTTCTGAAGGACTATTGCCAGAAAAGTTACTAGTAACGAGAATTCACGGTGAGACAAAAAGCACTCAATTATGTAAAGTGAGTTTCGGGTATACAGAGAAGAGTGGAGAAGTCACGGTCAAGGTGCTGGCTCTCAGTTCCACGAATAAAATTTGTCCTTGCTAATGATATAACTGATTCACCAGTATTATGGTAGAAAAGCTGTTGAAAAATCAGGCAAGTGAATTGTTGCAGGACACTATCCTGGAATGTTTCCTGACTGTGTGGTAACAGGGTCACAAAGTCACCAGTTGACACACAAGAGATCAATGTGTACAGATAAGAAAGTTGAAGTGGATTTAGCAGAGATCCTGTTTGACCTGATGGTTGAGACAAACCAGGAGCAAATAAAAGGCAATGCAATCTTCTTTAGGTCAGATAAATTATCTTGAGTTACAGCAAAAAGATGAAAATCGAAAGCAGTTGTATCTAAAGACATACCATAAAAAGGAGTCTGGGTGTATCCCTGAATGCTATTACCTTAAAACTCGTGTCTTAATGAGGTGATGGGCAACATCACATATTCAGGCAGAGGGAAAATGGGCAAAGTTTAATCAAATCGCATTGCCAGTGGCTTGTGGGAAGGAGGTGTTGCAATTGGACCATGAGCTACCATTTGGGGGTCAATTAGGGGTCAGGAAAACACAGGCTAAAATACAAAAACATTTTAACTGGCCTGGACTGCACAAGGATGTTGAGGGTGTAGCTTTGTTCGCTGAGCTGTAGGTTTGATATCCAAACGTTTCATTACCTGGCTAGATAACATCTTCAGTGGGGACCGTCAAGTGAAGCGAAGCTGCAGTCTCCTGCTTTCTATTTATATCTTTCTCCTGGATGGGTACCTGGGGCTTGTGGTGATGTCGTTTCCTGTTCGTTTTCTGAGGGCTTGATAGATAGATCTGGATCTATGTGTTTGTTTATGGTTGGAGTGCCAGGCCTCTAGAAATTCTCTGGCATGTCTTTGCTTAGCCTGCCCCAGGATAGATGTGTTTTCCTAGTCGAAATGGTGTTTTTCTTTGAATCCGTGTCTAGGGCTACGAGGGAGAGAGGGTCGTGTCTTTTTGTGGCTAGCTGGTGTTCGTGTATCCTGTGGCTAGCTTTCTTCCTATTTGCCCTATATAGTGTTGATGGCAGTCCTTGCATGGAACTTTGCAGA
Organism: Hemiscyllium ocellatum; assembly: GCF_020745735.1. Taxonomy (NCBI): domain Eukaryota; kingdom Metazoa; phylum Chordata; class Chondrichthyes; order Orectolobiformes; family Hemiscylliidae; genus Hemiscyllium; species Hemiscyllium ocellatum. Next base: position 29,215,621 of record NC_083440.1, on the reverse strand, counting down.
TGACGTTGGTTTTGTCCATGGGTTGTACTGGGTCTTCAAAGTTTGTTAATTTTTGTTTGAGAGTGTTGGAGGGGGTGTGTGCTACTAGGATTCCGAGGAGTCTTAGTAGTCCGGCTGTCGTTTCTGAAACTTATTTGATGTATGGTAAGGTGGTTAGAGTTTCTGGCTGTGTTTGGTCTGCGTGTCGTGATTTGTTCTTGAGGAATCTGCACACTGTATCTTTTGAGTATCTGTTCTTCTTCAATACATTGTATAGGTGGTTCGCCTCTGTTTTCCGACACACACTAACAAAGCTGCATCAGAACACTATTCCAACGAGCCACCACACACTTCAGCACAGCCGTTGTTGCTGAGCTCTTTGCCCTTACCCGCGCACGTATCCTTGTCACGGGAAAATTGGTTAATATTTACATTGATTCCTGTTGTGCCTTTTGGGTGGTCCATGATTTTGGTACTCTCTGGAAAAACAGTGAATTTATTACCTGATCCTGTAAACGTATTCGCCATGTGACTCTGATCAACAAACGATTGCAGACAGTGCTTTACCCTGCACTGGTCACGGGTGTCAAATGTGAAGTGCATTATACCTCCAGGCACAAGGTATCCCACAGTCACACTGCTGCAGATACTGCCGCCGATGAGGCACTGTCATGGTCCCCTCCTTCGTTAAGATACATGTTCTCTCCACTATCGACCTTCCAGCAGCTCTCCAGGTACAGAACAAAGCTGCAGAGGTACAGTGCAACTTCTGCGCTTGTGCTGGATGCTCCCCTGACGTCTCTGGTCTTTGGCAGCATCCAGAAGGCGGGTTGGTCTGTCCACGTACTCTCCTCCATGCGCATGGGCGGGGGCATGTAGGAAAAGGAGGGATGCTACAACACATTGCGTAACAATGTGTTGCTCCCGGTATGTCTACTATCTTCAAATAAATATCTGAAACCTGCCTTATTTGTCAAAATACACTCAAAGAAGAACATATGTATATTTTGATCATCTACCTATCGCTGAAGAGCCATTTGTTAACTAGCAGACTCATTTTGTCCCTATGGCCCCCTCAGGAGGGTTTAAATACATTATGGTCACAGTAGAAACGTTTTCTCGATGGATACAGGCTTTTTTCACGAGAAGAGATTATGCCCGATCATTAAAAAAACATCTTAAGAAAGATATAATCCCCTGACTTGGAATACTGGGACAAATGAAGAGTGACAGTGGTTCTTACTTTACTGCGAAAATAACAACAGCACTGTGCGCAGTATTGGGATTCGTGTGTAAGAATCATATCCCCTATCAAATGCAGTCTTCGAGAACAGTGGAATGAACTAAAAGGATACTAAAAATTACCCTTGCAAAGACTTGCCACAAAATTAAACTAAAGTGGCCAGAGCCTTGCCATTACCCTGTACACCCTTTAAAACCAGGTTAATAGATCCGCTGGTCTAACCCCGGTTGAAACTCGAATGCGAAATTCCATGACTACTGGTGCATGACACCCGCTTCCACATCGGAAATAGCTCTGATGTGGTTTGATAAGAAATCTCTGCAATACGCCCAAACCCTGAGTGAAGCAGACCAGACCAATCATTCAAAGGTAATAGAGGACGCACCAAAACCCCTTGTGTCACACACACACACCCTTTAGGCCTCGTGATTTAGTGAATGTTTAGTCTCTGAACACAGGCTCTCTCTCTATCCTAGGTGGAAGGGACCATATCAAGTGTTACTGATAACCGGAACTGCTGTTGAATTGGAATGATCTAGGGAGTGGGTGCACATGGCCAACTGAAAAATACATGCGCCCACCAACTCGGCAGCTACTGAAGTGAATGATGAGAACTCTCTGGGTGTAATTTTGGGGACTCCTCAGGCCGCAAACGACTGAAATTAGAGAGGTATGGACTTGTGATGGCTGTGCCAAAACAACACCATTTGCTTCACAGGACATGGGAATGTATCGACTGACATTTATGTGCGATATAGTCAGTGTTTTTTTCATTTTTCCCTGGATTTAAACCATCCAATATTTGACAAGCCAACGTCAGTTTTCATTTTATTGTTCTCATGTCCTTCTTAAGATGTTAGGCTCCCTGTGGAAACAACTGACTCCCAAATTGTGGAGGGGTGGAGATTCCAGATGAACCTCCCACAACGGTACTTATTTTATTTGCGATTTTAAGGCCGACCCTTTTCTTACCTCCAATTGGAGTGGGTCGGGTTCTATGAGATATGCATGTAGTGCCTCGCATTAGAGTCTTGTATGAGTTACCTTCAGCACTGAAGCCCGAAAGATCCCTCACCAGATTCCTCACCTGGATTCGGATGTTTACTCCTTCTATTGGAATCTATCTGCATTCCCAAGAATTAAGCACATTGAAAGGAGTATTGGAAAGTGTCGCCAATGATGATGAGTCCCTGACTGAGATCAATGCTGAGATTATCGCAGTTAGAACAGTGGCCCGTCAGAACCACTTGGCTTTGGATTGCCTATAAGCCAAAAGGAGGGTGGCACATTGTGCCGTTTTGTGGCGGGAATGCTGTACCTACATACCAGACAACTCTAAAAATGTCTCCGATTGCCTGCCCCTCTCCTGTGGTTATGTCCGAGCCCGGGTCTCCCTGGAGAAGAAATATGCGGTGTCTACCAACGCCCTCGAGCTGTTCAAGGAGAGGTGGGCACCACAGGAGTGGAGTGTTTTATTTACCCTTCCAACTCTATTGTAATTTAATTCCGGCCTCCCCTTCAACTTTTTAATCACGAAGCATTATCTTTGATGTGAAGGGCACTGCTTGTCACTGGCCACGCTATTGTTTCCTTTCTTCCTGGTGATGAAAATTGAATCATGATTTGTATGCCAGTTGTCATTGATTGTGTCTCACACCTGCACACACACACAACATTGGTGCTTGGGAAATGTCAGCACTACCCCAGTTAGGTGGTAGTGTTGGGAGAAAGAAGCAAAACAGTATCTGATTTGGTGACTTACATTCACATGGCAGTCGAGAAATTGAGCTCGCGCTTTGATTCCTGGTGGTCCTTTGACATTGGATGTCTGGGTAAGTGAGAATTCTCCCTACACATTGGGCGTGTTCCCTTTACTATCACACTCCCAATACTTTGCATCATATGGAGAACTACAAGCTGTTGTTGTGCACAGTTAATTCCTACTACATTTTCTGCACCAAAACAGATGAAATCTTTGACCGGACCATATCCCATGATAGCCCCGACAATGAACAAGCATGTATACGCATGCGCGCTTTTCCAGAAGGATGTGCAAACCCCTCTTTAGGATGCGCCTGTTCCCTTAACTCAGGTGTTGATCTGGAATATCAACAAGGAGGGAATTGTGGATGTAGTAAAAACTTGGCCTACTGCTGCATGATGAGATACTTGACCAATATAAAGATACCTTAGCTTACAGCCCCTCACTTCCCTGAGAAAATGCTGCTGGAGATAAAGAACGAGGCCGTGTAATTATAATTGGACGACATGTAGGGAGTATATCACAGGGTCGTTAGTGGGAGTGCTTCTTGAGCTCATTAGCTTCTCCTTCCTTGAGCAACAAGGCGATAGCTGTTACTGTGCTTATCTTTATCTTGGATTAGTATAAAAGTGTGGAATGTAAACAATGTTGTTGTATCATTGTAGATCTATAGACTGACTTTTCAGCTAGTGAGAGGACAATGTGTGACTGCGTCCCTGTCAATTCATGAACAATAAAGCTTCTTGAACCAAGACTCAAAGTCTCAGACTGAGTAATTTCCTCAACAATAACGTCGGAGGATGAATGGGTTGCTTCTTGTCCAGTTCTGGAATCAAGCAGGGCTATCCACTTTTTTTTGTTTTATTGTTGCACCAGAGGCGAATGAACTACTTTTGTAACTCATGCAAGTGTTTCTGTCATATTACAAATTGGCTATCTATTGCAAACTCTTTTACTGTGATTCCTCAATCCACCATTGCCAATTTATACATCAACCCTTTGATTTTCTCATTCTCAATTTCCATTTTTAAAATTCTAGCATTTTATGGTCATTTCTATCCAATACAACAAGATTGTTCGTTAATACGACCTCATTGTACAACTACCAATCAGAATAGCCTGTTATCAAGTTTCTCTTTCAGTGAGTTAGTCTGTAAAAACATCATACGTAGACTTCAGCAAATTGTCCTCTACATCATTTTGCTAGTTTGGCTTTTCCAAAATATATGTTGGTGAAAGTCAGCCATGATTGTAGTCTTACCCTGTCTATCCACTGCTTAATGCCTCTGTGTCTGTCTCCAGCACTGTTTTGAGTTTTTAGACAAATGCCGCCTTTACTTGGTCGTTCTTGCATTTCCTCCCTCCACCTGCACAGGTTCAGTTGGCAGTTAGAAAGGTTAGCATTCATTTCAAGAGAATAAAAAGAGCAGGGCTGTACTGCAGAAACTGAATTCGACTGTGGTCAAGCTGCATTTGGTATATTGGGGGCTCAAAATCTAAGTAAGGATGCGGTAGCATTGATGGGGAATCCGAAGTTCACAAGAAAGATCCCAAGGATAATATGCTTGTAAAAGGAGCAGTTGAAGAGTTTTTGTCTGTAGTCAATGGAATCTAGAAGGATGAGAGGGGATCTGATTGAAACCTACGGAAAAGGAAGACACCTGTAGTCAGCGCACATGAAGAAGATGTTTCCACGGGAAGGTGAGACACGGATTCATGAGCACAGACTCAGAGTGAAGCGATGATCCAATCAAAATCAGATGAGGAGGAATTTCTTCAGCAACCGAGTGGTGAAACTATGGAACTCTTTGCCGCAGAGGCTTTGAGCATCAAGTCATTGTGTGTATTTAAGAAGGATATCAATAGGTTCTTGATGAGTAAGTAAATCAACGTTTCAGTGGCGCCAAAATGAGAATGGGGTTGAGAAGCGTGTCAGCCATGATGAATGGTGGGGCAGACTCTATGGGCTCAACAGTCTGATCCAACTCCAGTATCTTCTGGTCTTAATTCTGCAAGTTTTCAGGAAGCAGAGATTGATAAAAATGAGAGGAGAGTGGGAGGCTGCAAGGATAGAAATGAGAGTTTTCAAGCGAGGCAACAGTGAAGGAGAGAGCGCCGGCTGGAAATTTGGAGAAAGATGTTTGACGGAAAGAGGAGCCAGAACAACTAGAAATCAGTGAGATGTAAATTTCTTTCAATTTTGCTTATAAGACTGCATTTGTTCCTGATGTACAAAAAGGGGCGAGGCAAGGGAATGCCTGTTTTCAGATAACCACTCGATCCATTATTCAGTTTCAAATGACGGTTGACGCCAGAGATGTGGTAACAAGTGTGGAACTACCGTGTTTATATCGTCTATCTGTTCAAAGGAAATGCATCCATTGTGATCCCATTCTGTAGAAAGCATGATCAGCAGAACAGCATTCTGTGTGGAGAAGTATGTTGGACATTTTAAAGAAAGTGTAATGAATTGCTGCCTTCTTCTTTTCTGTGTTTTTGTATTACTTCAATGCTCTGAGATGTAAGGGGATGAGTTTTCAGTATGCGTTATGATCTTGGGTAGTATAATTCTAAATATTAAATTCTAAAAATTCTAAATGGTGTATCCTTCCAGAAGTCCAGTGCATCAGTGTCATCAAATGCAATAAGTGAGTTTCCAGCAAGAAATGCATCACTTCACCCAAACGGGATTGAGGATCTCGGGGAAAAGAAACTGCATCACTCCACAAAGAGCCCTGCCACTGAATCTGTGATGCATGGCAGGGACGTGTTAGATCCTGAAGGCGAAGATTCTGAAGCACAAAGTTCTTATAGATCTACAAAGTGTTTCTGCTGCTTTTCTCCGTCATTCACAGATTTTCTATTTCACTTGACCAGAATTATTATCTTCCTAACTGAGTTTGATTTCAAGTTTGAAGCTCTCTGACAGGTTCAGCGAAATACTCCACAACAGGAGGAGCATGTCTTCTTAGAAGGGTTGCAGACCCTGTTCTATTTAGAAGTATCAAACTTTTCAACGTTTTTCCATTGCACCAGCTCCAGAAACATCATCAATATTAAAGATGACCAGAGGTCTCCTCCTGTCACATGTTTGTCACCTGAATGAGCACTCGGAGTAACTCAGGGTGCAGCTTTTCAATCTCCTGCCCGACTCCTGCCCGACTCCTGCAATTCTACTATCAGGACCCTGCTGCATTTCCGACTTGTGCAGTTTGTAATGAGGTCCATCAACCGGACATCAGAGAATATTAGCTCCCTGACTGAGGCTAATAATCTGATTCAATCAGGAAAACCTGGCTCTCATAAATAGTTGAATGTCAGGGATATTGAGACACTCAATGCCAGATTCAGTGAGTGGCTACTATCAAAGGCTAAGCATTTGTGAATAAATGGGTAATTGGTGAGATGCTCCTAGTTTCTGAAGTTATTTCATGACAAAACCTTGTTAATGGTACTGCAATCCAGGACCTCTGAGTCTTCACTTTTTACACTCGCACATTCTCGACTCTGACCTCCATCCCCATGTGCTCCCCCCCCCCCCCACCCAAAGTGTTCTGAAGTGATCCAGTGTCCTTCTTGATGCTGGAGGAACACAACAAGCCAGGTAGCTTCAGGAGGTGAAGTCAACCTTTTTTGTGTAACTCTTCTGTCCTGAAGAAGCATTTACCCGAAATGTCGACTTCTGACCTCCTGATGCTACCTGGCTTGTTGTGTCCTTCCAGCCTCCTGCTGGAATATTTGAGATTCCTGCAGCTGTAGTTTTTATGTATCTAATGCTTCTTGATGCTGGATTGCTCCGGTAATATTTCAACCTGGACTTGTTCAAGTCGGTCTGTTCATTCAAAACCAGTCAGTCAGCATTTTTCGGTTTTTTGACTGCCACAATCCTATGTTAGCATGGCATCGACTTTGGCTTCATAAACATTGGAAAGGAAAAAGAGCAGGCACTTGCGAGTCCATTTCCATATGAATGCAGCATATATTCGTGAGGCAGATAGCTGACAGCAAGGGTCCATAGATGACGGATTCAAAGCACACAAATCCGGGATTGTATTCCTCAGATTAGAAAGGATCTGAGAGGAAGGAAAGTTGCCAAGAGAACAACGAACACTTTTGGGACTTGATGGACAGAAAGTCCTCTTGTTGCAGTGTGATCTACGATGAAGGTAATCATCTATAAATTTAAAAATGGCCTAAAATTCTTTCAAAACTGAAGATAAAAAACAAAGCATCAAGTTTCTCAGCATTTTTACTGCGCAGGTTATTTGCTGCTCACCAACTTACGAACATGCCCTTTCCCTTTTCAATGCTTCTATGTCCTTCTTGGATGTTACTGTCCCTCCTCACATTGTGTCATCAGCAAATGTAACAGTTGTATTGATTATCTCAGTCAATGATAGAGTTTATGAGTAGCTGTGTCTTGAGTAATGGTCCTTGCGGTGCCCAATGGTGCCAGCCTGATAAACTCAAACATACTTGCTTAATACTACCGTTTCCTTTCTGTCCATTATCATTACTCACATGAAGTCCAATTTCTCCATCATTGTCTGAGGCACAGACAATGCAATGGCTCCCGCAGGAATTTACAATTCTGCATCATTGTGTGTGAAAGTACGTCCCTGGCCTTCCTCCTGCATCACTCTTCAAACGATTCCATTCCATTATCAATCAGCTGTGTTAGGTTTCTTCACTATACATCGTGTAAAAACAATGACTGCAGATGCTGGAAACCAGATTCTGGATTAGTGGTGCTGGAATAGCACCGCAGTTCAGGCAGCATCCAAGGTGCAGCGAAATCGATGTTTCGGGCTACTAATATCACTTATTGCACCCGTTTCTCCCGATGCATTCTCCTCTACATTGGGAAGACTGGGTGCCTCCTCGCAGAGTACTTTAGGGAACATCTCCGGGACACTCGCACCAATCAACCATACAGCCCCATGGCCCAAATTTTAACTCCCCCTTCCACTCTGCCGAGGACATGGAGGTCCTGGGCCTCCTTCACCGCTGCTCCCTCAGCATCAGACGCCTGGAGGAAGAACGCCTCATCTTCCATCTCAGAACATTTCAAACCCAGGGCATCAATGTAGACTTCAACAGTTTCCTCATTTCCCCTTCCCGTACCTCACCCTAGTTCCAAACTTCCAGCTCAGCACTGTCCCCATGACTTGTTCGGACGTGACCTACCTGCCTATCTCCTTTTCCACCATTCCACTCCGCCCTCTACTCCCTGACCTATCACCTTCATCCCCTGCTGCACTCACACATTGTACTCTATGCTACTTTCTTTCCACCCCCACCATCCTCTCGCTTGTCTCTCCACGCTTCAGGCTCACTGCCTTTATTCCAGATGAAGGGTTTTTGCCCGAAACGTCGATTTCGCTGCACCTTGGATGCTGCCTGAATTGCTGTGCTCTTCCGACACCACTAATCCACATTCTTCAATATACATGTCCAGTACACTGAAAATAAAGGAGAATGACTCACTCTCATTTGCTGACCTGCAGCTGTTATGTGTCCCAGAATCAGCCTCTCTCTGCATGGCCAGTACACGACAGGCGAAAGAGAAGGAATCATTCCTATTTGCTGCTGTATCGTTTCATGTGTGTCTCAGAGTCAGCTGTGAAACAATTCTAGGACGGTTTCATCCTGGTCGGACCATCTGTATTGATTAAGGTTCATTTAATTCTTGAGGATATTTTTCACTGAGTTATTTAGTTTGTTTAAAGGTTTGTCCTAATTTGAGAAGTTGTAAATCATAGAACATTACAGCGCAGTACAGGCCCTCGATGTTGCTTTGGAGTAGGTGCAAAGAAGGTTTACAAGGATGCTGTCTGGACTGGTGGGCTATCCTTATGAAGAAAGGTTGAATAAACTCAGACTGTTCTCTCTGGCGAGAAGCCGGAAGAGAGGAGACCTGATCGAGGTATACCAGATAATGAGAGGAGTAAATAGAGTCAATACCCAGATACTTTTCCTCAGGGTAGGATTGATAAGGGTTCATAGTTTTAAGATATTAGGAGAAACGTACAGAGGAGACATCAGAGGTAGATTCTTTACGCAGAGAGTTGTGAACGCATGGAATGCGTTGCCAGCTATGGTGGTGGAAGGAGAGTCATTAAGGTATTTAAGCAACTGCTGGACATTCACATGGATAGCAGTGAGTTGAGGGGAGCGTAGGTTCAGTTATTATATTTTACGTTAGGATTAAACTGCGGCACAACATCGTGGGCCAAACGTCCTGTTCTGTGCTGTACTTTTCTATGCTCTATGTTCTATGTTCATTAGCAAATGGTCAAAATCCAAATAAATAAAATGCAATTTCAATGTGGGAAGGATACTTTTTGGGAATCAGTGCTGACATGGATGCATTTCCAATATTTTTTATTGACCGATTGAAATTTGCATCACCCAGTAAATCTCAGTTCTCAAAATGTCACAGAGGGAATTAAATCACTGTCATCACCTGTTTGTTTAATTTCTCGAAACAAACAATTGAACCACAATGTCATTCTCCCTAGGTAATGCCAAAAGGTATAAATGAAAGCCTTTGTGGAAATATCAACATGCCATTTAGTACAGAGACAAACTGCCTGTACAAAGGGATTTGTGTGGAAATGCATCTTCCCATTCAGCAAGTGCAGAGAATATTTTACACGACCCTTCCGATTGTAGCAACTCCTGGTAAGTGTCTTACGCCATTGAATGTGTGTGAATGTCTCTCAGGATTCTTTGCAGTTTGATTCTGCCACTTACAATGAGACATGGGCATTTTGTGGCCCACCCTCACACAGAAGCAGGTGATCAGTGATTTCATCTCAGGTTGCAGTTCTCTGTGGAATTCCATCATCGCAAACTCCACAGGAATTGCCACAGAAGTGGGACTTTCAGCGATGAAATGCTTCTCCCTTTTCAATCTTCTGGAAATCTCCATTTTAATCAGAAACTGCAGAGATTTTCCAAGGAATTAAGTAAAACATTCACGTTGGATGCATGTGATCTAAACTATGGGACTTTTCAGTAGAAAGTGCAATAACATTTAGAATGTGTTTGAATCTGGTTTTTGAGTAAATACCGGCTGGCCTTCTCTGAGTATCTTAAGTTAATAGATAATTAGCAGGTGTTTAATTAACCACGGCAATTTAAAAAAAGAATCATTTCGAAGTTGAATGAAGATTGAATGGCTTTGTGCACGAATAAACATTCACTTGTTTTCGAAATTTTGCCACCCTGTCTCATACTAATGAAGTCGCAAAGATGTGATAGAGAAGTCAACTGAGGAACCTTTTTACTTTCACTTTCAATCTTGTCTCATTCCTTTGGTACTTGTTCGACCTTGGAACTGGGTGGATGTAAAGATCTGTGTTCGTGAGAAGGGAATGATTGATTTACCAAATTGGATGAGGGAAATATTTGTGTTCATTCCAGACCAGAGGGTTTAGGACTGAAGAGATAGTTAAAGCTGAATCCACTGAAGCTTAGTTGTATGTTAATTCCAGGAAGAATTTAATAGCTCTAATTTAAAGATGGAAGCCGCAAGTAATTTCACCCAATGTTAGAAACAGGGATTACGGGGGAAAGTGTGAGGTCATGCACATTCTTAGGAAGGATAGAGACAGAATATTTTCAAAATCTGGAGAAAATTCAGAAACAAAAGTGCAAATGGACTTCAAATTCTTCGTCAAGATTTCTCTTAAGGTAAACTTGTGGGTTGAGTTGTAGTTCAGAAGGTAAATACAATGCTGTCATACAAATCGAGGGGACTAGAAAATAAAAGCAGTGATGTACTTCTGCGGCTTGAAAAACCCTGGTCAGCCCACATTTAGCATACTGTGAGTAATCTGTGTCCCAGTTCTTAGGATGGATATATTAGCCCTGAAGCGGGTCCAGAGGAGGTTTACAAAGGTGAGCCTAGGAATGAAATGGTTAATGTGGAAAAAGTTTGAGGACTCTGGGACAATATTCATTGGAGTTTAGAAGGCTGACTGGGTATCTAATTGATCACTGAATGCCCTGTACGAAGTGGGCGTCGAGAAGATTTTCAATTGGCAGGACAGACTAGGACCTGAGGGAATAGCCTTCCAGTAAAGGGAAGATTCTTTAGAATGGAGACAAGGACATACAGCTGGAGATCACTTAGTTAAAACAAGAACAAATAAGGTTGTGATCCATCAAGCTGCAGAGCCATAGAGATATACAGCATGGAAACAGACCCTTCAGTCCAACCTGTCCATGTCGATCAGATATTCCAACCCAATCTCGTCCCACCTGCCAGCACCCGGCCCGTTTCCCTCCATACACTTCCTATTCATATACCATCCAAATACCTCTTAAATATTACAATTGTACCAGCCTCCATCACATCCTCTGGCAGCTCATTCCATATACGTACCGCCCTCTGCATGAAAAAGTTGTCCCTTAGGGCTGTTTTATATCTTTCCTCTCTCACACTTAACCTATGCCCTCTAGTTCTGAACTCCTCGACCCCACGGAAAAGACTTTGTCTGTTTATCGTATCCATGGCCCTCATAATTTTCTAAACCTCTATAAGATCACCCCTCAGCCTCTGACGCTCCAAGGAAAACAGCCCCAGCCTGTTCAGCCTCTCCCTGTAGCTCAAATCCTCCAACTCTAGCAACATTCTTGTAAATCTTTTCAGGACCCTTTGAAATTTCACAATATCTTTCCGATAGGAAGGAGACAAGACTTGCAGGCAACATTCCAACAGTGGCCGACCAATGTCCTCTACACCCGCCAGATGACATCCCAACTACTGTACTCAATACTCTGACCAATAAAGAAAAGCATATCAAACGCTTTCTTCACTATCCTGTGAGATCTAACTTGCTCTGCAATTACATGAGGTGATTTCAGGGTTGACCCATTGTATAATTCTTGAGTAACTGATTAATTGATCCCGCACTTCAATCAGAGTGAACTCCTCCAGATCAATGGCCTGCCATAAATCCCGACCAGATATTCTCACTGGGATGCAATTCCATATCAGGTCTCCCAAAATTATTGCCTGCTCACCCTGCACCTGACCTAAAACTGATTTGCACCCCCCCCACCCCCGCCAAACATGCAACACTGGAATGACATACGATACTGTGTAGCTCACAGTTGCAGGTTTCTCTACAGTTCTCGTCACCGTCTAACGGCGAGGAAAGAATTGTACTGGAAGAAAATACATAGGAGATTGACAGGAATGTTCCCAGTACAAGGAAATTGCTGCTTCATTGAGGGAAGGTGAATAGGATTTGGGTTGTTTCTTTTCGAACAGAGGAGGCTGAGGCTGCCAATGAGACATGTGCATGGAATAACAAAGCTATTGGACAGAGACCTATCACCGCGAATGGAGAGAGCGGTTCACTAGAACCCCTCTCTCCAAAAGGTTGTGTTGTGATTTGAATTCGCTGCTCAATTTGGAGAGCTGAGATGCCAACTTACAAATTATTTCATGGGAGCCAGCATCTGGAACTGAAGTGAAGGAACATTCAAGGCTGTAGAGCAGCTGCTGGAAAGGAGGATAATAACAGGTATCTGATGCAGATATGATGGGCTGAATGATCTCTTTCCCTGTCATAACTTTCCTGTCATTCTGTGGGAAAGATAAAAGCTGAGAATTGTTCAAGTGAATTCCCCATGGCTATGGGCACCTGGAGAAATGCTTTAACTTCATAATTTTTATAATCCACAAAGCAATTGTTCACGGGAAGCAAAACATAACCTACGTTTAGAACATGAGAATTTATGAATTGTATGATTAGATATCTACTACTTACCTTGTTTAACCATTCGCATTATAAAATATTCCTTTTTAAAGAATTGTTGTGAAATCATGTTGTCTCGTTCTCTGTATGAACTGATGGGTATTTCGATTATCAGTTTTAATGTTAATAGCCATCAGCAAGATTAGAATACAGTAGAGAGAAAGATAAAGGCTAATTCTTATTATATAATATTTTGTTACACAAAGTCTGGAGCAGCGCCAATCAGAAATAACGCTCTTGAAATGGCTCTTTAATTTTGCATTATGTACGTTATTCATAAAATATCAACAGTCACATTCCGAAAGAATTTGATTAAGAATGCAGAGAATGAAATAAAAGCAACATATTTCCCTATTTGTGTTTTCTTTTCTTTGCTGAGTCAATGCACATGCCAAATTATAACTCTTGCTAAATACCACAAGGAATTGTTGCCTTTCCAAACCATGAGTACCTTAGTGAGTTAACAGATCCTCAGTTTATCATGACAGAGAGCTTTAGCCCTTAATAATGAAATTTGTTTTTTCATCTTTTTCCAATCATTCACCGGCAAGCAATTGAATGTTCTTTAGTGCATCAAGGCATGTTTTGCTGGAATAGGTGATCAGAACCACACCAAGCTGCTCAGTGCTTTCTAACAAATATTCCACAGTAGATAAATATCAAAACTTTGTAATTCAATTCTTTTCAGGAATTAAACCTTATCTTTCGTTGGCAATGATATGGTCTTGTATGGGGAGAAAACAAAGTTAACGTTTTGAGGCCAGAGACACTTCTTCAGAAGAATCTGTTTTGATGAAACGTGATTCTGAAAAAGGAATATGAACTCAGTTTCTCTTTCCACAGATGTGGTTTTATCTGTTGATTTTCTCCAGGCAGTTGTGTTTTGGTTCAATGTTTCAGTATTCACAGCTCTTTGATTTAATTCATTATGACGTTTGACTTCCGAAACTGCCTCCCAGAAATAATCTTTCGTGTAATGGAAGCCTACCATGCAGAAGACGTCCACCCAGCTTCTGATATTAAACTGGAACTGAATATACACTTGGGAAAGTGAGGACTCAAGATGCTGGAGATCAGAGCTGAAAAATGTGTTGCTGGAAATGCGCATCAGGTCAGGCATTATCAAAGGAGCAGGAGAATCGCCGTTTCGGGCATAAGCCCTCCTTCAGGAATGAGGAGGGTGTGCCAAGCAGGCTAAGATAAAAGGTAGAGAGGAGGAACTTGTGGGAGGGGCGTTGGGAATGCGATAGGTGGAAGGAGGTTAAACTGAGGGTGAAAATCCAGAGAGGGGATGGGCGGACAGATCTGGAAGAAGATTGCAGGTCAGGAAGGTGGTGCTGAGTTCAAGGGTTTGGACTGAAAACTGTGGGGGGAGGGGAAATGAGGAAACTGGATAAATCCGCATTCATCACTTGTGGTTGGAGGGTTCCTAGGTTGAAGATGAGGCGCTCTTCTTCCAGGCATCGTGTTGCCATGGTCTGGCGATGGAGGAGGCCAAGGACCTGCACTTCAACGCTTTAACGTTAACATTTTAACTCCCCCTCCCACTCCATCACGGACATGCAGAACTCAGCACCGCCTCCTTTACCTGCAATCTTCTTTCAGACCTCTCCACCCCCATCCCTTCTCTGGCCTATCACCCTCACCTTAACCTCCTTCCACCTATTGCATTCCCAACGCCCCTCCCCCAAGTCCCTCCTCCATACCTTTTATCTTAGCCTGCTTGGCACACTCTCCTCATTCCTGAAGAAGGGCTTATACCCGAAGCATCGATTCTCCTGCTCCTTTGATGCTGCCTGACCGCCTGCGTTCTTCCAGCAACAATTTTTTCAGCATTAAATATACCCTAGTCCCACCTCCCCGATCTGGCTTCAGAGCCTCGAATGCTAGGAAGTGAAGAGTTTGTGATGTTTTGCGCCTCAACTATGCTCTCAAGCAGTCCATTCCTGATGCCGACCACTCTGAGAAAACACCTTTTTTCTCAAATCGCATTTAACCATCCCGCCTTTCACCTTCCAAATAATGTCATCTTGATGTCATGTAAATTCCCTGAGCTGACATAGTTAAAACCAGGAGTGTGCAGCTTCGAAATGAGTCAGAAACAGAGCTGTCCTTTTTAGTTTAGTGCTCTGATCCATCCCAACCGACCCATTTATGTACAAAGATCGTATATTGTTATCTGGGCAGATGTGGATAGTATTTGTTCAATAATCTCTAATTCCATTTTTTACCTTATGTCTCTTATAGTCAATATAGCACTAATTCTGGTTCTCGCACAAGGAAAATGTGGTCTTTCTAACTGTACCCTTCGCTGCCTGATTGCCATGGCAACAGCAGACCTACTGTTCATTGTCACTAACATCATACTGAGGCGACTCACTATGTATTACTTCCCAAGGTGTTTCCTGGACCTTACCCCTGTGTGCAGTGCTCTCTTTGTCCTGGTTCGTGCAACCACAGACTGTTCCGTCTGGTTTACTGTCCTTTTCTCCTTTGATTGTTTCGTGGCCATTTGCTGCCTAAAAATGGAGAGAAAATATTGGACAGAGGAAGCTTTGGCTGTGGCTGTAGGTACGACTGGCGTTCTACTCTTTACAAAAAACCTTCCGTTCTATTTTCGGTTTCGACCTGGGGAAATCATTGACAATGTTCCATGGTATTGCAGGATAAAGTCAAACTACTTCACTGATCCCAGATGGAGGGTATTTCAGTTGTTTGACAATATTTTAACCCCGTTCATCGCGTTCGTGCTAATTCTGTTGATGAACTCTCTGACGGTCAGGCATATTTTAATGGCCAGCCGAGTCCGGAAGACACTGAAGGGGCAGAGCAAGGGAGAGAATCACAAAGATGCAGAGATGGAGAATCGGAGGAAGTCTGTGATTTCCCTCTTCACCATTTCCTTCAGCTTTATGTTTCTTTGGTTTGTGTATGGTCTCAACTTCTTATACGTTAAGATAAATGGAACAACTCTTGGACAAGACAATACTTTGCCATACATCGGATATATGATCAGGGATTTAAGCTGCGGCACAAACACATTATTTTATGCAGTGACTCTGTCCAAATTTAGAGAGAAGATCAGAAATGCACTGCAGCAATTGATCTCGTACATTGTTAACTTAAAGACTGCAAAGCAACAAAATGCAGTGCAGTGTCAAACATCGTGTTTCCAGTTCAGCAACTTCATACAGACAGGCAGGAATCTATCAGCAGAATCATATGGCTCTGAGCAAAGCACCCAGCCGTGGATGGGGAGGACGGAAGCAGGATGCATCGCCATTCATCATGCTCAGGAACACCCTGCTATCCACTGATGTATCCATGGAAACACAGACAATTAGCAGGAGGAGATCATTCGGCCCTTTGGAACTGGTCTACGTGCCGTTCAATTAAACCATCAGATCCACATTCCCATCTCCCCCAGATGACTAACCTTCTCCCCTAATCTGAAAAAAAATCTACTGGCTTCCACCTTCAACAATATTGAAGCCATGAGAGTGACAGCAGGTAAAAAGACAAAAGGTAACTGTTCGGGGTGATGTAAGACATAAAGAGACTGGAGGAATCATAGAATCCCTACAGTGAGGAAACAGGCCATTGCCGACTCTCCAAAGAGCATCCTACCCAGGCTCACCCCTCTGCCCTATCCCTGTAACCCTGCATTTCCCGTGGCCAGTTCATCTATCGTGCCCATCTGTGAACAGTGGGAGGAAACCCACGTACTTACGGGGAAAATGTGCATGGAGTTTACACGTTCGCCCCGTGTCTGCGTGGGTTTCCTCCAGGTGCAGCGGGTTCCTGCAACAGTCTAAAGACGTGCAGGTTAGGTGAATTGGCTATTCTAAATTGCCCATAGTGTAAGGTGCTTTAGTCAGGGTAAATGTAGAGGAATGGGTCTGGGTGGGTGGCTCTTCGGAGGGTCGGTGTGCTCTTTTTGGGCCGAAGGGCTTGTTTCTACGCTGTAGGGAATCTAATCTAAACTCCACACGGGCAGTCATGCAAGGCCAGAATTAATCCCAGAGGGAGCTGTGATACAGCAGTGCAAACCACTGAGACCCCGTGATAAGAAATAATCGGTTCGCTGTGAGTAATCTGTTCCACTGGAACATCGTGTCTTCACAGACTGCTTTATGGATCCGTGTTAATGATCTGCTATTGGATTCGCTGTGCTTCCCCTGAGGGGAGGATGTTCGGAGCAGGAACAGTCCTGGATAATGACGATTGTGAGACTCTCCATGCTCAGCTGGCAATAAAAGACTCCGTGTGCTGGTGATTTACTCTTCTGAACTGATCACTATTTCATGCACCTCTGCTTATTTTTGAAAATGTTTCTTTAACTCAACTCTTGTATAATCCCATCCAGTCTAGAGTTGGCCACCACTGTTTCCCGGGCCATCCAGTCTAGGGCCGGTCACTGCTGTTTCCCGGGCCATCCAGTCTAGTGCTGGTCACCAGTGTTTCGTGTGCCACCAGTCTAGAGTTGGTCACTGCTGTTGCATGGGCCAACCAGTCTAGGGTTGGTCACCGCTGTTTCCCAAGCCATCCGGTATAGGGCTGGTCATCGTTGTTTACTAGGCCATTCAGTCTATGGTTGGTCACAATTGCCTGAGCCCCATGAAGCGGAGAACTACCTGAGACTGTCCAGCAGAACACAATTTCGAGATTCAAAATGGCAGGTTCAAGTCGTACTTATGCAGGTGGGAATGGCTGCCTTAGGGTCGAATATTCCAACTCCGACTACGACCCCATCCCCCTTCAGGCACCGAACTAAAGGCCTGGGGTAAAGGCCTATTCCCCCACCCCCCAAGCCTGACCATTGACGCCTGCAGTGAGGCTAATGCTGGTATGGTCAGCCCACTGGCTATCATCACTGTGGCCCACATATATGGGAAGTCCATGTTTCTCCTTAAGACTAAGCAAGCGCTCCACATGGCCATGCAGAATGTTTTCGCTATGGTCGGGACATTTCTTCTCCATCGACCCGCTGGAGGTCAAGGTCCAAAAGGTTGTGATCTCTATAGTCTTGCTCTTTATTGGCAGTGAGCTCCTCCTCCCCAATATCTAAACTCTGGTGGAAATGCGGTCGATCGTGCTGGTTCTCCTGCTCGGTCTGAAAGACCCTGCCCTCAGACACGTGTACTCCTTGTGGTGCCAGGTGTTCACCAGCCAGTTCTGGGAGGAGGTCACTGAGGGTTCATTCACCGTGTTCAGCGACGGTGCGGCCAACCATGCATTCTGGACAGTGCACGGCATATGGTGCCAAAAGGGCTGCAGGTGGGACAGGTTACAAAGCATTGTCCCACCTAGAAGGCTGCCCTGCCCACACAGGTGGTCACGGTTGGCACTACCGAGCCCACACCGCCTCCTCGACCCCGTGGATTGAATCCCACGCCCACCGCCCACGCACCCCCAGCCCTGCCCCATCCCGATGCAAAGATTCCCTGCAGTAGGACCAGTGTCACTCCGGCACAGGAACCCTGACTACCAGCGCCCTGATTCTGTGCCCGACCCCCGCACCAATGTGCCAGCCTCTGTGCCCGACTCTCAGCCGACACAGGGATTCCCTAACCCCAGCCTGAACCCTGTCCCACTTCTCTGGGCCCCAGCTCTGACCTCAGGAAATCTGCTGCTGCAGCCCGACATCCTGCAGTAACTGTGCCTCTGGGTTCTGGGCAGGAAGTCAGGACCCTGGCCTGCCCAACCTCACCTGATGGTTCAGGAGTGGGAGAGGAAGTGACACAGCGAGCTCTCCCTGAACTCGCCACACTCCCGGCCTTCCCCAGCCAACACTCCACTACCCACACCCTCACCTCCCAAACACACACAAACTTCAGTGACCTGGACTTCAGATGAACAATACTCATAATGTAATAGTTCTCCTTAATTTCTCCAGTACTGTTCTGAATTGGCACAAATTGCCTTCAATTCCTCCCTCTCAATGGACGTTGGCATCCTGAGCATCTCTGGAAGTTGTTGGATGTAGCTACACAGGGTTGTTGCTTGGAGATTCAGATTCGGGCTGCTTTTTTTCTGTTCTATATTAATGAATTGGATTAGGTTCTGATGGCAGACCTTCAGATTTTGCAGATGACATACAAATTGACTTTTGGAAGATACGGTTAATCCAAAGAGCAAGACTGAAATACTGAGATGTGAATGGATGTTATTTATTAAATAGACTGAGGAGATTCAGCACAAACTAACTGGTCAATTTTTAAACAAGAAACAGAAACAGAGAAAGCAGCAGATTAATGGCTGCTGCATTCCATTTTTACAAAAAGTCAGTTTGGCTCTGTAATTTTGTCGATACCTCAATGAGATAGTTCATTGCCACATTTTCAAGGGCTATTGGGAAATGGGTGATAAATGCTGGACAGCCAGTGAAGCTGATACGCTGTAGTGTATGAAATTAATCACCAGGAAACTTAACATCTGTGGTGGATAAATTACTTGAGAAGATTCTGAGGGATAAGATATCCATGCGTTTGGAAAGACAGTGGATGGTTAGAAGTAGTCAGCATGACATTGTGCGTGGGGCATCATATATCTGTGACAGTTATTTGCTAAAGTGACCAGGAATATTGACGTCGGCAGAGCTGTAGATATCTTCTATATGAATTTCATTAAGGTTTTTGATAAATTTCCACATGGTAAGCTGCTCTGGAAAGATAAATCACATTTTATCCTGGGACCTGACAAATTGGATTCACAATTGGCTTGATGTGAGGAAGCAGAGTGTAAGAGTGGAAGTATGCTTGTTGGACTGGCTGCCTGTGACTCGTGGTGTACCCCAGGGGTCGCTGCAGGGCCCATTGCTGCTTGTTATCGGTATCAATAATTTGGATGAGAATGTACAAGTCATGATTTGTAAGTTTGCTGATGACACTAAAAAAGGTGGTACCATAGAAAATGATGAAGGTAATCAGAAATTGCAGCAGGACATTGATCAGCTGGGCAGATGAGTTAAGTAATAGAAAATAGAGTCTAATAGAGTTAAATGTGAGCTCTTGAATTTTGGAAAGTCAAATCTAGGTAGGAGTTTCATACGGAATGGTCGGGCCTTATGGAGTGTAGTGAAGCAGACGGGTCTTGGAGTTCAGGTGTACTGTTCTCAGGAAGTGCAATGAGGAGGGCTTTTAGTGCAATGGCCTTCATCAGTCAAGACATTGAGTACAGAAATTGGGAAGTTATATTGCAGTTGCACAGAATATCGATTATGTTGCACTTGAAATGTTGTGTTCAGTTTTGGTCACCTTGCTATCGGAAAGATGTTATTAAATTGGAAACAGTGCAGAAAAAATCTGCAAGGTTGTTGCAAGGACTCAACGATCTGAGTTATAGGGAGAGGTTGGACAAGCCAGAACATTTTTCTTTCGAGCATAGGAGACTGAACAGGGATCGGTTAGAAGTGTACAAGATCATGAGAGGGATGGAAAGGGTGAATGCTTTCATTCATTTTTTTCCCAGGGTTTCCCAGACAGAAAGAGGGGGGGAGAATAAATGTGGAAAGGAACTGAAAGAGAGGCAAGCAGAGATGAGAAAGAATATGGAGGGTCAGTAAGGTGCGTCATGGAAGTCAAGGAGAGAAAGAGAGAGCAGTTAACAAGAAACAGAGATGTTTACAAGGACAAAGTAACAGTGCCCTGTGTCCATTTGCAGCAACTTGCCCGGCTGAGCAGCTCTGATAATACGCATCAAGCACGAGGCACAAATTCCCATTCACATACTCCCTTTGCTGGACTGTCTCCCTCTCTCTCTCTCTCTCTCTCTCTCTCTCTCTCTCTCTCTCTCTCTCTCTCTCTCTCTCTCTCTCTCTCTCTGTCATACACACACACATAGACACACACATCCGGGAAACAAAGAAGAGCAGTTCATTAATATCTGCAGTCAGTAGCTGCAACTTGCAACCAACCTGTTAAATTGACCCATGAATGGAAAGATAAATGCTTTCTCAGTCACTGTGTGAAACCGGTGTATATGAACACAGGATATCCCCAGGAAGAACAACTTGCCAATTGTAACTATGAAATAATCAGAGGTAAGTTGACATGGGATGGTTTAAAAAGATGCAATCCATTGTCTATTTATTCTAAATTGAATCAAAAGTACAAAATCTTTCAGAACTAAATTGGATTGTTCACTCGTGGGAAGTGTCTGCAATAGTTTACAAAAGGCATAGTTACTGGAAGGTGGATTGGTGGGAGTATGACTGAACTTATATCCAGGACCATCAAGCTCATGTATTGAGGGCTCACTTTCCAATCTCATCATGACAAATGGTGAAACTTGAATCATATTCAAATAGTCTAATGTCAGATATATAAATGCTGTTGAAACTTTGGGCGAAGATCTGTAGCTCGGGTGCTCGTTGTTGTGCTTCTGTTCACCAAACTGGGAATGTGTGTTGCAGACGTTTCGTCCCCTGTCTAGGTGGCATCCTCAGTGCTTGGGAGCCTCCTGTGAAGCGCTTCTGTGATCTTTCCTCTGACATTTATAGTGATTTGTACCTGCCGCTTCCGATTGTCAGTTCCAGCTGTCCGCTGCAGTGGCCGGTATATTGGGCCTAGGTCGATGTGATTATTGATTGAATCTGTGGATGAGTGTCATGCCTCCAGGAATTCCCTGGCTGTTCTCTGTTTGACTTGTCCTATAATAGTAGTGTTGTCCCAGTCGAACTCATGTTGCTTGTCATCTGAGTGTGTGGCAAGTAAGGATAGCTGGTCATGTCGTTTCGTGGCTACTTGGTGTTCATGGATGCGTTATGTTAGCTGTCTTCCTGTTTATCCTATGTAGTGTTTTGTGCAGCCCTTGCATGGGATTTTGTACAGTACATTGTTTTTGCTAATACTGGGTATAGGGTCCTTCGTCCTGGTGAGTTGTTCTCTGACAGTGGCTGTTGTTTTGTGTGCTGTTATGAGTCCTAGTGGTCGCAGTAGTCTGGTTGTCTGTTCAGAAATGTTTTTGATGCATGGTAGTGTGGCTAGTCCTTTGAGGTGTGGCATGTCCTCATTCCGTTGTCTTTCCTGTCAGCATCTGTTGGTGATATTGCACGGGTATCAGTTTTTGGCGAATACATTGTATACGTGTCCTTCTTCCTTTTTTATGCAGTTCTGATGTACTGCAGTGTGTTGTGGCACTTTTGAACAGTACCTTGATGCAACTTCGTGTGTGTGTGTGTGTGTGTGTGTGTGTGTGTGTGTGTGTGTGTGTGTGTGTGTGTGTGTGTGTGTGTGTGTGTGTGTGTGTGTGTATGTACGTACGTATGTATGTATGTGTAGGGGTGGTTGCTTTCGTAGTTTAGGACTTGGTCTGTGTGTGTGGCTTTCCTGCATACCTGAGTGGTGAATTTTGCGTTCGGTGAACTCTCTACCATCACGGCTAGGAATGGGAGTTGGTTGTCCTTTTCTTCCTCTCTAGTCACTCGGATTCCTGTGAGTGTGGCGTTGATGATCCGGTGTGTGTTCTCTATTTCTGTGTGTGCCACACACACAGACCAAGTCCTAAACTACGAAAACAACCACCCGAACACACACAAAAGAAGTTGCATCAAGACACTGTTCAAAAGGGCCACAACACACTGCAGTACACCAGAACTGCAAAAAGTGGAAGAAGAACATCTATCCAATGCATTCACCAAAAACGGATACCCCCGAAATTTCATCAACAGATGCCTAATGGAAAGACAACAGAATGAGGACATGCCACAACCCAAAGGACTAACCACACTGCCATACATCAAGAACATTTCTGAACAGACAGCCAGACTACTAGGACCACTAGGACTCATAACAGCACACAAATTACAGCCACTCTCAGACCGCTACTCACCAGAACGAAGGACCCGATACCCAGCATGAGCAAAAACAATGTAGTGTACAAAATCCTATGCAAGGACTGCACAAAACACTACATAGGACAAATAGGAAGACAGCTAACGGCCCGCATCCATGAACACCAACTAGCCACGAAACGACATGACGAGCTACCCTTAGTTGCCACACACTCAAATGACAAGCAACATGAGTTCGATTGGGACAACACTACTATTATAGTACAAGTCAAACAGAGAACAGCCAGGGAATTCCTAGAGGCATGACACTCATCCACAGATTCAATCAATAAACACATCGACCTAGACCCAATATACCGGCCACTGCAGCGGACAGCTGGAACTGACAATCGGAAGCGGCAGGTACAAATCACTATAAATGTCAGAGGAAAGATCACAGAAGCGCTTCACAGGAGGCTCCCAAGCAATGAGGATGTCACTTAGACAGGGGACGAAACGTCTGCAACACCATTTCCCAGCTCGGCGAACAGATCCACAATAAATGCTGTTGATTATCCAGGTGACTGGTGATGGTGGTAAACCGAGGGAATAGCTACTTCATTAATGTCTTTCAGTGAAGGAAATCTTCTGTCATTGCCCGACGTGATTTACATGTGACTCCAGATTCATTTTGAAATTCTCTCTGGGCAATAAGGAATGTACAATAAATCTTGGCTTAGCATCCCAAGAGCTGTTATTGTACATATTAACTGAATGATTTTAGGCTCTTGTCAGTAATGCTAACAGAATGGAATTTTCTCTTCGGCGGAATGGCTAACTTCTGAACGCGTGTAAAGTCTGTTTCAGGAAAGATAGACTCATGTTCAAAGGAAAAATGTTGTTTCACAACATCGTCAGCAATGCCTGGCTGTTCCATCACCAAGAATGTAAGAACTAAGAACAGATCAGTTCTCATCCTCCATTGATTCTCTGCGGCACTTTGATATGCCTGACGTGAAGTTCCTTACATGATAACACAGACTGTCCTGCAGTCAATAATTGCAGAACCACAACACACACACCATCTCTGATGTGCAGTGAAGGGCCATTTCACTTTTGAATCAAACAGTAACATACATGATCTCACACATACATACTCAGTTAAACACTCCAACACACTCACATACATAAACATGCAGATCGACACGCACACACACGATTGCACATACTGACATACATACACACTCACATGCACAGATACACACAAAGTCATACACACACACATAGGAACACATGCAGACACGCCTAATCACACGTGGACTCATACACGTAGATACACACACAATTACGTAGACATACGTAAACGTTTGGTCTTCCAGAATAAGGAGTTGCTCACACACATACTTGCACACAAACAGTTCCACATGTACAGACATAGACATGCACAGATACTCACATAATCACACACAAACTCACACAGAACATTCCAACCAACACAAAGCTATTGCTTGGCTGGTGGTGAGAAGAGCACTACATGCGAGATCCTTTTTGTATGCCTGGTCAGCCTGCGCCACTGCACACTGCCCTTGAAACAGTTGGAGGGGTAGAGAATGGCACACATTTCCTTCTGAAATGTGTCTTTGTACAGGAATTCTAGAGAAAGATGCAGTGGTTATTGTCGACATTCATCCCGAACAGGTTCATGACACAGGGCACGGTGCTCTTCGGTCAGTTCCATGGGATGCACACAAAGAAAAACATTGATTGCGCCTGGAGAACCATCAACTCAGTGGAAGGTATTGTTTGGTCTGCCCGAAAACTTTTGGTCTTCCAGAATAAGGAGTTGCAGACTGGTGCATTCTAATGTCCAGGAATATGTGTTGAGGGACACATTAAAGTTTGGGGCAGCTGACACCAAGGCGCAATGGGGAAAAGACCATGCCTGAGGTCTTCCTGCCAAAGTTGGTCTGTCGAGTTATCGGACCTTCCTGATAGCTCAATTATATGGAAGCATAATCTTACACAAGAAAGATATGCCTTTGCTTTGTTTGTTAGATAGCCAAACTCCAATGTTTGTTTTTTGAAATGTTAACGTAAAGAACTAAACTGTGTTTGTGAATATGTATATTTATAAATTTTTTAAATGGTAGAGTAATACAGCATGGAAACATACCCTTCAGCACAAACTGATCAATGCTGACTATGGTGCCCACTCAGCTAGTTCCAATTGTTCACATTTGGTCCATAACACTCTAAGCTTTCCCATCCATGTATCTATCCAAATATTTTTTAAATGTTGCGATTGTACCTGCATATTCAACCACTTTCTCTGGCAGCCCATTCCATCACCCTCTGCATGAAGACATTGCTCCCTCAGGCCCTTCTTAAATCTTTCCCCTCTAACCTTAAACCTCTGCCCTCTAGTTTTAAACTCCAATCCCTGGGAAAAAAGACTACATGAAGTTATTCTATCTATGCCCCTCATGACTTCATAGAACTCAATAAGATCAACCCTCATTTCTTTACATTCCAAGTATAGAAGTCCTATCCTCACCAACCACTCCTTATAATTCAGGCCTGGTAGGCCTTCCAACACCCTCATAAATCTTCTTTGCACTCTTTGTTGTTTAATTATGCCTTTCCTTTAACAAGTTGAGCAAAACTGCACATAATTTTCTTCATGAATAAAACATATTTTTGAAATTGAAGAAAAGGTTCGGCTGAGAAGCCATGGTAATTTCAACTGTTGCAGGAGTTGGACCTGCACTGTTGGCATCACATATTCCGCTGTTCAGCCAATTAAGTTAACATATAATTCAAAGAGGGTCCTTGTAGCACAGTGGTAGTGACCCTATTTCTGAGCCAGGAGGTGTGGTTACAACTCCCAATTTTTTCAGTCGTGTGATACAACATTCCTGAACATGTCTCAACCAATACAAGGGTAGAGCTCTGGTTAAGATATCATGGTCAGTGCTGATGAGCTAGGAGTATATGCAGTAAGTTTCAGACTCAACCGTTTTGCTTTAGTTAAATATCCATCAGGTGACACCATAGACTTTGCATTTTCACCAAGTCCCCACTTAACCTGTCTGTCTACCACTCGGTCAATCTCCAACACCAGGCATATGAAAAAAAACACTCCAAGTCTAGTAGTATAATGTATCTCCATGGAAGCCAGGATGCTAATTAAAATCAACAACCCTCTCCCTCTGCACTGTGGAAATGATTGTATTTTAGGTATTATTTCTGAAACAGAGTGTACACATTAAGGTGTATTTGCACGGCGATTGTGCTCAGATGTTTCCAAGTGAACCATTATGTCAGGAGATGCATTTTTTTATTGCACTTTCTGCAACTTACAATTTTGTTGTGATACACTCTGGCAAGTAATAAGTAAAAAAAGGATTCCAAATTATTTAATCAAACCCAGTGGCAAGGCTGGTCAACCCTGGGCATGTCCATCTCTTTCTGTAATATCTCAAGGTCAACATTGTATGGGATTAGAAAAAAACTGCTCTCTGTCTCCAAGGACATACTTTGAAGCATGAAACAGTTGTGCAATGTGAGAGATTCTGTTTTTGAGGCATTCTCAAACAAATGGCAGCCAAGTGACTCAGTGGTTAGCAAGTGATCCGCGTTGGATTCCAGCTCTTTCCCCTCACGTCGCTTAAACCCTTTCAACTCTCTAGCATATCTCCACCTGATGTATTGAGTTGTCCCCTTTCAGCATTGTAATTCTCTTTGCATTCCAGCCTTCTGACTGTGATCCCACAATTAAATTCCCATGTTCCCTTAAGCAGCAGCAGCCCTGATCATCCTATTGACTTTTAGTGGATACAGCTCAACAGATGGTTCAGGTTCCATTCTTGTGAGAGGCTTAGCTGGACAAAGAGCTCCCCGACTGTGTTCCACGATAGGATGTGCCAGGATCCAGAAGTCTGACTGTGACCCACTAAAGGCGCTGAAGATGTGCGATTCCTTTATCCTTACTGTTATTGATCAGACAACTATCTGACCACATCCAAACTTCTGAATATATATCAGATACAGCCATTGATTTATTGTACACCTTGACTGAAGGGAGTCGCCCCAGACTTGAAGCATCAGTTTTTGAAGCATGATCAATTGCTTCTGAAATGTACAGCATGTTTGGCATTCTGATCCAATGTCACCAGACTTGAAACACTAACTTTGTTTACTCCCTGCAGTTGCTGCCGAGGTTGCTTTCACTAAACAGAACAGCAAGACAACATATTGTGATCATTAAGGTCTAGCTGCGGGGTCAAAATGCAAAAAGGCAAAGCAATACACCAGGGAGGCATAAGACAATGAGCATTAAGACATCAATAGAGATGCAGCCTCATCTAGTCTTTGAGCAGGGTACCTATTATTTTGCACAAATTGCCCTAGCAGCCTGGCGGTACAAACATGTATTGTAAGAAGGTTGTTGCTGTGCTGTGATGATGCAGAAAGGCTAGCAAATGTCTGAACCTACTTGCAGGATTCCACTGTCCATAGACATAAGGTGCATGTGGCTGTTGCCAATTGAGCACACCCTGAGATGGTGATGCCAGGCGTCCAAGATAGATGTCCAGAGAAGTAAGTGGAAAGCTGTTATTGCAGGGTTTCACTAACATTTGAGTCAGAAGTTCTCGACACCTAGTTTCCATTCGGCAGGAAGTAGAAAAGGATCCTGTGTGTTAATGAAACAAGATTAAGTAATAATGCACATCGTAACGATCAATAATCCCCATTGATAAGTCTCTTGCCAATTACGAGTAATAATCTCATCTCGGCCACCAGGATTTGCTTGGAAAGGTGACTTGATGGTCTGAATCGCAACAAAGACCTCACTTGACATCTAACACAATACTTCCAAATGGTACACTATGGCTTATTTTTGAGTGTGTTCGTTATCACAGCAAGCTTAGACAGACAGTCGACAATTTGTAAGTACATTTTTCATAGTTTATTGATTTCAAAACGTCACTTTCAGTATGATGCATGAATTGATTATAGAGTCACAGCGATGTACAGCTCGGAAACAGACCCTTGGGTCCAACTTGTCCATGCTCTCCAGTTATCCTAACTTCATCTCGTCCCACTTGCCAACACTTGGCCCATATCCCTCATAATCCTTCCTATTCGTATGACTATCCAGATGCAGCTAAATGTTGTAATTATACCAGACTCCATCATTTCTGCTGGCAGCTCATTCTATACACGCATTACACTCTATGTGAAAAAGTTGCCTCTGAAGCCACTTTTAAATCTTTACCCTCTCTCACCCTAAACCTGTGTTTTTCAGTTCTGAATTCCTCCACCCCAAGGAAAAAGATATTATCTATTTAACCTATCTATGACCCTCATGATTTCATAAAGCTCTATAAAGTCAACATCCGACAATCCAGGGAAAACAGCCTTAGCCAATTCACCCACTCCCGACAGCTCAAACCCTCCAACACTGGCAACATCCAGTAATTTTTTTCTGAACCCTTTCAACTATCACAACATCCTTTTTATAGGCGGGAGGGGGGAATACATGAAGCGTACAACAGTGACATTTTGTATCAGTACTGATATCAGAGGACAAACAGACTGTCGACATGAAATATTCCAATTTCATTAAAGTATTGGGGACAGGACCCTGGTCTCTCATCGAGGTGGTCGGGAACTCCTCTCACGGTCTTCCTTTTCTTCTTCTGGTCCATCTTTCACCTGCCTAGTGAGGACTGTTCAATGAAGGCTACTCTCTGGGGACCAACAGATGAGATGTGATTCCCACAAGGTCTGCTTGATGAGAACTCCTCTTTGAGAGAATTTCCCTCTGCCCCAATCCTTATTACTATGTTATATTTCCAGAGGCAGGTAACTTGCACTGTGTTTGTTTGGCCAGTGGCCCAATTCTGTTGGCCGGTGGCCAGGAGACAACTGTAGTACGCTGAAATGGTAGCTAATGACACTTATGGCATGGAAAACAAGGACCAAACGAATCCTCAGTGTTGTGGGAGGGAAGAGAACGTGGTGGTGAGGGCAGAAGTGCAGGAAATGGATGGGACATTTCTAAGGCCCTGTCAATCCCAGCCGGGCCCCAGACTGATCCACGTTTTACCTTAAATGTCGATTCCACTGCCACCAGCCTCTTTGATTCATTATTGTCACAATAACCCGGGTACAGTGAAAAGTTTTGTTTTGGGTTCAGTACAGGCAGATCCTCCCATACTATACAAAAATGCATTAGGGTAACAGAACAGAGTGAAGAATACAATGTTACAGCTACAGAGAGAAAGTGCACAGTGAGTAAGATTATTATTAAATTTAAAGTTTGAGAGGTTAATTTGGAAGTCTCATAGTAGTAGGGAAGAAGCTGTTCTTGAATCTGCACATGTTATTAACTTTCAGCAGGATGATATTCATGCATGTATGGACAGTGTCAAGCTTCTGGGAGTGGTCATCCACAACAAGCTTTCTTGGACTCTTCAAGTGGATGCACTGGTTCCAAAGGCACAACAACATCACTTCTTCCTCAGGAAGCTGAGGAAATTTGTTTTGACGGCGAATACACTTGCCAACTTTTATAAATGTGCCATTATGAGCATCCTGTCTGGATGTATCACTACCTGGTATGGCAACTGTACCATTCAAGTTTGGAGACAGAGAGAGTGACGAACTGGGTCCAGACAATCAAAAAAGCCAACCACCCATCTATAGAATCGATCTACCAGGCCCACTGTCAAGGAAAGGCCACTGACATGCTCAACGATCTATCCCACCCTGGCAACACTTTTCAACCTCTACCATCGGAGAGAAGGTACAGAAACCTCAGCACACGCACCAGCCGTTTTCGAAACAGTTTCAACGTTACTGTTGTTAGAACACTGACTGGACTCTCAAACTCTTCACATTCGCCTGTACCTGTGCATTTGTTTTTGTCGTGTTTACCTATAATTTACTTATCTACGCTACTTAACTCTGTGATCTGTCTATATTGCTCACAAAACAAAGCTTTTCACGGTGCCACAGTACAGGGGACAATAGATTCAATTCAATAGCTTCTGCCTGATTCAGGTAGAAGATATTATAATTGGGTTGGGAAGAGTCCTTGATGATGCCAGTTGTTTTCCCGAGACAGCAGGAACTTTATGTGGAAGGCTCGTTTGAGTGATGGACTGGGCTGTGTTCATGACTCTCTCCAGTTTCTAGCGTCTGGGGCACAGTAGTTATCACGGCACGCTGTGGTGCAACCCAACAGGATGTTTTCTATCTGCATCCAAAGGATCATTTGCTGCTTTTTCCATTGCGCCCCCAGTGTAATGCCAACACCAGACACATATTCCCCTTCCCTGGCTTGTCAGCATCCTGCGGGGACCATCCCCTCGGGGACACCCTGATACACTCCTTCTCCACTCCCAGCCTTCTTCCCCTGGCACCTTCCCACGCAGTCACCGATTGCCCGTCGACCTCGTCCCTTCTCACAATCCAAGATCCCAGAAACCTTTCAGGTGAAGCAGCGCTTTCCCTGCACTTGGTTCAGGAGAAAGTGAGGACTACAGATCCTGGAGATCAGAGTTGAGAGTGTGATGTTGGAAAATCACAGCAGGTCAGTCAGCATCAGAGAGGCAGGAGAAGGGACATTTCGGGCGAAGGGCACTTTCTTGATTCTCCTGCTCCTCTGATGCCGCCTGACCTGCTATGTTTTTCCAACACCAAACTCTCCACCCTGCATTTCGCTCAACCGAGTTTACTGTTTTCGCTGCTCACAATTTGCTCTCCTCTACACCAGGAAAACGGACACAGGCCTTTGCGGGGACACCCACGTTTCAGAGGAATGGCACGGAGTTTCCCGGTTTTCCTGCCACTTGCACACAGCACCGTGTTCCCTGTCCCGAACATTTATGTCAGGGCCTGCTTCAGGGCTCCAGTAGGATCAGCACAAACTGGAACACAACACAACAAACTCACTTTCGTTGCAACCTTCAGGGCTCAATATCAAGCTCAACAATGTTAAAGGGTGAACACCTTCTGCAGTGTCCTGTACATACAGCCTAGGCCCTTGTCATGATACGGGCTGTTTCAGGCACAGCCACCCTCATGATCAGCTTTTCTTTCTCCCTGCCTCACAATGATCGAGCCTTTTCTCTTTCTGATTGCTCTTCTCTCTCTTCCTGAGCTCCAACTCCACCTACTGCAGCAGTGACAGCCGTCAAGCCTCCCCCACCCCCGATCATCTTCAGCATTTCTGAATCCGATTCTGCCAAAACTGCTGAGTTTCTCCAGCGATTTCTCTTTGCTCCCGCATTCAACTTCAGGCGACATTCCCAGGGCGGCACCTCACTTCCTATTGGCTATAACCAGGAGACTGACAGACTTTCTGAACAATCAGAGCTGGATGGTGTGCTGAGGGAAGCCCTGAGGGCTGACGCACAGTCTCTCAGCGCGGCCAATGAACAGACTCGTGGAGGGCGGTGCTTCACACTGGAGAGAGAGGAGTCAATTTTTAAAACACTCCAGTGAAGGCGAGAAAACAGCTTCGACACTTATCAGCAACCTTTTAATATGCAGATATACGTTAGTAAGGAGGAATCCTTTCCTATACATGTAACTGCCCGAATGGTGTTGGCACTCAGGGTTAGCGGGAAACCCGGACAGGATGAGAAACACCCGGGGATTTTGAGTGAAGTAAGACGAGAAATTGTGGGGACACTGGTCCTAATATTATAGTCTCCCCTGGACAGGGAGGAGGCGCCAGGAGACTGGAGGATTGGTATTACAATATCCTCTGGACTGGGAGGAGGTGCAGGAGACTGAAGGATTAATATTACAGTCAACCCAGGAATGGGAGAAGGTGTCAGGAGAGTAGAGGATTGACATTATAGTCAACCAAGGAATGGCAGGAGATGTCAGGAGACTAGAGGATTGACATTACAGTCTCCCCTGTAATGGGAGGAGTTGTCAAGAGAATGGATGATAGACATTACAGTCTCCCCCAGACGGGGAGGTGGAGTCAGGAGACTGGCGGATTGACATTACAGTCTACCCTGGAATGGGAGGAGGAATCAGGAGACTGGAGAATTGACATTACGGTCTCCCCTGGACTGGGAGGAGGTATCAGGACAATGGAGGATTGACATTACAGTCTGCCCTGGGCTGGGAGGATGTGCCCAGAGACTGATGACAAACATTACAGTCTCCGCTGGACTGGGAGGAGATGTCAGGAGACCGGAGGATTGACATTAGCGTCTCTCCTGGACTGTGAGGAGGTGCCAAGAGACAGGAGGATTGTCGTTGCAGTCACCCCTAGAGTGGGAAGAGGTGTCAGAAGGCTGGAGGATTGACATCACAGACTCCCTTGTAATGGGAGGACGTGCCTGGACATGGAGGATAGACATTACAATCTTCCCTGGACTGGGAGTAGGTGTCAGTAGTCTGGTGTGTTAACATTACGGTTTCTCCTGGATTCGGAGGAGGAATCAGAAGACTGGAATTGGACATTAATGTCTCCCCTGGATTGTGAGGAGGTGTCAGGAGACTGGAAGATTTTCATGACGGTCTCCCCTGGACTGGGAGGCGGTGTCCATAGGCTGGAGGATTGTCATTGCAGTCACCCCTGGACTGGGAGGAGGTGTCAGGAGACTGGAGAATTGACATTCCTTCGTCTGCTGGACTGGGAGAATGTGCCCAGAGACCGGAAGATGCACATTACACTCTCTCCTGGGCTGGGAGGAGTTGTCAGGAGACCGGGGGATTAACTCTATAGTCTCCCCTGGACTGGATGGAGGTGGCAGTAGGCTGTAAGATAGACATTACATCTTCCCCTGGACTGGGAGGATGTGCCCTGAGACGGGAGGATAGAAAGTACAGTATCCCCTGGACTGGAAGGAGGTGTCAGGAGACTGGAGGATTGACATGAAAGTCTCCCCTGTAGTGGGAGGAGGTGTGAGGAGACTGGAAGATTGACATTACAGAATTCGCTGGACTGGGAGGAGGTATCAGCAGACTGGAGGATTGTCATTGCAGTCTCTCCTGGACTGGCAGGAGGTATCTGGAGACTGCTGGATTGACATTTCTGTCTCCCTGTACTGGGAGGGGATGTGCACAGAGACTGGAGGATTGACATTACAGTGTCTCCTGGACTGTGAGGTGCTGCTAGGAGACAGTAGGATAGACATTACTGTCTGAAATGGAATGGGAGAAGGTATCAGGAGTTTGGAGGATTGCAATTACATTCCCTCCTGGACTGGAAGGAGGTGAGAGGAGACTGGAGGATTGACATTATAGTCTCTGCTGGACTGATAGGAGTAGTCACGAGACTGGATGTTTGATACTTTTCTTTGCGCTGCACTGGGAGGATTTGTCTGGAGACTGGGGGACTGACATTACAGTGTCTCCTGGACTTTGTGGAGATATCAGGAGACTGGAGGATTGACATTACTCTCTCTCCTGGACTGGGAGGATGTGCACTGAACCTGAGGATTGCCTCTACGGTCTCCCCTGGACTGCAAGAAGGTGGCAGTTGGCTGTAAGATTGACATTACATTTTCTGCTGGACTGGGACGATGTGACCTGAGACTGGAGGATAGACATTACAGTCTCCGCTTGACTGGAGGAGTGCAAGGAGACTAGAGTATTCACATTACAGTCTGCCCGGGGGGGGGGGGGTGGAAGGAGGTGCCGAGAGACTGGAAGATTGACATTACAGTGGTCCCTGGACCGGGGGAGGTGTCAGGAGATGGGACGATTGACATCACACTTTCCCCTGTACTGGGAGGAGATCCCCTGAGACAGGAGGATTGACATGACCGTCTCCCCTGGACTGGCAGGAGGTTTTAGGAGACTGGAGGTTTGGCATTATTATCTCCCCTGTACTGGGGGGATGTGCCCAGAGACCGCAGGATAAACATTTCAGTCCCCACTGGACTGGTAAGAGGTGTCATGAGACTGGAGGATTGATATTTCACTCTTCAGTGGACAGACGGGAGCTGTCACGAGACTGAAGGATTGGTATTACTCTTTTCCCTGAACTGGAAGGAGGTGACAGGAGACTGGAATAGAGACATTTCAGTCTCCCCGGACTGGGAAAAGGTGCCAGGAGACTGGAGGATTGACATTACCGTCTCCTCTGGACTGACAGGAGCTGTCATGAGACTCGCGATTTGACATTTCTCTTTGCTCTGGACTGGGAAGAGGTGTCAGTTCTCTTGAGGATTGCCGTTACTCTCTCCCCTCGACTGGGAAGAGGTATCAGGAGACTGGAGGATTGTCATTACAGTCCCCCCTTGACTGGGAGGTGGTGTCAGGAGACTGGAGGATGACATTATCGTCTCCACTGGATTCACAGGAGGAGTCACGAGCCTTGAGGTTTGACATTTTTCTTTGCCCTGGATTGGAAGATTTGTCTGGAGACTGGAGGACTGACCTTACAGTGTCTCCTCGACTTTGAAGAGGTGTCAGGTGGCTGGACGATTGACATTACTCTCTCCCCTCGACTGGGAGGATATGCCCTGAGACAGGAGGATAGATATTACTGTCTCTTCTGGACTGGGAGGAGATGTCAGGAGAACGGAGGATTGACATTACAGTCTCCACTGAACTCTGAGGAAGTGCCAGGAGACAGGAGCACTGACGCTTCTGTTTCCCAGGGACTTTAAGGAGATTTCAGGAGACAGAAGCATTGACATTACAGTCTCCCCTGGAGAGGGAGGATGTGTCTGGAAACTGGGGGACTGATATTACAGTCTCCCGAGACTGGGTGAAGCTGCCCAGTGACTGGGGGATTGACATAACAGTTTCCCCTGGACCGGGTGGAGGTGCCTGGAGACTGGAGGATTAACATTACAGTCTCCCTTGGAGTGGGAGAAAGTGTCAGGCGATCGGAGGATTGGCATTACGGTCTCCCCTGGAGTGGGAGGAGATTGAGGAGACAGGAGCATTGACATTTCAGTCTCCGGTGCACTGGCAGTAGTTGTCAGGAGACAGTAGATTGACATTACAGTCTCCCCTGGACTGGGAGGAGGTGTCACAAGGCCGGAAGATTGACATTACTCTTTGCCCTGGATGGGGAGGAGGTGGCAAGAGACTAGAAGATTGACATGACAGTCTCCCCTGGACTTGGAGCAGGTGTCAGGAGCCTGGAAGTTTGACATGACAGTCTCCCGTGCAGTGGGTGGTAGTGTCAGGAGACTGGAGGATTGACATTACTGCCTTCCCTGGGTTGGGAGGATGGTCCCAGATTCTGGATGATAGACATTACAGTCTCCACTGGACTGGCAGGAGCTCTCACGAGACAGCAGGATTGACATTACTCTATTCCCTGGACTGGGAGGAGCTGTCCCTAGACAGAAAGTTTGACATTACAGTCTCCCCTTGATTGGGAGGAGGTGACAGGAGATTGGTGGATTAACAGTAACGTCCCCCCTGAATTGAGATGAGGTGTCAGGAACTGGAGCATTGAGAATACAGTCTACCCTGGAATGGGAGGAGGTCTAATGTGACAATTGGATTGACATTGCAGTCTCCCCTGGACTGGGAGGAGGTGTCACACGATTGGAGGATTGACATTACTCTTTGCCCTGGATGGGGAGGTGATGTCAGGAGACTGGAGGATTGACAGGACAGTCTCCCCAGAAGTGTGAGGAGGTGTCAGGAGATTAGAGGGGTTGACATTACCGTCTCCCCTTTACTGGGTGGATGTGACAGGAGACTGGAGGATTGTCATTGCCATTTCCACTGGACTGGGAGGAGGTGTCAGGAGACTGGAGAATTGACATTATTATCTCCCCTGTACTGGGACGAAGTGCACAGAGATCGGAGGATACACATTTCAGTCTCTGCTGGAATGGTAAGAGGGTTCAGGAGACTGGAGTATTGACATTACACTCTCCGCTGGACTGTCAGGTGCTGCCACGAGACTGAAGGATTGACATTTCTGTCTCCCTGGAGTGGAAAGATGTGACTGGAGGCTGGAGGATTGACATTAAAGACTCCTTTGAACTGGGAGGACGTGCCCAGAGTCTGGACGATTGACTTTGCCATGTCTTCTGGATAGGGAGGAGATGTCAAGGGTCTGGTGTGTTAACATTACGGTATATCCTGGATTCGGAGAAGGAATCAGAAGACTGGAACTTGGCATGAATGTCTCCCTTAGATTGCGAGGAGGTGTCAGGAGACTGGAAGATTTTCATTACGGTCTCCCCTGAACTGGGAGAATGTGCCAGGAGACTAGGGGATTGACATTACTGCCTCCCCTGTACTGGGAGGAGTTTTCAGGAGACTGGGTGGTTGACATGACAATCTCCCCTGGATTGGGAAGAATTGCCAGGAGACTGGAGGATTGACATTAGAGTCTCACCTGGACTAGCAGGAAGTGTCATGAGACTGGAAGTTTGACATTTCCCTAGCCCCTGGACTTGGAGGAGGTGCCCTGAGACTGGTATATTCACATTACAGTCTCCCCTGGACTGGGTGAGGTGTCAGGCGACAGGAGGATTGAAATTTCTGTCTCCCCAGGTCTGTGAGGAGGTGTCAGGAGAATGGATTATTGACGTTATAGTCTCCCCTGGAGTGGGAGAAGGTGCCAGGAGACTGGAGGATGGACTTTACAGTCTACCCTGGACTGGGAGGACGTGCCCTGACACTGGAGGATAGACATTGCAGTCTCCTCTGGACTGGGTGGAGATGTCAGGAGACTGGTATATTCACATTATAATCTCTCCCGTACTGGGATGAGGTGTCAGGAGACTGGAGCATTGACGTTACAATCTCCCCTGGAGTGGGAGGGGGTGCCAGGAGACTGGAAGATGGACATTACAGTCGCCCCTGGACTAGGAGGAGATGTCAGGAGACTGGAAGATTGACATTACACTTCCCCCTAGAATGGGAGGACGTGCCTTGAGACTGGACGATTGACATTGCAGTCTCCTCTGGACTGGGAAGAGGTGTCAGGAGACTGGTGCATTCAACATTACAATCTCTCCTGGACTGAGATGAGGTGCCAGGAGACAGGAGGATTGTAATTTCTGTCTCTCCAGGACTGTGAGGAGGTTTCAGGAGACTGGAGCATTGACATTACAGTCTCCCATGGAGTGGGAGAAGGTGCCAGGAGACTGGAGGATGGACATTACAGTCTTCCCTGGAGTGGGAGGAGGTGTCAGGCGATCGGAGGATGGACATTACAGTCTTCCCTGGAGTGGGAGGAGGTGTCAGGAGACTGGAGTATTGACATTACTGTCTCACCTGAACTGGAAGGACATGTCAGAAGACTGGAGGATTGTCATTACAGTCTCCCCTGGACTTGGAGGAAGTGTCAGCAAACTGGAGGAATGACATTATAGTCTCCCCTGGAGTGGGAGGAGGTGTCAGGAGACTGAAGCATTGACATTCCAGTCTCCCCTGGAGCTTGAAGAGGTGTCAGGAGGCTGGAGGATTTGACATTACAGTCTTACCTGGACCGGGAGGAGATGACAGGAGACCGGACGATTGACATTACAGTCTACTTTTATGTCGAAAGGCCTCCATTCACGGCAACATCTTGGTAAATCTTTACTGAGTCCTCCTCCAGTTTAATCCTTCCTGGACAACAGAGCAACCAAAATTGCATACATTAATCGGGAAGAAGCCTCTCCAATACTCAGCAAAAACCTCAATGTAACATCCCAACTGCTATATTCAATTGTCTGAGCAATGCTAAATGCCTTTTTCACCACACTGTCTACCTAGAACACACATTTCAAAGAATGATGTACCTGAACCCCAAGTCCTCTCTGTTCTACAACACGACCCATGGCCCTGGCATTAAGTCCTATCCTTGCTTGTTTTACCAAAATGCAATCCCTCACACGTTTCCAAATCAAATTTCATCTGCTACTCGTCAGTCCATTGACTCAGTTGACCACGATCTCTTTGCAATCTTAAATAACATCCTTCACTGACCAATTCACCACCAATTTGAATATCATCCACAAACTTCCTCACAGTGCCTTCCATATTCTCATCCAAATCATTTATATAAACGACAAACAAAAGTGGATCATGTGCAGATCCCTGTGGAACACCGCTGGTCACAGGCATCCCATCAGAAACGTCCACTATCACTGTCTGTTTCCTGCCATGAAGACAATTTTGTATCCAATTGGCGAGCTTACCCTGAATTCCATGGGCTCTCATTTTACTCATTTGATAACCATGCAGAGTCTTCTCAAAGGCTTTGCTGAAGTCCAAGTAAGCAATATTTACCGCTCTGCCCACATCAATCTTTTTGGTTACTACTTAAAAAAAAACTCGACCAAATTTGTGAGACATGAGTTTCCTCACACAAAACCATGCTGACTATCACTATTCAATCCTTGCCAGTCAAAGTATATGTAAATCTAATCTTTCCGAATCACCTCCAACAACCTATCCTCTACCAAAGTCAGACTCACAGGTTTATACATCCCTGGCTTCTCCTTCCATCCCTTCTTAAACAATGGCACAACATTAGCCCCGCTCCAGTCCTCTGGGGTTTAACCTGTGATTATATATGACACAAACATTTCTGCTGGGGTCCTGCAATTTCCTTCCTATCATCCCACCTTGTCCTGGGATACACTTGTTCAGGTTCTAGAGATTTATCTACCTTTATGTTTTTGAAGACCTCCAGCTCTTTCTCTTCTGTAATGTAATTCCTGTTTTCAAAACGTTAATATTCATTTCCTTGAGTTCTCTAGCCTCTATTTCTTTCTCAACAATAGAAACAAATGCAAAATATAAATCTCCCGAGGTTCAACACAAAGATAATCTGATTAATCTTTAAGGTGTCTAGCTCTATTAAGAGCTGTTGTCTGGCTCTTAATGTCTTGTAGAATAATTTTGGTTTATCCTTAACCTTATCTGCCAAGGCTATCTCATACCTCTCTTTGCTTTCCCGATGTCTTTCCTAAGAATGCTCCAATACTCTTTATAGCTTTCAAGAGATTCAGTTGAACCCAATTGTCTCTATCTAATATATGATTTTTTTATTCTTAACTAGAACTACAACACCTTTATTGATGCATTGTTCCCTAACCTTTCCAGCCTTGCCTTTCACTCTTACAGAAGCAACATTCTGTGAACTCTCCTTACCACACTTTTCTAAATGGCACCGGACGAGGAAAATTAAACTACTATTCTATTACAGCATTATTATTCTTACGTGCATTGAGATCTCAACATATTTTCTTCTCGCTTTCCCTCTGACGACCGACGGGCTGAGAATCCAATCAGATCTAGATGACCATCTCTTGCTATTTTCTCATTTCAAACTAGATTTTCACTAAATGGTTCCTCAATAATAGTTACACTAAGTACAGTAGTAATTGAGGACCTCTGATTCCATGTCTAAACACTTTAAACTCCTCAGTTAGATTCCAGTCTGCAGTTCACTCCCCAGTATTGGTTAATCGACTATGAACCACATCGTACCCCTCGACTATACTCCTTTCTGAAACTCACTGTTTGATACGTTATTCTGTATTTTAAGCCCACCCCTCTCTTCCGTAATCAAAAATGTTATACCCCCTCCTCTCTTGCTTCTCTTTCTATTCTTCCTACAACATCTAAAACCCAGAACATTGAGAAGTCTTTCTTGTCCTTGCCTCAGCCACGTTTCTGTAATTGCTCTGACAGGCGAATTCTTTATTGCCAGACAGACCCGGAGTTCATCAGCCTTACCTGTACAGAAATAAATGCAGTTTAATTCTTCAGAGTTACTTTGGGCTCTGAATTGCTCTTGCCTATTTTTTCTAACTTGCTCTTTTCTGATTCAGAAGCATCCTCCTATTTCTGTCTATTTTTACTGTTACAAAACAAAGCCGCCACCCCCACGCCCCCTTCCCCTCCTCCCCAAAACAAGGGATTTCCAGCCTCCCCAAATCGAACCCACCAGGTTATAGGTTCCTTCCAAGTTCAGTTGAAACACTTCCTTTTTTATCAGGCCTTTTCTGTCCCAGATGAGTTCTCAATGATCCTCAAAACGGAATCCCTTCACATTGCACCACCTCTTCAGCCATTGATTTATCTGTCCTGTTTTTCCTTCATTTGGAATTGGTACCAGAAGTAAACCAAAGATTACTACTTTTTTTTAGATTAGATTACTTACAGTGTGGAAACAGGCCCTTCGGCCCAACAAGTCCACACCGACCCGCCGAAGCGCAACCCACCCATACCCCTACATATACCCCTTACCTAACACTACGGGCAATTTAGCATGGCCAATTCACCTGACCCACACATCTTTGGACTGTGGGAGGAAACCGGAGCACCCGGAGGAAACCCACGCAGACACGGGGAGAACGTGCAAACTCCACACAGTCAGTCACCTGAGGCGGGAATTGAACCCAGGTCCCTGGCGCTTTGAGGCAGCAGTGCTAACCACTGTGCCACCGTGCCGCCCCAAACAGAGCACCCAGAGGAAACCCCACACAGACATGGGGAGAATGTGCAAACTCCGCACAGACAGTCTGTCTGAGGTAGGACTTGAACCTGGGACCCTGATGCTGTGAGGCAGTAGTGCTAACCATTGAGCCATTGTGCCACCTCGACTTGTGATGGTCTGTTTCTGTCATCTCCTCTCCAAGCTCTTATGCTCACTCTGAAAATCCCTAACCCTTGGCCTGAAGATGACATTCCTCCCAATGTATACAACAACTTCCAATTCTCACTCTCCCCTTTGACAATCTGATTCAAATGTTTTGAGATGTCCTTCACCCTGACACGAGAAAAGCAACATACCATCCTAGGTTCACGCCTACTGCTGCTAAATATCTTCTTTGTGCCCCTGGCAGGACGATCCTCTTGTAACAATTGTTCTTTTAAATCTTGACAAACCTATTTAACATGATTCATTCTTCGTGCTCAACATCTGACTCCTACTTCTGATTTCCTCTGAGAGACTTGAATACCCTTGCCAACTTTTATAGGTGCGCCATCTGTTTTGATGCATCACTACCTGGTATCGCAATTGTACCA
Source organism: Hemiscyllium ocellatum (assembly GCF_020745735.1). Taxonomy (NCBI): domain Eukaryota; kingdom Metazoa; phylum Chordata; class Chondrichthyes; order Orectolobiformes; family Hemiscylliidae; genus Hemiscyllium; species Hemiscyllium ocellatum. Next base: position 29,175,110 of record NC_083440.1, on the reverse strand, counting down.
TTCACGATCAGAGATGGTTACAGTGAGTGGTGAATTAGGCCCGGACAATGACAAAGCCCAACCTCCCATCTACAGAATCCACCAACCAGGCCGGCTGTCAAGGAAAGGCCGCCAGCATTCTCAAAGATCCATCCCGCCCTGGCAATGTTTTCTACAACCTCTACCATCAGGGAGAAGGTACAGAAACCTGAACACATTAACCATCCGGTTTCGAAACAGTTTCTACCTTACAATGGTTAGACTACTGAATAGACACACAACTCTTCACATTCGCTGGTCACTGTGTTTTTGTTTTTTTTGCCGCTGTTTACCTAGTAATTACTTATCTATGCTTAAATCTATGATCTACATGTATTGCTCGCAAGATAAAGCTTTTCACTGTGCCTCACAAGTGACAACAAATAAATTCAATTCAGATTCAAGTCATTGAATTCAAAATGGAATATCTGTTTGAGAGAGGAACAACCACATTAGAACTCTGAACTACCCTGTTACCTTTCCATACAGTCAATTATCTATCTGACTGATCCTGCTGTGTAAACCCTTCTCTAAATCTACGATGATGTTGGGGAGCTGGTGTTGGACTGGGGTGGACAAAGTTAAAAGTCACACAACGCCAGATTATAGTCCAATAGGTGTATTATGATACAATGCTGGGGATACAATGCTGAACGGCTGAGGATCCTGGGATTGTATTTATTGGAGTTTAGAAGGTTAATGGGAAACTTAATAGAAACCTACAAGATAATACATGGCTTGGAAAGGGTGGAAGCTAGGAAATTTTTTTCCGTTAGGTGAGGAGACTAGGACCCGTGGACACAGCCTTAAAATTAGAGGGGTCAATTCAGAACAGAAATGCGGAGACGTTTCTTCAGCCAGAGAGTGGTGGACCTGTGGAATTCATTCCCGTGGAGTGCAGTGGAGGCCGGGACTCTAAATGTCTTCAAGGCAAAGTTTGATAGATCCTTGATGTAATGAGGAATTAAGGGCTACGGGGAGAATGCGAGTAAGTGGATTTGAAATGCCCATCAGCCATGATTGAATGGCGGAGTGGACTCGATGGGCCGAAAGGCCTTACTTCCACTCCTATGCCTTATGGTCTTATTTATAAGCATTAGTTTTCGGAACGCTGCTTCTTCGCCCAGTAGCTGTGGAGCACGATCATAAAACACATAATTTATTGCAAAAGACTACAGTGTCATGCAACCGAAATGATATATTGAACAAACCTGGTTGGCTGTTAAGCCTTTCATTTTTTAAAGTTATTTTGAGAATGTGACGGAAAAGAGGCTCTTTTGTTCATATTAATGAACAAAAACCTGCAACCCATTCTCAAAGATATTAATTCCAGTCAGTGTCACAATCCTGGGCATCTATATATATAAACACACACATGTATGTATATATAGGTATATGGATATATGTGTGTGTGTATGTGTGTGTGTGTGTGTGTATATATATATATATATATATATATATATGTATATATATATTCATATATAAACTACTCTGAAATCAGATTCCAGACTGGATCTCTCTCTCCTGAGTGTCTATTATTCTATAATTAAACGCTCCAATTCCTTTGATAAAATTCCGACCTCTAGCTGATTTTCATTAGCCTGTTATTCGATACATAATAACAGTCTCCGAAACTCTCCATTAGATTCCAGCCCCTATCTCACTGCTGAGTGTCTGTGATCCCATGTCTAACCACCTTAAACTCCTCAGTTAGATTCCAATCTGTACCTCACTCCCCAGCATTCGTTAATCAATTGTGAACCATATCATACCCTCGACTATACTCGTATCTGTCCCTGTGGGCAACGTTTCTAAAGCTGTTCCTTCCCCATATTATTGTATCATAAAAATGTGAATTCTCCTTGTTAAGTTAGGAAATGGAGAGTGCTCTTTGAAGCTGATTAAAATGCAAATTTCAGAAGATGTTACAAAAAATGTCTGAGACTATGTCGCATTCCAGCAATGTTAGTCTTAAACTACAAGCTTCTGAAAATTTCCAGTGAACAAAAACTGAAACAGCCACCTGTTATTCTATATACAAACCACGTTAAAACCCTCGATTTGATTCCAGTCTGTAACTCACTCCCGGTCTCTGTTATTCTACATATAAAAACCACCTCAAACTCCTCGATAGGATTCCAATCTGTAACTCACACCTGGTCTCTGGGATTGTACAGATAAAAACCACCTCAAACCCCTCGATCGGATTCCAGTATCTAACTCACTCCTGGTCTCTGTTTTTCTACATAGAAAAAACACCTCAAACCCCTCGATAGAATTTCAATGTGTAACTCACTCCCGTGTCTCTGTTATTCTACATATAAAACCCACCAAAACCCCTCGATAGAATTCCAATGTGTAACTCACTCGCGGGTCTCAGTTATTCGACATAGAAAAAACACCTCAAACATCTCGTTCGATTCCAATATGTAACTTACTCCCGGGTCTGTGTTACGCTACATATAAAAACCACCTCAAACTCCTCGATAGGATTCCAATATGTAATTCACTCCTGGTCTCTGTTATTCTACATATATCACCCACCTCAAGCTCTCGATAGAATTCCAATATGTAACTCACTCCCGAGTCTCTGTTATTCTACATATAAACCTCACCTCAAACCCCTCGATAAGATTCCAATATGAAAATCACTCCCGGATCTCTGTTATCCTATGTATAAAACCTACCTCAAACCCTTCTGTAGGATTCCAACATGTAACTCACTCCCATATATATGTGGCTGTTTATGTTCACCAACTAACTTCAGACACTTCAATTAGATTCCAGTTTGTAACTTATAGTTGGGTATTTTATTTTTATATAAATAAACCCCCCGATTAATCGATTAGATTCCAGACTGCACCTCACTCCCTGATATCAGTTATTCCAGACAATCCACCTCAAACCCCTCAAGTATATCTCAGTTTGTAACTCACTCTTGGGTGTCTTTTTTTGACATAAATAAACCCCAATGAATTGATTAGATTCTTAACTATCACCCACTCACGTATATTTGTTACTCCATACATAAACCACGTCGAAAGCTTGCTTACATTCCAGTCTGAAAGTCACTCCTGATTATCTGTTATTCCATGCATAAACCACCCCGAACCCCTCGATTAGATTCCAGTCTGTAATTCACTCCTGGGTATTTGTTCTTACATGCACAAACCACCCCAAAACCCTCAACTAGATTGCGGTCTGTAACTTATTCCCGGGAATCTGTTATTCTATACATAACCCACCTTAAATCCGCAAATTGATTTCATTTTGAAACTTATACTTGGGTTTTATTTTTAATATAAATAAACGCTTTGATCGCCCGATTAGATTTCAATCTGCAACGCACTTACGTATATCTGTTATCCCATATATAAATCACCTGAAAAACATTACTTATTTTCTAGTCTGTAACTCACTGCTGGGTATCTGTTATTCTGTCTATCAACCTGGAACGCACTGCCAGAGGAGGTAGTGGAAGCAGAAACAATAGCAGCATTCAGGAAGCACATGGATGAAGACATGAATAGGAAGGGAATAGAGGGATTTGGATGCTCTAAGTGAAGGCAGCTTTAGTATGCAAGGGCAAGGTGTGGCAGCGCATATTTGGCGGGCCAAAGGGCCTGTTCCTATGCTTTATAGTTCTTTGTTCTTATGTTCACAATTATTTGAAAGTCGAGTTGCAGGAAGATTGGATAATGAAGAAGGTCTTTGGTATGCTTGACTTTATTGGTGAGTGTATTGAGTTGAGGAGTTGGGGGGGGTGGTCATGCTGCTGCTGTACCGGACATTGGTTTGGCCACATGTGGAATACTGCGTGCAATTTCGGTCTGCCTGTTACAGGAAGGATGCTGTAATATGTGAAAGGGTTCAGAAAAGTTTTACAAGGATGTTGGCAGCGTTGGAGAGTTTCAGCTAAAGGGAGAGGCTGGATAGGCTGGGACTGTATTCTCTGGAGCGTCAGAAACTGTGAGGTGACTTAATAGAGGTTTTTAAGTTCATGTGGGGCATGGATAGGATAAATGGATAAGGTATTTTCCCTGGGGCGGGAGAGTCCAGAAGCAGACAATACAGGTTTAGAATGAGAGGGGAAAGATATAAAGGAGACCTAAGGGGCAACATTTGCATGCAGAGTGTGGTGCATGTGTGGAATGACCTGCCAGAGGAATTGGTGGAGGCTGGTATAATTGCAGCATTTAAAAGGCATTTGGATGGACACATAAATTTGAAGGTTTTAGACGGATATGGGCCAAATGCTGGCAAACGGACTAGATTAGGCTAGGCTATCCGGTAGTCAAGTTGGATCCAAGGTTCTTCTTCCATGTTGTCCATTTCTGTGACATGAAAGGTCATTTGAATAGGACGCTGACTTTTTTTGACATTTACACAGAATATGTACCCCTGTAACTGGGCTTTTGCTCAGATCAATTCAATCACTGTAGTTTCTTGTGAAATAAGGAGAGTCTTTGCAAGTGGGATGACAAATCAAATCCTTTCCTATCTTCCTGACTGGTGAACAGTCTCTCCCCCGTGTAAACTCACTGGAGTACGCTGAGGTGGGAAGGACACTTGAACCCAGCCACCCTGTGAGAGCATCTGAATGGTCTCTCATGTGCAAACACATGGATGGTAAATCACGACCCCACTACTTTAAAGCATTTCAGTGTGTGGATAGTTAATAGGTCAGTGCAAAATCGCTGATGTGTCAGATAACACATTCTGAGCACATGAATTGTATCCAACAACGCTGCAGACAACACCCTGTCCCACCACAGGCCACACCCATACTGCCACAGGCCCTGCCCACAGCCCTGCCACCGCACCCATCCCTGCCACTCCCTTGTGTGAATACAATGGGATGAGATATTTGCCTGAACCCAGGTCTGCAGCGAGAACATCTGAGTCGCCTTTCTTCAGTGTGTACACATTGATGATGTGTCAGTTCACAAGCATTTTTACTGCATTTCTCACAATTTGGATATTTAAAAGCCAACTCTCCAGTGTGAAAGTGGTCATGTACCAACAGTTGGGATGATTAAATGAATCCCTTCCCACAGTAAGGGACAGCTCAGTGGCACACTGCTCAACAATGCTGGTTCACGGCTCATGGGACCTCAGTTCAATTACAGGCTTGGGTGATGACATAGAAAGTGGGGAAGTGGATGGTGACATCGAGAAAAATGTCCATATTACAAGGAGGATGTGCTGGATGCCTTGATATGCATACAAGTGTATACATCCACAGGATCAAATCAGGTGTCCCCTAGAACTTTGTGGGAAGGTAGGGAAGTGATTGCTGAGACTTTTGCCGAGATACTTGGAACATCAATAGTCACAGGTGAGGTGCCAGAAGACTGGAGGTTGGCTAACGCGATGCCACTGTTTAAGAAGGGTGGTAAGGACAAGCCAGGCACAATACACGAGTGAGCCTGACGTTGGAGGCGGGCAAGTTGTTGGAGGGAATCCTGAGGGACAGGGTATGCATGTATTTGGAAGGGCAAGGACTAATTCGGAATAGTCAACATGGCTTTGTGCTTGGTTAATCAGATCTTACGAACTTGATTGAGTGTTTTCAAGAAGTAACAAAAAGGATTGCGACGGCAGAGTGGTGGACGTGATCTATATGGACCTTAATATGGTGTTCGATAAGGTTCCCTATGGGTAACAGGTTAGCAAGTTTAGATTTCATGGAATGCAGGGAGAACTCGCCATTTGGATACAGAACTGTGTGGAAGGTAGAAGACAGAGGGTTGTGGTGGAGGGTTGATTTTCAGAATGGAGGCTTGTGACCAGTGGAGTGCCACAAAGATTGGTGCTGGGTCCACTATATTTCCTCATTTATATAAATCATTTGGGTGTGTGCATAGGATGTACAGTTAGTAAATTTGCACCAAAATTGGATGTGTCATGGACAGCAAAAAGATTACCACAGGTTACAACGGGATCTTGATCAAATGGGCTGAGAAGTGGCAGATGGTTTTTAATTTAGAAAATTGCGAGGTGCTGCATTTTGGGAAAGCAAATCTTAGCAGGACTTATACACTTTATGATAAGGTCTAGGCATTGTTAGGGTCTTCAGGAGAGTATAAGAATTGGGAGGTCATCTTGCAGCTGTACAGGACTTTAGTTCGGCAATTTTTAGAATATTGAATGCAATTGTGTTTTCCTTCCTTTTAGAAGGAGGTTGTGAAACTTGAAAGGGTTTAGAAGAGATTTACAAGGATGTAGCCAGGGTTGGAGGGTTTGAGCTCTTAGGAGAGTTGAACAGGCTGGGGCTGTTATCCTTGGAGCATTGGAGGCTGAAGTGTGACATCACAGAGGTTTAGAAGTTCATGAGGGGTATGGATGTGGTAAATAGACAAAGTGCTTCTCTGGAGTTGGGGACTCCAAAACTAGTGGGCATACTTTCAGGGGAAAGATATAAAAGAAACATAATTGGAAGCTTTTTTTACGCAGCGAGAGATAAGTGTATGGAATGAGCTGCCCGAAGAAGTGGTGAAGACTGATACAATTGCAGCATTTAAAGGACATCTGGTTGGGTATATGAATAAGAAGGGTTTAGAGGGATATGGGCCAAGTGCTGCTAAATGGGACTAAATATCTGGTCGGCATGGATGAGTTGGCCGAAGGGTCTGTTTCCATGCTGTACAACTCAGTGACTCGGTGACTGTGTGCAGTATATATGTTCTTACTGTGTCTGCATGGGTTTCTCCACGTGGTCCGGTCTTCCCCCACAGTCAAAGATGTGCAGGTTATGTCGATTGGCTACGCTCAAGTACAGGGTTGTGGGGATAGGTAGGGCGCTGGGTTTGGGTGTGACGATCATTAGAAAGTTGGTGGAGATTCGATGGGCTGAGCGGCCTTTGTCTGCACTGTAGGGATTTCGTGAGTTAACGTGGAGCAGGTGAATGCTCTCTCCCTGATGTGACTGCATTGACATGTTTCCAGTTCAAATGGTGATCTGTATCCCATCATATTATTCTCACATATCCCACAGTTGGTCCACAGTGTTAATCTCCTGTTTGACAGGTCACATAATCAGCTAAAACGTTGTCCATGTCGAGAATATGTGTCTGGTCTCTCAGCACTAAACTGTGCTCTTCACTTCCATGTTCAACACCCGGTGGTTTTCAGGTTACAACGATAAATTGGTTGGTTCTCTTTGCTTTCAATTTCGTGAATACAAATACGCCCCCCCCCCCGCCCCCCCCGATTGACTGTAACTTATTTGAAACTTTATTATAAGAGGGGAGGTGATGGCATTGTGGTATTATCACGAGACTATTAATCTAGAGAGCCAGGTGATGTTCTGGAGACCGAGATTCAAATCCTGCTATGACAGAGGTGAAATCTATTTTCATTAAATACCTGGGAAAAAGCGTCTAATGGTCATGAAACCATTGCTGCCTGTCAGAAAACCCTATCTGTTTAACAAAAGTCCTTTTGTGGAGGAAAACTGCCATCCTCCGCTGGTCTGTGCTCGGAATGAATCCAGACCTGCCCTCTGGGGAAATTCGGAAGGGACATCAAATCCTCACACCCTCAGCGGGGTCCCTATGCCATGGTTGTATTAAAATAAGTGTGAGCGAGAATTTACAAAAAACTGGTTGAATGAACCAGATAATTAGTGGGATCGGAACTCAGATGAAGCAACCGCAGAAGCTGCTGATTGTCATTAAAAAAGAGCCCAACTGATTGACCAATGTCTTTTAGTGAAGGGATCCTTCCCCCTGATCTGGGCCTACACACGACGCTGTGCTCGTTGCGAGCAGACTGAGAGATGAAGAGGTTTGTAGAACTGGACAGATGATGCTCTTTCATCACTACTGGGTGAATCGTCTATAGGTCCTGGCCTAACAGCATTGTGGGGCCACTTTCACCACACACACTGCAGCTAGTCAAATGTTAAACACCAAGTTCCCCACAAACACCTGGGGAATGGGAACGTCTGCTGGTCTTGGCAGTGAATCCCAAATTCCAAGAATGCAGATTTACAAATATGAATGCAAAAACAGCTTCTGGGCATCTATATTATTGTTGAAAAGTATTGCTTTGCATTTTATGGACAATATATATTCAGCAAACTGATCTTCCATGGAACCTACCTGCTCAACTGATTTTCGTTAGAATCCATCTACTCAGCATGATCTTCCTTATGATTCACCTTCTCAACCGGATCTAACCGAGATTCCATCTGCTCCATCTCATCTTCCCAAGAATCGAACTTTTCAACTCACCTTCCCGAGAATCGACCTTCTCAACTGACCTTCCCTAGGATCTACCTGCTCAATCTGATCTTCCCTAGAATGGACTTTCTCAACTGACCTTCCCTGGAATCTATATGCTCCACCTTGTCTTTCCTAGAACCTGCCCATTTAACGTGATCGTTTCTAGAATCTAGCTGCTTAACATGATCTTCCTAAGTACGTACCTGCTCAATCTGATCTTTAGGAAATTCTAGCTGCTGAAATTGATATAAGGAGATGATACTGGAACTGAACAAGTTGCAGAGAGCTCCCACAGACACAATGAGCTCAGTAGACTCGGTCTGTATGATAATTATTCAATGATTCAGTGACTCGGAGTAAATGAAGCAGCAGTGGAAACCAAGGTCACCTTCTGCCACCAATGTTCACCCTGATCCATCAGACTCTGATTTGCCCTGTCTGTGTTAGAGTCAGATCTGGGAGCAACGTCTGTACTCAAGTAATAGTAAAATTCTGCAGCTGCTGAACATCTGTCATCACAAAGGAAGTGCTGGATATTCTCAGAAAGTTGTGCAGTATGTGCGGAGAAAACCAAACAAACACAGTTCATGTTTCAGAAGGGAATAAGAACACTGCGCAATTTTATCATTACTATAAGCTCAGAAACATAAGACGAATACACTGTAGTGCAGGGGAAAGTAAAGTTGTGATTGGAGAGAAACTGAGGAAGAAAAAATGGTAAATTAGCAGCACATGAGCAGTGGGGGGAAACTCGGTTAAACACAGTTGGCATAAGCAAAAGTTAAATTCCTAACTGAGCTAAAATACACTCATTATTAAAAACAGTGTATAGGAGGCAATGACAATGTGGTGATCAGGAACTGTAGAGGTGAGAGAGAACAATGGATAGACGTACAGTCAGATCAACAGTAAGGAGCCATCACAGCCACAGAGACATGGAACATTACACATGGAACAGAGCACAGGACAAAGAGAAAAGCATTGTGAATGAAAGCTCAAAACTCAATGAAAGAATTTCACTTTTTTGAAAAAAATCTGCTAAGTTTCATGTGGACTCTGCAACGGGAAAGCTATCCGAACTCTGGTGTCTGAGAAAACCCTTAAATCTGAGGGAATGCCCAGGATGGGGTAATGTCATCGTGTCATTGTCATTGTGTGATGACATCGCCCAGAGGGAGCATCTAGCTCTATGCAAACTAGAGATCCCCCACACACTAGGAAGGATGGCAGGGTTCCTGACAGTGGACCCAGGAGATTTACCAGAATGGTTTGGAGAAGGATAAATTTCAGTGATCAAGTTCGATTGTAGAAATCGGCATTGAGGGGAGATTTGACAGAGTGGGAGCACTAGTTCATGATTGGTTAACAGAAGGTAAATAAAGTGAAGGTGTTTCCATTAGCTGACCGTTAAAGGATTAGAGGAGATTTACATCACTTTTGGGATGTTGCGCAGGGAGAACGTGAGGAAGAAATTTTATGCAATGAATATTAATGATATTGGACTCAATGCTGACCAAAAGCGCGAATAATGCTGAAATCCTGATACACTGATGGAGATCATACGGAAACAAAAATCGTTCTGATAAATGATTGAATTTGAATTGAATCAATAATAGCATTGATCTGACAGAATGAATGTGAAATGTCTCCCAATGGACTTAAATCAAGGATTCCAGGAGAGAGAGCACATCACCTTTACACAGCTTACTGGTTGGTTCTGGAGAAACCTTCAGCTGATTCTGGAAAACTTTCCATAGACTGATGTTGTGAGACTTCGCCGATGTATAAAGGTAAAACTCTCGGCAGGACATTGTTGGAAATACTCAGCAGATCAGGCAGGTGGGAATTCACACAGTGACCATTTTAGCTCAACGAAATATCATTAACATTTTTTGAAGTGGGATAAATAGGCAGTGAATAGAAAAGGTTATTGATCAGGAGCAATTGTATAAGAGTGCAAACTAGATTCTAAATCAAAAATCAACGAAAAATATTGTGGATTCTGCAGGAAGTGGTGTAACATCTGGAGAAATACATTTAGGATTAAAGTTTTGAGTTCATAGTCACTGAAGGTCAGCTGACTTGAATGATAAATTTGCTTATCTTTTCAGAGAGCATGTCTTCAGTTTAGGTGGACAGACTAAAACAATGGGCGGACTGGAAGAATTGGAAATGGAGGGGAACAAACTGAATTGTTAACATTGACCGTGGAATGGTCTATAATTCGGGAAATTGAACTCCGATCATATGGCTTTTTATGTGTTTTTCAGCGCCTGGTTAATACGTTTACACACCTTCAAAATTGAACTTCTTTAAACCTGTTTGAACTTGTCGCGATTGTCTCCACAATCCTGCCAATCCTGTGGTTTCCAGAACGGGAAACAATGCTCCAGCTGAACCTGTACTGATGCATTATAAAGAAACAGGAACACCTCATTGATCTTGAAATCTCTGTCACTGTGAACAAGGACCAGGAGACAGTGTTCTTTATGAGTTGATCTCTCAGCCTGTCCTGCCAATGTAGATTCCATAAGTCCACGAGGACCCCGCTCCTGTTAACCCCTTTATGATTTGGAGCCAAATTGTCTATTGACTCTTCTCCTGCCCGAAACCTATCACCTCACACTTCTCCATATTGGACTTCGTCTACATCCATCCATCTACCACACCAACATCCCAATGCCTTTCTGACATTCAACACTATCCTGCTAACAGCTCTCAGCTTTCCTTTTCACAGTCATCGATATATTTCGACAATGCGCCCTGACACCAGGAAATGATGAACATTAAAAATTAACAGCGCCATGTTTATCCAACATCCCTGGCCTTTGGTTACTGTATGTGTGTGTGTGTGTGTTTGTGTGTGTGTGTGTGTTGAATGGTATCCATTTTCACGCCCAAACCCCTGGATAATCAGAGCAAGCCTTCCTCACTGTCTTACTCCAATCGCCTGGCGATAACTGCGAATGTATCATTTGTCCTCCTGGTTGGCTGCACCATCACAGTAACTTTCTGATCATTGTGTGCAGGGCTCTCTTAGTCCCAATGGTTGGTAATGTTTCGTAATTTCTCACCATTTAAAACAGAAGCATAAAGACTTTATCTATACTTGCTACAATTGTGAATCACATTTCAACGCATCATATCTGATTTTTATAGTTTAAATTATTTATCCAGTGAACTGTTCAGATATCATATTAGCAGAGTTAGGAAGTTTTAGTCACGTGGAATCCAGGGAAAGCTAGTCATTTCGACACAAAATTGGCATGAAATTAGGAGACAGAGGTGGAGGGTGATGACTGCTGTTCGGACTGGAGGTCTGTGACCAGAGGTGAGCTGCAAGGATCGGCGCTGGGTCCACTATTGTCCATCATTTATGTAAAGAATTAGATATGATTATAGGAAGTATGTTTAGTAGGTTTGCCGATTACACTACAACTGGTGATGGGGTGGGCAGTGAAAATGATTACCGCAGAATTCAATGGGACCTTGATCAGGTGGGCCAGTGGCCGAGGAGTGGCAGGTTGAGTTTAATTTAGATAAATTTTGCTGAATTTTGGTGAGGCAAGTCATGGCAGGCCTTACACATTTAATGGTAAAATGTGATTGCTGAGCAAAGGAAGCTTAGAGCGCAGGTTCACAGTTCTTTGAAAGTAGAGTTGCCAGTAGACAGTGCCATGAAGAAGGCGTTTGATACACTTGCATTTATTAGACAGTGGATTGAGTATAGATGTTGAGATGATATGTTGTGGCTGTAAAAGACACTGGTTAGGCCACAGCTAAATATTGCATTCAGTTCTGGACTCTCTGCTATTGGAAAGATGCTGTGATACATGGGTTTCAGAAAATATTTACAAAGATGTTGCCAGGTTTGTAGGGTTTGAGCCAGAGGAAGAGACAGAATAGGCCGGGGCTATTTTCACTGGAGTGTCAGAGTCTGAGGGATGACCTAATGAAGGTTTATAAGATCACGAGGGACATGGATGGGGTAAATAGACAATATCTTTTTCTCAAGGTACAGGAGTCCAGGTGAGAGGGTAGAGATTTAGAAGTGATCAAAAGGGTGACATTTTCATGCAGAGAGTGGTGTGTGTAAGGAGTGAGCTGCCAGAGGAAGTGCTGGGGGCTGGCACAGTTACAATATTGAAAAGATATCTGGATGTATACATGAACATGGAAGGGTTTGGAGTGATGTGAGTTAAATGTTGGTTTATGTAACCTTCATTTCCAAAAGAAATTAAACTCACATCTCACTTCAATATCTCAACTAAATATAGCACCTCAAATTAATGCACAAAGAAAAACAGATGATGCTGGAGAAATTCAGCAGGTCTGGCAGCATCTCTGGAGTGGGGAAGCAGTGTCATATGATGCTTCTGTGATTTCAGCATGAGAACATAAACATTACGGGCAGGAGGAGCCCATTCAGCCCCTCGAGCCTGCTCTCATACTCAATAGCGTCCTGGTTGATCTCATTTCGGTTTCAACTCCACTATCCTGCCTGATCTCTGTCACCCTCAAACCCATTGCCCAATAAAAACCTGTCCATCTCCTCCTTAAATGTACACAGTGTCCTGACATCCACTGCACTCTGGTGGAGTGAATTCCACAGATTCATGATCTTTTGGGAAGTATTTACTTCTCATCTCTGTTTCAAATCTGTCACCCCCTTATCCTAAACTCTATCTTCTTGTTCCAGATTTCCCCACTAAGGAAAACCTCCTCTCTACCTCATCAAACCTCTTTCCCAGTCTGCAGAGGCAATGATGGAAAATGGCAATGAGACAGTTATTTTACTTCAGTCTTTATTGAAGATCTTACAACATCTACAGCACAACCCTCATCCACTGTCCGTGCCCCACCTCAACAAAGAACTCAGTTAAAATTGTGAGACACGGCCTTCCATTGGCAAAGCCATATTGACTGTTTTGTAATAACTTATTTTTCTCAACATATCTATTTAACTTACTTTTATTCTGACTTCCATCAGGTTTCCCACTGTTGATGAAAACTTCATCAGTAAAGTGATGGAAGGGATCATCAACAGTGCTGACAAGCAGCACCTGCTCAGCAATAACCTGCTCAGTGATGCCCAGTTTGTGTTTCACCATGGTCACTCAGCTCCTGATCTTATTTCCTGATCTTGGTGCAAACATGGACAAAAGAGCTGACTTCCAGAGGTGAGGTGAGAGTGACAGCCAGTGACATTAAGGCCACTTTTGACCAGGTATATCATCAAGGAGCCCTGGGAAAAACTGGAATCAATGGGTATCACGGGGCAAACTCTCTGCTGGTTTGAGTCCTATCCGGCAAAAAGGAAGATGGTCGAGGATGTGGAGGGTCAGTCATCTATGCTCCAGGACATCTCTGCAGGAGTCCCTCAGGATGCCACGAGGAATCCCTCACGAGGACCAACAATCTCCAGCTGCTTCATCAATGACCTTCCTTCTGTCATAATGTCAGAAGTGGGAACGTGCGCTGATGAATGCACAGGGTTCAGCACCATTCACGACTCCTCAGATACTAAAGCAGTCTGTGCTCAAATGCAACAAGACCTGGACAATATCCAGACTCGTCTTGACAAGTGGCACAAATTCCAGGCAATGACCATCACCAATAAGAGACACTCCCAACACTGCCCCTTGGTATTCAATTTTATTACCATCACTCAACCCTCGCTGTCAAAATCCTTGGGGTTACCATTGTCCAGAACTCAACAGGACTCACCAGATAAACACAGTGGCTACAAGAGCAGGTCAGAGACTAGAGATACTGTGGCGAATAACTCATGTCCTGACACCCAAAGTCGATCCACTATCTCCAAGGCACAAGTCAAGAGTATAATGGAATACTCACCACTTCCTTGGATAGTTGCAGCTCCAACAACATTCAACACGTTTGAGACAATCCAGGACAAAGCAACCCGATTGAGTGGCACCACATCACCCGGGGATAAAGGCCCAGCATGTCCAGCCTCTCCTCGTAACTCAAACTATCCATTCCTGACATCTTCCTCGTAAATCTTTTCAGAATCCTTTCTTCTTTAATAATATGTTTCCTAAAGCAAGACGTTCCGAAAGATATGCAGTGTTTTAAGAGCGGCCTTATCAACAAGGCAGCCCAACTCCTATGCTCAGGGCTCTGATCAATGAAGGCAAGCGTGCCAAACACTGCCTTCACCACCCTGTCTTCCTGTGACACCATATTCAAGGAAGGGTGTATCTGAACCCTACGCTCACTATCCACCCACGCAAACATTCTAGGCCTACACCACCCACTGGCTGAAAAAACTTTCCTTCTAAAAACCTTCTGTCTGTGAGTACAGAGTGCCAGTTGTAGATTGATTCCAGTCAACATCCCTTCCTCACTGAGAACTGAAGTTTCAGCTCAACATTATTTTGTAACAAATTTGCTATTGTTAATATTTGTGTCTTTAGATTAGTCATTATTTGTGCATAAGAAGTATTTTGTTATCATGAAACTTTGCACATTCTCAAAAAATATTTTGAGTAGACAAGTAGTTGCAGTCATTTCGCAGCCAATAACAATAGGAATGAGCAATGATTGATCAGAACCACCTAAAGAACCAAACTTAGAATTTAAATTCAGAGACTTGAAACAGATAATTACAATGGATTTCAGAGTTGGAAACTATGAACGTGTTTCATAAAAAAACTTAGATTTTGAATAAATGAAATTCCTGTTTATATTGAAGGTTCTAAGCAAAACTCATACTCAAAGGAAGAAGATTTTAATTTAATAGCAGAATGGAAAATGCACGAGCATTCCAACTTGCAAACATTGGTGATGGACTGAAATGCAACCCCAAACCCTATGTGTCAAGAGGTGATTACTGGGAATGGTTTGTAGTCTGATACAGAACATTTGCAGTTGATTATGCCTGTAATCTTGAAGCTGACTCATCTTTGTTTAACGTTATGCTTTTGCAATGTTTTCCTTCTGGTGTCTCTGATATGACCCAGACAAGCAATATGAACTGGTGCAAGAAATCCTAGTCGCTAATGAGGTGAGTGGTGGTTGTCCGCTGGGATGGCGAGAAAGAGACGAACCACGATTCAAGTTACAGGAATGAAAACACCCGAATACGTCCATGACCTCGCAAGCCCTATACTCCATATGCCAACCACGACTGGGTTGGCTGAGTCCAGCATGCCTACTGTGAGTGGCATCAACCTTAGTTGCCCGCCCAGCGACCAATGCCGAGCAACCCTTTCCAGAGGGTCCCTGGAAACGGGGACAGACAGGCCCCAGGACTACACCATTGGGACTGGGAACAAGTTCGCTAACTCTTCTAAGGATGAATGGCAGCCACTTGCTTTAACTGTGAGAGATAGTGGCACTGGGGAGCGAAATGCCCGTATCATTGTAGCTTGGAGTTAATTCAGGGATCGACAGGCTTGCATCCTCGCAAAATGAGAATCTGCAAATACATACCAACTCTTGTTGTGCTTTTGGAATGGCCCATGGTTTGGCAGCCTTGTGGGAACACAAAGGATTGAACTTCCACAAATAACTTCCCCGGGACAGCTTATGAGGAATGCTGGGATTTTCCAACCATTCTGGCAGTTATCAAATATTCTGCACACGCTGAGATAACTGATACACTCTCCAAAGGAAATTAGTGCGTATGTGCAAATTTCTGGCCCCATTGGGTTCCCAGTAAAACTCGGTTAGATACAATATAAGGCTGGATATCCCAGACCTGGGTAAGATACAGAAATCACAGTGTGGGAAACCCTGCTGAACAGCACAAACAATGGACAATATAAGGCTGGGTATGCCAGTGCGGGTGACGATACAGAAATCACAGGGCGGGGCAGACCCTGCTGAACAGGACAAACAATGGACTCAAATGGTGTGCTCCCTCGATACTCAAACCAACTGTGGGTGACCCCTGTGGGACAAGTTTGGGTTCCTTCTTTGTTTCTACGCTCATTGATTCTGTGCATAATTGTACACACTTTGGCAAGGAGGGAATGGTTAATACTTTCTTACTAAACTGGTGGCACCCGAATTTCCACAAAGCAGCTAAGAAAAGAGCTGAAGCACGTTTGATTTATTATAAAAAAAAGGACGAATGTGAAAAGGGTTATCCCTTTTGTCTGGAACCACCCCCTTGACTGGTGGGCCATTCTACCTGTCTACAACTTAGTTTTATAGAATTATCACGAGTACATTGCTATCGAAATTGACTCGTAAGAGGAGATTTATTTAGTAGATTGGTCGAAATCATCCCAACCGCTGACAATGCTGCTGCAACAGTCAAGTAGAAGGTGTGAAAATATCTGTATAAGTTAACCAAAACTTTTCAAAGTTTGCATTCACAGGTATGCCATGATATGTTCAACTGGGAGACCGCAGGTTATGGTAACCTCACTCCAAGCTTTCACGCTAATCGCACAGGTGAAGGTACACGCATGGGGACCATCTGCTATAAATGCAGCTCCAAGTCAGGTTGGAATTCTGGCACCATTCCATGCCCCTCACCCCATCCAGGCATCGATCGATTTACTCTGGACATATTCTGAGCAGACGACAAGTGCCACGTTCGAAACCCTTTGGACTGGAATACAGACGATTTACTGATGAACGGATAATGGAACTTCATTCACTTGCAGCCACAAGGTCGAGCCCTATCTCGGGGACTTGCTTCTCCTTTTACCACTGTTAAATCTCCCCATTCCAACGACCTTCATCTCGGACCAAGAGAACTCGAAGAGAAGCTAAGTGGCTCTTGGTCATTATCTTTCTGCCTTTATGGAACTGCTCGGCTAATAATGAATATTAGACTAATATGACTGAACATTACAGCACAGTACACGCCGTTTATGAAACCACTCAGCTAATAATGGATAATGGACTAATAAAACATAGAACCGCTTGCCTGATAAAGGAAGTTATACTCATACGACATAGAACATTACAGGCTCTATTTGAAGTTAGACGCATCGAACACGGAGCAGTACAGTGCAGTATAGGCAACCGTTTGCAACCGTTTGGCTGATAAAGGAAATCAAACTAATACAATATAGAACATGACAGCGCAGCATAGGCCTTTTATGGAATTGCTTGCCTATAAAAGGAAGTTAAACTCATAGAACATATAAGATTTCAGCACAGTACAGGCCCTTTATGTAATTGGTCGGCTGATAAAAGTAAATTTCACTAAAGCAGTATAGAACATTACAGTGCAGTTCACGTCCTTTATGGAATTGCTCGGCCAATAAAGAAAGTTAGACTCATATAACACATACCACCATAGTAAAGGCCCTTTATGCAACCGCGTGGCTAATACCAGACGTTAGACTCATACAACACAAAACATTACAGCGCAGTACTTAGCTCATAAAGGAAGTAAGACTCATAAATCATAGAATACAGCAGCACAGTACAGGACTTTATGAAACCGCTCAGCTTATACAGGAAGTAAGACTCATAAAACATAGAACATTGCAGCGCAGTAAATGCCCTTTGTGGAACCGCTTGGCTAATAAAGAATGTTACACTCATAGAACGTAGCACAATACTGTGCAGCACAGATAGTTAATGGAATCGCTCGGTTCTTGATAAGCCAATGCACTAATCTAACATAAGACAGTACAGCGCAGTAGAGGTTATTTGTAGAACCGCTTGGCGACCTCAGGATGATACACTCATAAAACATCGAACATTTCAGCACAGTCCAGGCCCTGCATGGAATCGCTCAGCTAATAAAGGAAGTAGGACTCATAGAACATAGGATATTTCAACACATTACAGGCTCTTTATGGAACCGCTCGGCAAATAAAGGAAGTTTGACTAATACAACATAGATCATAACAGCGCAGTACAGGCCCTTTTTTGAAACGCTCTGGTAATAAAGGAAGTTAGACTCATAGAATGTAGCACATCACTGCGCAGCACAGGCAGTTTATGGAACCGCGCGGCTATTAACAGACAATACACTAATACAACATAGCATATTACAGCGCAATACATGTTTGTTATGTAACCGCTTGCCTGATAAAGGATGTCAGACAAACACCATATAGAACTTTACAGCGCAGTACAGGGCCTGTATGGAACCGGTTGCCTAATAAAGGAATATAGACTCAAAGAATATAGATCATTACAGTGTAGTACAGGCCTTCTATGGAACTGGTCACTTGATAGTGGAAGTTCAACCCTATATGGAATGCTCGGTTCATAATGGACATTATACTAATACAACATAGAACATTACAGCACAGTACAGGCCCTTTATGGAACCGCTTGGCTAACACAGTGTATTACACTCATTGAACGTAGAACATTACAGTGTAGTACAGGCCTTTTCTGGAACCGCTTGACTCATACAGGGTATTACACAACTAGAATGTAGAACATTACAGTGCAGTAAAGCCCTTGATGGAACCGTGTAGCTAATACAGGAAGTTAGCCTCATACAACATAGAACATTACAGCGCAGTACAGGCACTTTATGGAACTGGTTGCTTGATAATGCAAGTTAGGCCCTCTATGGAACCGCTCGGTAAATACTGGACATGAGACTAATGCAACATTGATCATTACAGCACATTACAGGTTCTTTATGGAACCGCTTGGCTAACACAGGGTGTTACAGTCATAGAACATAGAACTTTACAACGCAGTACAAGCCCTGTATGGAAAATCTCAGCTAATAAAGGAAGTTAGACTCATTTAACATAGAAAATTAGAGTGCAGTAAAGGTCGTTTAGAACCGCATGGCTAATGTAGGGTGTCACACTCATAGAACATAGAACATTACAGCGCAATACAAGCCCTGTATGGAATCATTCAGCTAATAAAGGAAGTACAACCCACAGAACATAGATCATGACAGTGCTGTACGGGCCCTTTGTGAAACCGCTTGGCTAATAAAGAATGTTATACTCATAGAACGTAGCACATTACTGTGCAGCACAAGCAGTTTATGGAACTGCTCGGCTATTAACAGACAATACACTAATAGAACTTAAAACAGTACAGTGCAGTATAGGTTCTTTATGGAAACGTTCTGATAATAAAGGAAGTCAGACAAATATAACATGCAGCATTACAGCACACTACTGGCCCTTTATGCAAACACTGGGCTAATAAAGACATTTCGACTCCTCCAACATTACAGCGCAGGTCAGGCCCTTTATGGAACCGCTTGGCTAATAAAAGAACCTATACCCAAACAAAGTAGAACATTACAACACAGTACATATCTATGAAGTTAGACTCATTGACCATTACAGCGCAGTACAGGCCTTTTTTGGAAACAATCAGCTAATGAAGAAAGTTGGACTCTTAGAACATGGAGAATTACAGCGCAGTACAGGCCCTTTATGGAAACACTCAGCTTATAAAGGAGGTAAGAATCAGAGAACATGAAGCATTACAGCGCAGTACAGCCCATTATGGAACTACTCGACTGGTAATGGAAGTTTGACTAAGACAACATAGAGCATTATAGTGCAAGAAAGGCCCTTTATGGAACCACTCAGCTAACATATATGATACAGTCATAGAACATAGAACATTACAGTGCAGAACAGTCCCTATGTGGAACCACTTGCTTGATAATGAAAGTTAGACTCAGAGAACATGGAACATTGCAGCGCAGTACAGGCCCTTTATGGAACTTCTCGGCTAATACAGGAAGTTAGACTCATAGAACATGGAGCATTGCAGCGCATTTCAGACAGTTTATGGAACCACTTGGCTAATACAGGACGTTAGACTTGCAGAACTTAGAACGTTACAGCGCAGTATAGGCCTCTTATGGAACGGCTCGGCTAATACAACGTGCTAAAATCATAGAACATAGAACATTACAGTGCAGTACACGTCCTTTATGCAGCAACTCATCTAATGCTAGATGTTAAACTAATACAGAACTAATATAGAACATTACAGTACAGGCCCTTTATGGAACTGCTCGGCTCATACAGGTGTCACACTCATAGAACATAGAACATTACAGCGCACTACAGGCCCTATATGGAACCGGTCACCACATCAAGGTCGGTAAACTCATAGAACACAGAACATTACAGCGCAGCACAGGCCCTTTCTTGAACTGCTCGGCTAATTATGGACACTGGACTTAAACAACATAAAACATTACAGCGCACTACAGGCCATTTATTGAAACACTCAGCAAATTCAGGAAGTTAGACTCGTTGTACATGGAGCATTAGTGCGCGGTACAGAAACTTAGTGGAACTGCTCTGCTTACATAGGAAGTTAGACTAATACAACATAGAACACTACAGTGCAGTACAGGCCCGATATGGAAACGCTGGGCTAATAAAAGAAGTTGGAATAACAGAACATAGAACATTCCAGTGCAATACAGATCCTTTATGCAAACATTTGCCTCTTACCAAACGTTCGACTAATACAATGTACAATATCTCAGCGCAGTGCAGGTCCTTCATGGACAAGCTGTACTAATAAAGGAAGTCAAACAAATACAACTTAGAACATTACAGCACAGTACAGGCCCTTAGTGGAGCCGCTCGCTTGATACTGGAAATTTGACTCAGAGAACATGGAGGATTACTGCGCCATACATGCCCATTATGGAATTGCTTGGCTGGTAAAGGAAGTTCTACTCAGACAACATAGAACGTTATAGTGCAGCAAAGGCTCTTTATGGAACCGCTCGGCTAATACAGGGTGTTACGCTCATAGACCATAGAACACTACAGTGCAGAACAGTCCCTATATGAAACCGCTTGCTTGATAATGGAATTTAGACTCACAGAACATGGATCATTACAGCGCAGTGCAGGTCCTTTATGCAACCACTTTGCTGATACTGGACGTTAGACTAATACAATATAGAATATTACAGCGCAGTACAGGGCCTTTATGGAACCACTCGGCTAATAAAGGAAGTTAGACTAATACAACAACATGGAGGATTACAGGACACCACAGACCCTTTTTGCAAATACTAGGCTAATAAAGAAATTTAGATTCATAGAATATTACAGTGCAGTACAGGCCCTTTATGGAACTACTCAGCTGAGAAAGGAATTTATACTCATACAACATTACAGCACAGTACACATCCTATGAAGTTAGACTCATAGAACATGGAGCATTACAGCACAGTACAGGCCCTTTATGGAACCAGTCGCTTGATAGTGGAAGTTAGACTCAGAGATCATGGAGCATTACAGCGCAGTTTCGGCCCAATGTGGAACAGCTCAGTTAATACCAGACGTTAGACTAATACAACATAGAACATTAAAGTCCAGAACAGTCCCTATATGGAACCACTTGCTTGATCATGGAAGTAAGACTCATAGAACGTGGAGCAATACAGCGCAGTACAGACCCTTTATGTAACTGCTTGGCTGATACAGGAAGTTAGACTCATGGAACATGGAACGTTACAGCGCAGTACAGGTCCTTTATGCAACCATTTCGCTGATACCGGACGTGAGACTAATACAACATAGAATGTTACAGCAAAGTACAGGCTGTTTATGGAACCACTCGGCTAATACAGGAGGTTAGACTCATAGAACATGGAGCATTACAGCGCAGTACAGGCACTTGATGGAGCCGCTTGCCAGATACAGGAAATCAGACAAATAAAACATAAAACATTACAGCGCACTACAAGCCCTTTATGGAAACACTCAGCTAATCCGGGATGTCATGCTCGCAGTACTTGGAGCATTACAGCGCAGTACAGGCCCTTTATGGAACTGCTCGGCTAACATAGGAAGTTAGACTAATACACCATAGCACATTACAGTTCCGTACAGGAACCTTATGCAACTGCTTAGCTATTAAAGGAAGATAGACTCATAGAACATGGAATATTACAGCGCAGGGTGGGACCTTTACACAACCGCTTCGCTGATAATGGATGTTAGACTAATGCAACATAGAATATTACAGCGCAGTACAGGCCCTTTATGGAACCACTTGCTTGATAATGGAAGTTAGACTCATAGAACATGGAGTATTACAGTGCAGTACAGGCCCTTTATGGAACCACTTGGTTAATACAGGAAGTTAGACTCATAGAACATGGAACATTGCAGTGCAGTACGGGCCCTTTATGCAACTGATTTGCTGCTAACAGACATCAGACTAATACAACATAGAACATTATAGCGCAGTACAGACTCCATATGGAACCCCTTGCTTGATAATGGAAGTTAGACTCAAAGAATTTGGAGCATTACAGTACAGCACAGGCTCTTTATGGAACCACTCGGCTGATACAGGATGTCAGACTCTTAGATCATGGAGTATTATAGCGCAGTTCAGGAAGTTTATGGAACCGCTTCGCTAATACCGAACATTAGACAAATACAATTTAGAAAATTACAGTGCTGTACAGGCCCTATATGGAACCGCTTGCTTCATAATGGAAGTTAGAGTCACAGAACATGGAGCATTATAGCGCAGCACAGGACTTTATGGAACTGCTCGCCTAATACCAGAAATTTGATACTCTGCAAAATCGAAAATTACAGCACAGTACAGGCCGTTTATGGAACTGCTCACTTAATAAAGGAAGTTAGACTCAGAGAATATAGAACATTACAGTGTAGTACAGGGCCTTTATGGAATCGCTCGGCCAATAGTGGAAATTAGACTAATACAACATAGAACATTACAGCATAGTACAGGCACGATATGCAACCTCTCGGCTAATACAGGAAGTTAGATTCATAGAGCATAGAGCATTACAGTGCAGTACAGGCCCGTCATGGAAGCTTTCAGCAAATAAAGGATGTTTGACGCATACAACATACAGCATTACAGTGTAGCACAGGTCCTTTGTGTAACTGCTCAGCTAATACAGCATGGTACACTCACAGATCATAGAACATTACAACAGAGTACAGCCCCTTTATGGTACTGCTTGCCTGATAAAGGAAGTCAGACAAATACAGCGTAGAACGTTACTGCGCAGTACAGGCCCTTTATGGAATCGCTCAGCTAATAACTTAAGTTAGACTCAGAGAACATTGAACATTACAGTGTAGTACAGGCCCTTTATGGTACCACTCGGCTAATAATGGACACTAGCCGAATACAACTTTGAACATTACAGCGCAGTACAGGCCGAAAATGGAACCGCTTGCTTGATAATGGAAGTTAGACTCATCGAACATAGATCATAGAACATTACAGCGCAGTACAGGCCCTTTGGCCCTCGATGTTGCGCTGCCCTGTCATACTAATCTGAAACCCATCCTACACACACTATTACATGTACGTCCATTTGCCTGTCCAATGACGACTTAAATGCACTTAAACTTGCCAAGGATTCCATACCCTTACTACTCTCTGAGTAAAGAAACTACCTCTGACATCTGTCTTATACCTATCTCCCCTCACTTTAAACTTGTGTCCCCTCGTGTTTGCCGTCACCACACTTGGAAAAAGGCTCTCCCTGACCAAACTATCAGACCCTCTGATTATCTTGTATATCTCTATTGAGTCACCTCTCAATCTTCTTCTCTTTAACGAGAACAGCCTCAAGGCTCTCAGCCTTTCCTCATAAGACATTACTTCCATACCAGGAACATCCTAGTAAATCTCCTCTGCACACTTTCCAAAACTTCTGCATACTTCTTATAATGCGGTGACCAGAACTGTGCACAATACTCTAAGTGATGCAGCACCAGAGATTTGTACACCTGCAGCATAACCTCCTGGTTTCGGAACTCAATCGCTCTATTAATAAAGGTCAAAACACTGTATGCCTTCTTAACAACCCTGTAAATCTGGGTGGCAACTTTCAGGGATGTGTGTACATGGACACCGAGATCTCTCTGCCCATCTGCACTCCCTAGAATCTTACCATTATCCCAGTACTTTGCATTCCAATTACTCCGGCTAAAGTGTATCACCTCACACCTGTCTCCATTAAACTCCATTTGCCACTTCTCAGCCCAGCTCTGCAGCCTATCTATGTATCTCTGCAACCTACTACATCCTTCGTCACTATCTACAACTCCACCGACCTTAGTGTCATTCGCAAATTTACCAACCCACCTTTCTAAGCCCTCGTCCACTTTATTTATACAGATGATGCATTGCAGTGGACCCAGTACTGATCCTTGCGGTACACTGCTAGTAACTGGACACCAAAATTAACATTCCATCAATTACAAACCTCTGTTTTCTTTCAGCAAGCCAATTACTGATACAAACTGCTATGTCTCCCACAATCCCATTACTCTGCATTTTGTATAAAAGCCTACTGTGGGGAACCGTTTCTAACGCCTTGCTGAAATACATATGCACGCACCAACCGGTTTACTCTCATCTACCTGTTTGGTCACTTTGTCAAAACACTCAATAAGATTCGTTAGGCACAACCTACCCTTCACAAAATCATGCTGACTGTCCCTGATCAGATCATTCTTTTCTACATGGTTATAAATCCTACCTTTTCCAACCTTTTCCAACACTTTACCAACAACTGAAGTGAGACTCACTGGTCTGTAATTACCAGGGTTGCCTCTTCTACCATTTTCGAACAAGGGAACCACATTTGCTATCTTCCAGTCCTCAGGCTCTATTCCTGGACATAATGATGATTTCAAGATCAATGCCAAAGGCTCGGCAATCTCTTCCCTTGCTCCCTAGAGGATCCTAAGATAGATCCCATCCGGCCCAGGGGACTTTTCGATTTTCACACTCTGCAGTATTTCTAATACCTCTTCGTTGTCAACCTCAATCTCTTCTCGTCTAGATGCAAGTATCTTCGTATCATCCTTGCCAACATTTTTATTTTCTATAGTGAACACTGTCAAAAAATATTTATTTAGTGCTTCCCCTATCTCCTCTGACTCCACACACAGCTTCCAAACATTATTGACCATGATTAAACTCTCGTCATTCTTTTATTCCTGAGCTCTTTTTGGGTCTTTCCTGACTTCCTTGTAACCCTCAAGCGCCCTAACTGAGTTTTCACATTTTGTCCTAACATAAGCCTTCTTCTTCTTCTGGACCAGGGAGACCACTTCCTTAGTAAACCAAGGCTCATGTGTTCTTTATCTTCCTCCATGCCTGACATACCTACTTATCTAAGACTCACAGGAGCTTTTCCTTGAATAAGCTCCACATTTTTAAAGTGCTCATCCCCTGCAGTTTCCTTCAACATTCTACTTTTCCTAAATCTTTCCTAATTGCATCGTAATTTCCCTTCCCCGAGCTGTAACTGTTGCTCGGTGGAGTACACCTATCCTTTTCCATCATTAAAGTAAACCTGACAGAATTGTGATTGCTGTCTCCAAAGTGATCACCTACTTCCAAATCTAACACCTGGCCAGACTCGTTACCCAGTACTAGATCTAAAGTGGCTTCGCCCCTTGTCGGCCTGTCTACATACTGTGCCAGGAAACCCTCCTGCACACACTGGACAAAAACTGATCCATCTATTGTACTCGTACTGTCGTGATCCCAGTCAATATTTGGATCGTTGAAGACCCACATGACAACTACCCTGCCTCTCTCACTCCTATCGAGAATCATCTTTGCTGGCCCTTCCTCTACATCTCTGAAGAATTAGAGCACAGTACAGGCCCTTAATGCAACTGCTTGGCTAATAAATGAAGTTAGACTAATGCAACTTAGAACAGTTGCATATTGCATTAGAACAATGCAGTACAGGCCCTTCATGGAACCACTCGGCTCATAAAGGAAGTTGACTAATACAACATAGAACATTACAGCACAGTAGAGGGCCTTTACGAAATCACTCAGCTATTAAAGAAAGATGCACTGATTGAACTTTGACCATTTCGACACAGTACTGGTCCTTTATGAAACCGCTCGGCTAATAACAGATGGAAGACTCATAGAACATAGAACTTTACAGTGAAGTGCAACCCCTTTATGCACCTTCTCAGCGAATAAAGGAAGGAAACTCACAGAACACAGAACCTTATAGCGCTTTTCATGCCCTTTATGGAATCGCTCTGCTCATAATGTACACTAGACTAATACAACATAGATCATCATAGCGCAGTACAGGTCCTATATAGAATGGCTTGCTTAATAATGGAAGTTAGACTCATAGAACATCGTGCATTACAGCACAGTACAAGCCTTTTATGGAACCGCTTGGCTGATAAAGGAAATTAAATTAATACTGTGCAGAATATGACAGTGCAGCACATGCCTTTAATATAATCACTCGGCTAATAAAGCTATTTAGACTCTTACAACGTATAATATCACAGCACAGTATAGGTCCTTTATGGAACCGCTTGGCTAATAAAGGAAGTTGGACTCATAGAACATAGAACATTACAGCTCAGTACAGGCCCTATATGGAACCCCTACACTAATAAATGAAGATAGACATCTTGAACATAAAACATTACAGTGCAGTACAGGCCCTTTATGCAATTGCTCGGCTCATGTAAGACGTCAGACGAATACAGCATAGAATATTACAACGCAGTACAGGTCCTTTACGGAACCAATCAGCTGATAAAGGAAGTTAGAATTAAACAACATAGAACATTCCAGCGCAGGGCAGGCTCTTCATGGAACTGCTCGGCTTACATATGAAGTTCGACTCATAGAATATGACAGCGCACTACAGGCCCTTTGTGGAACCACACGGCCAATAGAGGAAATTAAACTGATACAGTATAGATCATTACAGTGCAGTACCAGTCCTTTATGGAATTTCTCGGCGAATAAAGGTTGTTGGACTCATGGTATATAGAACATCACAGCGCAGCACAGGGCCTTTTGGAATGGCTCGACTAATAAAGGAAGTTTAACTAATATGACATAGAACATTATAGCGTAGTACAGTCTCTTTATCAAACCGCTCAGCTAATACCTGACTTGAGACTAAATGATACAGAACATTACAGCGCAGTACAGGCAGTTTATGGATCCGCTTGGCTGTTGCCAGATGTTAGATTAATACAACATAGAACAGTAAGGCCCTTTGTGGAACTGCTCGGCTGATAAAGCCAGACAGACTAAAACAACATAGAAGATTACAGCGCAGTACAGGCCCTTTATGCGACTGCACCTCTAATACTGGACGTTAGACTAATACAATACAGAACACTACCGTGCAGTACGGGCAATTTATGTAACCACTCAGTTAATACCGGACCTTAGACTAATAAAACATACAACATTACAACGCAGTATAAGCCCTTCATGGAACCGCTTGGCTAATACAGGGTTTTACACGCATAGAACATGTCAGCGTTGCACAGGCCCTTTATGGAACTGCTCGGCTAATAATGGACACGAGACCAATACAACATAGAACATTACAGCGCAGTACAGGCCCTATATGGAACCGCTCGCTTTATATTTGAAGTTAGATGCAGAGAACATGGCGCATTACAGCCCAGTACAGGCCCTTTATGCAACTGCTTGGCTCATACCAGATGTTAGACTAATACAACATAGAACATTGCAGCGCAGTATAACACCTGGATTGAATTGCTTGGCTAATAAAGGAAGTAAGACTCATATAACATGGGGCAGTACAGCGCAGTACAGGCCCTTTATGTAACAATGATAATGGACATTTGATTAATGCCACATGGAAAATTACAGCGCAGTACAAGACCGAGATGGAACTGCTTGGTTGATAATGGACGTTGGACTCAAAGAACATGGAACAGTACAGCGCATTACTGGCCCTTTATGGAACTGATGGGCTACTAAAGGAAGTTTAACTAATATAACAGAACATTACAGCGCAGTATAGGCAGTTTATGGAACCGCTTGGCTAATAAATCATGTTAGACTAATACAACGTAGAACATTACAATGCAGTACAGATCCTGTATGGAAACACTCGGCTAATACTTTGTGTTACATTCATAGAACATAGAACATTACAGAGCAGTATAGGCCCTTTATGGAACCGTTCATCTAATACTGGACGTCAGATTAATACAATGTCGAGCATTACAGCACATTACTGGCCCTATATGAAACCGCTCGGCTAATAACAGATGGAAGACTCATAGAACATAGAACTTTACAGTGAAGTGCAACCCCTTTTTGGACCTTCTCAGCTAATAAAGGAAGGAAACTCACAGAACACAGAACCTTATAGCGCTTTTCATGCCCTTTATGGAATCGCTCTGCTCATAATGTACACTAGACTAATACAACATAGAACATCACAGCGCAGTACAGGTCCTATGTAGAATCGCTTGCTTAAAAATGGAAGTTAGACTCATAGAACATCGTGCATTACAGCACAGTACAAGCCTTTATGGAACCGCTTGGCTGATAAAGGAAATTAAATTAATACTGTGCAAAATATGACAGTGCAGCACATGCCTTTAATATAATCACTCGGCTAATAAAGCTATTTAGACTCTTGCAACGTATAATATCACAGCACAGTATAGGTCCTTTATGGAACCGCTTGGCTAATAAAGGAAGTTGGACTCATAGAACATAAAACATTACAGCTCAGTACAGGCCCTATATGGAACCCCTCCGCTAATAAATGAAGTTATACATCTTGAACATAAAACATTACAATGCAGTACAGGCCCTTTATGCAACTGCTCAGCTCATGTAAGACGTCAGACGAATACAGCATAGAATATTACAACGCAGTACAGGTCCTTTACGGAACCAATCAGCTGATAAAGGAAGTTAGAATTAAACAACATAGAACATTCCAGCGCAGGACAGGTTCTTCATGGAACTGCTCGGCTTACATATGAAGTTCGACTCATAGAATATGACAGCGCACTACAGGCCCTTTGTGGAACCACATGGCCAATAGAGGAAATTAAACTGATACAGTATAGATCATTACAGTGCAGTACCAGTCCTTTACGGAATTTCTCGGCGAATAAAGGTTGTTGGACTCATGGAACATAAAACATGACAGCGCAGCACAGGGCCTTTTGGAACGGTTCAGCTAATAAAGGAAGTTTAACTAATTTGACATAGAACATTACAGCGTAGTACAGTCCCTTTATCGAACCGCTCAGCTAATACCTGACTTGAGACTAAGTATTGCAGCGCAGTACAGGCAGTTTATGGATCCACTTGGCTAATAAATGAAGTTAGACTAATACAACGTAGAACATTACAATGCAGTACAGATCCTGTATGGAAACATTCGGCGAATACTTTGTGTTACATTCATAGAACATAGAACATTACAGAGCAGTATAGGCCCTTTATGGAACCGCTCATCTAATACTGGACGTTAGACAAATGCAATATAGAACATTACAGCACAGTACTGGCCCTTTATGAAACCGCTCGGCTAATACTGGGTGTTACACTCATAGAACATAAAAGATTACAGTGAACTGCATACCCATAATGGAACCGCTTGCATGATAAACAAAGTCAGACAACTGAAACATACAACATTACAGTGTAGTACAGGCCCTTTAAGGAACCGCTCACCTAATAAAGGAAATTAGACTCAGAGAACACAGTAAATTACAGCACAATGCAGCACCTTTATGGAACCGCTCGGCTAATACAGGTAGTTAGATTCATAGAACATGGAGCATTACAGCACAGTACAGGCTCTTCGTGGAACCGCTGGGCTGATAAAGGAAATTAACTAATAGTATATAGAACATTAAAGTACAGCACAGGCACTTGATGGACTACTCGGCTAAAAAAGGAAGTTCGGGTTATTGAACATAGAACACTACATCACAATACAAGTCCTTTGTGAAACCGCTCAGCTGATAAAGGAAGATAGAATCATAGAATATGACAGTGTAGTACAGACCCTTTGTGGAACCACTCGGATAATACAGGAAATTAAACTCATACCATATAGAACATTACAGTGCAGTGCAGGTCCTTTATTAAACTGCTCAGCCTATAAAGCAAGTTGGACTCATAGGACATAGAACATTACAGCGCAGTACAGGCCCTTTATGGAATCTCTCGGCGAATAAGGGAAGTTTAATTAATATGACAGAGAACCTTCCAGCCCAGCACAGGCGGTTTATGGAACCACTCGGCTAATGACAGACGTTAGACTAATACACCATAGAACATTACAGCGCAGTACAGACTCTTTACAGAACTGTTTGCCTGAGAAGGAGAGTTAGACTAACAAAACAGAGAACATTACAGTGCAGTGCAGGCCTTTTATGCAAGCACTCGTCTAACACTGGACGTTAGACTAATACAATATAGAACATTACAGTGCAGGACAGGACTTTTATGGAACTGCTTGGCTAATAAAGGATGGTTGACTCATAGAGCATAGGACATTACAGTGAAGTGCAGGCCCTTTTGGGAACTGCTCGGCTAATATTAGACACTTGATTAATCCATCATAAAACATTACAGCGCTGTACATGCCCTTTATGGAACTGCTCGACTAATAATGGACAGAAGACTAATTCCACATAGAACATTACAGCGCTGTAGAGGCCCTATATGGAACCACTTGCTTGATATGTCAAGTTGGACTCGTAGGACATGGAGCATTACAGTGCAGTACAAGCCCTTTGTGCAACTGTTTGGCTAATACCGGATGTTAGACGAATACAATATTGAACATTACAGTGCAGTAGTGAACGGTATGGAAATTCTTGGCTAATAAGGGAAGCAAGACACAGAGAACTTGGGGCATTACAGCGCAGTACAGGCCGCTTATTGAACTGCTCAGCTAACAATGGACACTTTACTAATATAACAGAACATTACAGCGCAGTATAGGCCCGATATGGAACCGCGTACTTGATATTTGAAGATAAAGTCATAGAACATGGAGCATTACAGCGCAGTACAGGCCATTTATGCAACTACTTGTCTAGTAATGGATGTTAGACTATTGCAACATAGAACATTACAGCGCAGTACAGGCCCATTATGGAAATGCTCAGCTAATACAGTGTGTTACATTTGTAGAACATAGAATATTACAGACTCAAAGAACGTGGAGCAGTACAGCGCAGTACAGGCCCTTTATGGAACCGATCAGCAAATAAAGGAAATTTAACTAATATGACATAGAACATTAAAGTGCAGTACAAGCAGTTTATGGAACCGATCAGCTAACCATGGACACTATACTGATACAACAAAGAACATTATAGGGAAGTATAGGCCCTTTGTGGAAACACTCGGCTCATGCAGTGTGTAATACTCCTAGAACAAAGAACATTACAGAGCAGTACACCCACTTTGTGGAATCGCCTGGCTCATAAATGAAGTGATACTAATACAACTTAGAACATCACAATGCAGTACAGGCACTTTGTGGAACCGCTTGGCTAACACAGTTTTATATTCATACAACATATAACATAACAGTACAGTAGAGGTCATTTATGAAACCACTCGGCTATTAAAGAAACATGCACTCATTGAACATTGACCCTTACAGTACAGTATTGCTCCGAGATGGAACAGCTCGGTTAATACCAAATGGAAGGCTCATAGAACATAGACCATTACAACGAAGTATAAACCCTTTATGGAAACGCTCAGCTAATGAAGGAAGGAAAACTCAGAGATTTCAGAACATTACAGCACTGTACAGGCCTCTTATGGAACCGCTGTGCTAATAACGAACACTAGACTAATACAACATAGAACATTACAGCGCAGTACAGGTACTATATAGAACTGCTTGTTTGATATTTCAAGTTAGACTCATAGGACATGGAGCATTCCAATGCAGTACAGACCATTTATGCAACTGTTTGGCTAATACCGGATGTTGGATGAATACAATATTGAACATTACAGCGCAGTACAGGATCCGTGCGGTAATGATTGGCTCATAATGGAAGTAAGACTCATTGAACATGGGCATTACAGCGCATTACAGGTCCTTTATGCACCCGCTCAGCTAATAATGGACACTTGACTAATAAAACATAGAACATTACAGCGCAATACAATCCCTGTATGGAACCGTTTACTTGATATTTGAAATTTGAGTCATAGATCATGGAGAATTACAGCACAGTAAAGGCCATTTGTGCAACTACTTGGCTAATACCGGATATTAGACTATTACAACACAGAACATTTCAGCGCAGTACAGGACCATCATGGAACTGCTTGGCTAATACATGGTGTTATACTCATAGAACATAGAACATTACAATGCAGTACAGGACCTTTATGGAAGCGCTTGCCTGATAACGGAATTCAAACAAATACAACATAGAACATACCAATGCTGTACAGGCCCTTTATGGAACTGCTCAACTAATAACGAATATTGGATTAATGCAACAAAGTACATTACAGTGTAGTACAGGCAGTTTATGGAACTGCTTGCCTAATACTGGAGCTTAACCTAATACAACAAAGAACATTACAGGGCAGTAGATGCCGTTTGTGGAACCGCTTGGCGAATAAATGAAGTTAGACTAATACTACATAGAACATTACAATGCAGTACAAGCCCTTTATGGAACCGATCGGCTAATAAAGGAAGTTTAACAAATATGACATAGAACATTACAGCGCAGTATAGAACATAGAACATCGAACATAGAACATAGAACAATACAGCACAGAACAGGCCCTCCGGCCCACGATGTTGTGCCGAACATGTATCCTAGATTAAGCACCCATCCATGTACCTATCCAATTGTCGCTTAAAGGTCGCCAATGATTCTGACTCTACCACTCCCACGGGCAGCGCATTCCATGCCCCCACCACTCTCTGGGTAAAGAACCCACCCCTGACATCTCCCCTATACCTTCCACCCATCACCTTAAATTTATGTCCCCTTGTAACACTCTGTTGTACCCGGGGGAAAATGTTTCTGACTGTCTACTCTATCTATTGCTCTGACCATCTTATAAACCTCTATCAAGTCACCCCTCATCCTTCACCGTTCCAACGAGAAAAGGCCGAGAACTCTCAACCTATCCTCGTACGACCTATTCTCCAATCCAGGCAACATCCTGGTAAATCTTCTCTGCACTCTCTCCAAATCTTCCACATCTTTCCTAAAGTGAGGCGACCAGAACTGCACACAGTACTCCAAATGTGGCCTAACCAAAGTCCTGTACAGCTGCAACATCACTTCACGACTCTTGAATTCATTCCCTCTGCTAATGAACGCCTTCTTACAAGCTTTATCCACCTGAGTGGCAACTTTCAAAGATCTATGTACATAGACCCCAAGATCACTCTGTTCCTCTACCTGACTAAGAACCCAACCGTTAACCCTGTATTCCGCATTCTTATTTGTTCTTCCAAAATGGACAACCTCACCAGGGTTGATCTCCGTCTGCCACTCCTCAGCCCAGCTCTGCATCATATCTAAGTCCCTTTGCAAACGGCAACAGCCCTCCTCACTGTCCACAACTCCACCAATCTTCGTATCATCTGCAAATTTACTGACCCACCCTTCGACTCCCTCATCCAAGTCATTAATAAAACTGGCAGTTTATGGAACCTCTCGGCTAATAATGGACACTATACTGATACAAGAAAGAACATTAGAGGGCAGTACAGGCCGTTTATGGAATCGTTCAGCTCATACAGTGTGCTACATTCATGAAACATAGAACGTTACAGAGCAATACAGGCCCTTTATGGAGCCGCTCAACTAATGAAGGAAGCTTGACGAATACAACATAGAACATGACAGCACAGTAGATGTCCTTTATGAAACCACACAGCTATTAAAGACAGATGAACTCATTGAACATTGACCATTACAACGCAGTACTGGTCCTTTAATAGAACTGCTTGGCTAATACCAGACAGAAGTCTCATAGAACATAGAAACGAAATATAACCCCTTTATGGAACTGCTCAGCTAATAAACGTAGGAAAACTCAGAGAACAAAGAACATTACATCGCTGTACAGGCCCTTTATGCAACCTCTCTGCGAATAATGTATACTACACTAATACAACATAGAACATTATAGTGTAGTAAAGGTCCTACATAGAACCGCTTGCTTGATAATGGAAGTTAGACTCATAGAACATAACGCATTTCAGCGCAGTACAAACCCTTTATGGAACCGTTTGCTGATGAAGGAAATTAAAATAATACTATGTAGAATATTACAGTGCAGCACATGCCCTTAATGGAATCACTCGGCTAATAAAGCTATTTAGACTAATACAGCATATAATATCACAACGCAGTACAGGCCTTTTATGGAATCACTCGGCTAATAAAGGAAGTTGGACTTACAGAACATAGAACTTTTCAACACAGGACAGGCCTTATATGGAAGTACTCAGCTAATAAATGAAGTTAGACTTATCGAACAAGGAATATTACAGTACAGTCCCTTTATGCAACTGCTCTGCTCATGCAAGATGTCAGGCGAATACAACATAGAACATTACAGCGCAGTACAGGACCTTCATGGAACTGCTTGGCTAATACAGGATGTTACACTCATAGAACAGAGAACATTACAGCGTAGTGCAGGCCCTTTATGGAACGGCTCGGCTAATAACAGACACTGGACTACTACAACAAAGAACACTACAGCCCAATTTATGGATCTGCTTGGTTAATACCTGACGTTAGACTAATACAACAAAAACATTGCAGGACATTACAGGCCCTTTGTGGAAACGCTCGGTTAATACAGTGTGTTACACTCCTAAGACACAGAACACTACAGAGCAGTACAGCCCCTTTGTGGAACCGCTTGGCGAATAAATGTAGAGAGACCAATACAAATTAGAACATCACAATACAGTACTGGCCCTTTATGGAACTGCTTGGCTAATACTGGTGGTTACATTCATAGAACATAGAACATTACAGCGCAGTACAGACCCTTTATGGAAAAACTCGCCTAATAAAGAAAGTTCGACTCAGAGAACACAGAACATTACAGCGCAGCACAGGTCCTTTATGGAACCGCTCCCCTCATAAAGGAAGTCAGACTCAGAGAACACAGAACATTACAGAGCTGTACAGACCCTTTATGGAACCGCTTGCCTGATAAAGGACATTAAACTAATAGTAGAGAGAACATTACAGTGCAGCACAGGCACTAAATGGAATTGCTCGGCTAGTATAGGCATTTAGTAAAATACAACATGCATGATCACAGCGCAATATAGGTCCTTTATGGAACCACTCGGCTAACAAAGGAAGTTAGGAGATAGTGAGGACTGCAGATGCTGGAGATCAGAGCTGAAAATTCCTGAAGAAGGGCTCATGCCCGAAACGTCGATTCTCCTGTTCCTCATCAACTCAAACAACAAACATGAGCTGGTATTCCTGATGAAGTACTTTTTTCCCAAAACGTCGGATTTTCCTGCTCCTCGGATGCAGCCTGAACTGCTCTGCTTGTCCAGCACCACTCTACTCCAGAATCTGGTTTCCAGCATCTACAATCATTGTTTTTACCTCTATGTCGTATTACCTAACTTCGTTTATTGCCAAGTGGTTCCACAAATGACCTGCAACACGCTGTTATGTTCTATGTTTTATTGCTCAAACTTCCTTTATTGGCCAAGTGGTTGTATAAAGGGCCTATACTGCACTGTCACATTCTATGTTGTATTAGTCTAATTTCCTTCAGCAGCCGGGTGTTCCATAAAGGACGTGTACAGCGCTGTAATGTTCTATGTTGTATTAGTCTAACGTCTTTAATTACCCGAGCGGTTGTATAAACAGCCTGTATTGTGCTGTAATGTTCTTTGTTGTCTAAGTCCAATTTACTTTTTTGGCCCAACAGTTCCATAAGGGGAATATGCTGCACTGTCATGTTCGAAGTTGTATTAGTCTAACTTCATTTTTTATCTGAGTGGTTCCATAAAGGATCTGTACTGCACTGTAATGTTCTCTGAGTGTAACTTTATTTAATAGCCGAGTGGTTCCATAAACGACCTGTACTGCATTGCGATATTCTATATTGCATTAGTCTAAATTCCTTCATTAGCTGAGTGGTTCCAGAAAGTGTCTGTACTGCGCTGTAATGCTTTGTATTGTATGAGTCTAACTTCCTTTATGACAGAGCCGTTCCATAAGTGGCCTGTACTTCACTGTCATGCTCTATATTCTACGAGTGTAACTTTATTTGTTAGCTGAGCGGTTCCATAAAGGTCCTGTACTGCGCTGTAATATTCTATTTTGTATGAGTCTAACTTCCTTTATTAGCCAAGCAGTTCCACTGCGCTATAGTCTTCTATGTTGTATCAGTCGAACTTTCTTCATTAAGCCAGCAGTTCGAAAATGTAATTCACTGTAATGTTCTATGTTGTATTAGTCTGACTTCCTTTGTCAGCTGAGCAGTTCTAAAACGGGCCAGTAATGCGCTGTAATGATCTGTGTTGTAAAAGTCTAACTTCCTTCATTAGCCAAGCGTTTCCATAAAGGGCCTATACTGCACTGAAATGTTCTATGTTGCATTAGTCTAACTTACTGTATTAGCCGAGCGATGCTATAAAGGCCCTGTACTGCTCTGTAATGCTCTATCTTGCATGAGTCTAACTTCCTTTATTAACCAAGCAGTTCCATAAAGGGCTTGTACTGCGCTGTATTGTACTGTATTGTATTCTGTACTGTATTCGACTAATTTGCTTTATTGGCCGAGTGGTTCCATAATGGGCCTGTTCTGTGCTGTCTCGTTCTTTCATGTATTCGGCTAACTTCCACAAACAGCCTGCACTGCTATTCTTTGTTGTATTAGTCTAACTTGCTTTATTAGCCGAGCGGTTGCATAAACAGCCTGTGCTAACCTGTGATGTTCTATGTTGGATGAGTCTAACTTCATTTATAGGCCAAGCAGTTCCATAAAGGACCTGTACTGTGCTGTCGTGTTCTAACTTCCTTTATTAGCTGACTGGTTCCAGAAAACGCCTGTACTGCACTATAATATTCTATCTTGTTTTCATCTAACTTCTTTTATTTGCCGATTGGTTCCATTAAGGACCTGTACTGGGCTGTAATGTTCGATGTTCGAAGAGTCTAGCTTCCTTTATTAGCTGAGCGGTTCCTTTAAAAGGCCTGTACTGTGCTGTAATGTCCTAAATTGTATGAGACTAGCTTCCTTTATTCGCTGAGTAGTTCTATAAAGGGTCTGTACTGTGCCGTAATGTTCTATGTTCTATGAGTGTAACTTTATATATTTGCCGAGTGGTTCCAATTACGACTTGAACTGCGCTGTGATACGCTGTGTTGTATTAGTCTAAATTGTTTTATGAACCAAGCGGTTACATAAAGGGTCTGTACTATGGTGTAATGCTGTATCTAATATGAGTATAACTTTCTTTATTGCCGAACAGTTCATAAACGGCTGTCTTGTGCTGTAATTTTCTACGTTCTATGAGTCTAACTTCGTTTATTAGCCAAGCACTTTCATAAAGGAGGAAAGACAATGGCAAAGTGCCGCTCAGTTTCACTTAGAGTTCTTTTGTTAGGAGGTGAATTCGTTCAAATCTGGATGAGCATGTGCGGTAAAAGGGGAACCGCATCCCCGAGATAGCAACTCCCAGTGCAGAAGATTGGGAGCCAGGGTTAGGCCTTGTGGCTACAAATGAAAGAGATGCCATTATCCATTCTTCAGTAATTCGACTGAATTCCAGTCCAAAGGGTTTTGATTCCAGCGCTTGTGGTCGGCTCAGAGTACTCCCAGAGCAAATTGATCGGTGCCTGGATGGGGTGAGGAGCAATGAATGGCTACATTTCCTGGTTCCAGCATTCCACCCTGACTTGGAGCACCCCATTTGAATCCATTGTTTGTGCTGTTCAGCAGGGTCTCCCACGCCCTTTGATTTCTGTATCTTCCCCAGATCTGGCATATCACGTTTATATTGTCCATTGTTTGCGCTATTCAGCAGAGACACCCCCCACCCACACCCCTCCACCCTGTGTATCTTACCCAGGTCTGGCATACCACGCCTTATATTGTGTCTAACTGGGGTTTACTGGGAACCCAATGGGGACAGATGTTTGCACCTCCCACTCACTTCCTTTGGAGAATGTATCAGTTGCCTCAGCATGAGACGTATATTTGATAACTGCCAGAATGGTTGCACAAACCCAGCGTTATTAATAAGCTGTCCCGTGGAAGTTATTTGTGGAAGTTCAATCCTCTGTGTTCCCACAAGGCTCCGAAACACTGGGCCATGCCAAAAGCACAACAATATGTGCAGATTCTCCTTTTCGTAGGATGCAAGCCTGTCGATCCATGAGATGGTTCCAAGCTCCAAAGATCAGGGCATTTCGCTTCCAAGTGCCCCCATCTCCCACGGTTAAAGCAAGAGGTTAGCATTTGTTCCTGGAGAAGTTAGCTGACTCGTTCCCAGTCCCAAATGTGTAGTACTGGGGCCTGCCTGTCCCTGTTTCCAGTGTCCCCTCTGGAAAGTGGTCGCTGGGCGGGCATCTGAGGTAGATGCCACCCCTAGTGGGTATGCTGGTCTCAGTCAACCCAGTCGGGGTTGGCACACAGGGTATAGGGCTTGCAAGGTCATGGATATATTCGAGTGTTTTTATTCCTGCAACTTGGATTGTGGGTCGGTCTCGTTCTGGCCATCCCAGTGGAAGGCCACCACTCAACTCATTCGTGACCGTGAATTCTTGGACCAGTTCACATTGTTTGTCTGGATCATGTCAGCGACACCAGGAGGAATACATTGCAAAAGCATAACGTTAAACAAACGTGAGTCATCTTCAAGATTAAAAGCTTGATCAACTGAAAATGTTCTGTAAGAGGCCACAAACCATTCCCAGTAATTACCTCCTGACTTCCAGGGTTTGGGATTGCATTCCAGTCCATCACCAATGTTTACAGGTTGTTGTAAGGCTCTTTCTAACTGTTGGATTGAGGCATCGACCCGGGCATCAACGTGGGGGAACTCGTAACTGCGGACAGGCACTGCACCACTCTGGCCCTTCTCTCCTTGCCACTTAGTAACTTCTGCAGGGGACAGGATCAAACAACAAATTGCAAACAAATCCTGAGGAATGGCATCGTCCATCTGTATTGTCCTCTGGACATATTGAGCAAATGGGGCCGGTTTTTCCTTGCGGTCAGGAGCTTGGTTCATTAACTTCACTCCGTTTCCAGGAACAGCCCATTGTTGAGGATGGTCCATGCCGCTCATCTCCATGATGTTAGTTATAAAGCTGATGACTGATACCAGACCATTTAATTTCAGAGTAAGGGTAAGGTTTAGAATTGGGTGTTGTGCTGAGGAATATCAGGAGATGCTAGGGGCTCAGTGGGTAGCCTGGAATAAAATCCCCATTCCTCATCTCTATCGGTGTGATCCCTGTCCTTAAATAGTATCAGTATGCCAGACATTGATTCAGGATCCCCAGTAGAACTTAGTTCATTTACCACAACTCGTTTTTCTAATGCTCTGCTTCCTCCATATTTCATTACATTGCCTCCTTCCATTGCCAACTGGATGGACAATGCTCAATTTATTTTAAGGGATGGTCCAGGTGAACATTAATCAATGCAGCCATGTGTCAAATTAACCATGAAGCACTGACACAAATCATCGACAATGTATAAAGGTATAAAAACCATTAATTCTTACTCTGTAATTCAGGACTAGTTGAAATGGTTTAAAAATATTGACGAATATAAATATATTTTCTAATTGAGAGATGGAAACAGAACAAGTGGCTGAGACATTTCACAGTTAATTAATGAGAACAGACAAATTTTCAAATCACAAAAATGATTCAAATCTGCTGAGGGTTGTATACATTAAATTGGATCAGGAGTGTTCTATTCTGCGCAGTTTCCATTCTTCTAACAAATTACAATTTTCTTCTTTTTGAGTATGAGTTTTGTTGTGAATCTTCAAAATAAACTTGAAGTTCGTTTATTCAAAATCTGATTTTCTGATATAACACGTGCACAGTTTCGAACTCTGAAATCCATTATAATTATCTGGATCGAATCTCTCAATTTAAATCCTAAGTTTGATTCTTTAAGCGGTTCTGATCAGTTATTGCTCCTTTCTATTGTTATTGACTGCGAAATGCCTGCAACTGCTCGCCTCCTCAAATTACTTTTTGAGAATGTACTAAAGTTCGTGGTAACAAAATGTTCCTTTTGCACAAATAATGATTAATCTAAAGACACAGATATTAACAATAGCAAAATTGTTACAAAATAATGTTGAACTGAAACTTCACTTCTCAGTGAGGAAGAGATATTGAAGTGGGACAAAACTTCGACTTGCACTCCGTATTCACAGTCCGAAGGTTTTCTGAGAGAAAGTGTTTTCAGCCAGTGGGTGGTGAAGGTCTGGAATGTTTGCCTGGTAGGATAAAGAGAGTTGGGTTCAGATACACATTACCTTGAAAGTGGTGTAACAGGTACACAGGGTTGTGAAGGCAGTGTTTGGAACGTTTGCCTTCATTGGTCAGAGCACTGACCATAGGAGTTGGGATGTCTTGTTGATAAGGCCACTCTTAAAACACTGCATACGGTTCGGGATGCTCTGATTTAGGAACGATATTTTTAAAGTAAAAGGGATTCTGAAAAGATTTATGAGAGGTTATCAGGCCTGGACACTTTGAGTTACAAAGAGAGGCGGGATATTCCGGGACGTTTTCCCAGGGTGACGTGGTGCCAATCAAGCCGGTTGCTTTATCCTGGATGGTGTCAAGCATTTTGAATGTTGTTGGACTTGCCATCCAGACAAGTGGGGACTATTCCATCACAATCCTGACTTGCGTCTTGGAGATGGTGGATAGACTTTGGGTGTCAGAAGGTGAGTTACTCCTCGCAGTATCCCTAGTATCTGACCTGCTATTGTAGCAACTGTGTTTAAGTGGTGAGTCCAGTTGAGTTCTGGTCAATGGTAACCTCAAGGATGTTGACAGTGGGGGATCCCGTGATTGTAATAAAGTTGAATGTCAAGCGGCAGTGGTTAGTGTGTCTCTTATTGGTGATGGTCATTGTATGGCATTTGTGTGGCGTGAAAGCTACTTGTCGGTGCAAGCGTGGATATTGTCCAAATTCTTTTCCAGTTGAGCACAGGCTACTTCAGTGTCAGAGGATTCGTGAATGGTGCTGAACCCTGAGCAATCATCAGCGAACATTTCCCGTCTGACCTCATGATAGAGGGAAGGTCATTGATGAAGCAGTTGAAAATTGATGGGCCTGGTGTGGGACTTTTCATGGTATCCAGAGGGACTCCTGCAGAGATGTCCTGGAGCTGAGATGACAGACCCTCCACATCCTCGACCATCTTCCTACGTGCCAAGTATGATTCAAACTAGCGGAGAGTTTGCCCCCGATACCCATTGATTCCAGTTTTGCCAGGGCTCCTTGATGTTACACCTGGTAAAATGCGGACTTGATGTCAATGGCTGTCACTCTCACCTCACACCTGGAAGTCAGCTCTATTGTCCATGTTTGTACCAAGATCAGGTAATCAGAACAGGACCTGAGTGACCATGGTGAAATCCAACTGGGCGTCACTGCGCAGGTTATTGCTGAGCAGGTGCTGCTTCCATCGCTTTACTGATGAAGCTGTCATCAACAGTGGGAAACCTGATGGAAGTCAGAATATAAGTAAGTTAACTAGATACTTTGAGAAAAGTAAGTTATTGCAAGACAGTCAACATGGCTTTGCCAATGGAAGGCCGTGTCTCACAATTTTTATTGAGTTCTTTGTTGAGGTGGGACACGAGCAGTGGATGAGGGTTGTGCTGTAGATGTTGTATTTTCCACAATAAAGACTGATGTAAAATACAGCCAGGACCATACTGAATAGAAGAGCAGGCTCGTGGGGGACTGGGGGGGAGCTGAATGGCCTCCTCCTGTCCGTAATGCTTATGATCTCATGGCGACTTCACAGAAACATCAGGTAACACTGCTTCCCCCTCCACAGATGCTGCGAGACCTGCTGAGTTTCTTCAGCATGATCTGTTTTTGTTTGTGTATTAATTTGAGGTGTTACATTTGGTACATTTGGTTGTGATATTGAAGTGAGATGTGATTTTAATTTCTTTTGGAAATTGTCTCCTGGTCCTTGTTCACAGTGACAGAGACTGTGGGAGCAATGATGTTTTTGTGTATTTAGAATGCACCAGTTCAGGTTCAGCTGGAGCATTTTTTCCTGTTCTGGAAATAATGTATGACTGCCCTTTTTTCATCACTGTCTCTACAGACTGGGAAAGAGGTTTGATGAGGTAGAGAGGAGGATTTACTTAGTGGAGCAGTCTGGAACAAGAAAATAGAGTTTAGGATAAGGGGGTGGCAGATTTGAAACAGAGATGAGGAGGAATCACTTCGCAAAGGATCATGAATCTGTGGAATTCACTCCCCAGAGGGCAGTGGATGTCAGAACACTGAGTACATTTGAGGAGGAGATGAATGGGTTTTAAATGGGTTAATTGGTTGGAGGGTGACAGAGAGCAGGCAGGACAATGGCGTTGAGACCGAAATGAGATCAGCCTGGACCGTATTGAATAGAAGAGCAGGCTCAGGGTAGGGGTAGGGTGGCTGAATGGCCTCCTCCTGTCCGTAATGCTTATGTTCTCATGGTGACTTCACAGAAACATCAGGTAACACTGCTTCCCCTCCAAAGACGCTGCGAGACCTGCTGAGTTTCTTCATCATGATCTGTTTTTGTTTGTGTATTAATTTGAGGTGTTACATATGGTACATTGGGTTGTGAGATTGAATTGAGATGTGATTTTAATTTCTTTTAGAAATGGGGGTCCCATTAATCAGCATTTAACCCAAATCCTTCTAAACCCTTCTTATTAATATATACATCTGGATGCCTTTTCAATATTGTAATTGAACTAGACTCCAGAACTTCCTCTGGGAGCTCAGTCTATACACACACCACTCTCTGCATGAAAATTTCACCCTTTGGATCACTTCTAATCTTTCCACTATGACCTTAAACCTATACCATCTAGTTTTGGACTCCTGAGAATTGTCTATTTACCGCATCCATGCCCCCATGATATTGTAAACCCCTCAGAGTCTGACACTCCAGGGAAAATTGGTTCAGCCTATTCAGCCTCTTCCTCTCGCTCAAACTCTCCCAACCTGGCAATATCTTTGTAAATATTTTCTGATGCCAAGTATAACAACATCTTTCCTATAGCAGGGAGTCCAGAACTGTATTCAGTATTTTAAAGTGGTCTAACCAGTGTCCTTTCCAGCCACAATATGGCATCTCAACGCCTATATTCAATGCACTGACTAATAAAGGCAAGTGTACCAAATACCTTCTTCATGACCCTGTCTACCTGCGACTCCACTTTCAAGGAACTATGAGTCTGCACTCCAAGATATATATTACCATTGAATATATAAGTCCTGCCCTGATTTGCCTCACCAAAATTCAGCACCTCACATTTATCTAAATTAAAATCAATCTGCCACTCCTCGGCCCATTGGCCCATTTGATCAAGGTCCCATTGTATTCTGAGGTAACCATCTTCACTGTCCACACCATCACCAGTTGTAGTGTCAGCTGAAAACTTAGTAAACATACCTCGTATAATCGCATTTGAGACCATTATAAAAATGATGGACAATAATGGACCCAGCGCCATTCATTGCAGCTCACCTGTGGTCACTGGCCCCCGGTTCGATTTTGCATCTAAATGGCGAGCTTTCCCTGGATTCCATGAGACCAAAACTTCCTAACTGTGCTAATAAGATCTCTGAACTGTTCACTGGAAAAATAATTTAAATTTAACGAATCCGAATGCTGTTAGCAGAAGAGAGTTGAACGTCGGAAAGGTATTGGTATTTTGGTGAGGTAGGTGGATGGTTGCAGATGAAGTCCAATATGGAGAAGTGTGAGGTGATCGATTTCGGGCAGAAGAAGAGTCAATCGATAATTTGGCTCCAAATCAAAAAGGGGTTTAACAGGATCAGGGTATACATGGACTTATGGTTTCTATTTAGGCAGGATAGGCTGAGGGAACATCTCATAAAGAACATTGTCTCCTGGTCCTTGTTCACAGTGACAGAGACTGTGGGAGCAATGATCTTGTTTTGTGTATTTATAATGCACC
Organism: Hemiscyllium ocellatum; assembly: GCF_020745735.1. Classification (NCBI taxonomy): domain Eukaryota; kingdom Metazoa; phylum Chordata; class Chondrichthyes; order Orectolobiformes; family Hemiscylliidae; genus Hemiscyllium; species Hemiscyllium ocellatum. The sequence continues at coordinate 29,130,910 of NC_083440.1, read as the reverse complement.
AGTTCAGGGTCAGCTGGAGCATTATTTCCTGTTCTGGAAACCACACGATAAGAAGGATTGTGAAGAGAGTCGAGAAAAGGTCAAACAGGTTTACAAGAAAGCGTTCGGGGACTGAGCATGCTCAGTTCGCATCATCGCTTGGTGGAGTTGGAGATGAGCAAAAGTTGGATGAGGAATTGCAAAACTTACACCTCCCCGCTCCCCTCCGTCCTAGGCCCCAAAGGAGCCTTCCATATTCGTCAAAGTTTCGCCTGCACATCCACCAATGTCATTTATTGTATCTGTTGCTCCTGATGCAGTCTCCTCTACATTGGGGAGACAGGGCACCTTCTTACAGAACACTTCAGAGAACATCTCCGGGACACTCACACCAATCAACCCCACTGTCCGGTGGCTGAACCTTTCAATTCGCTCTCCTACTCTGCCGAGGACATGCAGGTCCTGGGCCTCTTCCATTGCCACTCGACACCTGAAGGAAGAACGCCTAATCTTCCGCCTCGGGACACTTCGACCACATGGCATCAATGTGGACTTCATCAGCTTCCCCATTTCTCCTACCCCCCTCCACTTTACCCCATTTCCAAACTCCCAGCTCAGCACCATCTTCATGATCTGTCTCACCTGTCAATCTTCCTTCCCACCTGTCCCACCTTCCCACTCTTCTCTCCGACCTATCAACTTTACCCCCACCTCAACCTACTTATTGAACTCTCAGCTACCTTCAGCCTAGCCCCACCCCCTCCCATTTATCTCTCCACCCCCGAGCTCCCAGCCTCAATCCTAATAAAGGGCTCTTGCCCAAAATGCTGATTTTCCTGCTCCTTGGATGCGGTCTGATCTACTGTGCTTTTTTAGCACCATTCTAATCTTGATGATAACACAAGTATCACTTCTCGGGCTTTTGGCTAAGGTCATGTCTGTTCTTGTGAGTTTTAATATCTGATACATCCCTGACTTAGGGAGTAAATATTTATCTGATTTTTTGCAGGAAGAAGTTGGTTTACAAGCTTGCTGAACCAACTTCGCACATCGTCCTGGTATTGCAGTATTTCTGGGAATGGTGCACCCATTATAAAAGAATACGAAAAGCAGCTTTATCATTTTTTTTTTTTGTGTATGTTAGCTTTATTTCTCATCTACCGAGTCTGTGCATAAGAAAGCGTACAGACAGCCTTTTGGTCAAGTCGGACTCGTTTTCGAGCAAATCAATTTGTTCTCAGTTACTATTCACTTGTCATTGTCTGCATGTTCCGCCCTCATTCTCAATTTTATCACTTCATCCCTGGTTCACGCCACCCTTCCCACCAACTCCCAACTCCGAACAGCAGAAGTAAAACAAAGTTGCCCACCAGTTCTAGCTAATGTCAAACAGCGTTTCAGAAAACAATTTGGAGAAGATGAAGCTATTGCAGTATTCAACAGTTTGGGTTTTGATGATGATGAGGATGACTCAGATGTGTTGAACGAGATTTTGAGATCACTGTGAAGCAGGAAAATATCTCATGTTTTTAAAGCACATGGATTCTTAGAGATGTACAGCATAACTCGTCCATGCTGACCAGATATTCTAACGTAATCTAGTCCCATTTGCCAGGACTTGGCCCATATCCCGCTAAACCTTTCCTGTTCATATACTCATCCAGGTGCCGATTAAATGTTGTAATTGTACCAGCCTCCACCACTTCTTCTGACAGCCCATTTCACACACACACCATCTTCTGCGTGAAAACATTATCCCTTACTTTCCTTTGATTTCTGTTCCTTCTCAACCTAAACCTATGCCATCGCCTTCTGGACTACCCACCGTAGGAAAAAGACCTTATCTATTTACCCTATCCATGCCTCTCATGATCTTATAAACCTCTATACGGTCATCTCTCAGCCTCTGACCCTCCAGTGAAAACACCCCCAGCCAATTCAACCTCTCCCTGTACCTGAAACCTTCCAACCTTGGCAACATTCCTGTAAATCTTTAAGAATGATTTTCATCACAGCTGCAAGAACAATCAGAATCAATAGGTGCAGTTGTGAAGGCTTTATTTTCCCAGTTCAAAGGCCTGTGAGTTGGATCAGATTACATATTCACTTATGATGGACATAACTGCGTGTGGTATCACAAATGACCAAGTCAGGGACACATTACTCCGACAACCGATAAGTCAGGCAGTTTACCATTGTTGTTAGTGGTGATCAGTCAAGGGGGTGGACTGTCCGGCACTTGGAACAGCAGCTAAAGGAGCAAACATACTGCATGTGCTTCAACGAAATTATCACGTCTCAAAGCCTCAGGGAACCAGTTCTCAGTCCGGACAAGGGAGACCGCATTCAGTCAGGAGATGCTGTCACAGTATGTCCAAGGACATTGACATTGTTTGAGACAGAGCTGAAAACGTCTTGCTGGAAAAGCGCAGCAGGTCAGGCAGCATCCAAGGAGCAGGAGAATCGACGTTTCGGGTATGAGCCCTTCTTCAGGGATCAGGATCAGGGAATCTGTAAGACTATGGTTCAGAGAGGTGGCCACACAAACTGCTCATTACGTCTCTGAAATGATCCAGTAGACTTTTCGAACCTGAATTCCGGCTCAACAATCCATGCTGACCCTGTCTGTTCCTGTCATTGGGGGTCAGTTCGATGAAATCCTCAAGGAGGGGCTCGGGGGTCGCTGCAGTAGCAGTGAAATTTGAGGAAGTCAGTTCTGAGCACTGGGGACAGCCTCTTGTATCAGAATGGACAGGAATTGTTTCAGAGATGGGAAAGTCATCATCAAAGAGGCAGAGGGAGACAAGGATTGCGTTACTGTGGAAATGCGAGTCACCATCACTGTCCTGGTTTTAATGTCGGGATAGTGCAGCGTGATGTTGGCATGACGACACGGTAGGCCGGGGGCTAGGGGATAGGTAATGTTGTGAGGTAAAGGTTGTAAATGAAGGAGCTGTGTGGGAAGGTACACAAGCTCATGGACTCGACACAAAGCGCAAGGAAGAATGTAGAGTTAGGATGCCATGTTGCAGCTTTATAAAACTTTAGATAGGCTTCACTTAGAGTGTTGCGTTTAATTCTGTTCGGCACATTATAGGGAGGATGTGCAGGGTACAGAAGAGGTTTACATGAATGGTGCCTGTATTGGAGGATATGAGCAGTGGAGGCTGAGGGGAGACTCCGTGGAAGTCTATAAAATTATGAGATACATAAATAAAGTTGACAGTAAGAATTTCTCTCGTAGAATTGAAATGTCTAAAACTAACCAGCATACATTTAACGCGGAAGTGGGATATTTCAAACAAGATGTGGGGCAAGACTTATTTCTACAGAGAGTGCCAGGTGCCTGGGGTAGTAAGGAAGGCAGATATGATAGGAGTAATTCAGGGACTTTTAGCCCCATAAGCAAATGGATGTGCAAGGAATGGGGGGATATGGAGCAAGAGACCATTAGCCAGCTGGAACTTCCGTTACTAAATAAATGCAGAGAGAGGTGAATATATTTGCAGGAATGGTGAGCAGCAACCTCATCGAAAACATAGATGAGAAATGAGACAGTGACATGGTTGTTGTATTGGTCAGGAGATCTGTCACTGCTATGGAGATCAGGGAAAGTTCTGAAGAGACTGTATGTCCCCCTGGACAACATCACACTGCTCACCAGAGTCGAGAGCAGATCAGGAAAATGTAAGCAGGAATAGAACACAGGATTTGACTCAAACTTTTGTTTGGAATTAAACCTTTCTTTTGATTGTTATCCACAAGTTCAACGATTATATTGTCTCCAATAAACAAATATCTACTTGGAGCTGGAATATGTCTGTGGAAATGTAATAGGAACTGCAATTGTAAGGGTGTGCATACGTATGAACCAGGCACTGACTAACGCATAAAAATCCACATGATTTGAGTGTAATTTCCCGAATTAGCATTCCACACTAAATGTTAACAATTCAGCGTGCTCAACAAAGGATTCCCTCCATCTCAGATTCTTACAGTCGGCCCACTGTTTTAGACTATCCTCCTAAACCGAGCATACACTCTCTGAAAAGACAAGCAGATTTATCATTTCAAGGTTAGCTGACTCTCAGGGACTGTGAACTCTCCACACGCCACCACACCTCCTGCAGCATCCACGAAAGTCTATTTTTCTTTGTGATTTAGACTCTAGTTGGCACTCTTATAAAATTGCTCCCGATCAATTACTTTTTTCTATTTACTGCCTACTTATCCCACCTCAAAAAATGTTGATGAAATTTCGTTGAGATCAATGTTCACTGTATATGTTCCCACCTGCCTCACCTGTTGAATATTTCCAGCCATGTCCTTCCGAGAGTTTAAACTCTATACATTGGCAAGGTCTCACAACGTCAATCTATGGAAAGATTTCCAGAATCAGCTGAATATTTCTCCAGAACAAACCATAATCTGTGCAAAGCTGATGAGCTTTCTATCTGAAATCGCCTGGTCTAAGTCCACTGAGAGACAGTTCACATTAATTCTGTCAGCTCAGTGCTAGATTATATTCAATTCAGATTCCATCATTGATCAGACCGATATTTTTAACACGTGACCTCCATCAATGTATCAGAATCTCAGCATAATTGATGTTTGTGTGTCAGCATTGAATTCAAGGTCATTAATATTAATTGCATAAAATTTCTTCCTCACGTTCTCCCTATGAAACATCCCCAAACTGCTGTAACTCGCCGCTAATGCTTTTATGGGGTAAAAGCAATGACTGCAGATGCTGGAAACCAGATTCTGGATAGTGGTGCTGGAAGAGCACAGCAGTTCAGGCAACATCCCAAGGAGCAGCGAAATCGACGTTTCGGGCAAAAGCTCTTCATCAGGAATAAAAGCCTTTTATCTAATCCTTTCATGGTCAGCTAATGGAAAAGTTGCACTTTATTTACCTTGTGTTAACCAATCATAAACTAGTGCTTCCAGTCTGTCAAATCTCTCCTCAATGCCGATTTCTACATTCGAACTTCATCACTGAAATTTATCATTCTCCAAACCATCCTGGTAAATCTCCTGCGACTACTGTCAGGAACCCTGCCATCCTTCCCGGTGTGTGGGGGATCTCTAGTTTGCATCGACCCAGATGCTCTGTATCCCTTCGGGTGATGTCATCACACAATGACAATGACACGGTGACATCACATCCACCCTGGGCATTCCCTCAAATGTCAGTGTTTTCACTGACAACTGAGTTCGGATAGCTTTTCAGTTGCAGAATTCTTTAAAATGCGAAATTACTTCAGAGCTCTTTGAGTTTGCATCTCCCATGTCATTCTTTTTGTGATGTGCTCTGTCCATGTGTAATGTTACATGTGTTCTGTTCCATGTCTCTGGGACTGTGATGGCTCCTTACAGTTGATCTGAATATCTATCCGTCCATTGCTCTGTCTCACGTCTACAGATGCTGATCATCACATTATCATTGCCTCCCTTCCACTGTCTTTAATAATGAGCATATTTTAGTTCAGTTGGGTGTTTAACTTTTGCTTATGTCAACAGTGTTTCACAGAGTTTTCCATCAATAAATTAGCTGCCCATGTGCTGCTAATTTACAATTTTTATATTCCCACAGTTTCTCTACAATCGCAAATTCGTTTCCCCTACACTAGGGATGTTTCTCTTATGTTTCTGAGCGTATCTTGATGATAAAATTGTGCACAGTTCTTATTCCTATCTGAAATATGAGCTGCGTTTTATTCTCTCCATAGATACTGACCAACCTTCCGAGAATATCCAGCACATCCTTTTGGATGACAGATTTCCAGCAGCTGCAGAAATTCTGTATTATTTGATTACAGACGTTGCCCCCTGAACTCACTCTAACACCACCAGAGCAATTCAGAGCCAGATGTATCAGGGTTAACATTGGTGGCAGAAGGTGATCCCTGGCCTCCACTGCTGCTCCATTTACATCAAGTCACAGAATCATTGAATTATTACCATACACAGCGAGTCTACTGAGCTCATTGTGGGAGCTTTCTGCAAGAGGAAATCAAATTGTTCCGTTCCAGTGTCATCTCCTTGTATCAGTTTCAGCAGCTAGAATTTCAGGACGATCAGATTGAGCAGTCAGGTTTGAGGGAAGATCATGTGGAGCGGTTAAATTCTAAAAATGATGAGATTGAATGTTTAGGGTCAAGGCAAGATCAGGTGGAGCAGATAGATTCTAAGGAAGGTCAGTTGAGAAGGTTTATTCTTGGGAAGATCAGATTGAGCGGCAGACTCTTGGGAAGATCAGATCGAACAGGTGGATTCCAGGCAAGATGCAGTTGAGAGGGTGAAATATAAGGCAGATCATGTTGAGTAGATGGATTCCAGGGAAAATCATGTTGAGTAGGTAGATTCCAGGGAAGATCAATTTGCTGAATACAATTTGTCCATAAACTGCAAAGCAACATTGTTTCAGCAACAAATTAGATGCTCTGAAGATTTTACATGCATTCTTATTTGTAAATCCGTATAGTCGGAATTTGCAATTCAATGCCAAGACCAGCAAATGTTCCTATTTCCCTGGTGTCTGTGGGGAACCTAATGTTTAACCTTTAAATGACTGCAGTGTGTGTAGCGAAAGAGCTCCCACGATGCTGTTAGTTCAGGACCTACAGATGATTCACCCAGTGGTGATGAAATAACAGCATCTGTCCAGATCAACAAACCACTTCTTCAGTCAGTCTGCTTCCAAAGAGCACAGCATCATGTGTAGGTCCAGACCAGGGGGAAGGGCTCCTTCACTGAAAGACATCAGTCAATCATTGCGGTCTTTTTAAATAACAATCAGCAGCTCCTGTGGTTACTTCACACTATTTCAGATTCCACAAATTATCAGTTTCATTTAGCACAGTTTCACAAACTGTATTTGTATTTTTTGTAAATTCTCTCTCACACTTCTTCTTTAATTCGTTCATGACATGTGGGTCCTGCTGCCCAGGCCAGGATTTGATGCCCTTTCCTCATTTCCACAGTGGGCAGTTCTTGATTCATACCCAGCACAGACCAGGGGAGGATGATTGATTTCCTCCCCAAAAGAACATTGCGAACCATATGGGGTTTTCCGACAATCATCAACGGTTTCATGACCATTAGATACTTAATCCCAGGTTTTTAATCAAAATAGAGTCGACCTCTGTCACAGCAGGATTTGAATCCAGGTCCCTAGAACATCACCTGAGTCTCTGGATTAACAGTCTCATGATAATACAACGATGCCATCACCTTCCCTGTTTCAATGCAGTTTCAAATAATTTAGCGTCTGTCAGAGGGGAGGATGTGTTTCTGGGTAATTGAAACCAAAGTAGATTGGAGAGAGTCACCCATTGGTAACCTGAATACAATTGGGTTTTGAAAACTGAAGGGAAGAGCACGGTTCAGTGTTGAGAAACCATACATATGCTCTCGACATGGACAAAGTTTGAGCTGAACTGTCAAACAACAAGTGGATTCCCATTGGAGACAAACTATGGGGAATGTGAGAATAATGTGATGGGATACAGACCAGCATCCGAACTGGAAAGTTATCAATGCAGTTACACCAGGGACTACTCCAAGTCGAATCACAGAGACCCTACAGAGCAGAAAGAGGCCACTCAGCCCATCGAGTCTACATCAACCTTCTAAGATCGTCACTCCCAGACCCACCACCTTACCCTCAAACCCATAACACTGTACCTTAACATGGCCAATCAATCTAACCTGCCCATATTTGAACTGTGGGAGAAGTCTCATTTGCCAGCATTTGGCCCATAACCCTCTAAACCCTTCCTATTCATATACCAATCCAGATGCCTTTTAAATGCTGCAATTAAACCAGCCTCCACCACTTCCTCTAACAGCTCATACCATACATGCACCAACCTCTGCATAAAAACGTTGCCACTTATGTCCCTTTTATATCCTTCCCCTGAAACTATGCCCTCTAGTTGTGGACTGTACCATCCCACGGAAAAGACTTTATCTATTTTCCCTAACCATGCCCCTCATGATCTTCTAAACCTCTATGAGGTCACCCCTCAGCCTCCAACAGTCCAGGTAAAACAGCCCCAGCCGATTCAGCCTCTCCCCACAGCTCAAATCCTCAACCCTGTCAACATCCTGGTAAAACTTCTTAAAACCATATCAATTTCAAACATGCTTCGGATAGGAAGGAGACCAGAATTGCTTGCAATATTCTAAAACTTGCCTAACCAATGCCCTGTAAAGACGCAACATGACGTCCCAACTCCTACACACTCTCGAACAATCCCTTGGACCTTACCATTAAGTGTTTAATTCCTGCTAAGATTGGCTTTCCCAAAATGCAGAACCTCGCTAAAGTAAACTCATTCTGCTACTCCTCATCTCATTCGCCCATCTGATTAATATCCCACTGTAATCTAAGGTAACCTTCTTCATTGTCTATGACACATCCAATTTTGGTGTCATTAGCAAACGTCATAACTATAGCTCCCAAGAACTCATCCAAATCATTTATATAAATGATAAAACGTGGTGGACCCCGCACAGAGCCTTGTGGCACTCCACTGGTCACAGGCTCCTCCAGTCTGAAAATCAACCCTCCACCACCACTCCCTGTCATCTACATTTGAGCCAGTTCTGTATCCAAATGGGTTATTCTCCCTATATTCCATGAGATCTAACGTTACGAACCAGTCTCCCATGGGGAACCTTGTCGACCACCTTACTGAGGTCCACATAGATCACGTCCATCGCTCTATCCTCATCAATTCTCTTTGTCTTTTTTTTTCAAAATACTCAGTCAAGTTCATGAGACATGATTTCCCACTCACAAAGCCATGCTGACTATGCCTAACCAGTCCTCGCCTTTCCAAATACATGTACATCCGGTCGCTCAGGATTCCTCTGACAACGAACCCACCACTGACTTCAGGTTCACTGATCGATAGTTCCCTGGCTTGACCTTACCACCTTCCTTAAACGGTGACACCATGTTAGCCAACCTCCAGTCTTCTGGCACCTCACCTGTGACTATTGATGGTACAAATATCTCACCAAGAGGCCCAGCAATCACTTCCCCGGCTTCTCACAGAAATCTAGGGTCCACTGATTGGGTCCTGGAGATTTATCGATTTGTATGATTTCAGGATATCCAGCTCCTCCTCTTCTGTAATATGGACATTTTCAAAATGTCACCATTCACTTCTCCACATTCTCTACCTTCATCCAAGCCTGGAATTTGACTGAGGTCCTCGGACATTGCTAAGCAGTGTGTCATAGTGCTATCACTTACTGTGGGAAGGGATTCACGCAATCATCTAGATTGCTGATACATGACCATGTTCACACTTGGTGTTGTTTTTTAAATGTCCTAATTGTGGGAAATGCAGTAAAAGTTCTTGGGAACTGACCCATCTTAAATGTACACACACTGAGGAGAGGCCACCCAGAGGTTCTCAGTGCAGACCTGGGTTCAGGCAACCAGCTCATCCCACTGTATTTACTCTGGGGCGTGGCGGTGGTGGGGCGTTTGGCAGGGGCAGGGTCGTGGGTGGGGACGGTTTGCGGTGTTGAAGAGGGGCAGACGTAGGGGCAGGGCCGTGGGTGGGTTCTTTCGTGGGGGGCAGAAGAGTGGTAGGAAGGGGTGGGGCCTGAAGCAAGGGAGGGGTGCGGACCATTCACCAGCTCAGAATGTGAAAAATTATTCACTCGTTTGTCCAGTTATCTGACACGTCAGTGAATTCCCACTGACCTTTTAACTGTCCACACACTGAAATGCTTTAAAAGTAGTCGGGATCTAATATCCCATCTAATGTTCGAACATGAAAGACCATTCAGATGCTCTCATAGGCTGGCTGGCTTCAAGTGTTCTTCCCACCTCAGTGTAGACCAGTGAGTTCACACAGGCGAGAGACTGTTCTCCAGTCGGGACGTGGGAAAGGATTTGCTTCGTCATCTCACTTGCAAAGATTCCCTTCAGTTCTCAAGAAACTGTAGAGATTGAATCGTGCTAAGCACCAGTCAAGTTACTGGGGTAAACATTCTGAGTAAATAACAAATAAAAGTCAGCGTCCTGTTCAAGTGACGTGTCATGGCATCACAGAGACAGAATTAGTCAGCATGGAAGAAAACCCTTTGGCCCAACTTGACATCCGAATGCATTCTAGGCTCATTTGCCAGCACTTGGTCCATATCCCTCTGAACCTTTGCTCTTCATATACACACCCAGTGCCTTTTAAATGCTGCTGTTGTGCTAGACTCCATCAAATTAGATTACGTACAGTGTGGAAATAGGCCCTTCGGCCCAGCAAGTCCACACCGACCCCCTGAAGCACAACCCACCCAATTAGAATGGCCAACTCACCTCTCCTGCACATTTTTTGGACGGTGTGAGAAAACTGGAGCACCCAGAGGAAACCCACGCAGACATAGGAAGAATGTACAAACTTCACACAATCAGTCGCCTGAGGCGGGAATTGAACGCGGGTGGGTGGCGGTGTGAAACAGCAGTGCTAACCACCGGGCTGCTCACTTCTTTTTGCAGCTCATTACACACACAAACACTACACTCTGCATAAAGAAATTGACCCTTAGGTACCTTTAAATCATTCCCCTCTCACACTAAGCCTATACCCTGAGTCCTGGACTCCCCCGCCCCAGGTAAAAGACCTTGTATGTTTACCCTATCCATGCCCCGCATGATCTTATGCACCTCCATAAGGTCATTCTTCAGCCTCCACGCTCCAGGATAAACAGAACCAGCCTATTCAGTCTCTCCTATAGGCGAAACTCTCCAACCCTGGAAATATCCTTGAAAGTCTTTTCTGAACCCTTTCAAGTTTCACAACATCCTCCTACAGGAGGGAGACCGAAGTTGCATGCAGTACTCCACATGTGGCCTAACCAATATCTTGTACAGCAGCAACATGACTCCCCAGCTCCAAAACTCAATGCACCGACCAATAAAGACAAGCATACCAAAAACTTTCGTCACTATCCTATCTACACACAACTCCACGTTCAAATACCTGTGAAAATAAGAACAAAGAACGATACAGCACAGGAACAGGCCCTTTGGCCCTCCAAGTATGCACTGCCACACCTTGCCCTTCCATACTAAAGCTGCCTTCACTTAGAGCATCCAAATCCGTCTATTCCCTTTTTATTCATGTCTTCGTCCAGGTGCTTCCTGAATGCTGCTATTGTGTCTACTTCTACCATCTCCTCTGGCAGCACGTTCCAGGTACACACCGCCCTTGGTGTGAAGACCTTGCCTTCACATATATTTTAAATGTCCCCCCTCACTCTTTATGCTTGTGTCCTCGGTCATTGACCTCTCCACCCACACCATGAACCAATTCAAAATGGCTGACAGATGACTATGGCAATTTACTGATATTCAGGGAGACAGACAGACACACACTGACAAAAGTACAGGGTTTGACGGAAGGATATTTTGATGTAGAGATGTTTAGTGAGTGGTTAAAACATTGTCCAAGCCTGTAGTTTGTAGTGTTCTTATATCGAGTGACAGATGCCCAGGAGTGAGTTCCAGCCTAGAATGTAATTAGAGTTAAGGGTTTTTTTATACTGAGAACAGATTCCCAGGAGTGAATCACAGACTGGATTGTAAACGAAGAGTTCGGGGTGATTTATTTTGAGAAGAACAGATTTTCAGGAGTGTGTTACAGACTGGAATCTAATCGTGGTTGATGGGCAGAGAACAGATGAAAAGCTGAACAGACAATCAATTTTGCAACATATAATACCAGTTACATCACCGCTGTAAATTTTTGCGAGAAATTCTATGAGTTAGGATTGAGCCCTCCACTGCCACTTGATGAAGGAGTGTCGCTCCGAAAGCTTGTGTGCTTGCAATTAAACCTGTTGGACTCTTACATGGTGTTGTGTGATTTTTAACTTTGTACACCCCAGTCCAACACCGGCATCTCCAAATCATAGCTTATACAGAGATAGGGACTGAAATCTCGTCGATGGTTTCAGCGAGTTTATGTCTTGCATAATACACGGCAGAGTGAGTTTCAGTCTGAAATTTAATTGAGGGATGGGATGATTAATATACAGAGTAACAGGTACCAGGGAATAAGATACAAATAGGAGTATAGTCAAGAGTGTGACGCGGTTCACAGTTGATTAAACCAATACTGCGGCGTGAACTATAGACTGGAATATAACAAAGTTTATAGCGTTTAGGCATGGAATCACAGATGCTTAGGACTGAAAATCAAATGGAGAATTTTGGAGACTGGTGTTATGTATAGAATAACAGGTCAATGAATATCAGTTAGAGATCAAAATTTTAACAAGGGGTTTGGAGCATTTACTTACAGAATAACGGAAACTCAGGAGTGAGATTCAGGCTTGTACAGAGGAACCTCAATTATCCGAATGAGATGGGTGGGCACAATTTCGCTCGGATAATTGAGTATTCGATTAATTGCTTCAATGCCTTTACTCTGGGGCTCAGAGTTTCTGGAAGTTTCTTTTTTGCTCGCTCTGCCTGCCTTGCTCCCACTCTGTCTCAGGGTTTTTCTTTTCTGAGCAGACACACACACGTGGGTAAAGGTCCTACAGCATTGCTGAAGCCATTCCCCACACCCCTCTCCCCCGTCAGTTCAATGGGGTCTGACACAGTGAGCACATGTTAACTCTGCTATCTGTTCTGGAGACTAGGCAGCTGCACACTGAGTGTGAGACTCTGCACCCATCTACGCCCCGTGTGTGTCCCCAGTCTCTCCAATCCAGCCCTGTCTGAACTTCCTACCCTGCCCCATCTAACCACCGCATCTCTGTGCCCCGCCTAACACATGTACACCATCCCTTACAACCTCAAAGCTCCGCCCCATTCCGACCCCCAACCCGCCCCGTCCAACCCCCCTACCCCGTCTAAACCTGCCCCATTCCTACTCCCCAATACTGACCCCCTACGACCCCCAACTCCAACACCATCTGACTCCTCAAATCCGCGCCGTCCAACCCCCAAATAACACCCCATTCTCACCCGCTCCAAACCACCCCTGTCTGACCAGCAACCCCGCCCCATCCGTCCCCCAAACCCATCTCCGTCCGACTCCCTGAACCTCGCCCCCGTCTGAGACCTCGTCTGACACCCCACCCCTGCCCCGTCCAACCCCCAAACCCACCCCATCAAATCCCCTCCCCTCCCCAACCAATCCCAAGCAATACAGGCAGATAACAGAGTTAAGTAGCTTGTATAAGTAAATAATAGGTAAACAGCGGCAAAAACAAAAACACAGTAACAGGTGAATGCGAAGGGTTTGTGAGTCCATTCAGTATTTTAACAACAGTAGGGTAGAAACTGTTTCGAAACTGGCTGGTACATGTGTTGAGGCTTCTGTACATTCTCCCCGACGGTAGAGGTTGTAGAAAAATATCGCCGGTGGGTGGGGGGTGGGAATGCATCTTTGAGAATGCTAGCGGCCTTTCGTTGACAGCGGGCCTGGTCTATAAATGGGAGGTTGGCCTTTGTGATTGTCCGGGCCGAGATCACCTCTTCGTGTAAGCGTATCCGATCTTGAATGGTACACTTGCCATACTAAGTAGTGATACATCCAGGCAGAATGCTCTCGATGGCGCACCCATAAAAGTTGGCAAGGATATTCAAGTCTCTTAGAGGAAAGCAGAAGTAATGATCAGATCTTGTATACTAAGAATGAATCTTACGTTAAATGGGTTTGTCAAGATTTAAAAGAACAATTGATACAGGAGACTGTCCTGTCAGGGGCACAGAGAAGATATTTCGCAGCAGTAGGCGTGAACTTAGGATGGTATTTTGCTTTCCTGGTACTCGGGTGAAGGATATCTCAAAACATTTTAAGCATAATGTCAAAGGGGAGAGTGATAAGCTGGAAGTTGTTGTATACATTTGGGAAGAATGACATCGTCAGGGTAAGGGTTAGGGCTTTGCAGAGTGAGTATAAGAACTTGGGTAAAGGGTTAAAGAAACAGAACATCACAAGTAGTAATTTCTGGTTTACTTCTGGTCCCAATTTCAAATCAGGGAAGAATGGGGCTGATAAATCAATGGCTGAAGAGGTGGTGCACTGTGCAAGGATTCTGTTTCTAGGATCAGTGGGATCTCTTCTGGCACAGAAAAGGCCTGTTCAAAAAGGAAGGGTTTCACCTGAATTGGGGAGGAACCTATATCCGGGTGGGTTCTATATCGAGAGGTTGTGAACCCTTTGTTTTGGGGAGGGGAAGGGTGGGGCCTTCCTATGTAACAGTGAAAATAGACAGAAATATGAGGTTGGTTCTGAATCAGAAAAGAGCAAGTAGATTAGAAAAGATAGATAACAGCAATTCAGAACCCAAAGTTATCCTGCAAAATTAAACTGCATTTATTTCTATACAGATAAGGCTAATGAACTCAGGGTATGTCTGACAACAAAGAACTCGCCAGTCAGAGCGATTACAGAAACGTGGCTGAGGCAAGGACAAGACAAGCTGCTCAATGCTCTGGGTTTTAGATGTTACAGGAAGGATAGAAAGAGAGGCAAGAGAGAAGGGAGAAGAGCATTTTTGACTGAGGAAGAGAGGATGAGGCTTAATATACAGAGTAACAGGTACCAGGGAGTGAGTTACAGATTGGAGTATAGTTGAGGGGCACAGTGTGGTTCACAATTGATTAACCAATAAATGGAAGTGAACTAATGACTGGAATCTAACTGAGGAGTTTAGGGTGTTTACACATGGAATCACAGATACTCAATTAATACTGTACTTAGTGTAGCTATTACTGAGGCACCATTTAGTGAAAATCTATGGTTTGAAATGAGAAATAAGAAAAATATGATTACCTTGATGGGATTGGGCTACAGGCCCCCCAGCAGTCAGAGGGTAATCGAGAAGAAAATATGTTGAGATCTCAAATGTATGTAAGAATATTACTGCTGTAATAGCAAGGGAGTTTAATTTTCCTAATCCGGCGCCATTTAGAAAAGTGTGGTAAGGAGAGTGCAGAGCATGCTGCTCCTGTTGGAGTGAATGGCAAGGCTGTGAATATTAGGGAACAATGGATGAATTAAAGTATTGAAATTACAGTCAAGAATAAAAAAGAATCATATGTTAGATACAAACAGTTAGGATCAACTGAATCTCTTGAAGACTGTAAAGAGTATTGGGGCATTCTTAGGAAAGAAATCATGAAGGCAAAGAGAGACATGAGATAGCCCTGGCAGATGAGGACCAGGATAATACAAAAAGATTCTACAAAGACACTAAGAGCCAAACAGTAACTACAGAGAGAGTAAGACCCCTTAAAGAGTAACAAGGTTATCTTTGCGTTGAACCTCAGGAGATGACTATTTTGCTTCAGGTTTTACTGTTGAGAAAGAAATGGAGACTAGAGAACTCAGGGAAATAAATTTTGTAAACAGGGATGACATTACAGAAGGGAAAGTGTTGGAGGTCTTCGAAAACATAAAGGTAGATAAATCTCTAGAACCTGAACAAGTGTGTCACAGGACATGGTGGGACGTTAGGGACGAAATTGTGGGGCCACCAGCAGAAATATTTGTATCATCTATAAACAAGGGTGAAGTCCCAGAGGACTGGAGTGTGGGTTATGTTGTGATATTGCTTAAGAAGGGATGTAAGGAGAGGCCAGGGAACTACAAACCTGTAAGTCTGATCTCGATGTTTGATAAGTTGTGGAGGTGAGTGTGAAAGATAGGATTTATATGCATTTTGGGGGGTTAGGATTAAATGGGGATAGTCAGCGTGGTATTGTGTGAGGAAATTCATGTCTCAGAAATTTGATTGATTTTTTTAAGAGGGACCAAAAAGATTGATGTAGGCAGAGCGGTAGACACTGTTTACTTGGACTTCAGGAAAGCCTTTGACAAGGTTCTGCATGGGAATCAAATTAGAAAATTAGATTACATGGGATTCAGGGTGAGCTTGCCAATTGGATACAAAATTGGCTTCATGGCAGGAAACTGACAGTGATAGTGGAGGTATATGTTTTGGACTGAGGCCTGTGACCAGCGGTATTCCACAGGGATCGGTACTGGATCCACTTTTGTTTGTCATTTATATAAATGATGTTATGAGACTATAGAAGGCATGGTTAGTAAGTTTGCTGATGACAACAAAATTGGTGATGAAGTGGTCAGTGAAGAACGTTACCTCAGATTACAAAGAAACCTCGATCAATTGGGTCAATGGACTGAGGAGTGGCGGATGGGGTTTAATTTGAAAACGTGTGAGGGATTGCGTTTTGGTAAAACAAACATGGATGGACTTAATGGTAGAGGCCTGAGCAGTGTTGTAGAACAGAAAGGCATCGGGGTTCAGGTACATCATGCTTTGAAATGTGCGTTAGAGGTGGACAGGGTGATTAAAAAGGCATTTAGCATGTGTGGCTTAATTGGTCAGACCATTGAATATAGCAGTTGGGATGTTATACTGAGGTTTCACAGAGTGCTGGGGAGGCCTTTTCAGGATTAATATGTGCACTTCTGGTTGGCCTGTACCAGAAAGTATTAAACTGGAGAGGGTTCAGTAAGGATTTCCCAAGATGTTGCAGGGAATGGAGGGTGTGAGATATAATAATAGACTGGAAAGGCTAGGATTTTTCTCACTGGAACACTGGTGGTGGAGGGTTGACCTTATTGAGGATTATACAACCATGAGCTGCATAGAGAAGGTAAATGACGAGGTCTTTTACCTTGGGTGGGGGAATATCACAACAAGGGCTCATAATTAAAGGTGAGAGGTGAAAGATTTAAAAAGGACTTGAGGGACGACGTTTTTACACAGAGAGTGGTTTGCGTGTTGGAATGAACTGCCAGAGAATGTGATGAATGCAGGTACAGTTATAATGTTTAAAAGGCATAGAGGCATAGAGATGTACAGCACGAAAGCAGACTCTTCGGTCCAACTCGTCCATGCCAACCAGATACCCTAAATATATCCTGACCCTTTTGGCAGCAAGTGGCCCATATCCCTCTAAACCCTTTAAATTCATATAACCATTAACAGTGACCTTGTACATGTTGTAATTGTACTAACCTCCACCACTTCCTCTAGCAGCTCATTCTATATATACACCATCTTCGTGTGAAAAAGTTGCTCTTTAAGTCCGTTTTAAATCTTTCCCCTCTCAGCCTAAGCCAGTGTCCTCTTGTTTTACGCTATCCATGTCCCTCATGATTTTATAAATATTTACAAGGTCACCCCTTAGCCTCCGACTCTCCAGGAAAAAACAGCTCCAGCCTATTCACCCTTTCCCGAAAGCTCAAATTCTTCAACCTTGGCAACATCCTTGTAATTTTTTTCTGAAACCTTTCAAATTTCACAACATCCTACCTATAGCAGGAAGAAGAGAATTTAATGCAGTACTAGAAAAGTGGCCTCACCAATGTCCTCTACAACTGTAACATGAGAACCCAACTGCTATACTCGATGCTCTGATCAATATAGCAAAGCACACCAAACGCCTTCTTCACTATTCTAACTACCTCTGACTCCTCTTTCAAGGAACTGTGAACCTGAACTCCAAGGTTCCTTTATTCAGAAACACCCTCCAGGATTTTTCAATTAAGTCTACAGGTCCTGCCTGGATTTGCCTTTCCAAGATGCGCATTTGGATAAGTTCATGAACAGGAAAGGTTTGGTGGGAGACAGACCAAACATAGGCAGGTGGAACTTTTTAGGTTTGGAAGATGGTTAGTATGGATGGGTTGGCCCGAATGGTCTGTTTCTGTGCTCTATGACTCTGTGACACTATGACATTACATCAGGCAGTCACATGACAGGTTAGTCTCTGCACATGCTCCCTTTGTCAGGGGCTGGGACACGGCATGGGGAGGACTGTGGATGGATGGTGATACAGAGGGTCTCTGATACTCAATGGGTATGAAATGGTGGAACTACAGCATTGGCGGTTCAGGGAAGATGAAGACACACAGGGGAGAGCAATTAGACAGGGGACACGGGAGGGGGAGGTGATAAGTTTGTAAGAATGCAAAGTTTGCCAGGGTAGGGTATGTAAAATTGGAGGGCTGCAGTTTCAGGATTGAAGGACAGAAATAGAAGGTATGAAAGGGAGAAAGAGAGGGAGAGAGTGAGAGAGAGAAAGTGAAACAAGAAGAATGAAAAGAAGAGAGTGAAAAAATATTCACAAAGTTAAAAGAAGAAGTAGGAAAGAAAAAGACAAAAAGAAATTGTCAGTAAGAAAGAGAGAGAGGGATAGTGTGTGAGAGAAAAAAGATTGAGAGAGATGTGGAATGTGTGTGTGAGAGAGAGAAGAGGGAAGCTCAGAGAGAGATAACCAGGAGTAAAGGATAGGCATGACGAGATTAAAGTGGTGATACTCTCCATTCAGGTTGGTCCCAGCTCTCTCGGTGGTCTCTCACACTCCCTCTTTCCCATTGCAGACTGACCTTGCTGCAGGGGTTTGCTTTAAGAGGGGCTGGTTCAGGTAGGGAAGGTGGATTATTAAAGGATCAAACTCGGATTGAGATTCAAGCACTCCCCACACTCTCTGACGCAGAGACAGACAGATGCACACAGATACTCACTCCCTGATGAGTACACATGGTGAAAGTGACAGTGGCTGCCAGAACCTGTTTGAAATACTCCCAGATCTGACACTCAAAGATGCACTCTCCACCAAAGTCCCTGCTCATCCAGTCAGCTCCCAGCTCCCTCTCCCTGTGGTAAACCTCCCCTCGGATTGGGGCACAGCCAGAGTAATTTTTGTGGGATTAGAGGGACGAAGGGACGTAGAGAGGTGTGAGAGAAAGCAGAGGGTAAATTGTTTAGTCCACATTGTCCTCTGTCTGCTCCTGTTGAGCAATTTACGGTCTTGGATTACAGCCCTTTTCCAGCACTGTACTCTGGACTCCAAGTCTCATGAGATTCGGGAGAGTTAGCCAATTGAATTCAAAACTAGCTTGATGGTAGAAGGCCGAGTGTGGTGGGAGATGATTGTTTTTCAAAATGGAGGACTGTGACCAGTGGTGTACCACAGGTTCTTGATCCACTGTTATTTATCATTTATATCAATGAATTGGATGGGGATTTCAGAGGTACCATTAGTAGGTTTGTCGGTGACACCAAAATTAATGGTACAGTGGAGAAGGTTATCTGGAAATGCAGCTACAGCTTCAACAACTGGGCTATTGGGCTGAGGAGTGGCGGGTTGAGATTAATTTAGTTAAATGGAAGGTGTTGCATTTTGGCAGGACTTACATAGTCAAAGGTAGGGCCATGGGGAGTGTGACAAAGCAAAGAGTTTTCTTTCATCGGTCAGAGCATTGAGTTTTTGGATAGGGACGTCTTGTTGCAGCTGTACAAGACATCAATGAGGCCACATTTGGAATACTGCATGCATTTCTGGTCGTCTTACTATATGAACGATATCATTAAACTGGAAACAGTGCAAAATAGATTTACTAGCATGCTGGTTGGACTGGAAGTTTGCATTATAAGGAGAGGGCTGGGACTTTTCTTCCCTGCACACACGCCTGTAAATATTTTTTTCCTTTTTCCAGAATAATGTCTTTTGTTTCAAGACACAATTGACTCTGATCATCCATAGAAAACTGCACGATCTTACAATTTATCAGCGATTTCAAGTTAATGTAGTCGACCACTCTCACTTCGTCTATCTGTATTCACATTTTCTGACGATCAAACAGAGAGAAATTAGGATTTCACTAAATGATAAATGAGAAAATTAAGGATTATTGGGTATTTGGAGCAGAAATGTTATCTTGGATTCTTAAATGAGCCAGGAAGCCAGATGTTCAATCAGCTCCATGTCAAGATAATTCAGAAATATTATTGTGGACCAAGGACAAATCCTATCATGACAGAAATTGAACTTCATAAATATACGGAATAATGACTGTAATGTCAACCAGGAGACTATCATCAATTGTCATAATAACCCAATTGGTTCAGTAACGTCCTAAAAGGAAAGAGAAATGCGGCCTTTACTCGCTCTGTTGAAGGAACAGTGAAGATATATGTGTTGAGCTGAACCAAAAGAAGGTGGTGATCACTTTGACTGGATTATACTAATGCCCCCTCCCAATCGTCTGTGGGAAATTACTGTGTCAATAAATAGCTAGATTGCAGAGATCTGTAAGAATAATCTGTTGTAATAGTCTGGGATTTTAACTTTCCAAGCATAGACTGGGATTACCACAGTGTTAAGGGCTTGGATGGGGAGGAATTTGTTCATTGTGCTCAAGAAAACTTCCTCAATCAATAAGTAGATGTCACTATCAGAGAAGGGGAAGAATTCTTCATTATCTCCTGAAAGATGGCACAGGCTGATGATATCCCAAATGGAGGGAGACTATATTGCTGCTCACCCTCATGGGTATGGTTGGATTATATTTCTGAGAATCCTTATCTAACCACAAGTGCAGGCTGTTATGGACCAGGTCAGACCCCCTCAAAATATTCAAAGAAGGTAGCCCAGACCCTTACTTTCACTTATTTTAAAAGTACATGTTAAGTGGATATTCCAGGTGTGATGCAGCTGGTCAGACCACTCGGCTTTAAGCAAAACAGTATTTATTTAAACACTCCAGTTGAAACACAAATAAAGGAAAACAGAATTTAGAATAACTTAAACATTTGAAAACCATCCAACTCGATGCAGAAACGTAACTGAGAAACTGGTCCAATTCCTGCGACATTTCAGAAACAAACACTTTGGTGAAAGGAAAATTCAAACACAGGTTCTTACAGGCAAGAGATATTTAAGAGAGAAAACCAGTCAGGAACTAACTACAGAAGCTTGGAACCGTTCTTCTACTGCAGGCAGCTTCTGACTGTTACAATTGAAAGAACCTAGAAAAAAAGAACTGCTATTGTTAAACTAGGCTCCAGCACAGACACTTTAGTACGTCTAACTTTACAACCTCTCTTGAAAGAAAAGACAAAATAATCTTTGTTGAAGTGACAGCATCATCACACCTCCTGTACAAAGATGGCTTCGTTTTAAACCACTTTCTCTTACTCTGTTAATACACTACAGCACATATACATGACGGTGACGATAACCACGCAAATATGCCCGACTACATTCTATTTCAATCTGTTTACTCCGGCCATTGAACACATTTGTTAAATCATTCAAGTCTCGACAATGCGTCAGCAATTACGTTTTCTCATCTTGCCACATGTGTAATTTCAAATTGAATGGCTGAAATAACAAGCTCCATCAAAACAGTCTTAAAATGTTGTCATTAAATTTCTCCAAAAGCTACAATGGATTATCATCAATATACATGATTGCCTCAGACACATTACGAGCAACATAAGTGTTGAAGTATTGTTATGCCAACAGCAATCTCAAGGTCTCCTTCTCGATTGTGGAATATTTCTGTTGACGTATGTCCAATCTCCTGGAGAAACTTCCAGTAGGTCTTTCTATTTCCCCGTCATCTTCTTATAAGAGTAAGCACTAACACCCACATCACTTACACCAAAAGCCACCTTGATTGGCTTTGCGTAATTAGGTGGGGCTAATACTGGGGTAGGGGTTAATGCAGCTTTCAGGCTGTCAAATGCTTTCTTACAGTCTGCCTTCCACTGAAACTTCCTGCATTTCTGCAATAATTGAATAATTTCGCCAATTGCGAAACTTCAGTACGAACTTCTGGCAAATCCCACTCAATCCCAGGAAGCGTAGTACTTCTGTCTTCGTTTATGGTATGTGAAACGCCCCTATAATTTGTTGTGTCTTAACCATTTGATCAAACACGGTCTGTAATGATTCTACTTCAACTCCCTTATCTGTAGTGCGTGATTTCTCCTCCTGGTGACTTTGTGGCAGCACTCCTACCTGTGATCCAGCTGTATCGTTAGCAAGGACAAATTATATTCCAGGTGTTGAGACGTCTTCCACTCCTCCTACCACCACTTCCCCACTTTTTACTGGACACTCTAACCTCATTCGACATAAATTCCACTTAAGAGCACTTTTTTCTTGCAGTAATCTGATTTCCATATCTCATCATCTCTGGACATCAAATATTGACATGACACTGTATCTCTTTCCTGCTGCTCCTGAGCTTTGTCAGTAAACTTTACCTTTGCAAGTAAATGGGTTAAGATCCGGCACATTCACCATAACCAACCTCTGACGAGGTTGTACATTCTGGTGCAGCTTTTAAGCTTCCACTGTGCTTTCCTTTATCACTTCAACAAAATTTACTGGTTTATCCTCTTTTCCCACATCTGTCATCCCAATGGTTCTCCTCACCCAACAACACTGTGATTTCATTTGGCCTACTTTATTGTGGTCAAAACACCAGAACTTTTTAACTTCTTTTGCCACTTAAAGAGTTTCATTTTACCCTGTGGTAAGTTATCCTTATGACTGTCCATCAGCAATTGAAATTAATGTTGGAAGCCAAACTTTGATTTATGACCCAACTCATAATTGTCAGCCATTTCAGCTGCTAATCTTGCCGTTTTCACTCTCTGCTCTTCCACATGAGCTCTCACTCCAGCAGAAAATGAATTTTCTAACTCCTGTAAAAAAATTGTCTAAGAGTGCCATATGTTTGATCTATTTTTAATATACTTATTCACCTATCAAAATTGCTTTGTTTAATTCTTTCAAACTCAATGCATCTTTGACCAGAGCCCCTCCTTACATTCCTGAAACATTGTCTGTTGGCTTCTGGCACCAGCTCAGATACGCTTAAAATGTCTTTGTTCACCTCCTCATATTCCCCAGATAGTTCCTCTAATAGTGAGGCAAATACCTCACTATCTCTACATAACAGATTTTCTCGGATCAACAAAGCCCACATGGTCACTGGCCACTTCATTTCTTTAGCCAGCTTCTCAAATGAGACAAAAAAGTCTCTTCATTCTTCTCCTAAAATTAAGGCAATGCTTGGAGATACTTACGAAGATCCTCACAAGCCCTTGGCTGTGATATGTTTGCAAGCCCTTACTATTCTCCTCATTACGCATATCTTGTAACTTCATTTCCATCCTTTTAAACCAACCTGACTGTCTAAGTGCCAGTTTCTTAAGGTCAAACTCTCTCTTTCTCCCTTCTTTCTCTCTCTTCTTTTTTATTCTGCAAATTGATTCTGTCCTTTTCTTTGTGTTCTCCTTGGACTTTTATTTCATTTTGATTTGTTTCTGCAAGAGCAACTTGCATTTTTTCTTCTCTTTCGTCGGCTTTTAATCGTAATTTAAACTGTTTCTATTCTTTTCCATGTTCAAGCTGCCTCATCTCAAATTGAAATCCAGCCACATCCAGAGATTCTGATGGCAATTCCAGCAAAGGTAAATGCAGAGCTATTAATGAAATTGTCTTCCTTTTATCACAGATGAAGTTGTCCACAACTCCGCCTTATCTGCCATGTCTAACAGCTTTGCCTTGCTCACCTTTTGTAAAAACCCCAAAGACACTTCTTCCACTCCCAGAAAACTCTTAGTAACTGAAAGATCCATTATTACACCAAGCCCTGTTTAAACCAACCGAATCCAACTCCGAAAACAAAAGACACTAACACCTCTTACTTGCTGCCTACAATCCCAAACCCAAATTGAAATGATCCAATAAGAACTGATTTGCAAGGTTAGAACACATGGAGAACCGGCCATTTGGATACAAAATTGTCTCGAAAGGTGGAGACAGAGGGTGGTGGTGGAGGGTTGCCTTTCAGTCTGGAGGCCTGTGACTAGCGGGGTGCCCCAAGGATTGGTGCTTGATCCACTTTTTTTTTCATATATATACACGATTTGGATGTGAACATACGGTATATTGTTGTTAAGGTTGCAGATGAAACCAACATTGGTGGCGTAGTGAAGAACGAAGAAGGTTACTCCTGACTACAACAGGATCTTAATCAGATGGGCCAAGGGGCTGAGACGTAGCACATAGAACTTAAAAATGATAAAAAGCATAGTCGGTCTGGCAGCATTCGAGGAGCAGGAGGGTCAGCATTTCTGGCATAAGCCCTTCATCAAAACTATGGGAATTGGGGAAAGGGGACTGAGAGATAAATAGGAGGGTGGGGATGGCAGTGGGGGGAAGGTAGCTGGGAAGGCGTTAGGTAGATGCAGGTGGGGGCTGATAGTGATAGTCGGAGCAGAGGGGGAGCATATAAGTGGGAAGGAAGATGGACAGGTCGGATAGGTCAAGGGAGCTGTGCTGAGTTGGAGGGTTGAATCGGGGATGAGGTGAGGGGAGGAGAGGTTAGAAACCAGTGAAGTCGATGTTGATGCCATGTGTTGAAGCATCCCAACGTGGAAGATGTGACTTTCTTCCACCAGGCGTCAGGTGGCTTGGCGTTGCAGATAGAGGAGCCCAAGAGCTTGCATGTCCTTGGCGGTGGGAGGGAGAGTTGAAGTGGTCGGCCACAGGGTGGTGGGGTTGTTGGGTGCAAGTGTCCCAGAGAAGTTCCCTGAAACTATCCACGAGTTGGCGTCCTGTCTCCCTGAGGTAGAGGAGACCACATCGAGAGCAACTGACACAGTATATGAGGTGTATGAATATGCAGGAAAATTTGATTTGGATGTGAAAATATCCTTTGAGGACTTGGATGGGGATGAGCGGAGAGGTGTGAGCACAGATTGTGCACCTCTTGGGGTGGCAAAGGAAGGTGCCCGGTGAGGAGAGTCAGTAGGTGGGAAACATCGACTTAATGAACGGGTTCTGGGGGGATAGTCTCTGCAGAATGCTGATAGAGGTGGGGAAGGAAATGTATCTCTGGTGGTGAGGTCTGATTGTAGCTGGTGGAAATGGTGGAGGATAACACCCTGTATCCGGAGATCAGTGGGGTGTAAGGTGAGGACCAGAGGTGTTTTATCATTGTTACATTTAGAGGGGTGGGGTTCGAGGGGTGGGGTTTAAGGGCAGAGGTTCAGGAAGTGGAGGAGATGTGCTGGAGTGTATGGTTGATCATATGAGAGGGGAAGTTGCAGTTCTTGAAATAGGAGGCCATTTCGGGTGTCCTGGAGTGGAATTGCTCCTCCTTGGAGCAGGTATAGCGTATGCAGATGAATTAGGAGTAAAGGTTCGCGTTTTCATAGGTGGGGTGGGTGCTGGGAAGAGAAGTAGTACAGGTAATTGTGGGAGTCGGTGGGTTTGGAACAGAGTCTATGTTGAGTTGGTCACCAGAGGTGTAGGGGGAGAGGTCCAGGAAGGGGAGGGAGTTGTCCGAGATGGTCCAGGTCAGGGTGAAATGTGTTAGTGAAGCTGATGAACTGTTCAATCTCCTCATGGGAGCACAATGTGGCGCCGGTACAGTCGTCAATGCAGTGGAGGAAAGGGTGTGAAGTGGTGCCAGTGAAGCTGTTGAAGACGGACTGTTCCACATATCCTAAGAAAAGGCGGGCACAGTGCCCATATCTGAAGCAAGTGGGACAATTGGAAAGAAAAGTTGCTACGTTTGAGGACCAGTTCCACCAGTCGAATGAGTGTGTTGGGGGAGGCTGTTTCGGTCAGGAGGAGAGGAGGATACAAAGAGCTTGGAGTCCTTGGCCATGGTGGAAGGGCATGTATAGGTACTGGTTGTCCATGGTGAAGATGAGGCAATGGGGACTGGGAACCGAAAGCCATGAAGCGGGTGGAGGGTGAGAGTGTGTCGCAAATGTATGTGGAGGTCTCCTGAACCAAGGGGGACAGGATGGTGTTGTGATGTGAAGAGATAAATTTGGTGGGTCAGGAACAGGTGGAGATTATGGGTGGACTGGAGCAGACAGGCTTGTGGACCTTGTGTCGGATGTAGAACCGGGTGGTGCAGGGTTCCTGGATTATGAGGTCGGAGGCTGTGTATGGGACATCCACAGAGGTGCTGAGGTTGTAGATAGTTTTGGAAATGATGGTTTGGTGATGGAGGTGAGGTCGTGGTCGAGGGGAAAGTAGGAAGAGGTGTCTGTGAGTTGACACCAAGCTTCAGTCATGGAGAGGCCAGTGTGCCTAACTACCACTGCGCCCCTCTCCCTTGTCCTCTGGTCTGATGGTGTGGTTGGGGTTGTAGTGAAAGTAGTTGAAGACTGAGCTTTGCGAGGGTGAGAGGTTGCAGTGGGTGGGGGCGGGTAGACAGGTTGAGGCTGTCAATGTCGCAGCAGTTGCAGATAGTGGTTTGGGAGGTGGGTAAGTGCACGGATCAGTACAGGATATCTAAGTGAATGGGACCCTTGGTGGGTGGGTGGGAGACACGGTGAAAAAGTAAGCACATAGCTGGCAGAAGTTCGATATCACAACACGCATGGATTTCATTGACAAGGGAACGTAGTGGGATGAAGATGAGACTTTTACTGAGGACTGATCGTTCATCCTCAGTGAGGGAGAGGTGTGGGAGGATGATAGAACTCTAGCAGGGCTGTGGGCTGGGGCCTGGGATTTAGCGAGCAGGGGGAAGCTGTAAGGCAGTGAGTGGTTGAGTGTAACTCTCCACATCCAGGCGCTTTCCCTTTGAAGGACTGCTATCGATATGGTTGTGTGGTCTTCCTGATTCACCGTAGAGAAGGGGAGCACCTTGATAAAGATAGAGATTGGATGTTTATGGGACCAAAGGCATAGTAGTGAGAGTGGTGTGTGAAAGGAAAGCATTTGAGTCGCAAAGTGACTGAGAACTGATAAGTCATTTTAAGTAAGTGTTTTATTTTCGTGACAATGATACTGTCCAGTTATGATGTGAAGAGGAAAACTGTATGATCTGTGCAACTTGAGAGTAGTTTACTGCTCTCGGAGGAAAAAAACAGGCACATTGATCAATGTGGTTTATGGTAACAATCTTCTGTTCATCTGTTGTGTAGCTGTTCCTCTTGGTGTTTCGCCATCTTCTTGGACTCAAAAGAAAGCAGCTGCTAGATGGGGACTACTCCTAGTCGCCAAGCACTAATTTGACTGAGCAACAGTGAAGGAATAGCAATCCCATTCCAAGCCTTCATGGTGCATTGCTTGGACGGTTTTTGCAAATGGTTCCATATATCTGATGTCCTTGTCCTCCACTGTGATCGAGGTTACAGGTTTGGAAGGTGCCGTCTAAGGTGCCTTGATTAATTATTTCAGCGATCCCACTGCTGCCACTGGGTGTTACTGGTGGAGGGAGTGAATTTCGAAGGTGGTGGATGAGGTGCAAAATGGAATGGTGATTTGATATGTCAGATATCACGTTGTTTGAGTTTAGCTCATCCAGACAAGTTTGGAGAATGTTTCATCACATTCACGATTGTAGTTGGTTGATGCTTTCTGCATCTACTCTGTCTTTCCCATTTTAAGAACGTTGACATTTTCTGAGAACGCTGTTCATTCATCTAATCTCCAGAGAAAACATGCCCAGTCTCCTCAATCTTATTGAGAAGAGATGCTCCAGGTGAGATCTCGGCTATATAAACAAAACTCCCAACAGCGAACATACAATTTGCTTTCTGAATTGCTTTCAGCACCTGCATGCTAACATTCAGAGCATTGTGAACAGGAATATCCAGGTCCTTTTGGATCATGACACTTTCTGTCTTCTACCATTTACAAAATGCTCTGCAGCGTCCAGCCTGTAAGCAAAGGGGATAACCT
This sequence comes from Hemiscyllium ocellatum, assembly GCF_020745735.1. NCBI lineage: Eukaryota > Metazoa > Chordata > Chondrichthyes > Orectolobiformes > Hemiscylliidae > Hemiscyllium > Hemiscyllium ocellatum. The sequence goes on along the minus strand of NC_083440.1, from coordinate 29,103,402 downwards.
CATACTCATTCACATTGTGTTCCATCTCCCATGCTGTTCTCACTCACTCAGCCTTTCCAAGCCCACCTGAAGCCTCTTGGCATCCTCCTCAATATTTGTAATGCTGCAAAGTTTTACGTCATCTGCAAATTTGGAAATGTTACAATCAGTCTCCACAGCAGGGCCTTTGGTCACAGCTTGACAACCTGCGAATGACTCAGACATGGTCTTACTAAATAGCAGCACAGTTTGAGGGACCCGTTGTGTCCTTGTTCATATCTGCTATATCATTGTTAGGGCCATGTGTCGATTTACAATGAGATGCCTGGAATTTGGGGTGGGTGGGTATTAAAGATCCGAGGGAAAATATCATCACCGCTGAATTCTTTATGTTGAGTATGAAGTAATAGCAACTGGTTATTGCAACATTTCTTGACCATTGTCCATTTTCAAGTGTTTGAGTTAGCGGGTTCAATTGCCTCACACAAGGTGATTGAAACTGGAAACAAAATCTGAAACATTTAACTCAATAGTAAATGCTAAATCATGAAATGGTTTTGAGAAATTGATGTAATGACACAATAGCTAACATTGAGTCCCACTTTCTCTCCGTTCCAGTTTTGATGGTGTTCAGCAGAAACACAAAGGAAATCCATCAGGTACAAACTGAGAAACTGAGTGAACACTGTCCGAAAGAATGAAAAGTTGAACAGTTTCTAGCTGGCTGATCGATGCACAGTGTTATCCCTCATCTCTAATGCATGAAATCCGACATTTATAGAAAGTGAACAACTGGTAAAAGGCCGCAATCGTGAAGAGTGGGGAGACAAACATCAATGGGTTTTTTTTTGAGGATCAGACAGTGACAGCACCTATTTTCAAACACTTGGAGTACAGCATGCACTGCAGCCCTTGGTACTGCTGGTTTATCTGTCTGTCACTGGGTCTCTTTTTCACAGAAAAAGACAGCAGCAAGTTCCCAGGACCATCACCCAGCTCTAATCCTATTATATTTATAACATTCTGCAAAACCCATGGGCGAGAGATTTCAGATCCCTGTGATGTGTTTCTGAAGCTTGGTGAGCTCGCCCCTCTCTCCCCCTTTCTACCTCTCTCTCCCTCCATCCCACTCTCTCTCTCCCACTCTTTACCGTCCATCGCCCTCCCCCGCTCTCCCTCCCTCTCTCTGCCCTCTCTCCCCGACTCCCTCCATTCCGCTCACCCTCCCTCTCTCCCTCCCTCTCTCCCAACCCCTCTCTCTATCTCCCTCTCTCTCCTTCACACTCCTCTCACTGCCCCTCTCCCTTCCTCTCTCTCTCCCACTCCCTCTCCCCTCTCTCTCCCTTGCTCTCCCTCTCCCCTCTACCGGTCTAACCTCTCTACGTCGCCCCTTCTCCTCCCTCCCTCTCTTCCCTCCCTCTCCCCCCTCTCCTCCCTCTCTGTCCCCTCCTTGCTCTCCCCAACTGACCCTCTATCTCTCTTTCCCTCCCTCTCTCTCCCTCTCACCCGTGCTCTCTCCCTCTCTCTCCCGAATCTCCTCTCCCCGTCTCTCTCTACCTGTTTTCATTTCTCTCCCCCTCTTTTTTATACTCCTTCCTCTCTCTCTCCTACGTTTCCTGTCTCTATCTCCGCAAACTCCCTCTCTATCCCTCTGTCTCTCCCAATCTCTCTCTCCCTCCCCATGTCTCTCTCCCTCCCTCTCTCCCACTCTCTCCAACCCCTCTCTCTCCTCCGCTCTCTCTACTTCTCCCTCCCTCTCTCTCCCTCGCTCCCTCTCTCTCCCAATCTCTCCCTCCATCTCTCTCTGTTGCAACCCCCATTGTCTTTCTCACACCACCCCTCTCTCCCCTTCCCTCCTTCCCCCATCCTTCCCCGTCTCCCCTCTCTCTCTCTCCCGCTCTCCTCCTTACTCTCCCTCACTCTCCCGCCCACGCTCTCCCTCACTCTCTCTCCCCTGTCTCTCATCCCTCTTTTCCCCACTCCCTCCACTCGTCTCTCCCTCCCTCTCTCCCAACCCCTCTATCTATTTCCCCTCTCTCTCGCCTTCTCCCACACTATCTCTCTCTTCCTCTCATCGTCCCTCTCTCTCCCTCTCTCTCTCTCTTCCCCTCTCTCTCCTCTCTCCCCCTCTCTCCCCCACCTCTCTCTCCTCCCTCTCTCTCTCTCCCTCTCTCTCTCTCCTCTCTCTGCCCCTCCTCTCTCTCCCCTCCCTCTCTCTCTCTCTCTCTTCCTCTCTCTCTCTCTCTCTCATCCACTCTCTCTCTCTCCCTCTATCCCCTCTCTCTCTCTCTCTCTCTCCCTCTCTCCCCGTCTCTCTTTCTCTCCCTCCTCTCTTTTTCACTCCTTCCTCTCTCTCTCCCTCTTTTCCTCTCTCTATCCCCTCAAACTCCCTCTCTCTCTCTCCAAATCGCTCTCTCCCCCTCCCTCTCTCTCTCTCTCCCCTCTCTCTCTCCCGCCCTTTGTCTCCCTCCCTCTCTCTTCCACCCTCTCTCTCCCCCTCTGTCTCTCCCTCCCACTCTCCCCCAATCTTTGCTTTCCCTCTCCCTCCCTCGCTCTCCCTCCCCTTCTCTCTCTTCCACACTCTCCCCCACTCCCTCCATCCATTTCACCCTCCCTCTCTCCCTCCCTCTTTCCCAACCCCTCCCTCTATCTCCCCTCGCTCTCATTCGCCCTCTCCCTCAATGTCCCTCTCCCTCCTCTCTCTCTCCCACCCCTCCCCTCTCTCGCTCCCTCCCTCTCTCTCCCTCTCTCTCCCCCTACCCTCTCTACCTCTCTCCCTCGCTCCTCCCTCGCTCTCCTCCCTCTCTTCCCATCCTCAACGTCCCCCTTTCTACCTCTCTGTCTCTCTCTCTCTCCCTCCCTCTCTCACTCCCTCTTACCCGTGCTCACTCCCTCTCTCTCCCTCACCCCCTCTCTCCCCCTCTTTTTTCTGTCCTTCCTCTCTCTCTCCCCCACGTTTCCTCACTCTATCCCGTCAAACTCCCTCTCTATCCCTCTCTCTCTCTCTCTCCCAATCTCTCTCTCGCCCTCCCTATCTCACACTCCCTCCATCTCTCCCACTCTCTCTCATCCCTCTCTCTCCTCCCCTCTCTTCTTTTCCCTCCCTCTCCCACCCTCCCTATCTCTATACCAATTTCTCTCTCTCTCTCTGTCGCAACACCCATTCTCTCTCTCCCACCACACCCTCTCCGCCTCGCCTCCTTCCCCGTCCTTCCCTCTCTCCCCCTCTCTCTCCTTCACTCCCCCTCTCTCCCCCTCTTTCTACCTCTCCATCCACTCCCTCTCCCACCCTCTCTTCCCCGAACTATCTCTTCCCTCTCTCACTTCCCCTCTCCCCGTCTGTCTCTCTTTCCCACTCTATCTCCCATTCTCTTACTGGCCACTCCCTCCAATGCTCTCCCGCTCTCTCCCTCCCCTCTCTCTCTTCCCCACACTTCCCACTCCCTCCACCCCTCACTCGATCTCCCTCTCTCTCTTTCTCCCATCCTTTCTCTCCCTCTCTCTCACCGTCCCTCTCCCTCCCTCTCTCTCCCACACCCTCTCCCTCTCTCTCTCCCTCCCTCTCTCTCCCCTCTATCGCTCCCCCTCTCTCACCCCAACCTCTCTGCCTCGCTCCCTCTCTCTCCTCCCTCTCTCTCCTCCCTCTGTCTCCTCCCTCTCTGACCCTCCTCACTCCCCCTCTCTCTCCCCCTCTGTCTCTCTCTTCCTCCCACTCTCTCTCCTTCTCACCAGAACTCTCTTTCCCCACACCCCCTCTCCCCGTCTCTCTGTCCCTCTCTCTCCGTATCCCTTTCTCTCCCACCTCTCTTCTTCTCTCCTTCCTCTCTCTCTCCTACTTTTCCTCTCTCTATCCCCTCAAACTGCCTCAAACTCCCTCTCTCTCCCAATTTCTCTCTCCATTCCTATCTCTCTCCCTCCCTCTCTACCCCCTCTCCCAACCCCTCTCTCTACTCCCTCTCTCTCCTTCTCCCTCCCTCTCTTTCTTTCCAAATTTCTCTCTCCATCCCTCTCTCCCAACCCATTCTCTCTCTCCCACCACTCCTCTCTCCCCCTCCCCTCCTTTTCCCCTCTCTCCCTCTCTCCCCCGCTCTCCCCTTCACTCTCCCTCCCATTCTCTCCCTCCTGTCTCTTCCTCCCCCTCCCCTTCACAAAGATTGGAGGTGTCGTTGACAGTATAGAGGGCTGTTGTACACTGCTGCGGGACATTGACAGGATGCAGAGATGGGCTGAGAGGTTGCAGATGTAGTTCAACCTGGATAAATGTGAAGTAATGCATTTTGGAAGTCGAATTTGAAAGCTGAGGACAGGATTAAGGAAACGATTCTTGGCAATGTGGAGGAATAGAGGGATCTAGGTGTGCAGGTGCATAGATCCCTTAAAGTGGCCACCCAAGTTGTTAAGAAAGCATACGGTGTTTTGGCTTTCATTGACAGGGGGATTGAGTTTAAGTGTCATGAGATCTTGTTGCAGCTCTACAAAACTTTGGTTAGACCGCACTTGGAATACTGCATCCAGTTCTGGTCACATTATTATAGGAAAGATGTGGATGCTTTGGAGAGGGTTAAGAGGAAGTTTACCAGGATGCTGCCTGGACTGGAGGGCTTATCTTATGAGGAGAGGTTGACTGAGCTCGGACTTTTTTCATTGGAGAAAAGGAGGAGAAGAGGGGACCTAATTGAGGTATCCAAGATTATGAGAGGCATAGATATAGTCGATAGCCAGAAACGTTTTCCCAGGGCAGAAATGGCTAGCACGTGGGGTAATAGATTTAAGCTGATTGCAGGAAAGTATGGAGGGGATACTAGAGGCGGGTTCTTTAGGCAGAGAGTTGTGAGAGCATGGAATACGTTGCCAGCAGCAGTTGTGGAAGCATGGTCATTTGGGATATTTAAGAGACTGCTGGACATGCATATGGTCACAGAAATTTGAGGGTGCATAAATGAGGATCAAAGGTCGGCGCAACATCATGGGCTGAAGGACCTGTTCTGTGCTGTACTGTTCTATGTTCTGTGTTCTCTCTCCCACTCTTTCTCCCCCCTCACCCTCTCCCTTTACTCCTCTTTCCCTCCCACTCTCCCTCCCTCTCTCCAACCCCTCACTCTATCTCCCCCTCTCTCTCTCCTTCTTCCACCCTATATCTCCCTCTCTCTCTCCGTCCATCTCCCTCTCTCTCTCTCTCCCACACCCTCTCCTCTCTCTCTCCCTCTGCCTCTCTCTCCGTCTCTCTCTCCCTCTGTCTCCCGCGCTCTCTCCCCAACCCCCTCTACCCGTCTCTCTCTCTCTCCCTCTCTCCCTGTCTCCCTTTCTCTCTCCTTCTCTTTTTTCTCTCCTTCCTTTCTCTCCCACATTTCCTCTCTCTATCCCCTCAAACTCTCTCTCCCTCCCTCTCTCTCTGCCAAACCCTGTCGCTCTCTCCCACCAACCCCCTCTCCCCTCCCCTCCTTCATCCCTCTCTCCTTCTCTCCCCCGCTCTTCCCCTCCCTCTCTCTCCCACTCGTTCCCTACCTCTCTCTGCCTCTCTCTCTCTCTGGATAGTCAGCTGATTTCTGCTTCTTGCTGTGCTGGTCTCCTCGGGAGGCCTCCAAAAGATTCGAGGAACTTGTCTGCAGTTGACCCCTGTTGTTCTACTTTACTGGATTTCTTTTTGCAACTTTCCACACTGCTAGCCAATCAGGAGAATCAGATCACACCTTGAAACATTGTCAATCATTTGCACAGCTTGCTACTGTTTGTTTCTTTCTGTAGCTGGACCTTTCTGGCTGGCCCTTCCTCCGTTGGGGATGTGTCTATCCAGGTAATTTGTTGGGGATGTGTCTATCCAGGATAACTGTTACCTTTCATTTTATGCTGGTGTGATTACCACCTGGCTGCTATGTTCACACTGCCTGGTGTGTGGATTTTGTGACTGGAGTGTTTTGCTTGGCCAATATACCCAGCATTCCTTGAGGATTGGCTAAGGTGGCCATCTATCTGTGTTAAACAGGAAGGAGAAAGTCAGGAGTGCAGATGCTGGAAAAGTCCAGCAGGCAGGCAGCATCGAGTAGCAGGAAAATCGACGTTCCGAGCTTAAGCCCTTCATCATTTCTCATGCTGCTTCACCGGCTGTGCATGTCCAGCACCACACTGAAACAGTCAGGAGGCTGCTACATTTCCCACCGCCACCACGCAGCCCAAAACCCTTCACGAACGCTTATACAGGCAACGTTTATGCAAATGAATTACAAAATCTCATTGTAAAAGGTAGCCATGCTTGTGGTCAGAGTTTGCTTGAAAACCATTGTGTACATTCGTCAATCCAATATAATCGGAAAGAATCATGGAAATCCTGCAGTGTGGAAGCAGGCTATTCGGCCGATCGAGGTCGACAATGACCCTCTGAAAAGAATCCGACTCAGACCCACCTCACGCATGCAAAGGAAAACCATGCAGACACGGGGAAATTGTGCAAACTCCACACAGATCGACGCTCAAGGATGGAATCCAACTTGGCTCCCTGCCATTGTGAGGGAGCAGTTCTAATCACTGAGCCACTGTGCCATTCCGAACTGTTTCTACAAAACACGTTCCTTACGAATTATTCATACATGATTGTGGTGCATAGACAATAATCAACGATCACAACAAAAAGAAGTGAATGAGACCTGCTGGCTCAAAATCCTGGAATTCCCTCCCTCAGGGCATTGTGGGTTTGCTTCCAGCACATGGCCTGCAGTGCACTCACCCTCACCTTCCCCATGGCATCAAGGGACAGCTAATAAATACTGGCTCAGCCAGTGACACTCATATCCTGCAAATGAATAGGAATAATGTGATGACTCTGGGTGTTCCACCTACCTTATAGCCCCTGGGTGTGTGCCCAAGCCTTATTCATAGTGATCGTACCCACCCATTGGAGTATCTACTATCTTCAGCCAGCAAACATAACTACTGATCTCTCAAATTAGCTAAGTCAAGGGTATTGACCGGTAGCACTTCTGTCCCATATGTTTAGGTTAGATCATGAAGGAGTTCCCTTCTCTGTTGTCCTAAGATATATCAAGGAGAACGCAGTTTGGATCACAGCTTGATGTGAGAGGAGACAAATTCATGGATGACAGGCTGTGGGTATGTGATGGTATCATAGAATACCTGCAAGGTGGGAACAGGCCAGTTGGCCCAACATTTCCAACTCGTGTTCATTCGCATTTACTTCAGGCTGGTCCCTGTCAATGATCGCTGTCTCTCCACAGCATATGGGAGGGTGTCATGGGAACCCATCCACATGCATCGTCTCAGGCTTGGAGGGCCGAAAGGCCTGTTCCTGGGCTGTAAATTATCTTTGTATACTTGTTAAAAATATAATTGCAATATTTTCGACTTCAAAGATCCTCATCCCAACTGTGTCACTCGGGATAATTGGAATCCCTGTCACCAAGCCCACTGAGAATTTCCTTGCAGCTGTCATTAAACCAGGCCTTGGTGAGCTGCTGTAACTGACAGTGAGATATGGTCATGTGGTCCTTCTCCTGGAACAAATGACCACGCTGTTTGTTACTAATCCAGGACGGGCCTTTCCCTTCGCTACCCTGCCTGAAGTCCCTCCTCAGCTGTTTCATCATCCTATTACCATAGATACTGCACAGAGTGGGGTTTTCCTGCTTACTGCCATCCCTGATTGGGCCCTTGATGATCTGATTATTTCTCTTGGAGTGATCTTCCAGAATGATCAGTAAGTGATGTCGAGCCTGATTCTCCATTGGCTATCCCATAGTCTCCTGATGATTGTTTGTGTTCAGTCCATCTTGGGCTCAGTTACTTGTTGGGTCAGGATCCAGAGTTTATTCACCAAATTAGCCAAGTCAAGGATTAGATTAGATTAGACTTACAGTGTGGAAACAGGGCCTTCGGCCCAACAAGTCCACACCGACCCGCCGAAGCGCAATCCACCCATACCCCTACATTTACCCCTTACCTAACACTACGGGCAATTTAGCATGGCCAATTCACCTGAACCGCACATCTTTGGACTGTGGGAGGAAACCGGAGCACCCGGAGGAAACCCACGCAGACACGGGGAGACACGGGGAGATACTGACCGGTGACACTCCTGCTCCGTGTGCTGTGGCTAGATTATTAAGGAGTTGCCTTCCCTTTCGTGTTAACCGCTGGTCTGGGTTTTCCTCATATTTCCCTGTCCCTTATCCCAGTCTCCTATGGATCAGCTAGCAATGTACTAATTTTAATGGGGAATGACGCTACTCCGGTAACTGTACCTCTAATGTCGTGATTATAATTAGTATTAATCTGTCGTGAATGTTATTGAATGTCTGGAGATGTTCTCATTGGATGTGTTCATCCAAATACGTATTTGGGTCTGAGGAGAAATGAAAGAGAGAGCCCTTTCTGGTGATGCCCACCAGCTGGATGGCTGAAATGGGTGTTGGGTGTCTCATGTGACAATCAGCAGTTTGATGCTGGGTAACCACAGGATTCATGGGATCTGGTTTGGACGGTGTGTCTGGTATGGGGACTAAAGTTACAGTTACCTGGGAGAAAGACAGTGGGGATTCCCCATCTGTGGGTGGGTTTGGATGTGTCAGTGTGGGGCCTCTCCCTATCACTCTGGGGAGGTAGGACCCCAGAGACCCACTTTATGCCATTCAGGGCACAGACCTGGTTCCCTCGCGATTGTATTTGATCCTGGGCCTTCCTACTAGGGCCTGATGTGTATTGCTCAGTGTTGTAGGGTGTCGAAACCATGCAGTTGCTTGGAGCCCCATACACTCCCCTTCCAGCTTGTCACTGTGTCCTGAGGCTGCTTCCCGGACCCCAAAAGCCCTCCTTTCACTGGAATGGGCTCTTTCCATTTGGAGCTTTCTGGTGTGGAGGAGGTTTCCCTGCAACATTCTGTCCTGTTCCTTATGGAAGAAGTTTCGCTCTGTCACAGTCTGTAGTTTTCGCTGGAGTTACTGGATCTCAGCTGCCTTATCCTGACCGAGCTCCTCCAGGCTACAGGCAGCAGCAGCAGAGTACGATTTCCATCAGGAAGAATCGACAAAGAGACCTTAATTTAAATGGGGAGATTCTGCCGGACTTCCGAGTGGTTGTCTGTAACATTTACAACCCCCAGCAGAGGGCGATCATACAGTGTCTGTGTCTGTGTGTGATATTCACAGTCTCATAGCGGGATGTTGCTGTTGGTGTGCTTTTTAACTCACACTGTCCTGGCCGAAAACATTTTGTGTTAAGCAGCTTCTTCCTAAAATTGACAGAGAAGCTATCGATGAAAAAGCAGAACATAATTGGAAAGTCCCCTGACCTGTTGTTTGGAATGAAGTACATTTGTTTCATCATCTTAAATTCTGCCGAAAAATATCTTTATTTGTACAATAATCTTGTGTGAAATTGTAAGCACATTGTGCTCGATTGTATAATGCATTTATCATCATTTGTATATACCTCAAGATCATTACGCTTGCTGACTTTACATGCTTGTCTTAGTGTGCAGTAATGTTGCATTTATTTGTGGAATAAACTTGTGTTTTTTGTTCAAACATCTTGTGTTAATTTCTGGGACAAATTTGCATTAATTTGTGCAAAGACCTTGTGTTAATTTGTGCAAGTCTTGTTTGACTTGATGCTGTAACAGTGTGTTGTGGCTGCTCTGTGTTTGAAACTGCAGGTTTGTCTCTGTGTGCATTCCTAGTCTGGGTCCAGTGGGAGGAGGGGAAAGACAGGGACAGGCTTGGACAGCCCTGGTCTAAAACATTGTCATGCTGCTTTCTCACACATCACTCTCTAATCCCATACTGAACATCTCATTGCTCTCACAGTCTCTGTCACTATGAACAAGGTCCAGGAGACAGTGTTCTTAATGAGACGTTCTCTCAAACTTTCTTGCTAACATTGATGCTGTAAGTCCATGTATGCAGATGCACTGCTGCTCCTGCAAACTCGTTTGAGACTTGGATGTTATTATCGGAGGAATGACAGCAAAATTGAAGGTGCACTGGGCAGCGAATTAAGATTGCCTCAGAGTACAATGGACCTTGATCAGATGGGCAGAGGAGTAGCAGATGAAGTTTAATTCAGATAGATATGAGATGCTCCATCTTTGTCAGGCAAATCAGGGCAGTACTTTTGTATTTAATGGTACAGTCCTCTGGAGTGTTGCCGAAAAACAGAGTTTGGAGTGCAGATTCAGATTTCCTTGAAAGTGGAGTGGCAGTTAAATAGGATAGTGAAGAAGGTGTTTGGTATTCTTTCATTTTTTGATCCCAGCACTGGAGTTGGGGGGTCACGCTGAGGCTTCAGAGAGCAGTGGTTAGGCTACTTTTGGAATGTAAAATTCAATTCCAACCCCCCTGCTACAGGAAGGATGTTATGAAACTTGAATGGGTTCAGAAATGATTTGCAGGAATGTTGACAGGGTTGGAGTGTTTGATCTCTAGAGAGAGGCTGAATTGGTTGGGCTTGACTTTCCCTGGATCATCGGAGGCTGAAGGGAGCTTTCTGAGATTTATAAAACCATGAGGGGCATTGATGGAGTGAAAAGCCAAGGTATTTTTCCCATGTTAGGGGCGTCCAAAACTAGAGGGCTGAGCTTTAAGGCGTGAGGGGCAAGATTGAAACTGGAACTGAGGTGCAAGTTTTTCAGACAACGAGTGGTGCATGTATGGACCGAGCTTGCAGAAGAAGTGGACAACGTGAGTACATTACACCATTTAAGAGCCATCGGGATAGGAATAGGAAGCGTTTAGAGGATGTTGCACATAAAATTAATAAAAACTCAAATTTAGAAACAAGTCAAAGAACAGTTTATTAAACAAAAGCTTTTTTGGAGTGGCAGCTTCCCCTAAATGCGAGACGTGACCACACCCTCTCTCCGAACAAAAGGCACTGCAGTATTCATATTCTTGGTGATATGTCGAAGGCGTGTACAATAACGTTTGTGAAAGCCTACGAATGTTGTCGCCTCTTCTGTCGACAGGCTAAGTGCAGTCAAATTTCCACCTCCCCACCTAATTTGTTGCACAGCCTCCGCCCACAGCAAGGCAGCCCAATAGCACACCACGCCACAGTCTGTAAGTATTAACCCTTGGTGTTCCAAACTTATCAGTTCACCTGTTTTTAGTACTATGACTTGGAGGTTTCAATGTAAATCTATAGCTCTGCAACAGCACTACTGACAGAGCCATTGGAATCCTAAAGGACTTTCTGAATAGAATGAGTGCACAGTAGTTCACGAATAATCCAACAGGATGGAAGAAAGCATATTTAACCTCGCCCTTACCGATCAGTCTGCCACAGATTCATCTGTCCATGACAGTTTGGAAAGACTGACCACCGCACAGTCTAATGGAGACAAAGTTCTGCCTTCACTTTGATAATACCTCACATGTGCTGTATGGTACTGCCAATGCGCTGGATGGGATGGATATCTAAGTAGATCTAGCAACTCGAATTTGAATTTTCATAAGGCTCTGTAACCTACAGTGACCAAGCTGTATTCAAACATAATCGGCAACCGATTGGCCCGATAGACCTTACACTCTACCATTATCATCAAGATAAAGTTCAACCTTATTGATTGAAGAGTGCAGGAGGGCCTGCCAAGTGCAGTACCATGCATAACTAAAATGCATTGTCAATCTCGTGATGCTGCACAACAAGATTACTTGCAAGCAAAACAGCTGAAACAGTAGTTAATAATTAAAGCTAAGTTCCGTCACAACCAATCATAAATGACTGGATAGAATGGAACAACTCACTGGACGAGGAGTTTGTGAAAGCATAAGTGTCCTTAATAATGGGAAAGCCCAGTACATCTTCAGTATCTGCTTTAATTTGCCCAGAATTCGGACAGTTTAGTGTTTTCTAATGTGTTCATTGCCTGACAAACCTTGTGAAATCCGTTAAAATGCTCCTTCGGCTTACCACTTTCATGATACGTCTTGTCACCCTCCTGATGTCTCTTTTTTGAGGTGTGTTTTTGGACTTAACTTTATAATCAGTGATGTAAATCACGTTTGACCATGTTGTTATCTTCAACACGCTAGACAAATGTTAGTTTTTTTTTGGTTCACGGGATATATACTGTTATTTATTAAATGGTGTGACATTTTCAACACAATAAAGTAAAATGAAACAAATCGTCTAACATAAGCAAGCAAATTTTATTGGCTGATATCTTTGAAAATATACTAACATTGCAACGTGGAAACATAATTAAACATTGAACTTCAGCAAGTCATTATGGGTAGAGAGAATGATAATTATTCTTTGCGTAAACAATACCATCGTACTTCTCATTGAAGGATGAATTAGCTATTAAATTGTTAACTTAACCACGTGCCCGAAAGTGAAGTATAGGATATCATGCAAACACGTTGGAGATACTGTGGACTGCAGATGCTACAAAGGGCGGTCGGGGCAGTCAGGTTTATGAATTTTGGGAAGTTGGGAAACACGAGATGCCGGAATGGGGGACTGTAAGGTTGGAGGTTACAGATGGAAAATCTCATGAGACGATAAGGTTGGTGATGGTCTGAGAGAAAACATGTTGTAGAGGCAAGCAACGGAAAGCAAAACCAATTATTCAGTTCCTAGTCAGATGTTGCCATGTTGTTTCTTGTGTGATCCTTTTCCATTTATCACCTGTTCCCTATATCAACACAAAACTACAGCCAAATTTCAAAGTCAAAATCACGTTACAGAGATAAATAAACAATAAGGATATAACAATTGTCGCCTTCGACTAAGTTAATATTAATTGAATTGCAAAGAGTGTGGAAAACTCAAAGGGCACCAAATGTTTGAAAGAATATTAAAGAGAACATTGTTTTCTCTTCATAATGAGGTAAATAATAAGACAAACAAGAGGAGCAAAGTTCTGGATTTTGGATTATGTTAGAAAATGAAGCTGGGAAAATTGATTGAAATAGCGGTGAGTGACTTATGCAGATAGCAATCAGATTGCAACAAGATTTGTCATCATTATGGAAAGGGATAAAGATAAAAGCTTAGCCGACTGTTTAACGTACAGGATTGAAGTAAAGAAAATTAGAAAATCAACAAAGTGATAGAAAAATGCATTGACAGGAAAAACCAAAGATATGTTATCAGTACTTCAACAAGCATATTTTCAAATATCACCAGGGTGATTGAAACGATGGGGCTGATCTAAGATGTAGAGGGTATCGCACACCTAGATGAATTTGGGGATTGCCAATAAGTGTTTGTCTCTTTGACTGTGTTTTCACAAAAAAACTGGATGATGTAGACATTCTAGTTAATGAGGAGGGGTAAATCATTAGATACAACATGCAAAGTCTGACCTGAAATATCGGAAATGTTCTCTGTGAAAGTGGGTAAATAACCAGGATGATGGATTCTTCACAAGTTTAAAGGAAGCCAAGCGTGAAATAAGTGTCACACGGCGAATCATTTTCTAATGCTCACCACTATTCATTGATATACTAGAGGACTGGAGATCTGTGAACACTGCAGCTTGCATGATTTAAAAATGAAAGATGTGACGTTTAAGCTTAATGTTATCGGGGGGCAAATCTGAATTCCAGATTCTGAATTTTTTTAGAATCAATTCTGACAAGAGAAATTGCCACTTGGAATAGTCGCGGGGTTTTGAGGTCCAGCGAGGACTCAGAGTGGTGCAGGCAACATTGAAAGCGAGATGGCACTGAAGAGTGGCGACTCTCATTCCACTGGCAATTTGTGTTGAAGGGGAATCATGCCTGTTCATGACATCCATTGCCCATGACACAACAGTTTGCAGTTACTAGCGGTGTACCACAAGGATCTGTTTTGGGACCATTGCTTTTTGTTATCTTTATAAATGATCTAGAGGAAGGACTTGAAAGCTGGGTAAGCAAGTTTGCGGATGACACGAAAGTCGGTGGAGTTGTGGATAGTGAGGAAGGAAGTGGTAGGTTACAGCGGGATATAGATAAGTTGCAGAGCTGGGCGGAAATGTGGCAAATGGAATTCAATGTAGCTAAGTGCGAAGTCGTTCACTTTGGTAGGAATAACAAGATGATGGATTACTGGGCTAATGGTAGGCTACTTGGTAGTGTGGATGAGCAGAGGGATCTTGGTGTCTATGTACACAGATCTCTGAAAGTTGCCACCCAGGTAAATAGTGCTGTGAGGAAGGCATATGGTGTACTGGGCTTTATTGGCAGAGGAATTGAGTTCCGGAGTCCTGAGGTCATGTTGCAGTTGTATAAGACTCTGGTGAGGCCTCATCTGGAGTATTGTGTGCAGTTTTGGTCGCCATACTATAGGAAGGATGTGGAAGCTTTAGAACGAGTGCAGAGGAGGTTTACCAGGATGTTGCCTGGAATGGTAGGAAAATCTTATGAGGAAAGGCTGAGGCACTTGGGGCTGTTCTCATTGGAGAAGAGAAGGTTTAGGGGAGATCTGATAGAAGTGTATAAGATGATTAGGGGTTTAGATAGGGTAGATACTAAGAACCTTTTACCGCTAATGGAGTCCGGTGTTACTAGGGGACATAGCTTTAAATTAAGGGGTGGTAGGTATAGGACAGATGTTAGGGGTAGATTCTTCACACAGCGGGTTGTGAGTTCATGGAATGCCCTGCCTGTATCAGTGGTGAACTCTCCTTCTTTATGTTCATTTAAGCGGGCATTTGATAGGCATTTGGAAGTTATTGGGCTAGTATAGGTTAGGTAGGACTCGGTCGGCGCAACATCGAGGGCCGAAGGGCCTGTACTGCGCTGTATCCTTCTATGTTCTATGTTCTATGTAAGGAGGTCTGTAAAGTTGAATACGTTTTCTGTAAGTCCCATGGATATCCCCATTCCCTTTCTTGAACAGAGGAACAAAATTCGCCTACCATCAATCTTCCAGTACTAATCCTGTGGAGAGTGCTGATGCAAAGATCATCATCAGAGGCACAGCAATCTCATTCCTCACTTCCCGTAGTAACTTTGTATATATTTGGTCCATCCCTCGGGATTTATCTATCTTGGTGCTTCCCAGAATTTGCAGCATATCCACAATCTTTATATCAAACTTTTCAAGACAATTACCCTGGTCCACGGTGTTCTCAATATCAACAAGGAAGCAAAACCTCATTTAGAGCCTCCCCTGCCTCTTCAGATGCCAGGCACAAGCTCCCTCCACGATCTCTGATTGTCCCTACCCTCGCGCTGATCGTTCTCTTATTTTTCACTTATGTGTAGAAAGCCTTTGGGATCTTCCTAACCTTTCCCGCCAAGGCTTTTTCAGGTCCCCTCCTAGCTCTCTTCAGTTCATTTTTGAGTTCTTTCCTAGCTATCCCGTAACCCTCTAAAGTTGCGCCAGATCCTTGTTTTCTCAACCTTAAGTACGTTTCCTTCTTCCTCTTGATCAGAAGCTCATCTTCTCTTGCCATCCAAGGCTCCTTCAATTTAGCATTCCTTGTTTAACAAACTTAACAAACACTCGCAACAAGTGCTCTTTAATCAGCCACCACATTTCTCTTGTGCAATTTCCGTAGAACAATTGTGTCCAATTTATATTCTACAGCTCCTGTCAAATAGCCATATAATTTCCCCTCCCCCACATAAGTACCTTCCCGTACTGGCTGCTCCTATCCCTCTCCATTGCTATGGTAAAGGTGAGGCAGTTGTGGTCACTCTCACCTGAATGCTTTCTCACCGAGAGATCTGACACCTGGCCTGGCTCGTTGCCTAGCACCAAATCCAATATGGCCTCCCCTAGTCGGCCTATCTACATATTGAGTCAACAATCCTTCTGGGACACATCTGACAAAATCAGCTCCGTCCAGACCATCTGAACTAAGGAGATTCCAATTAACACTGGGGACGTTGAAGTCAACCATAACAATAACTCTGTTACATCTGCACCTTTCCAAGATCTGCCGTCCAATCTGTTCTTCCACTTCACTGCTGCTACTGGGGGGTCTGTAGAAAACAGCCAATGAGGTGACTGCTCCTTTCCTGTTACGGACATCTAGCATTACTGACTCAGTATAAAACCCTACCTCAACAGCCTCCTTTTCTGCAGCTGTGATACACTCTCTACCTAACAATTCTGCTCCTTCCCGTTTTTTATCCTCCTCCATATTCTTTTTTAAAATATCTACATTCTGGAATATTCAGAAACTATTCTTGTCCCTTTGAAATACATGCCCTTGTTATGGCCACAACATAGTAGTCCCAACTTCCAAGTCTTAGATCCATGCTCGAAGTTCATCACTCTTTTTCCTGACACTCCTAACATTGAGACAGGCACACTTTAACCCACCCCCATTGCTCTATCAACTGTGTATCCTTCTCGACGACTATCTGCATTCTATTTCTGCCCATTCAACAGCTACCCTCTCCTCTGATCTGTTGCTCCGGTTCCCACCCCCCTGCCATTACTAGGCTTTTAATAATAGAACTGAAAAGTAAAGTGTGGGTGACGTTCTGTGTACAATTCTAATCACTGCATTGCAAGAAAGACATAACTGCACTAGAGCGAGCTGAGACATTTCAAAAATGAAGAATGCAGTTACAAGGAATGATTGGAGAAACTAGGATAATTTCCCTTAGAACAGAGGAGACTGAGGGTTAACTTAATTGAGATAAAACAAATTATGAGGAACACAGATAAAGTAAACTGCAAAGATCCATTTGCCTGAACAGAGATGCCAGGGACAGGGTTCGATTTCTACCTCGGGGGACTGTCTGTGTGGAGTTTGCACCTTCCCTCTGTGTCGGCGTGGATTAACTCCGGGTGCTCCAGTTTCGTCCCACCATCCAAAAATGGGCAGGTCAGGTGAATTGGCAATGCTAAATTGCCCATAATATTAAGTGAAATAGTCAGGGGTAAATATAGGATAAGGGAATGGATCTGGATGGGCTACTGTTTGGAGGGTTCATGTGGGCTTGTTGGGCCGAGGGACCTGTTTTCATACTGTATGGAATCTAATCCAATTTAATCATAGGACCAGAGAGATCGTGGGATTCTTCACATTTCATCAAAGAGAATAGTTTGTCATGTCAACAAAGAAGCAGCACATCATATAGTTCAACACTTGTTTAATACTGAGAACAGTGAACTGTGGCTTCTGGAGTGTGATATATGCATCTCTGAAGTATGGGAATTTAAAATACAACACAGTTTTAAGATGATTGGTAAAAGTGGGTTATTGGAATTCACTTTGTGTTGGACGTGTACAACCCCAATTATAATCTGAAAGGTCGGAGATCACGTGCTGCAAGGTGAAATGAGAGTTGGTCTGCACCTTTTCTTAGGTTATGCAGGCCCATTTTGGGCCGAATGTCGGAAAGAAAGGACGAAAGAAAGGCAAACAAGCTAGTAAATAAAAAGGCAATATAGAGAGAAAGAAACACGTAGGAAGAGAATGAAGAAAAAATGAAAGGAAAAAAGAAGTAAGACATTCATTTGTAGAATGTGCTTAACGATCTGAAGTAGTACCACGTTATGTTACAAACGGCAAACTTTTTGTCTTATTGTATGAAACATTGCAGCAAATGTGTGCTGAGACAGAATTCAGAAATATAATTTGATGAATAAGCAGAATATTGTTTCAGTCATTTTCAATGATGCATAAACATTGTCGCCAATGACTCAGTGGTTAGCACTGCAGTCTCGAAATGCCAGGGACAGGGTTCGATTTCTACCTCGGGGGACTGTCTGTGTGGAGTTTGCACCTTCCCTCTGTGTCGGCGTGGATTAACTCCAGGTGCTCCAGTTTCGTCCCACCATCCAAAAATGGGCAGGTCAGGTGAATTGGCAATGCTAAATTGCCCATAATATTAAGTGAAATAGTCAGGGGTAAATATAGGATAAGGGAATGGATCTGGATGGGCTACTGTTTGGAGGGTTCATGTGGGCTTGTTGGGCCGAGGGACCTGTTTTCATACTGTATGGAATCTAATCCAATTTAATCATTGGACCAGAGAGATCGTGGGATTCTTCACATTTCATCAAAGAGAATAGTTTGTCATGTCAACAAAGAAGCAGCACATCATATAGTTCAACACTTGTTTAATACTGAGAACAGTGAACTGTGGCTACTGGAGTGTGATATATGCATCTCTGAAGTATGGGAATTTGGCTCTATATTGAGAGAAATAGAGTGCTACACGTCTAATGGCACAAATTTAAACAAAGTAACTGGAGTGCGTTTTACAGTGTTTTCATGTTTAAAACAACCATGAAAGTGGTTAAGGGGTAAATTAGGACCTTTTTCAACTCCTCTCTGAATTTGTTCTGGGTCACTGCATAGATGAAACCATTGTTACAGGACATACATATATGGAGCATATTGGTTGTCTCTTGAAGAATGCATGGTGGATCATTGAAATCCGGGCTGTGAAATTAACCACACCAGTAATTCACACATAGAAAAACTGTAATGCGTGAGTGACCCATAGGAGGATGAATCTGAGTGAGATGGTGAACAACAGACAATGGATCTCCTGCGTTTTCCACGATTCTCTGTGCTCCGGAGTCTGCTGTGCGCCCTGCTGGCAACAAAGGTATTTCTTACTGCGAAGGTATTGAGCAGCAGAGTAAGAAAAAAGAGGAGAAAAGGAGTTAGTATGTGGTCGAGTGAATCAAAGGCCTTCTAATTGGACTCTGTGTAATAGAAGGAGAAAGTGAGAACTGCAGAAGCTGGACACCAGAGTTGAAAAATGTGGTGCTGGAAAAAACACAGCAGGCCAGGAAGAATCCGAAGAGCAGGAGAATCGACGTTTCAGGCATAAGCCCTACTTCAGGATTCGTGAAGGAGCGCTTATGCCTGGTCCTCATATGCTGCCTGGCCTGTTGTGTTTTTCCAGCACCACATTTTTCAACACTGTGTAATAGAAGGACTTGATAATGCAGAACCAGGGCAACCCATCCACAAAGTACAAGGGCTTAAAGATGATGTAGAGAGGAACTTTTATTTTGCGAAACTCAAGGCACAGGCCATTCCTATGACCAGTGATGCAGATTTCTCTGTACCATATCTGGTCTTCAGGCCCTGTAAGCAGATGGCCACAAAACGGTCAAAGGTCAGCTAGACCGAGCAATCCAGAGTGGCAAAGATAAGCAGAGCCATGAGTTTGCATCCATTAGTAGTGGACAAGATACTATTACGAAAATAGATACGGCCAATCCGATTGAGGATGCACCCATTGGCAATGACAAGGAAACCAGTCACTGCTATCCTGACCAGGTAGAATGAGATGCACTGGGACAGACCGCATCATCGCCAGCAAATGATTAAGATTGCCACCAATTTTGCTGTGCGAAATGAAAGAAAAAATACTATGGAAACATACAAAAAACGCCAAATAAACCGCTCGAGCATCCTACTATGTAACGAGGGCTTGGTTTTTCTACTTTAAATCCATTGTTTTTCTACACTATCTACCTATCACTGGCCATTTCTGACTTAAAGATCAGTTATTTTTGTCCTAAATGCACTGTGGTTTGCGTCAGACGCCGTAGCCACAGTTAACCTTTTTTTGTGCCTTCTTGTTGATGGAAGACTGAAATTTTATTGAAGAAGAGGAGTTTGTAGGTAATGGGAAACAAGGCAGAAAGTGGAGACTAGGACTAAACAGAAGGTGATTGCGAAAACAAAACACCATTGTCAGGATGGGAAAATTTGCCCTGATGTTGTTTGATTGGAACCCATATGCAAGACCCATCCATCCAGAAAGGAGGCACAGTCAGAAGGACAGGGAAGTGGGATTAAGGAGAAGGGAAGAAGGATATTCCTCAATTAGCGAGGGGTCACAGACTCAGCAGCTCCGTGCCACGACCTCTGATCTTTTGGTTACTGGTTATGGCAAGTGAGGGCGAGATATAGGCCCTGATTTTCCCTGAACAGCTGCACAGGGAGCACATTGGTTGAACCGAAGTCTTATACACGTGTAACATGACCTGTCAACTCTTGTACTCAATACTCCATCCAATGAAGGAACTCATGCTGCATGCCTTCTTGACCACTTTCTCAAGTTGCGTTGTCACCTTGAGGGAACAAAGAACATGAACCTGAAGATCTCACTGTACAATCATTCTTCCCCAGGACCTTTCCATATACTGTTTAACTCGCTCTTGAAATTGATCTTCAAAAATGCATCACGGGATTGACCAACTAACTATATTCTGCTGTATTCTATGACAGGAACCTTCACTATTTGGTGCTCCCATCAATCGTAATGTCAAATGCAAACTTGCTAATCAGACCACCTATACCTTCCTCGAGATCATTTATGTATATCACAAACAACAGTGGTCACAGCACGGTTCCCTATGGATCACCACTAGTACCAGTTCTCCATTTTGAGAAACTCATTTCCACTATTATTATCTGTCTCCTGTTGCCCAGCTGTATTCCTGATGAAGGGCTTTTGCCCGAAACGTCATTTTTACTGCTCCTCGGATGCTGCCTGAATTGCTGTGCTTTTCCAGCACCACTGTAATCTAGACTCAGTTCTCTATCAATCTAGCTAGTACACTGTGGACTCCACCCAACTTCACTTTCTCCAATAGCCAACCATGGGAAACCTTATCAAATGCTTTACTGAGGTCCATGTATATGACATCTACAGTCCTTTCCTCATCAATCAACTTTGTCACTTCCTCAAAGAACTCAAATTAAATCGGTAAATTGGTAAGACATGGCCTTTCCTGCACAAAACCATGTTGCCTATCTGTGAAAAAAATGGGAATTTTTTCTGTACCTTCTTAAGCAGCTTCCCTAGCACCGATGTCAGGCTCACGTGTCATTAATTGCTTGAATTATCCCTGCGATCTGTCTTAAACAAGGGACAACATTATCAATTCTCCAGTCCTCTGGGATCTGACCTGTTTTCAAAGATCTGCAAAGATATCTGTTAAGACCGCAGTTATTTCCTCTCTCACTTCCCTCAGTAACCTGGGGTAGATCCCACCCAGACCTGGGACATGTCCACCTTAATGTCTTGTTCAGAATACCCAACACTTCCTTCCTCCTTGTGCCAACTAGACCTATAGAAATCAACCTATTATTCCTTACTTCAACACTTGTTATTGCCCTGTCCTCGGTGAATACCAACGCAAAGTACTCATTAAGAATCACACCTATTTTCTCCTAATCCTCCTTTCACCTTGTGTGAGCCAACACATTCTCTTGTTACCCTCTTGCTCTTTATATACGAATAAAAGGCTTTGGGATATTTTAACCTTCTTTGCTAAAGGTATTTAATGACCTCTTTTCGCCCTCTCAATTCCATGTTTCAGATTGGTCCTACATTAGGAAGCCATAACTTTGCCAAAAGAATACACTGATGTATAAAAACATATCAGCACAAGCACAATGCATAATTGACAATTTTAACCTGAAATCCCTTTTAAAAATATTTCTATAAGTGAATACAGGACCACTTTAGCAAACAATATTCTTCGGTGAGAACTGACTGAAGTTTAACTCAAGAGTTCCTTACAGCAGACTGACTCAATCAATGAATTGTGTATTAAAAAGTATCTACTCTGCTAATTACTATAATAAGAAAAATGCAATACTGATACGTCATTTGTGCTGCATGGAAGTAAACACATTTGATTGCATTTCACTGGACTGATAAAAAAAATTAATAGATCAATGTTTGCCCAACATCATAAATTATTACTCATATTGCTGTGATATGATTAGCTGTATTTCTATGAATTAGCAGCGATATCTGTTAGTATGCTTTGAGTGCAAGTAAAGCACTATCTTTCACTATCATACATATTATATATTTCATCTATATGCATAGCCTTTTTGAGTTCCTTACATTAAAATAATAATTAATATTAAAAAAACGAATCTGTACCTGAAAGGGAAGAGACAGAATATCCGTAAACTTCAAAACAAACTGGATCATGATCCATCGCTTACCAGGAGCACCAATTGCAGCAAGAATGGGATAGGCAATGGCAAAGAATGGACCATTTGCCGGTGCGTGCATGCCTTTCACGGACTAAGGGTATGAACAAAGCTGTCAACATTAGCTCTGTGAGGCCGTCTAATCTTTCCTCATCTATTTTGACTAAGTGTCTCCAGGGGGTTAAAAAAGATGTGAAATGTATCGCAGTTATACTTCTGTGAACAAAGAGATGAACTCACTGTTTCATACCATTATTTGTAATATTGGAAATGAGGACAATTTCATTACAATTTTGAACCAACACATTGTTGCAAATTATGCATTTTCACCACAAATGATGACCGCTGAGATCCCATCTGTATACTCAAACGATTGCATCACAGATTGCTATATGCCAATTGCATTTTGTATATAAACTGTCAGATTAGTGCATGTGTTGCCTTTGTTGGAACTTTGTTAAGTCCTGCAATGCTACCTAAATATTTCAGCGGATTTACAGTTAAGTTATCCGAAAGCACTGACAGTTAACACGGCAGGGTTTCCAAAATAGAAATCATCAGATGCACATTTTCATCATGTGGAAACTGCAGAAACCGCTACTATCTGAATAAATTCCAAATTCTGAAAAAGGCTGCTTATGATTGAGTTTGGGTTCACCGTTTCTCGTGTGGCAACAGGCAACCCATGACTCAATGAAATGTAAACCTCGTCAGCTGGAATTCAGTTTAGAAATTTAGCAGCAAGTGCATTGGTAATGCAGACGGCGTTAATTAAATCTGGAAAGAGTTTTGTTTCAATGAAGGAATAACTATGCCAGAGCCGACTGTAATGCTGACAGGGGCAGGCAGAGCCAAATATTATAGGAGGCATGTAACATTGCAATAACAATGTAGACATCACTTCGTGCGCAGACAGCAACAAATGCATAAAATAATTGCTTTTCCTACAGGAGCATCGATTTGACATTTGTGCAATGATAATTGAGACAGTGTCGAGTGATAGACAGAGATAGGCAAGACAATTTGGAGTTGTTACTCAGCATGACTTGGATCAGCTCAGTCTTAACAGTTTTAGGATTAATGCAACGTAGGTTGATGCAGTGTCCTGTACAGTTTGAATGTAAATAGATACAGGACTGAGTGTAATACATATGAAATACAAATGGAAAAAGTGAAACCAGGTAAACCAGTTACGTGATCTGATGTTTCATGGAATGACATATAAAGTTTGGTGAAATAGACACGTGCAGAACGTGTTGTCAAAATCATCATATTTACAGAAACAGAGACAGCAGCTCGTGGGGTAACCATTGACACGACTCAGTTGCTGCAAAAAGTAAATAGAATTTGTGCACTAATTATCTGGATGGATGTCCTGCATTTAACTGAGGAGCCACGAATTTTTATACTGACAATTGAAGCCAAGTAAAACAATGAGAAACATGACAAGGAAAATACAACTCATTCGTGTGGATTGGAAGAAGACAGAATTACTGTGAATAAAGCCACTATGATTTGGAAAGTTAAAATGATCGAACGTTCCAGAAAGAAAAGAGGCAATACATAAATATAAAGAGAAGTGCTGGATAAACTGAACAGGGTGAGTAACATCTGGAGAACGAAAAGCAACGTTAAGATTTCGAGTTCAGTGACTTTTCATGAGAGTTGAGTTGTTTTATCAACGGGGGGATGAACGCACTTTTAATTTAGGATTGTATGTCCCAGCCATTCTCTGCTTTTTGAATGAAGAAATGGTTGGGAATAAAATCCATGAGCTGACAGAGGCATTGAGCAAGTCACCATGATTATCCCCAAAACAAAATCCACAATATTCTTAGGAAAACTTAGAAAGATTGGCCTAAAATGAAGCTCCCACCAGAAGTTCTAAGGCTCTGATGCTTTCCACTCGTTAATTGAAACAATCATTTCCAATTTTCACTTCTTTATTGCACTTCTTCCCACACATTTCAATCCATTTTCTTCAGCATCTGTTTCTCGCTTTCATATTGACCCTCTCTCTGCCCTCATTTGGAAATCAGATTATCTTCAACAGCCAATACGAAATGAATTACAAACTTGACAGACAAGCAAAGACACACAAGATAATCACTGAGGCTGTGACAATGTTGTCATTTTAAAATGGTCATTTTGACCTTGAAATTTATGAAGGAAGGTCATAAAGACAGAGGTTAACTAAGAGTCCAGTTTTTCAGGAAAGGGGTGTGGCTAGCTCTGCCAGTTCAAGTTATTTTTAGTTTTATTAGCTGTAGCAGTCACCAGATGTATGAGCCTAGAAGAGCTGCAAGCTTCCATAAAGGACTCGTCTGTCTTCTGCTGAAATCTCTGTCTGGATGTTGTTATCCCCTGCTTGTAAGAATCTCTGTTTGAATTTACTTTTTTGCCAACAGGTGCATTTATGGAATGTTACTGTTTCGGAACAATTATTTAGTAATAGCTACTATATCAGTTCGTGTAAGTTTTCCAATAGTTCTGTCATTCTAATGCCATTCTCTTTAATTCGAATAAATTCAGTTTTGCTTAAAGCAAAGTGGTTTCAGCAGTTGCACCACACCTGGAACACCCAAAACATATCTGCCTTTAAAATAAGAAGAAGTTAGGGTCTAGGCTACCTTCTTAAAATATATTGAGGGGATCTAGCAAGTTCATATCAATACAAATGCCATGGAGCTTTGTTTCAAGTTTCAGTATCAGCTTTTCAAAAAACAAATGAAGAAATATTGCTGGAAATTATTTATGGAGTCGGTGTGGTTCCTAACTGTCTATTGGCAAGTTTTGAGAAGATTCTATCTCAGGTTGAGGTTCTTCATGTCGATTTGATCGGTGAGCTGGAAGGTTCATTTTGAGACATTTCGTCGCCATTGGAGGTAACATCTTCAGTCAGCCTCCGGACAAAGCATTGCAGATGTTTCTTGGTGAAACCCAAGGAAACACAAACATAGAAATAGAAAGCAGGAAACATCAAAGTGCTTCGTCCGGAGGCTCATTGATGATGTTACCTAGTATTTTGATGAAATGTCTGAAAATGAACATTCCAGCTCAGCGGTCAAACTTATATCCATGCGTGACCATCTATTATTCAGTGCTGTTCAGAGGTTTACTGATCCGGGTACAATTTCCCTGCATTTCCCTGAGGCTGTTATTGCTGAAGGGGAAGGTTTGGCTGGCGAGAAAGGGCCTTGCATCGCAGGGACGGGTGGGAAACTGCTGCTTGAAGCTGCATTGCCCGTTTTCTGCTGGCAGCCTGGATTGTAGAGCCTGGAGCAGGAATTTTTCTGATTTTCTGCTTTTCCTGACCTTTCTCCTTCCTCGGAGCTAAGGAAAAGTGATTCAATAATGAATTTGTTGGAATCTAATCACCTCATAGATTTCTTACGGGTTAGATGAAAGTACATGATGGATGTAGGAGTAATGTTCGTTTCTGGGAATATTTGAGCTCCTCAATGGCCCGGGTGATGGAGTGAACATAGAGAGGCATCGATTCCGTTGATGTCAAACCTCAAAATATTCAGTTAATAGCCGCTAATGCTAATCAAAAGTCCCGCTGACGGCGTTAAAGCTTGCAGAACCACTTAAGTAAGTGAGGGAAAGCTTCAGGGTTGCCAATCCGTGAATGACATTTATCAGTTTCATATTCGAAATGTAAGGCTGTGCCATTCATTGCGGAGACATGAAACAGTCTGATCACCAGACACACCACATCACTGGGAATCACCTCGCTCACATGCAAAGCTAATTTCATTTGAGTATTTCAGTGTCTTTCAGGTTCCCGAGTCTTCTCTTTTTGCTGAATACAAGATCCGATTTGAATTTCTAATGTGTAAAAACAAGGATCTGTTCATATCACCAAGAACATTAGAGTCAATCTCCCAATAGCTCAAAAGAAATGTCTTGACTATCTCTCTTTCAGTCCAACGGTTTGCGCTTCATTCTTCCTGATTTTTTTCTAAGTTTTTTCCTCTACTTAATGTTTTCCCAATAATATATTACAAAGTATTATTCACAATCATCCACCTTGCAAAATGTTCACGGATGAGGAATTTCGATTTCTTGCAGAGATTCTCAAGGGCTGGTCCGTTCTCCTTGGAGTAAGGAAGGTTGACTAGAGATTTTCTGGGGCTGATTATAATAATGGGGAGTGGAGCCGTGCGATGGGTGGGTTGATAGAGCAGATTAGGAGACACTTTTTCCACTGATCAGAGTCAGTTACTAGAGGATTGGCATTTCAGGTATTTATTGATAGGCAGGGTTGCATTGATATTGCTCCAGTATCTTTATTTGTGTTGTGGATTTCTTCTGAAATGGAAACGGATGGGATATCAGAAAGCAAGGCTGGGCGTTGAGAGCATTTTTTTTTTGGATTAGAACGACAATTAGCTCAGCATGAACTCATTCAAAAATAAGAATGTCCAGAACTGTTGACAGCAGATTTCAAACTTGTGCAGGGAAACCCTGCTGGAAATCTAATCCATCAGGTTATGCACTCCACCACCACGACAGCACTTCACGGAAGTTTCTTACTTTCATATACAACTGTGCCATGGTCCCTCTGCATGCTTCAACGGATTTCAATTTCGTAAAGGATAGACAGATGTTTAACATTGCTCAGTTCCTGAACTTAGTTTTGCATATTAAGGCAATAGGATGAAGGAGTGGAAATGGGCATTCAACCCAACCAATCATGGCTAATCTGATCACCCTCAACTCCAATCTCCTCTTTTTTTCACATCTCCACTGACACCCACAGTTACCTTGGCAATACATCCACACACGCTGATTTCTGTAAAGACATTATTCTGTTTTCCCACTTCCTCTGTCTCTTTTGCAACTTTTCTAATATAAACAAGGAAGGCTCCATAATTTCCACCCTCTTCTTCAACCAATGATATCCTAGCACGGTTGATGACAGGGTCCTCATCCAAGCCTGAACTACCTCCCGCATTCAGCTCTCGTATTGTCTCTTCCATGCCGCAAGAGTGATAGGGTCTCTCTTGCCCTTACCTACCATCTCACAAGCATGAGGGACATCCAAAGGATCATTAACCTCGGTTTCTCCAGTTGGAGCCACAAACCCATGGAGATGTACAGCATGGAAACTTTGATCCAACTCCTCCATGCAGGCAAAGTATTCTAAATTAATGTAGTGACAGTTGCCAACATTTAATCTCTACCTATTCATTGACCAATCCAGATGCCTTACAAATATTGTAATCATACCAGCCTCTACCAATTTCTCCACTAGTTCATTCCATACTTGCATCACCCTCTGCGTGAATTTCACACAGCCCAGTTTACTGCATTCCCTGCTTTAAACGTGGTCTCCTCTACATTAGAGAATTGAAACATAGCCTGGATGACAAGTTCTCAGAACATTTATGTTCTGTTTGTATCAAGAATACTGAAGTTCCATGTCCTGCCACTTCAACGCCCCAAACTGTTTTCTGCCTGACATCTGTCTCAGACTTGCTTCCGTGCTCCAGCAAAGCTCAGCGCAAACTGGATGAACAGCACATCATTTTCCCCTTGTATTGTCTCTTGTCTCTTGCAAGAGTGGAGCCTTTTGGACTCAATATCGAGTTCAACAGTTTTAGCACTTAACCTGTCCCATGTTCTTACCCCTACGTTTACTTATCAGACCTTGTTATCACACAGTCCACTATTAAAGAGTCCATTGTTAATCGCTGATAGTTCATATTAAGACTTATTTACCCTCCTAGCCAGATCATTTTCCACTCTTTGATTTTTTTCTGTTGAACTATTCCGCTCTGTCTTTGGGCTGTATAACCACCTCTCGTTTACTGCTTACCCCTCCCATCTTTATCTTCTCCATAGTAGCCAATATTTTCTTCTCCCCTACAATCACATCTGAAGAATAGTTACTTCCCCCGAAACGTTAACTCTGATTTCTGTCCACAGCTACTGCCAGACCTGCTCAGCTTTCCTAGCAATTTCTGTTTTACTTTCTGTTATGCAACTTTTGCAGGGTTTTTTTTCAGTTTTTATTGTTGAACAATTTGAAGTTTTGGGTTTTCTCGCAGTTGCTGACAAAAGTTAAGTGGTTCATTAGCTCAATTTGGGAGGACAGTACCGGTTGTTGCAGGTTCTCGCGTTTATTTGTTTCACTAAGATCAAGGAAGGTGGTAAAAGAGAGTGGAGATGTGGCATTGTTAGTCAAGGACAGTATGACGGAGGCAGAAAGAACATTTGTTGAGTACTCATCTACTGAGGAAGTAAACGGTAAGGTTAGAAACAGGGAAGGAGAGGTCAACCTGTTGGGAGTTTTCCATAGGCCTCTGAAAGTTTCAGGTACTGAGAGGAAAGAATTACAAAGATGATTCGGGATAGGAGTGAAAGTAAGAGGGTAGTTGTTATGGGGAATTTTAATTTTCCTAATATTGACTGGAAATGTGATAGCCCGAGTATTTTAGATGGGTCAGTTTTTGTCCAATGTGTGCAGGAGAGTTTCCTGACTCTGTATGTAGATGGAGACAAAACAAAAGCAGCAGATGCTGGAATACAAAATACATCGGCAGGAGGCTGAAAGAACACAGCAAACCAGGCAGCATCAGGCGATGCACTAGTCGACGTTTCAGGTTTAACCGTTCTTCAGTATGTAAATAGGCCAACAAGAGGTGAAGCCACATTGGATTTCGTATGGGGTAATGAACCAGGCCAGTTGTTAGATTTGGAGTTAGGCGAGCACTTTGGTGATAGTGAAGACAGTTCGGTTATGTTTACTTTAGTGATAGGTATATACTGCAAGACAAGAGCTATATCTGGGACAAAGGCAATTATGATGCACTTAGGCAACATTTCAGATTCATGGGATGGGGAAGGAAACTGCAGGGGATGGACACAACTGAAATGTGGAGCTTATTCAAGGAACAGCTACTGCTTGTCCTTGATAATTATGTACCTGTCAGGCAGGGCAGAAGTGTTGAAATAAGAGAACCATGGTTTACTGAAAAATTTGTATCACTTGTCAAAAGAAAGAAGCAGGCTCAGGTAAAGATGTGGCATGAATACTCAGATAGGGTGCTTGAGGGTTACAAGTTAGCTTGGGAAGACTAAAGAGAACGCTAGGAAGGAGGAGGGGACATGAGAAGTCTTTAAGAGCTGGGATTATTGAGAGCCCTAAAGATTTCTTCAGGTATGTCAGGAAAAGAAATGACGAGAGTAACATTCGTGCTTGTCAAGGCCAGTAGTTGGAAATTGTGGCGTCGAGTTTGAAGAGACAGGAGAAGCGCTAAATGAATACTTTTCGTCAGAATTCAGGCAGGAAAACAACAATGTTGGCAAGAACAATGCTGAGATACAGGCTAGTAGACTTTCCGGGATTGAGGTTCACAAGGAGGATGTGTTAGCAATTCTGGATGGTGTGAAAATAGGGACGTCCCCTGTGCCAGATGGGATCTTTACTATGATTCTCTGGGAAGCTAAGGAGGAGATTGCAGAGCCTCTGTCTCTGATCTTTATGTCATCATTGTCTACAGGTATAGTGCCAGAAGACTATAGGATATAAAACATAGCCCACATGTCCAAGAAGGTGTGTAGATACATCCCTCGTAATTTTAGAGCAAAGTTAAAAATCACACAACACCAGATTATAGTCCAACGGGTTTATTTGAAAGCACTCGCTTTCGGAGCACTGTTCCATCATCAGGTGTTTGTGGGTTGTTAAGTACTCCATAACCAACCGATGAAGGAGCAGCCCTCTGAAAGCTAGTGATTCCAAATAATTTCTGTTGGTCTATAACCTGGTGTTGAATGTTTTGTTTTCACTTTGTACACCCCAATCCAACGCTGGTGCCTACAAATCAATTAGAGATCGGTGGGCCTTACTTCTGCTATGGGTAAAATGTTGGAAATGATTATAAGAGGGAGGAATTATAATCGTCTAGAAATGAATAAGTTGATTAGGGATTGTCAACACAGCTGTGTGAAGGATAAGCCATGACTCACAAAACTTAGACTTCTTTGAGAAGGTGCCCTAACAGATGTATGAGGGTAAAGCGGTCGACATGGTGTATATAGATTTCAATAAGGTGTTTAAATTAGATTACCTACAGTGTGGAAACAGGCCCTTCGACCTAACAAGTCCACAGCGACCCGCCACTCACGGTTACACTTATCCCTTCACCTAACACTGCAAGCAATTTAGCATGACCAATTCACCTGAGCTGCACATCTTTGGAGTGAGGGAGGAAACCATAGCACCCGGAGGAAACCCACGCAGACACGGGGAGAACGTTCAAACTCCAGATAGTCAATTGCCTGAGGCGGAGATTGAACCTGAGTCTCTGGCGCTGTGAGGGATACACAATACTGGACTAACGATAATATTCTTGGCAGTGTTGAAGAGCAGAGAGATCTCGGGGTCCATGTATGTAGATCCCTGAAAGTTGCCAAACAGGTTGATAGGGTTATTAAGAAGGCGGACAGTGTGTTAGCTTTAATTGGCGCAGGGTTTGAGTTTGGAGCAATGAGGTCATGTTGCAGCTGTACAAAACTCTGGTGCGGCTGCACTTGGAGCATTGCGTGCAATTCTTGCTGCCGCACTATAAGAAGGATGTAAATTGCTGGGAAAAGATGCAGAGGAGATGTACGAGGATGTTGCCTGGTACGGAGGGAAGATCTTATGAGGAAAGGTGGGGAAATTTGAGGCTGTTTTTGCTAGAGAGGGGAAGGTTAAGATTTGATCTAATTGAGACATATAAGATAATCAAAGGGTTATATACGGTGGACAGTGAAAACCTTTTTCCTCGGATGGTGATGGCTAGCACGAGGGGACATAGCTTGAAATTGAGGTGTGATCAATATAGGACAGATGTCAGAAGTAGGTTCTTCACTCAGTGAGTAATAGGTGCTTGGAAATTCGTTACCCTCCAGTCTTCTGACACCTCATCTGAGGCTAATTATGAAACAAACATAGCAGCCAGAGCACACTGAATTTCTCCACCAGCATTTGCATTGTTCTTGCATATATCTGTTCACTAGCTGGTGATTTATCAACCTCACACATTTTAATATATCCAACACCTCCTTTACAAGATATAACCACTAATATCTCCACTAACCACAGGGTAGATTAGCCTATGGTAAAAAGGAAACCCATTAAGATAAAAGAGAAGTTAAAAAGCTCCAGAGTTATCACTGCAATAATGCAGGCCACATGAAATCACAATGGTGCGTTAGTAAAAGCACGAGGGACAATTGATGCAGGCCAACGGGATAAACCAGTGAATTTCGTTGGAGTGGTAAATCAAAGTATAGTGATGGCCGAAAGGTTGCTTAATTACGAAGTGTGAGATCTTTTTAATCCATTTACGTTCGCTGGTAAAGATGACTTGTATAGGCCAGGTGCATCGGTTAAAGAGGTTACCGTATTGTGAGACACAAGATCACGTCAAACGTGATTTTTAGAGATGCGAATATGTGGAACTCAAAAGGAATATTGTCAGAACATATATTAGTGTGTGGAATTCACGTTGAGACACGAAGTGCTCAGTTGTGAAGAGTGTGGTCAGTGTGTACAGTGAAAATAATGGAGAAGTGCTGGGAGGAGGACAAGACAAACATTCAGCTCCAAACACACAATTTGCCCTTGCTAACGATGTAGCTGCCTCATGTGGTTGGAATCCTAGTGGAAAATCAGGCAAATCAAGCTTTACAGGTGGCATATCCAGGGAAATGTCCTCACTGTGTGGTAACGAGGTCTCAAAGTCAACAGTTGAAACAGGAGCAGAAGTCAGAGAACACAGAAAAGAAAGTTCAAGTAGGATTAGCAGAGATCATGGCTAATCAAAGGTTTGAGACAAAACAGGAAGAGATGGAGGAAAAGGTGAATAGCTTTAGCTCATAGATATGAGCTAAGTTACAACAGAAAGATGAAAAACGGAAGCATAAGCAACTGAAGTAGAATCTGAGTTCATCCGTAGTTTTAGTATATTAAAAATGATGTCTTCATGAGGAAATGGAGACCAAACATATTCAGGCAGATGAGAAATGGCGAGACATTCATCAAGGCGTATTACCAGTGGGATTGAGAAAGTAGGTGTTTCGGGAAGCTCATGAACTCCCGGTGTCAGGTCATTTAGGGATAAGAAAAATTCAAGCTAAAATAAAAAAAAACATTTTTACTGGTCAGGATTGCACAAGGATGCAGTCAGAACTTTACCAAACATGTCATACATGTCAGGGAATTGGACAACCTCAAGCAGTTATAAAACTTGCATATTTAATACCCACTCCTGCATTTGAGGAACATTTTGCAAGAG
Source organism: Hemiscyllium ocellatum (assembly GCF_020745735.1). Taxonomy (NCBI): domain Eukaryota; kingdom Metazoa; phylum Chordata; class Chondrichthyes; order Orectolobiformes; family Hemiscylliidae; genus Hemiscyllium; species Hemiscyllium ocellatum. The sequence continues at coordinate 29,071,248 of NC_083440.1, read as the reverse complement.
TCTTAGTTGACTGCATAGGACACCTACCTGACACAAAAAAGTGGACATCAGTATTTTTTTAACAACTATGGCTTGTCAACCAGACGCCATTGAATTACACAATAGCACAGCTACAAGGATTGTAGAAAAGTCCCTCCAAGTGTTTGACTAACCACAGACTAAGCACAGCGATACAATAAGGTCAAGGGTCAAAATTTGCATCAAAATTATTCAAGGAAGTTATGGCCAGCTTAGGAATAAAACAGTCTAAATCCACAGCACACCATCCAGATTCTCCGGGTGTGCTGGAAATGTGGCATAAGACATTCATGGCCATGTATAGGGTTCACAGTTTGCACAAAGACTTGGAGCTCAAGTGCTGATTGTCAAGGTTTCGGTTGCTCATCGAGTGAGGAAGTTGATTTGCAGATATTTCGTCCCTTTCTCGGTGAAATTCTCAGTGCTTTGGAGTCTCTTGAAGCGCTGCTTTACTGTGTCGTTTGGATGTATTTGGCTTCGTTCCAGCTGCTGATGGTTGTTGGTTCCAGGTGTTTGTTGCAGCGTTCGGGATGCTGGTCTAGGTTAGTGTAATTATTGATAGAGCCCATGGATGAGTGTTTTCTGGTCTGTTTTATCAGGAGTTGGCTATTGTCACTTTGCCTAACATTTCGTCAATTCTCACAACTACGTTAAATGAGACTGTTCCTTCGTCTTTGTCTATGTTTAAGTTTCTGATGTTGTCTCGGAATTCCTGTGAGAATTGGAATAAGTGTTTGGATCCGCTGATAAGATGTTAAAGTTTTTGTTCAAGTTCTTTTGCAAGTTAATGTGACAGAGTTCGGAGAATTGGCACAACAAGTCGAAGTGGTATATCTGGTTAATGTGCCTTACGTATTCGTAAAATTATGGGGGGCTGGTGCCTTCGGTTTACATCTTTTGTCGGTCTGTATTGGTTATAAGACCACTTTTGCGTACGTTCCAAAATATCTTGTTTATTCCATTGGGTGGGTCTGGCGTGGGTCGCACTACCTCTGTTGAATTCGTGTCAGTATCGGCATGTAGTTTCTGTGCTTTTTGAACATATTCTGTGTTGGTTCATGCAAACTGTTATTATACCTTTATCTGCTGGTGCAATGGTACCGTTATTGTACATTTTGCATGCTTTTTTGGGCCTTCCCTCTCTTTTTTGTGTTGTCATTTTATACAGAACATAGAATATAGAACAGTACAGAACAGTATCGGCTCTTCGACTCTCAATGTTGTGTTGACTTTTTTATCCTACTCTCAGATTAAACTAACCTATATACCCGACACTTTACTATCATTGTCTTGCCTATCCAAGAGTCTCCTAAATGTTCCTAATTTATCTGACTCTACCACCATAGCTGGCAGTGCATTCCACGCGCCCACCACACTCTATGTAAATAAGCTAACTCTGACATCTACCTTGAACCTTCCTCCAATGAGCTAAAAATCATGTCCCCTTGAGGTAGCCATTTCTACCCTCGGTAAAAAAAAGTCTCTGACTGTTCACTCCATCTGTGCCTCTCATCATCTTCTACACCTTAACCAAATCACCTCTCATCGTTCTTTGCTCCAATGAGAAAAGCTCGAACTTCCTCAAACTTTTTTCTTAACACATGCCCTCCAGTCAAGACAGCATTATGTAAATCTCCTCTGCACCTTCTGTCAAGCTTGCACAACCTTCCACTAATGAGGCGATCAGAACTGAACACAATATTCTAAGTATGATGCAATCAGGACTCTGTAGAGATGCAGTATCACCTCACGGCTCTTAAACTAAATTCTCCGTTCATGAAAGCCAATATATCTTACACAGCCTTAACAACTCTGTCCACCTGGGTGGCAACTTTTAGGGGTATGTGGACATGTACCCAAGATCCCTCTAATCCTTCATTACTTTTGCTGTAGTCATGGTGAGGGATAAGAGCAGATTATACGGTAAAGTGTTCACTTGGGGAGGGGGAATTGCAGGAACTGGGGCGTGTAAATTGGGAACAGGTGTTCTCAGGGAAATTTGGGACAGATATGTAGACGTTGTTTCGGGAGTATTTACTGATTTGTATTGGATAGGTTTGTTCCAGTGAGGCAAGGAAGCAAATGATAGGGGAAGTAACCTTGGCTGACAAGGGATGTGGAACATCTAGTCAAGCGAAAGAAGGTTTAAAGAGGCAAGGATTAGACCAGCATCTAAAAGATTACAACTTAACCAGGAAAGGAACTGAAGAATGGACTTAGGAGAACTATAAGGGGGGCTGAATATGCGTTAGTCGGTAAGATTAATGAAAACTCTAAGGGATTCAACATATAATCATAGAGATGTACAGCAGGAAACAGACTCTTCGGTTCAGCTTGTCCATTCTGATCAGATATCCTAACCTTATCGAGCCCCATTTACCCAAGCTTAGCCAATATCCCTCTGAATCCTTCCTATTCATATACACATTCAAATGTCTTTTAAATGTTGTAATTATACCAGCCTTAACCACTTCATCTGGCAGCTCATTCCATACACGCACCACCCTCTGCATGGGAAAGTTGCCACTTAGTACCTTTTTAACTTTTATTTTGTTAAAAAGCATACAATAGGTTCTGAACGCTTGCTGTGTGGATTCGGTTCATCCATTCTGATTGAACAGTCTGGTGTAGATAGGAAGGGTCCACGTGGTTGTCATTGTTGTCCCTCAATGAGTACAGTTTTTATTTCTGCATCTGTGAACACTCTGCTGGGCGTGTTGCTTACAGAGTGATCTTTGTCGCTGTCAGTTTTCCTATTGTTTAGTATCGTCACTTTGGATTATAGTGTAGTTACTTTTTGGTTTGTGGTTCTGTTGTGTCCTATTGTGATGACCTGTTTAATTCTGTCAGTCCAATTCTGAATGTTCGTTTTTAAAATTAATGGTTTTTGGCGCGTGATTTCTTTTCTGTGCCTGTGTAATCTGCTGTGGGCACCAGTAATCATAACCTGGATCGTCCTGAGATCGTTTTGTCTGGCTGTTTTGCTGACTTGCGTATTTTTGACTGCTAGTGTGTATCTGACGCAAGGTAGCAGTACTTGTTTCTTTTGGCATCCGTATAGGAATCAGAGTTGTATGTCGGTAACACTGAGGTAGTTGGATCAGGATTCCCATTTTCTTAGTTGTCTTAGTGTGTCTTGGTGCTCAAGGTTTGTGTAAAGATTTGTAGCTCAGCTGAGATTTTAATTGTTCTGTGTATGTTCGCCAAGCTGGGGATTTGACTTGCAAATCTTACACCTCCTTTGTGGGTGATATCCTCAGAGCTTTGGAGCTTGTTGTGTAGAATTGCTTTACTGCTGAATTTATAATTTATTTGTTTTCATTCGTGCTGCTACTGGTTGCTCATACTGGTTTTGAGTTGCAGTCGTCGATACGCTGGTTCTCGGTCAATGTGTTTATTGATGGAGTGTCATGGATGAGTGTCATACCTCTAAAAATTCACTGTCTGTCCTCTGTTTGCCTTCACCTATTAACGTTGGTCTGTCCCAGTCGAACTTTTGCTCCTTGTCATCCTGGCACAACTTGTGGCGTTTAGTGGCTGATTGGTATTCATGGATGCGAATACCAGTTGCCTTCGTGTTTGTTCTATCTAGTGCTTCATGCAATTCCTGCATGGAATCTTGTACACCATGTTTGTCTTCTACATGATGGACCTTCCTTTTGGTGGGTTGTCATCTGAGCCTGAATGTTGGTTAATTGGCTGTTATGAATTCGAGTAGGCGGAGAAGTCTGACTGTTATTTCTGTGCTTTATTTCAGTTAGCATGACTAGTGCTTTGGGTCGTGGCATGTCCTCATCACATTGTTTGTCTGCCAGGAATCTGTGATGAAGTCACGGGATTATCCATTCTTTGCAAATACTTTGTAGATATGTTCTTCTTCTCTTCGTAGGACAGGAGTGCTGCAGTATGTTAAAGTCCTTTTGATAAGGGACCGAGTGCGGCTTCTTTTCTATGTGTTCAGGTGGCTGCTGTTGTAGTTCAGGATCTGCTCCGTGTGTGTAACTTTTCTCTACACTTTTGTTGTGCATTCACTATTGTGTTCTGCTTACAATCACATCCAGAAAAAGATGTTTGTTAGTCTTCTCCTCTCATAAATTTGATCCCTGTGCGCATGGTATTCGTAATCCAGTGTGTGTTAACTCGCTGTGCCATGAGCTATGGGGGTGAGGAATAGGGATGATAATGGAGGAGCGCAGGTGAGATGGACTTCATATTGGTTTCACAGTTAAGCACAGCATCGAGGGCTAAAAGGCCTGGACTGTACTGTAATGTTCTACGTTCTATCCTTTGCAACACGGTGACAGGTAGATGCAGTCACATGCAAAGACGGCCATCAGGATGAGGGTGGCGTTGGGAATGGTCGTTCTCCCCCCGCCCCATCCCACCCCCTTGTCTAGAGTTTTGTACATGGTATCCCTGTGGACACAGTCCATCTTAAATCTCCTGATAAAATGCAAGATTGTTCCAGTTGTATATGACTACGGCATATACAACAACAGAGAGAATGCCTTCACCAGATCAATAGATTTTTACCTGCAATGGAGAGGGAACAATCCTCCCAAAAAACTAGTTTCTGCTTCCCCTTTGCAATGTATTCCTACTAAATGTCTGTGCATTACCCCGCCCGTCCGCACCATATTCCCAGCACATACCTCTGACCCAAATGTTCAACTCTTCTCAGGCTACAGAGGAGGTGCCAGAAGATTGCAGGACTGTTGATGTATTTCACCTGTTGTAGGGATAAACCAGGAATAAGAGACCAGTGAGAGCCACGTCAATGTAAGGAAACAATTGCAGAACATTCCAAAGGAGAGAAATAATCTCTAGTTTAAGAAAGGGGGATTGACCATGGAGTCCCGGCAGTGTGAAAACACACCATTTGGCCCAACAATTCCACATCGACGTTCAAATCTGTATTACACCCTGACCAATGCACCTGGCCAACATGTCCCTGACCACTTTGGGCAATCTAACATGGCCAATTCACATCGTGGGTGAAAGTCAGAACAACTAGAAAACGCCTCTGCAGACAACGGGAGAATGTGCACACTCCACACATGCAGTCATCCGAGTCTAGAATCGAGCCTAGGAACGTGTTTGGTGGAAGGCAGCAGTGCTAACAACTGAACCACCATTAATCCACCCAGAGCCAGAATGTTTTTGTGAGAGGGAGATCATGAACGTTCCAAAGAAGTGACCTGGTCCACAGATGAGGGTTGGGCAATTAAGTACTTCGAAATGGTTCACATGCAAGAGCAATAATGAAGGTAAAAGCACATAGAATCCAGAGAAAACTGGCAAGTTGGTTCCAAAATTGGACTAGTCACAAGTGTGTTGATAGAAGATTGTTCGTGAAATTGAGTGCTAGTGTCCAGTGCATCCACAGGGATTAGGGCTCGGTCCGTTATTGTTTGTGAAAGTCATAAACAAAATGGATGTGCCTGTGTGCATCTGCGTATGTATGTGTGTGCCTTTGTTTATGGTGTGCTTGGGGAAATTTGGGAATGATAATAAGTTTCCACAAGACACAAAGTTTGGCCAATAGTTGACAGTGAGGTAAAAGGTCTTAGTTTACAGGAAGACACATTGGTCAAATTGGTAAATCCACGGCAGATGAAATTTAACTTCAATAAGTATGAGGTGCAACACTTTGGAACAAGGAAGCACTCAATGAGTAGTAGCACATTACAAAGCTCAGAGGCGTGGAGAGGACTTAAGATGCTTGGTGACAGACCCTTCCAGGCAGTTGGACAGGTGAATAGGGTAGTTAAGATGTGCAGTCATTTCTCCAATAATGCTATTCTTGTGTGACACTCCGCTACATAAAAATTGCACAATAAAAATAACACTTAAAGTGTTGGTGATGTAATCACATTATCTCCAGCACACATTTTACAAATTCACATTTTAGAAACAGCATTCTCTATTCATCCATCACATTTTCCGTGAATGGAAGACGCATAATAGCAGAATTGGGTGTTTAAGACAAGTGGCATTCCCACCTTAGGTATAGATTGTGAGAAGATGGCGCTTCTGTTGGAGGTGTACAGGACTTTGGTTCAGCAGCGTTGGAGTATTGTGTGCAGTTCTGGTCACTGCGCAAAGAGAGGATAGGATTGCACTGGATGAAGTAGATAAAAAATTCACCAGAATTGTTTGGGCTGAAGCAATTCAGCTAAAAGGAGAGAGGTTGAATCAGCTCATGTTTACATTCTTGAGAGCATAGAATGAAGGATTAGGGCGAAGATTGGCACAATTTATAGAAAACTGTTGTTTCCTTTAGTTGCAGGGTCAATAACACATTGGCGTGATTTTCAGATGAAATATAGGAGGTTTGCAGGGACATGAGGAAAATCTTCTCATTCAGAGGATGGTAGGTGCCTGCAATATACTTCACGGAAGGGTTAGGGTAAGTTGAAGCAGGAAGCTTCGCAATCTTTAAAATGTACGTGGATGAGCATTTGAAATGTCAGTAGATGTCATGAGCTAGAATGAGGAGGAATGTATGCATAGCATTATTTTGGCGATGGAGCTTCTTCTGTCCTGTCTGATTCGGTCTTTCTGTGATGCTGAAGTTAAGGCTTTAACTTAATTTTTTCTGTTTGTCTTTCTTTTGAGATGCTAAAAAGTGTAATTTCCACCTTTTGTTCTGCTCAGTGTCAGTTTCAGTTTCTGTATCACAGTCTTCATTCACAGATAGAATTTCTCAAATGTGCTGTAAAACTGAATTAACCAGGAAAACAGTTAGATAGCAGTGTGCAGTAGAACAGCTCTATAAGAGTTTGACAGCATGAGGTACAGACTGACTGACTGAATAACCTCAACAAAATTAAGAGCTTCACTGAAAAAGAATATCAGAAGATATTTAGATATTGATAGGACAGATAGTGAGTGAAATCATGCAAGTCTTATTGTTTGAAGATAAATTGCAATTAACATTTGAGGCCAAACAGGACCTGATTAACCAAGTCTTTGGGGTATTCAATTTCAGATATAAATCTCAATGATATCACGTCATTAAAATAGACTTGTTGTCGTGACCTGTTTGTTCAAAGTGTGGGAAAGAAATTATTATGTCATCATATTTTCCCAGTAGGGATCCAACACAATATTAAATAATGTCTCTGGAACTGTCTCATCTCTAGTTCTGAGATAATTCTCCCATTCCAAGAGATTGCTAGGGAGAGGTTTTTTTTTACAAACAACACGATGTATCTTCCTATGAGAATGATTTTGAAAGTATACTACAGCATCCTTGCCACTATTGGTATTCCTGGTAAGTCTTGTAATTACTGAGGTTATACAAGTCTACATTTCCACTCTGATAATTATGTACTTTCCATTTAACGAGGCAAACCCCAATAGCAGGCAGTAGTGTCCTCATTTACTGAGTTTAAAGCGAATTTTTTTTCAATTTGGAGGTTCCTCAGTAATGTGCAGCATTGTCTGTTTCTCTGTACTGTATAGAATGGGTTTGCCATGAGGCCACATTGATGGGGTTTGGCTGAGTACCGGTCCTGGCTGGTCTAAAGTGTGTTTAGCAAGACGACTCTCTGTCTGTGGGAGTTCAAAGACTGCTATCCGTCAGATAGGTTTTGTAACACACCACCTCTTAGTGACACCTGGCCTTTCCCATTCCTTGATATGACGGGAATTTGCTGGTGCTTGCCTGTGTTCAAAATTGTCACACATAGCACAGAGACAATGGAGTCAATAGCTAGGTTTAGCAGCTCATGAAAAGTGAGGAACTGTACAGATAGCTTGGACCATGCTGTGTGCATTTGTCAGTCAGTGGATGTGTTTGGACATGATGTTTGCGAAGACGAATTGTTGGGAGGAGCATTGAGCACAGGTTCCAGCTATAATGTACATTGTTTAATTATTTGCTTGTCATCAAGGGCATGTCAATTGTTCCGTTTGTAAATTGATGCTCAGTGATGTGGTATGGAATACTTTGTTCAACAGGATGTTTCCCTCTTTGCACTTTGTTGCTGATATTCTGAACACAGACCGTTTCTGTAAAATTCCTCCCCCATGCGTTCATTAGGATAATTATTCAGTCTTTGGTGATCAAATAAATATCGAATTATTAGAACTGTTACTATTACCAGTACTACTTTGTTTACTGACAGTTTGATGATGAGCACCATGGATATGTTTTTAGACTGATTCATTATGACATCGCAGTTTTACACCATGGACTGCAGTATTCTGTAAACGTTGTGAAATCTTTGTTATTGTATCTGGTCCAGAGGGCTCAGAATGATGGAGATTGGTGGGAGAACAACTGATGGAGTTCAGCTAGTTTGGGGGCTGACTGATGCATGATTTAGGATATTTCATGCAAAAGCAGAGGTTGCTGGAAAAACTCAGCAGGTGTGGCAGCATCTGAAAAGAGAAATCTGAGATACTATTTCTGTTCCAGCGACGCTTCGTCAGAATTCTGAGAAAGGGTCACCAGACCCGAAACATAAACACTGATTTCTCTTCACAGATGCTGACACACCTACTGAGCTTTTCCAGCAACTTTAGGTTTTGTTTCTGTTTTAGAGTATTGACGGTTCTTTTGGTTCATATTTTGGATGTTTTATGTTCCAATCATGATCAAGAACATCGGGCTATGGGGATTTGAAAAAAAAATAGAAATTGCTGGAAAAGTTCAGCAAATTTGATAACATCTGTGGAGAGCAACCAGGGTTATGTTTTGGTTGCATAACCCTTCCTCAGAACATGGAATATAGAACATTTCAACGCAGTACAGACCCTTCAGCCCTTGATGTTGCACCAACCTGGGGAACCAATCTGAAGCCTATCAGCCCACACTATTCCATTATCACCCATATGTTTATACAACGATCATTTAAATGCCCTTAAAGTTGGTGAATCTACTACTGTTGCAGGCAGTGCGTTCCATGTCGCTACTACTCGCTGAGTAAAGAAACTATCTCTGACATCTGTCCAATATTTATCACCCCTCAATTTAAAGCTGTATCCCCTCGTTCTAGCCATCACCGTCCGAGAAAAACGTTCTCATTATCCACCCTATCGAACCCTCTGATTATCTTATAGGTCCCAATTCAATCATCTGTCAACGTTCTATTCTCTGACGAAAACAGCCTCAAGCTCCTCAGCCTTTTCTCTTCAGATCTTACCTCTGTACCAGGCAATATCCTAGTAAATCTCTACTGAACCGTTTCCAAAGCTTCCACATCCTTCTGATAGTGCAGTGACCTGAACTGAACGCAATATTCCAAATACAACTGCATGAGAGTTTTGTACAGCTGAAGCATGACGTCATGGCTCCGAAAATCAATCCCTCTACCAATAAAAGCTAACACACCGTCTGCCTTCTTGACGAACTTATCAACTTGGATTTCAGGGATTGGTGTACATGGACACTGAGATCTGTCTGCTCATTCACACGACCAAGAATCTTACCATTAGCTCAGTATTCTTTATTCCTGTTACTCCTTCTGAAGTTCATCATCTCACACTTTTCCGCATTAACACCTATTTCTCTTCGCAGATGCGTTTTCCACCATTTTCCACCTCTCAGCCCAGCTCTGCAGCTTACCTATATTCCTCTGTAGCCTGCAACATCCTTCAGCACTATCCACAACTCCACCAACCTTAGTGTCATCAGCAAATTTACTAAACGATTTTCCTACGCCCTCATTCAGGTCATTTATAAAATGACAAACAGCAATGGCCCCAAAAGTGATCCATGTGGTACACCGCTAGTAATTAAATTCCAGAATGAATATTTCCCAACAAATTCCATCCAATGTATTTTTCAGCTGACCAATGTCTGATCCAAAATGCCAAATCACCTTCAATCCCATCCCCCGGTATTTTCTGCTGAAGCCTACCATGGGAAACCTTGTCATACGCCTGACAGAAATCCATGTACACTACGCGAACCGCTTCTCCCATAACCGTCTGTTTGGTCATCATCTCAAAGAAATCATTAAGGTTTGTGAGGCGAGACCTAACCTTCACAAAACCGTGTTGACAATGCCTGACAAACTTATAGATCACTTGATGATTATAAATCCTCTCTCTTATAACCTCTTTCCAACAACTTACACACAACTGAAGCAAAGCTTACTACTCTATAATTACCAGTGTTGTCCCTCCTCCCCTTCTTCAACAAGGAGACATTTGCTATCCTCCAGTCTTCTGACACTATTCCTATAGAAACTTACCACATGAAGATCAAAGTTAAAGGTTCTGCATTCTCCTCCCTGGCTTCTACGAGAATGCTAGGTTAAATAGGAACTTCTGATCCAGTGTTCTTGCATTCCTGCAGGTATCTGTAAATACAGCATTGTTGTAAATGCGCCCCACTAAAAATAGAATATTTATGATCTCAGTTGTAAGCGTTACTGGGAATATCTTTCACTGTGGAACTGTACTGTATGTAAGTCAATGTCTTGAAATGAACAGGCGATTCCAGCGGTATTGTGATACAGTCAGCATCTTCCAATTAGAAATTTTCCAAATGTGGGTTCCGAGCCAAAGAGCAACAACTAACCCCAGTGTCCAAATGCAATTAGAAGTATCTCTCAAAGTAAAATTACACGGAGTCGGGTTTAGTAACTGGAGGGGATCACCTTACACCAATGGCCTAACGTAGATAGGAGCATCTCTGACCACAGAATTTATTGACTGGGGAGAACTAAATGAAGTGGAAAATCTGACCACACTGGTAGCTAGGACCATCATGATATGAAGCATGCGGTGCTTCATTTCTATTACATTTCCCATTTCTGTTCTGTCCATTGATGGAGCTTTTAATGAAGTTTATAAATCTACAATGGGCTGTACCTAGAAAAACCTTCACAATTGGTTGAATATGTTTGAAACTATGTTTTCAAACTGAAATGCCCCATTGGAGATAAACAGATTGATGAAGTTTAATAAAGGGAAAGTAGCAGAGCATCAACGTTTATTCAATAAAACACCCACTGCACATATTATGATTCCTCAAGTACTTTTAGTAATATTTTTGTACTTTTTAATCTTCTGGCAAGGCGTGGGACATGGCTATACTAATTTAGGGTCGAGAGTTAAACAATAACACCGTGGGCGGCACAGTGGCACAGTGGTTAGCACTGCTGCCTCACAGCGCCTGAAGACCCGGGTTCAATTCCCGACTCAGGCGACTGACTGTGTGGAGTTTGCACGTTCTCCCCGTGTCTGCGTGGGTTTCCTCCGGGTGCTCCGGTTTCCTCCCACAGTCCAAAGATGTGCGGGTCAGGTGAATTGGCCATGCTAAAATTGCCCGTAGTGTTAGGTAAGGGGTAATGTAGGGGTCTGGGTGGGTTTCGCCTCGGCGGGTCGGTGTGGACTTGTTGGGCCGAAGGGCCTGTTTCCACACTGTAAGTCTAATCTAATAGTGCTGGAAATGTTGATACAATTTCACATTTGTATCTGACTGGATTTGGATTAACAGTTTTTGAAACGGTAATTTGCAATCTTTTCACAATTAATTTTCCAGTGATCACTGCCCATCACATTCTTATGATTGTCCTCCATGGGAGAAAGAGGCTTTTTTGAGGATCATGCATCAGTTAGATTTAAGGCAACATAAATAAATAAAAACCTCATCAGGAATGAATAATATCTGTTTCAATAAATCAATAATTTCAGTCCTCTTAATACCTTTAATATTTTTGCAAATAACAATCGATTTGGAGAATATGACAAAAGAATTAACAGGACAGGTTTAACCGTTCTTCAGTACGTAAATAGGCGAACAAGAGGTAAAGCACATTGGATTTGGTATGGTGTAATGAACCAGGCCAGCTGTTAGATTTGGAGTTAGGCGAGCACTTTGATGATAGTGACCACAGTTCGGTTATGTTTACTTCAGAAATGGAAAGGGATAGGTATATACTGCAGGGCGAGAGCTATAGCTGGGGCAGAGGCAATTATGATGCACTTAGGCAACATTTCGGATGGAAAGGATGGGGCAAAAAACTGCAAGGGATGGACACAATTGAAGTGCGGAGCTTATTTCTAGTACAGCTACTGTTTGTCCTTGATAAGTATGTACCTGTCAGGCAGGGCAAAAGTGGTTAAGTAAGAGAACCGTGGTTTACTGAAGAATTTGCATCACTTGTCAAAAGGAAGACGGAGGCTAATGTAAAGATCAAGCATGAATACTCAGATAGGGTGCTTGAGAGTTACAAGTTAGCTTGGGAAGACTAAAGAGAAAGCTAAGAAGAAGGAGGAGGGGACATGAGAAGTCGTTAAAGTTAGGATCAAGGAGAGCCCCAAAGCTTTCTACAGGTATGTCAGGAAAAGAAATGACTAGAGTAACATTAGGGCTTGTCAAGGCCAGCAGTTGGAAATTGTGGCGTGGAGTCTGAAGAGATAGGAAAAGTGCTAAATGAATACGTTTCGTCAGTATTCATGCAGGAAAAGAACAATGTTGGCAAGAAGAATGCTGAGATACAGGGTAGTAGACAAGACGGGATTGAGGTTCACAAAGAGGATGTGTTAGCAATTCTGGAACGTGTGAAAATTGGTGCGTCCCCTGTGCCAGATGGGATTTTTACTATGATTCTCTGGGGAGCTGAGGAGGAGATTGCAGAGCCTCTGTCTCTGATCTTTATGTCATCATTGTCAACAGGAATACAGCATGAAGACTGTAGGATATCAAACATAGCCCCCATGTTCAAGAAGGTGTGTAGATGCATCCCTGGTAATTATAGCTCTAAGTTAAACATCACACAACACCCGGTTATAGTCAAATTGGTATATTTGGAAGCACAAGCCTACGGAGCGCTGCTCTATCATCAGATGTTTGTGGGTTGTTAAGTACTCCATAACCACCCGATGAAGGGGAAGCCCTCTTAAAGCTAGTGATTCCAATAAACCTGTTGGACTATAACCTGGTGTTGTGTGTTGTTTTTAAGTTGTACACCCCAATCCAACACCGGTGTCTCGAAAACAATTAGAGATCGGTGAGCCTTACTTCTGCTGTGGATAAATTGTTGAAAATGATTCTTAGAGGGAGGAATTATAATCATCTATAAATGAATAAGTTGATTATGGATTGTCAACACAGCTGTGTGAAGGACAAGCCATGACCCACAAAACTTAGACTTCTTTGAGAAGGATGGATGAGGGTAAAGCGGTTGACATGGTGCGTGTGGGTTTCAGTAAGGCGTTTAGATTAGATTACGTACAGTGTGGAAACAGGCCCTACAACCCAACAAGTCCACACCGAACCGCCACCCACGCATACGCTTACCCCTTCACCTAACATATAGGCAATTTAGCATGGCCAATACACCTGACATGCACATCTTTGGACTGAGGGAGGGAACCGGAGCACCCGGAGGAAACCCACGCAGACACGGGGAGAATGTGCAAACTCCACACAGTCAATTGCCTGAGGAGAAGATTGAACCTGGGTCTCTGGCGCTGTGAGGCAGCAGTGCTAACCACTATGCCACAGTGCCGCCCACCATTTGGTAAGGTTCCCCACGGTAGGGTGTTACAGAAAATACAGACACACAGCATTGAGGGTGAATTAACGGTTTGTACCAGAAATTGGCGAGCTCAAAGAAGACAGAGGGTGGTGTTTGATGGGAACTTTTCATCCTGGAGTTTAGGTGCTTGTGGTGTATCTCAACAATCTGTTTTGGGTCCACTGTTGTTTGTCATTTTTACAAATGAACTGGATGAGGGCGGAGAAGGATGAATTCATAAATTTGCGGTTGACAATGCAGTCGGTGGAGTAGTAGACAGTGCAGCAGGATGTCGCAGGTCATAGAGGAACATAAGTAAGCTGCGGAACAGGAGCTGAGAGTTGGGAAATTAAGTTCAATGTGAAAAAGTGTGAGGTGATTAATTTTGGAACTAGTGACAAGGATACACAATACTGGGCTAGTGATAAGACTCTTGGTCGTGTTGAAGAGCCGAGAGATCACGGGGTCCATGTATGTAGATCCATGAAAGTTGCCAACCAGGTTGATAGGGTTATGAAGAAGGCAGACAGTGTGTCAGCTTTAATTGGCAGCGCATTTGCGTTTGGAACCATGAGGTCATGTTGCAGCTGTACAAAACTCTGGTTTGGCTGTACTTGGAGCATTGTGTGCAATTCTTGAGGACGCATTATAGGAAGGATGTAGAATGCTGGGAAATGATGCAGAGGAGATTTACGAGGATGTTGCCTGGTATGGAGGGAAGATCTTATGAGGAAAGCTGGGGAAATTTGAGGCTGTTTTTGTTAGAGCGAGGAAGATTAGGTGGTGATATAATTGAGACATATAAGATAATCACAGGGGTAGATACAGTGGACAGTGAAAACCTTTTTCCTCGGATGGTGATGGCTAGCACGAGGGGACACAGCTTGAAATTGAGGAGTGATCAATATAGGACAGATGTCAGAAGTAGGTTCTTCATTCAGTGAGTAATAGGTGCTTGGAAAGCATAGCCTGCAACAGTAGTAGGCTTGACAACTTTGACAGCATGTAAGTTGTCATTGTATAAACATACCCCGTTATTCCCAGGTCTCAATAGTCTGAGTTTCTAAATGTGTTTGGACAAGCTAGCGTTGTTCCTTTATAGTGAAGAATACTGAAGGAGTAGAGGCCCTCAGAAAACTGCATAAAATCATGAGAAACATGGATAGGGTGAATATATTCGGGACTTTTTCCTAGGCTTGGGCAATTGCTGACTACAGTGCATCAGTTTTAGTTTAGATGGGAAAGAATAAAAGGGAACCTGAGGGACCACTTTATTATATAGGGCAAAGTGTATGTATGGAATGATTTTCCAGTAGGAGTGGTTAAGGTGCATTGAGTAACAATATTTATAAAGCATTTGGACAAATGCATGAATAGGAGAGATTTGAAAAGGAAATGGGCCAATTGCGGTGAAATGGGGTTGACATTGATCAACATTTTGGTTGGCGTGAACCAGTTTGTGTCAAAGGGCATGTTTCTGTGCTGTAGGATGCTATGACCTATGATTCGACCTTCACAGAGATCTATTTTTTCGGTTCCAGGTTAGGATTTCACCTTTCCCCAGTTTCTATCCCTCAAGGATTGAAATTGATTTTGGAAGGCAAAGTTCAAGTTATGAACGAATCCATAATTATCAGACATTTTAGCTGCTAATCTTGCCGTTTGAATACTCTGCTCTTCCACGTGATCTCATTATATCAGGAAGTAAATTTTTGATGTCATCCTAAATAATCGCGTCTCTTTAAACGCCTCATGTGATTGCTGTCTTTATAATTCCCTCATGCACCGATCGAAATGACTTTGTCTGATCCTTCCAAAATCAATGCATATTTGACCGTGGTCCCTTCCTAAGATTGCTGAAATATTGTCTGTAGGCTTCTGAAACAAGCTCATATTCACTTAAAATGGTTTTCTTCACCTCCTCATATTGCCCAGATACTTACTGTGATCGATATACAAATACTTCACCAGCTCGAACCAACAGCTTTATTGAACCATCAAAACCCACGTGGCCACTTGATTTGTTTCGCCACCCTTGTCAAACGAGATGAAAAAGACGTCTAGGTCTTTCTCATCAAATGTCAGCAATGCTTGGATAGATTTAAACAGATTCCCAAACGGCTTTCGGCTCCAGTGGGTTTCCTCATCCTCACTATCTTCCACACTCTCATTATCTTCCACACTAAACTTATCTTTCACCTTCAGCTCCTTTCTTTAAAGCCAACTTCCTGTCTAAGTGGCAATTTCTGATGTTCAAACTCTTTTTGTTCTCTCTCTCTCTTTCTTTTCTTTATCTCTCTCTCTTTCGCTCTGTTTCTCTCTCTCCTTCTCTCTTTCCTTCTCTGTCTCCATCTGCCCTCTCTCTCTCTCCCCTTTTCTCTGTCTCCTTCTCTATTTCCTTCTCTCTCTGTTTCCCTCTCTCTTTTTCCCTTTTTCTATTTCCCTCTCTCTGTTTTCCTCTCTCTCTGCTCGCTCTCCTCTCTGTCCTTCTCTCTATCCTCTCACTCTTCTATCTCTCTCCTTTTCTCTCTCTCAGTCTCTCTCCCTTCTTCTCTCTCATCTCTCTCTCTCATACTTTCTCTCTCCTTCTCTCTCAACTTCTCTCTCTCGCCTTCTCTCTCTTTCTCTCTATCTCTGCTCCCCTCTCTCTTTCTCCTTTTCTCTCTCCTTTCCCTCTCTCTCTACATCTATCACCTTTCTCTCTGTCTCTCCTTTCTCTCTCTCGTTCTCTCTCTATCTCATTTCCTCTCCATCTCACTCTCTCATGTTCTCCTTCTCTCTCTCTCCTTTTTTTTCTCTCCCTCCTTCCTTTCCGCTCTTTTTGTCTCTATCTCTCTCTCTCTCCCTCTCTCACTCCTTTTCTCCTTTTCTTTTTTGGTCTGCCTTAAATTTTAATTCAAACTTTTAAAACTATTTTCTCTTCCTTTTTCTTTTGCCTTTAACTCAAGCTGCTTCCCTTTTAATCGAATTTTAAGCCATTTCCAAAGACTCTGATACCGTTTGAGGCAAATGGAAATGCTGAACTCTTGCTGGAATTATCTCTTCTTTCCTTATGAATGACGGTAACTCTAACCCGAGTTCCTTTACCACCTCCAGCCGCTTTGCCATCTTCAGCTTTTGTTAACCCGCCAAAGTCACTTCTTCCACAGAAAACTCTTAGTCCACCCTAGATGATCCTCTGATCATCTTGCATGTCTCTATTAAGTCACTGCTTAACCTTCTTCACTCTAATGAAAACAGCTTCAAGTCCCTCAGCCTTTCCAATTTGGACCTGCCCTCCAAAACAGGCAACACTCGAGTCAATCTCCGTTGCACCCTTTTCAATTCTACCACATCCTTCCTATAATATAGTAACCAGAACATTGCATGATATTCCAAGTGCGGCTGCACCAGAATTTTGCACAGCTGCAACATGACCTCATGGCTCCAAAACTCAGTCCCTCTACAAATACCCTGACTGAAGAACGCCAGTATGCCAAAAGCATACCTGTAACTCCACTTTCCAAGAACCAAGCACCTGAACTCCATGATCCCTCTGTTCCACTGCAGTTCTTATTAAACTCCATTTGCCACTTTTAGGACCACTTTCCCAGCAGATGTATTGTGACAACCTTCCTCACTGTTCATGATACTGCCTATTTTAGCATCATTCGCAAACTTACTAATCATGCCTTATACATTTTCATCTAAATCATTCTCGTAGATAACAAACAGCAATGGGTCCAGCACCAATCTCTGAGCCACTCCACTATTCACAGGCCTCCAGTCCCACAAGCATCCTTCCATTATTATCCTCCGCTTCTTGGCATCCAGCCAATTGTGTATCTAATTTGCCAGGTCTCCATGGATTCCGTATGATCTGGCATTCCAGAACAGCCGACCATCCTTGTCACAGGCCTTACAGAAGTCCATGTAGACTACGTCTACCACTCTGCCCTTGTTAACCTTTCTGTTCACTTCATCAAAGAACTTTCAAAGTGTGTGAGGCGTGATTATCCACGCTTGGCAGCATCCAAGGAACAGGAAATTCGACGTTTTGGGCCAGAGCCCTTCATCAGGAATGAGGAGAGGGTGCCAGGCAGGCTAAGATAAAAGGTATGGAGGAGGGACTTGGGGGAGGGGTGATGGAGATGTGATAGGTGGAAGGAGGTCAAGGTGAGGGTGATAGGCCGGAGTGGGGTGTGGCACACAGCACCAGGTTATACTCCGACAGGTTTATTTGGAAACAGTACCTTTCGAGCACTACTTCTTTGTGTTTGCATGTGTGCATACTTGGCAATGTGTGTAAGTGTGTGTGTGTGAGAGAGAGAGACGGAGTATATGCCTATGGGAGGATAGTTGCCTTGGTGTGAACTTGGGATGTGTACGTCTCTCTGGGAGACCGTGTTTATATCAGAGAGTCTGTGTGAGTGTGTATGTATGTGTGTTTGTGTGCACATGTGAGAGAGTTTGGAGTGTCGTGGGGACACCTGTAGTGCGACATGAACCCTCGGTCCCAGTTGAGGCGATCGTCATGGTTACTCTACTTGGCTATCTGCCACTCTGCATTGTTGCATATCGCAACGTCCTTCTTGGAGGACAGTCACGTGGAGATTCGAGACCAAATGTCGCTGACCACTGAAGTGTTTTCCGACTACGAGGGAAATGCATGCCTGGTAATTGTGCAGTGTCCATTCATCCATTGCCGTAGCGTCTGCTTGGTCTCGTCAATTTCCCATGTACATCAAACTCATGCACACACTTTACAAAGCACGCACACACTCAAACACAAAAGACGAGCGCCCTGAAGGCCATTGCTTCGAAATAAACCTGTTGGACTATAAGCTGGTGTTATGTGATTTCTAACTTTTATTTTGTTAATAAGCATACAATAGGTTCTGAACGCTTGCTGTGTGGCTTCTGTTCGTCCAAGCTGAGTGTACATTCTGGTGCAGATAGTAAGGGTCCATGTGGTTGTCATTGTTGTCCCTCAACTAGTACAGGCTGATTTTCCTGCATCTGTGAACACTCTGCTGGATCTGTTGCTTACAGAGTTATCTTTCACGTTGTCAGTTTCCCTGTTGTTTAGTTTCGTCACTTTGGATTATAGTGTGGTTAACTTTTTGCTTGTGGTTCTGTTGTGTCCTATTGTGATGGTCTGTTCGATTCTATCAGTCCACTTCTGAATGTTCGCTTTTGAAATTAATGGTTTTTGCCGCGCGATTTATTTTCTGTGTCTGTGTAATCTGCTTTGGGTATCAGTAATCATAACCTGGATCGTCCTGAGAACGTTTTGTCTGGCTGTTTTGCTAGCTTGTGTATTTTTGACTGCTGGTGTGTATCTGACGCAAGGTAGCAGTATTTGATTCATTTGGCATCCATATACGAATCAGAGTTGTTTGTCGGTAGCACTTAGGCAGTTGGATCAGAATTCCCATTTTTTACTTGTATTAGTGTGTCTTGGTGCTCAAGGTTTGTGTAAAGATTTGTAGCTCAGCTGCAGATTGTCATTGCTCTTTGTATGTTCGCCAAGCTGGGAGGTTGCCTAGCAAATATTACGCCTCCTTTGTACTTGATATCCTCAGAGCTTTGGAGCTTGTTGTGTAGAATTGCTTTCCTGCTTAATTATAATTTATTTGTTTTCATTCGTGCTGCTGCTGGTTGCTGTTACTGGTTATGAGTTGCAGTATTCGGTGCGCTGGTTCTCGGTCAATATGTTTATTGATGGAGCCCATTGATGAGTGCCATGCCTCTAGAAATTCACTGTCTGTCCTCTGTTTGCCTTCACCTATTAACGTTGGTCTGTCCCAGCCGACATTTTGGTCCTTATCATCCTGGCACAACTTCCTGTGGCGTTTAGTGGCGAGTTGGTATTCATGGATGCTAGTTGCCTTCGTATTTGTCCCAGCTAGTGCTTCATGCAATCAATACATGGAATCTTGTACACCATGTTTGTCTTCTACATGATGGACGTTTCTTTTGGTGGGTTGTCATTGGAGCGTGACTGTTGATATATTGGCTGTTATGATTCCGAGTGGTCGGAGAAGTCTGACTGTTAGTTCTGAGACGTGCTTTATTTCATTTAGCATGACGTGTGCTTTGGGGCGTGGTATGTCCTCATCACATCGTTTGTCTGCCAGGAATCTGTGGATGAAGTCGTAGGATTATCCATTCTTTGCAAGTATTTTGGAAATATCTTCTTCTTCGCAGTATTTTAAAGTGCTTTCGATCAGGGTCCTAGTGCGGCTTCTTTTCTGTGTGTTGAGCCTGCTGCTGTTGTAGTTCAGGATCTGCTCCGTGTGTGTAACTTTCCTCTACACTTTCTGTTGTGCATTCATTATTGTGTTCTGCTTACAATTAAATTCAGAAAAGAGACTTGTTTGTTAGTCGTCTCCTCTCATAAATTAGATCTCTGTGCACATGATGTAGGTCATCCGCTGTGTGTTAACTCGCTGTGCCATGAGCTGTCAAGGTTTGGAATAGGGATGATAACGGAGTAGCGCAGGTGAGATGGACTTCAGATTGGTTTCACAGTTAAGCACAACGTCGAGGGCCGAAGGGCCTGGACTGCGCTGCAATGTTCTATGTTCTATCCATCGCAAAACTGTGACAGGTAGATGCAGTCACACGCAAAACCGGTCATAAGGATGAGGGTGGCATTAGGAATGGTCGTTCTTCCCCCACCCCCCAACCCCACTTGTCTAGAGCTTTATACACGGTATCCCTGTGGACACAGTCCATCTTAAATCTCCAGATGAAATGGAAGGTTGTTTGGGTGACTGCAGCAGTGCAGGTTCTGACCTACGGCACATACAACAGCAGAGAGAGTGCCTTCACCTGGTGACCAGATTTTTACCTGCAATTGAGAGGGATCAATGCTCCCAAAAATCTAGTTTCTGCTTCCCCTTTGCAATGTATTCCTACTAAGTGTCTTAGCATTACCCAACCCTTCCGCAACATATTCCCAGCATACACCTCGGGCCCAAATGCTCAATTCTTCTCTGGCTACAGGGGAGATGCCAGAAGATTGCAGAACGGTTGATGTGTTTCAACTGTGATGGGGATAAACCAAGAATAAGAGACCAGTGAGAGTCACGTCAGTGTAAGGAAACTATTGCAGAACATTTCAAAGGAGAGAGATGATCTCTATTTAAAGAAATGTGGTTTGATCATAGAGTCCTGACAGCGTGGAAACACACCATGTGGCCCAACAAGCCCACAACGACGCTCCAAACTGTATTGCACCCAGCCCATTTCTCTACCCGACATTTCCCCTGACTAATGCAGCTAGCCTACATGCCCCTGACCACTTTATGCAATTTAACATGGCCAATTCACATCTACATATCGTGGGAGCAAATCAGAACACCTGGAAGAAAGCCATGCAGACACTGGGAAAATGTGCAAACACCACGCATTCAGTCATCCGAGCCTGGAACCGAACCCAGGTCTCGATTGGTGTGAGGCAGTACTGCTAACCACTGAGCCACCATGCTAAGTCAGCATGGTTTTGTCAGAGGGAGATCATGACTTGTTTCGAAGAAATTACGCGGTCCACAGATGAGAGTTGGGCAATTAAAGACCTCGAAATGGTTCACATGGAAGAGCAATAATGAAGGCAAAAGCACATAGAATCCAGAGGAAACTGGCAAGTTGGTTCCAAAATTCGCTTCGTCATAAGGCTGTTTACAGAAGGTTGTTTGTGAAATTGTATACCAATGTCCAGTGGCATACCATAGGGATGAGTCCTGGGTCCGTTGTTAGATTAGATTACTTCCAGTGTGGAAACAGGCCCTCCGGCCCAACAAGACCACGCCATTGCGCACCCATCCAGAAACATTCCCCTACACCTAACGCTACGGGCTATTTAGCATAGCCAATTCACCTGACCTGCACGTTTTTGGATTGTGGGAGGAAACCAAGTGAGACGGGGAGAACGTGCAAATTCCACACAAACAGTCGTCTGAGGGAGGAAGTGAACCCAGGTCTCTGGCACTGTGAAGTAGCAGTGCTAACCACTGTGCCACCGTGCAGCCCAGTTATTGTTTGTGAAAGTCATAAAAAAATGTGTGTGTATGTGTGTATCTGTGTGTGTTTTTGTTGTGTTTGGGGAAATTTGGGAATGATAAGTAAGTTTCCACAAGACACAAAGTTTGGCCAATGGTTGATAGTGAGGTAAAAGGTCTTAGTTTACAGGAAGACACATTGGTCGAATTGGAAAATCAACAGCAGATTGAAACTTAACTTCAAAAAGTGTGAGGGGGAGTACTTTGGAACAAGTGAGCACTCAATGAATAGGCGCACATCAGGAATCTCAGAGGCGTGCAGAGGTCTTCAGGTGCTTCGTGACAGACCCTTGCAGGCAGTTGGACAGGTTAAAAGGGTAGTTAAGATGTTCAGTCATTTCTTCAATAATGCAATAGTTGCATTCTTGTGCGACCCTCAGCTACATAAAAATTGCACAATGAAAATAACACGTAAAGTGTTTGTAATGGAATCACATTATCGCCAACACACATTTTGCAAATTCACATTTTAGAAACAGCATTCTCTATTCATCCATCACATTACAGTCAATTTCCGTTCATGAAAGATGCATAATATCAGAACTGGCTGTATAGGACATGTAGCTTTCCCACCCTGGGTATAGATTGATTCGAAGATGGAGCTTCTGTTGGTGATGAACAGGACTTTGGTTGGAGTATTGTGTGCATTTCTGGTTACGACACAAAGGCAGGATGGGATTGCACTGGATGGAGTGGAAAGGAAATTCACCAGAATGTTGTTAGGCTGTAGCAATTTAGCTGTAAAAAGTGAGGCTGGATAAGCTCGTGATTGCTTTTTTGAGAGCAAGATTGGAGGATTAGGGCGAAGATTGGCTCCCGGTGCTCCCTTCAGTTGCAGGGTCAATAAGAAAGTGGCATAATTTTCAGATGAAATGTAGGAGGTTTGCAGGGACATGAGGAATATCTTCTCATTCAGAGGATGGTAGGTGCCTGCAATATACTTCATGGGAGGGTTAGGCTAAGTTGAAGCAGGAAGCTTTGCAATCTTTAAAATGTACGTGGATGAGCATTTGAAATGTCAGTAGATGTCATGTGCTAGAATGAGGACGAATGTAGATATAGCATTATTTTGGCGATGGAGCTTCTTCTGTCCTGTCTGATTCGGTCTCTCTGTGGTGTTGAAGTTAAGGTTCGAACTTAATTTATTCTGTTTGTCTTTCTTTTGAGATGTTAAACAGTGTAAGTTCCTGCTTTTGTTCTGCTCAGTGTCAGTTTCAGGTTCTGTATCTTAGTGCTCATTCAAAGATAGAATTTCCCAAATGTGCTGTAAAACTGAATTAACAAGTAAAACAGTTGGATAACAGTGTGCAGTAGAACAGCTCTCAAGGAGCTCGACAGCATGAGGTACTGACTTACTGAGTAACCTCAACAAATTCAAGGACTTCACCGAAAAAGAATATCAGAAGATATTTAGATATTGATGGAACAGATAGTGAGTGAAATCATGCAAGTCCTATTGTTTGAAGACAAATTGCAATTAATATTTGAGATCAAAGAGGACCAGATTAACCCGGTCTTTGGGGCATTCAGTTTCAGATATAAATGTCAGTGATATTAAATTAGACCTGTTGTCTTGACATGTTTGTTCAAAATGTTACGAAGAAATTATTATGTAATCATATTTTCCCAGGAGGGATACAACACAATATAAAATAATGTCTCTGGAACTGTCTCATCTCTAATTCTGAGATAAGTCTCCCAGTGCAAGAGATTGCTCGCGAGAGGCTCGTTCACAAGCAACACGATGTATCTTCCAAGGGGAATAATTTTAAAAGTATACTACAGCATCCTTGCCATTATTGGCATTCCTGGTAAGCCTTACAATTACTGAAGTTATACAAGTCTACATTTCCACTCTCATAATTATGTATTTCAATTTAACAAAGCAAATCCCAAGAGCAGGCAATAGTGTACTCACTTACTGAGTTTAAAGCGAATAGTTTTTTTTTCAATTCGGAGGTTCCTCAGTAATATGCAGCATTGTGTGTTTCTCTATAATGTACAGAATGGGTTTGCCCTGAGGCCACATTGGTGGGATTTGGCTGACCAACGCCTCTGGTTGGTCTAGAAAGTGTTTATCAAGACGTCTCTCTGTCTGTGGGAGTTCAAAGCCTGTTATCAGTCAAATGGGTTTTGTAACAACCCACCTCTTACTGACACTTGGCGTTTTCAATTCCTTGATATGACGGAAATTTATTGGTGTTTGCCTCTGTTCAAAATTGTCACACATAGCACAGATACAATGGGGGCTGTAGATAGGTTTAGCAGCGCATGAAAAATGAGGAACTGTACAGGTAGCTTTGACCATGCTGTGTGCTTTTTATCAATCAGTGGATGTGTTGGGACATGATATTTGCGAGGACAGTTTGCTGAGAGGAGTATTGAGCACAGGTTCCAACAATGATGTCTGTTGTTTAATTATTTGAATGCCAACAAGGGCATGTGACTTGTGCCATTTGTAAATGATGTGGTTCGGAGTCCTTTATTCAACAGGATGTTTCCCTCTTCATACTTTGTTGCTGAAATCCTGAACACAGTCGGTTTCTGTAAAATTCCTCCCCCTTGCATTCATTAGGATTATTATTCAGCCTTTGACTGTAAAATTAAATATTGAATTATTAGAGCTATTATTATTATTGTTACTTTGTTTTACGGACAGTTTGATGACGAACACCATGGATATGTTTTTAGACTGATTCATTCTGATACCGCAATTTTCCACCATGGACTGCAGTATTATGTAAAATATGTGAAATCTTTATTCTTGTATCTGATCCAGATGGCTCAGAATGATGAGATTGATGGGAGAACAGCTGATGGAGTTCAGCTAGTTTGGAGGATGACTGATGCATGATTTCGGATATTTGATGCAAAAGCAGAAGTTACAGGAAAAACTCAGCAGGAGTGGCAGCATCTGCAAAGTGAAATCAGATATACTCTACCTGTCCCATCCACGTTTCCTCAGAAATCCGAGAAAGGGTCCTCAGACGCGAAACATTAACACTGATTTCTCTGCGCCGATGCTGCCACACCTGCTGAGTTTTTCCAGCAACTTCAGATTTTGTTTCTGTTTTAGACTATTGACGGTTCTTTTGGTTCGTATTTTGGATATTTTATGTTGCTGTGCTGCTGAGGCTCAAACCATAATCAAGAACATCGGACCATGGGGATTTGAAAAAAATAGAAATTGCTGGAAAAGTTCAGCAAATTTGGTAACATCGGTGGAGAGCAAGCAGGGTTATGTTTTGATTGGGTAACCATTCCTTTGAACATAGAATATAGAACATTTCAGCGCAGTACAGACCCTTCAGCCCACGATGTTGAACTAACCTGGAAACCAATCTGAAGCCTATCTATCCCACACTATTCCATTATCACCCATATGTTTATCCAATGATCATTTAAATGTTGTTAAAGTTGGTGATTCTACTACTGTTGCAGGCAGCGCGTTCCATGCCGCTCCGAACCTCTGAGTAAATAAACTACCTCTGACATCTGTCCAATATTTCTGACGCCTCAATTTAAAGCTATGTCCCCTCGTGCATCACCGTCCGAAGAAAAAGGTTCTCATTGCCCACCCTATCGAACCCTCTGATGATCTTATGTGTTCTAATTACGTCACCTGTCAACGTTCTTCTCTCTAACGAAAACAGCCTCAAGTCCCTCAGCCTTTCCTCTTCAGACCTTCCCTCTGTAGCAGGCAACATCCTAACAAATCTCCTCTGAACCCTTTCCAAAGCTTTCACATCCTTCTGATAGGGCAGTGGCCGGAACTGAATGCAATACTCCAAATACAGTTGCACGAGAGTTTTGTACAGCCGCTGCATGACTTCATGGCTCCGAAATTCAATCCGTCTACCAATAAAAGCTAACACACCGTATGCCTCCTTAACAAACATATCAACATAGATTTCAGGGATCAGTGTACATGGACACTGAGATCTCTCTGCTCATTCACACTACCAAGAATCTAACCATTAGTCCAGTACTCTTTATTCCTGTTACTCCTTCTAAAGTTAATCATCTCACACTTTTCCGCACTAACACTGATTTCTCTTCGCAGATGCATTTTCCACAATTTTCCACCTCTCAGCCCAGTTCTCCAGCTTACCTATATTCCTATGTAACCTACAACATCCTACAGCACTATCCACAACTCCACCAACTTTAGTATCATCAACAAATTTACTCTCCGAATTCCAGGATGAATATTTCCCAACAAAGTCCATCCAATGTCTTATTTCAGTTGACCAATGTCTGATCCAAACTGCTAAATCACCCTCAATCCCACCCGCCAATTTTTTCTGCTGAAGCCTATCATGAGAAACCTAATCATATGCCTAACTGAAATCCATATACACTACATGAACCGCTTCTCCCATAACCATCTGTTTGGCCACCATCTCAAAAAACTCATTAAGGATTGTGAGGCGAGAGCTAAACTTCTCAAAACCGTGTTGACTATGCCTGACCAACTTAGAGATTTCTAGATGATTATAAATCATCTCTCTTATAACCTTTTCCAACAATTTACCCACAACTGAACAAAGCTCATTGCGTTATAATTGCCAGTGTTGCCCCTCCTCCCATTCTTGAACAAGGAGACATTTGCTATCCTTCAGTCTTCTGATACTATTCCAGTAGAAACTTACAATATAAAGATCAAAGCCAAACGTTCTGCAGTCTCGTCCCTGGCTTCTCCGAGAATCCTAGGATAAACAGGAACTTCTGATCCAGTGTTCTTCCATTCCTGCAGGTATCTGTAAAGACAGCATTGTAGTAAATGTGTCCCACTAAAAATAGAATATTTATGATTTCAATTGGAAGCATTACTGGGAATATCATTCACTGTGGACCTGTACAGTATGTAAGTCAATGTCCTGAAATGAACAGCATCATCCAATTATAATTTTACCAAGTTTGGGTTCCGAGACAAAGTGAAACAACTAACCCCAGTGTCCAAATGTAATTGGAAGTATCTCTCAAAGTAAAATTACACCGAGTCGGGGTTAGTAACTGGAGGGGAACACCTTACACCAGTGGCCTTACGTAGGTAGGAGCATCTCTAAACACAGAATTTACTGTTTGGGGAGAACTAAATGAAGTGGAAAATCTGACCACACTGCTAACTAGGACCATGATGATATGAAGCATGTGGTGCTTCATTTCTATTACATTTCTCGTTTCTGTTCAGTCCACTGATGGAGCTTTTAATGCTGTTTGTAAAAACCTGGGAAAACCTACACAATTGGTTGAATATGTGTGAAACTATGTTTACAAACTGAAACAACCCAGTGGAGATAAATAGATTGATAAAGTTTAACAAAGGAAAAGTAGCAGAGCATCAATGTTTATTCAATAAAATACCCTCTGCACATATTATGCTTCCTCAAATAATTTTAAAAATATTTTTGTACTTACTAATCTTCTGGCAAGGTGTGGGACATGACTATACTAATTTAAGGTCGAGAGTTTAATAATAGTGCTGGAAATGTTGCTACAATTTCACATCTGTACCTGATTGGATTTGGATTAACAGTTTTTGAATAGATAATTTGTAATCTTTTCGCAATTAATTTTCCAGTGATCACTGCCCATCACTTTCAGATGATTGTCCTCCTTGGGAAAAAGAGGCTTTGTTGAGGATCATGCATCAGTAAGTTTTAAGGCAAATCAAAAAAATACAAATCTCGGCAGGAATGAAAAATGTCTGTTTCAACAAGTCAATAATTCAGTACCCTTAATACCTTTAGTTTGTCTGCAATTTACAATCGAAATGGAGAATATGACAAAAGAAATAACAGGACAGTATGCAAAATATTTAAAACGGTGCTTTAATATAGCTCTATTTTCTGTTCTTCATTCAATGAATGTTGATGTCACTGGCGAAGCCAACAATTCCCAGCCAGTCCTCTTGCCCAGACGGGAGTCACCATATTTTTCTGAGTCAAGGAGTCACATAAAGGCCAAACTCGGCAAGGATGAAAAATCAGCTTCTCTGAAGGACATTAATTATTTAGATTATTTTCACAAGTGACAGCTGTTTCATGGTTATCGTTAGAATCTTAAATACAGATTTTTAAAATAATTCAAAATTCCACCATTTGCCATAGTGGACATCAAACACAGAATCCCTGCAACATTACCTTGGTCTCTGAATTAACAGACTAGTTTAGGAACATTAGATAACTCTTTCCCCGAACCTCTACCATTGGCCTGAATCTAGACAGTCAGCTTCAGATGCCAAGCAATACGACGAAGTTTGGGGTTCCGAGTACAAGCTGTGATATGATGTTTATAGTCTCCATGGTGTGTGCTGAACACACTACAGGAATTTATAGCCTCAGTGTGTGCTTTGAATCTGGGAGGAGTTCTCCATTCACAAGGAGAGGGCTTAAGAGAGGAACTTAGGTGCATGACCCTGGACATCAGGCAGGAACCTTTGTTTAATCACAGATAAAGTGTGTGATTTCTAATCTGAGAAGTTGCAATGCTCTTTGCTGCATGGAATCAGATTTTATTTGGGTGTGGGCTGTGGCATACGGTGTTGGACTTGGCGGGGTGAGGTCCGACCAAATGTTGAAGTTCTTGTGATTGTGTTGGGTATCCAACGTGGGAAATGGTGCATGGATTCATTGCTGAATATTTTCATGACTCAGATTTAAGGATGTGCCACCCTGTACACAAGGATGGATTCAAAATGTTATCCTTTGATTTTCATTTCATGTTGTGGAATGCATCTATTCCCAGTTACTGTGAAGTGATTTAATGACTCATACCGTAGATCTTGTGGTGTGGACGTACATTTCCAGTGGGAATCGGAGCTGTGGAAACTGCAAAACTGAATGCAGTAATTTTGCAATCAATGTTTATGCGAGAAATTTATCAAAGCTGGCTTTACTCACCAGAGTGTTTTTTTTTTGTGAATGTTGTGATGTTATGGTAAATTCCAGCCAGCCAGATTAACCGATAAAGCAGCTGAAATCAACTACTGGCAACTCCAATAATGCATTGAATATATGATTTTGCCTCATGTTCTTCTCTATATCTTTTTTAAAGTGCAAATGATTCATTTAGAGATAGTTTGCTGCAATAGTTCAAGTTATTTAAACTTGATGTAACAGATAGCAAATTGTACTAAAGTCCATCGCTTAAAATGTGGGTTTAAGTATAGAGAAAATTCGATCAGTAACTTCAATTCTCATTTCCCTTTCTCTCTCATGCAGTTAGTATCGTGACGATTGTACACTTGGCTCGGGGCAAGTGTGGTCTTTCGGCATGCAGCACTCGCTATCTTGTGGCCATAGGAATGTCTGATCTACTGTTCATTACGTTTGATATAATACTTGGTCGATTTAGTTCCTATTATTATCCAGAATCTTTCCTGAACATCACTCCTGTTTGTTCCGTTCTCTATGCCCTGACCCTCTTAGCCATAGATTGTTCTGTCTGGTTCACTGTTGCTTTCTCTTTTGATCGATTTGTTGCTATTTGTTTCCAGCAGATGAAATCTCAGTATTGTACAGAGAAAACTGCAATGAGGGTTCTAGCAACAATCTGCATTTTCTTTACTATAAAGAACATTCCAAACTACTTTCGATTTAAACCAGGAAAGATTATCAACAATACTCCATTGTATCGTGTCATCAGTTACAATTTTAACCATCGGTGGAGGAGTTACAAACGTATTGAAAAATTTTTAACACCATTTCTCCCATTTGCTTTTATTCTCTTCCTCAATGTTCTGACTGGCAGACATATCCTCGGGGCCATCAAGGTACGTGAAGGACTGAGGGGTCAGAAAAAAATCGAGAATGATCCAGAGATTGAGAGCAGAAAGAAATCTGTAATTTTGCTCTTTGCCTTATCCGCCAGCTTCATACTTCTCTGGTTGCTGTATGTTTTATATGTCTTTCAAATTGGTTATCATTTGAATGATGTTGCATTTGCTGTGTTTGAATTACTCGCATTTATGTTGCGGAACCTAAGTTGTTGTACAAATGCATTTATTTATGTGGTGACGCAGAAAAGTTTTAGATGCCAGTTAAAGTATGCAGTGAGATATCCAGTTATGAAAATAATTCAATTCGTAAATAAATCCAAGTAACTGAGAGGAGAAAGTGAGGTCTGCAGATGCTGGAGTATCAGATCTGAAAATGTGTTGCTGGAAAAGCGCAGCAGGTCAGGCAACATCCAAGGAACCGGAAATTCGACGTTTCGGGCATAAGCCCTTCATCAGGAATGCAGGGCATTCCTGATGAAGGCCTTATGCCCGAAACATCGAATCTCCTGTTCCTGGGATGCTGCCTGACCTGATGCGCTTTTCCAGCAACACATTTTCAGCTCCAAGTAACTGAGAGCCAACATTATCTGTTGCAGATAATAGACCAAGGAATTGAACAAAAAGGAGGAATAGCAACCTAATAAACCTCATTTTCCATCGGGCAAGGAATGACTTCATCTGTGGAGTAAAACAAGAGACTGGGGGAATAAAATGGTCTAAAGGGCTATTAGCAAGCAGCAACAGTTAGTTGGAAGTTGAACAACAAAAGCATCAGCAAAAGAGGAATTCGACGTGCACAACAATGAAAACATTAATCCCATACAAGCTGTTCTCTGTGAGCGAACTAGACACAAAAATACATGACAGGGAGGAAATTACCATCGTTCACCGCAGGCCAGAGTGGGAACTGCAACGGTTGGCTCCTGTCCACTCTTCCTCATGGAATTCTCTGATCCAAACATCTGAACAAATGGAAAGAAAAAGATGTTTCTGTTATAATAGAATTGATACTATAATGCATATATTGTAAAGATTGTGTCTTCTGATTAAACATATGTTTTTTATCAATAATTTACTCTTTCGCCTTCCACCGTTGAGCATGCCAGGAGCAGCACCAGAAATCTAACAATGAAGTGTCAACCTGGTGAAGCTACCAACCAGGATTATTTGAATGTAAAACAACATAAGCATCAAGTGAGAGACAAAACTGAGTGAGCCCACAAAAAATGAATCAGATCTCAAGCAATTATGCTTCAGCTCGTGGATGTTTTTGCACAGTTACATCATTAATCCCACTCGCATCTTCACTCACATTACTCAATAGAGGCTGGTATCCCATCACAAAGTCACCTGTTATTTCTGCATGTTACTTGACACTGTTCTGGTGTCCTCAGAGCAAACTTTCAGAGTGAAGAGAACCTCGGATACTCTTGTTTATACCGGTCAATCAGGGCTCCTTGATTGTACCAGATTATCAGCCCCAATCAGGGAACCCATCTTCACGAAGGTCGATCTGGTTCTCCTCATTACAATTTCTACACTCACCTAAAGTAGCACCAAACACTGTTTTTGTTTGTATAGGGACTCATACTCTGAAGGTAGATTCTTTTGTTCATTGTATTTAAATTGCTGTGTATCCCGTCACTTCTGAAACATTGCTCAATCACGAGGCAGATTGATATTTCAATATACATATCATGTGCATCGTGTCTCTGCAGTAACACAATCACTTCGGAAAGTTTTGCTCAGAAAAAGGTGAACTCAGGTGGCCACATTCAATTCCAAGGTTGAGTTTGTCCAACTGTCGAAAAGGACATTTTGAAAGATTAGAGCAGAGAAACAAGACATTCAACCTAGTGTTTCTATCAATGGAAGAAAGGCCTCCAGTTCTATTCACACTTTCCATATTTGTGTCTGTGTAGTTTAAGATTAATAGAAAGCTGATATTCAGTACCCCAAAGCATAAATTGGAAAGAAGCAAATTAACATTTACTCTCTTCACCTTACGTTGTCACTAAATACCTAGGATGTGTCTGCCAGCATATGTCGAAAAGTGACTGATGCCTGAAATCTCTTCAGCTGAACTGCCTGATGTCATCCAGTTCTGATTGACTTTAAGCTAACCTCATTGACCCTTAAATTGAATCCGTGCTATTTTCTTTGTGAATGAATAAATATTTTCTCAGCAAATTTTCAAAGAACGTGAGGTGACAAATCATTTAAAATTAAACATTTTAATTTCTCTTGATTCCATGGTGATTAATATTACATTAAAAATCATGTGGTGATTTTTGCAATAAACTGCAGAGCCTTTTCCTTCTGTTCCTTTGTCTGTCAGTCTGTGGCCCCAGCGCTATCATAAACAAATTATCTTGATTCTTACGAGAAAATGAGGACTGCTGGGTTCAGAGTTGAGAGAATGGTGCTGGAAAAGCAATGCAGGCCAGGGAACATCAGAGGAGCCGGAGAATCAACGTTTTGGACAAAATGTCGATTCTCCTGCTCCTCAGTTGCCACCTGGCCTGCTGTACTTTTCCCGCAACATCTTTCTTCTGACCTTGTTATTCTAATCTGGACCATTGACGATTATAAATCATGGAATAGGAATGAAAAAAAAATTAAAATCTGACGACTGCAATGAAATTTTGCCATTCAAAATACCAGCGAGGAAAGACTCAACAAACTGCACGATAGAGATGTAGAAAAAAGCAGAAAATCAGATAATGATCAACAAAGTCCATCAGTATCTGAAATATAGAATCAATGCAACAGGAAAATGTTCTGAAATCTTCCAAGTTTAAAGATATCCTTCCTGAAGCAGGGAGACTGGAATTGCGCACAAATTTCTAAAAGTTGGCTAACCAATGTCCTGTACAGCCACGACATGACAGCTCATCTCACATAATCAATGCACTGACCAATAAAGACAAGCATTCCAAATGCCTTCTTCGCTATCCTGTCTACCTGCGACTCCACATTCAAGGAATTCGGACCCCGCAATCCAAGATCTCTTTCTACAGCAACACTCCTCAGGATCTTACCATTAAGACATAGAATCATATAGCATGAAGTAAGGCCCTTTGGCCCAAACTGGTCCATACTTACCAAAATGTTCGATACCCAATTCCCAGCACTTGTCCCATATCCTTCTACTCCTTTACTGTCAATGCATTATCCAAATGTCTTTTAAATGTTAATGTACCCGCCTCAACCACGTCAGCTGACAACTCATTCCACATGCATACCACCGACTGTGTAAAAAAAAACCCATTTATTGTTTTTCCTCTAATATTAAACTGACGCCCTCCAGTCCTCGATTCTCCAGTCCTGGGAAACTGACTGAGTGTATTCACCCTGTCATGATCCTTATGATCTTATACACCTTAATATTGTCCCCTCTCAGTCTCCTATATTCGAAAGATAAATTTCTTAGCTGGTCCAGCCTCTCCCCAGAACTCAGACTCTTAAGTCGTGGCGGCATCCTTGTAAGTTTCTTCTGCACTCTTTCCAGTTTAATAACATCCTTCCTGTAGCAAGGTGAACAAAACAGAATACAATACTCCAAGTGCGGGCTCATCAACGTCATATATAACTTCAAAATAACTTCCCTACTTCTGTATCCAATGCCCTGACTGATGAGGTCTAGTGCATAAAAAGTCAGAAGTGTTTTGCTGGAAAAGCACAGCAGTTCAGCCAACATCCGTGAAGTGGGAGAGTCAACATTTTGGGCACAAGCTCTTCATTAAGAATGTGGGGTGGGGTTTGGTATGAAAGTGGTTGCGCTGTGGTTAAAAAAAAGGGTCGTGCTTTGGGAATTGTAACTGTGAATCCGATAGGTAGATGAAATTGGGGGTGATGGTGATTGGTCGGAGTGGATTGCGGAGCTGATAGGTGGAAAGGAAGTTGGACTGATCAGACAGATCCAGGGAACAGTGCCAAGTTGGAGAGTTGGCCACAACAGCTGCCCATCGCGTCACTTCTGCCCACATGGTTGCTGCTGCCTTAGCCAATTCTGCCTCCACCGTCACTTACTGGAACACCACTGACGAACATGCAACTGCTGCTGAAGAAATTGAGAACGTCACGTTCGCCCCTACGGATGCCACCAAATGCACTGCTTCCGCCCACATGACCCCTACAGTGTTCATCACATCCTTTGGTGGCATCAGCCAAGATACCATAACCACACCCACTCTCAACTCCTGCTCGACACCAGGTCCTAGCTCCCAGTCTACCTGTGTTTTTACCAACTCCCCAGACATCACTCTCACTAAGAATGAACCGTCAGTCCTCAGGAAAGGCCTGACCTCAATTTCCCCCTCTGCTCCCGGAACACTGAATTCAACAAGCATTGTGACAGCAAGCACTTCTTCCGCAGCCACCACCTCCATGCTTACTTTTTTCCATGAAGACTCCAACCCACCGTCCAAGTACCCCTTCGCCTGCTTCCAACACAACCCCTCCACTTGGACAACCCTTGCCAATCTGTTTCCTGCACACGACCTCTTTATTTCCAACTGCTGCCATAACACTGACTGCCTCATCATGCCACCCTCATCCACTCGAACCTCTCACCTTTGCAAAGTGCAGTCCTCTACTCCCGCTCATCCAACCCCAATATCACCATCAAACCAGCAAACAAGGGTTGGAGGGCGCTATGATGTATTGGTGCACTGACCTGTAAACTGCTGAAACCAGATGCCAACTCACGGACACCACCACCTTCGCGCCCTGGTCACGAACCCACATCCCATTACTTAACCATCATCTCGAAAATCATCCACAACCTCATCACTTCTGGGGATTTCTCACCAGCAGCCTCCAAATTCATAGTTCGGTAATCCCACCCCACCGAATTCTGCATTCTCCACAAGATCCACGAGTGTGACTACCCCGGCTGACACATCGTCAGTCTGCTCGTGCACCACTGAATTCATCTCCACCTACCTCGATGTTATGCTATGCTCCCGGTCCAGGAACTTCCCACCGACATTTCGACGCCATCTACGCCCTCCACCTCCTCCAAGACTTTCGTTTTCCCGGCCCCCAATGCCTCATCTTCACCATGAACATTCGGAGACGATACACCTCCATCCACCATGACCATGGCCTCCAAGTCCTCCATTTATTCCTCTCCCGATGTCCCCATCAGTACCCTTCTACTGACACTCTCAATCGTACGAATAAACTGGTCGTCACCCTCAACAATTTTTCCTTTGAATCCTCCCAATTCCTCCAGACCAAAAGGGTAGCCATGGGCACTTGCATAGTCCTCAGCTCTGCCTGCCTCTTCACTGGTTCCGTAGTTATACTGCCACTCTTGCCCACCTTTTTCCTCTGCTCCATTGATGACTGTATCAGCGTCACCTTGTGTTCCCACGAGGTGGTTGAAAGGTTCAGCAACTTCACCAACACATTCCACCATAACCAAAAGTTCACCTGGACTATCTCGGACATGTCCATGTGCTTCCTGGATCTCTGTAACTCCATTAACGGTGACCGTCTCAACACTGACATTCCTAGGAACCCACCAACCCCCAAAGCTACCTGGACTATACCCCCTCTCCCACCCCGCCTCCTGTAAAAATGTTAACCCTGATTTCCAATTCCATTGCTTCTGCCACATCTGCTCCCGGGAGGACCAGTTCAACCACAGAACACAAGATGGCCTCCTTCTTCAAAGACACCAATTTCCTCTCTCATGTGGTCAATGATGCCCTCTAGTGTATCTCATCCAGTTTCCGCACGTCCATCCTTGAGCCCCATCCATCCCAACCACAACAAGCACAAACTTCTCGGTCCTCACCTTCCACTTCACTAATCTCCGAAGACATTGCATCATCTTCTGTTATTTTAGCCACCTACAAACAGACCTTCTCACCCATAACTACATTCCAGAGAGACCATGCCCTCCGTGATTCTCTTGTCAGGTCCATACCCCCTCCATCAGCCCACCCTCAATCCCGGCACCTACCCATGCCACGATAAGAGGTATAAAACCTGCACCCACGCCCCAAAGGATCCTGCCACATCAGACAGAAATTTACCTGCGCTTCCACCCATGTCATCAACTATATCTGTTGCTCCCAATGCGATCTCATCTACATTGCAGAGACAGAATGCCGTTTGGAGAAAGCTTCAGAGAACATCTACAGAGAAACTCACAAAGCAATCCCACTGTCCTAAGGCTGAACACTTCAAATTCCCCTCCCTTCCACAAAAGACATTCAAGTCGGGGCCTCCTCCATCGTGACTCGCTCACTACCTGACACCTGGAGGTGGAACACCTCAACTTCCTCCTCGGGACCCTGCAACCAATAGGAATCAATGTGGATTTTACCAGTTTCCTCATTTCCCTCCCCACACGTTATCCCAGATCCAAACTTCCAAATAACCACAGCTCCTTTGTCTTTTCCTACCTGCCCACCTTCCTTCCCATGTATCCAAACCACCCTCTTCTCCCACCTGTCACCTTCACCGCCACCTTCATCCACCTATCGCACTCTCAACTTCCTTGCATCCAGTCCCACCCACCTCCCTACTGTTTATCTCTCAGCCCCTTTGGGCTATAAGCCTCATTACCGATGAAGGGCTTATGCCCAAAACATCGATTCCCCTGCTCCTCGGATGCTGCCTGACTGGCTGTGCTTTTCCAACGCGACACTGACTCTGAAATGCAGGCACTGCCTTGGGGAGTGGGAAGGATTTGCACCTTTTCGGGTTAGATTGTCTGACTTGGTCAGTGTTCAGTGACAGGAGAGTGCGATTGTGAGCGAGGTATGCGTAGCGAGCCAGACAGCAGGGATACAGGAACCTCACCTTTGGAAAGAGTGACACCAGAAGGAACAGAAAACCAATCAAGTGGGAGAATGCCAAAAGTAATGGAATTGTAGGAGGGGGCTCACAGGATTCGACAGCTGTTCCTGCAGCAATTAATGTGAGTCTCAGATTCTGTGTGCCCTTCCTGTGCTGGGGTTCAGGGCCCAAGTTCAGGCTGTAGATGAGTTCACAACGGGACGAGCAGGAGACAATCTTACTGGTACACGTAGGTACAGACAAAATGAACCAGGCAGGAAACAAAGTCATGCCGACTCACCCAACAAGAACTTGGTGTCTAATTCAGAAGCTGCATCTCTGGATTAAAATGTATGCTAAGTATTAATTGGTATAGGGCCATTCAGATGAAGGAGAAACATTGGTAGATCGGGGATGGGTTAGGAGAAATGAGATCTCGTTCTCTCATCACAGATGCTGCCAGACCTACTGGGGTGAGGTTCCAGATTTCAATCAAAGGCACTGTTTTCTGTTCATACACCTTCTGATCTTCTTTCCTCGATGTGTCATTCATGATACTTAAGATCCTATACGTTTGCTAATTCTCTCTTCAGCAGTTCCTGTCACTTTAAAGACGCATGCACATGAACACCAAGGCGACT
The DNA here is from genome assembly GCF_020745735.1 of Hemiscyllium ocellatum. NCBI lineage: Eukaryota > Metazoa > Chordata > Chondrichthyes > Orectolobiformes > Hemiscylliidae > Hemiscyllium > Hemiscyllium ocellatum. The sequence continues at coordinate 29,034,485 of NC_083440.1, read as the reverse complement.
CTATCCCTCTACACACTTAAAACTCTGCTGTTCTGTAGGCGTTAGCTCCCTTTAGTCTTTTATGACAAACTCCCTCAGTGCTGTCTTCATCCTGTTACGGTCACTCCACTGCTGGCTGCTATTTCCTGCTGATATTATGATGAGCGAATCTGGGCACCAAAGCAATTGATCTGTATCACCCTCACCATATGCACCAATTCCAAGTTTGCTGTCAAATAAAATGTTAATTGATTTTCTCTCGATTTTTGAATATCTATGTCATTTGTATGTCGAGCAAAACAAGTGTAAAATACATATCCTTGAAAAAAACAACTTAGCTGCCATTCTGTTGTCTTCAAATTGCAATGATTTAGGAGCAGTCAGCACTTTCCTCTCGTACCATATTATTTCCCCAAGGTCGACTTGGGCCATTCATTACAAGAGTTTCAGTTTTTCTCCAGTCTCTAAATTAATCATCTGTAGGATAACTTTGGACAGCCTTTTTTTCATAAATCTTTTATTGATTCCATCAGAAGCAGTTGCATTCATTTACTTTGAAGTCCACACTAAGCCAGGAACAATTTCCATGCATTTCCCTGAGGCTGTTATTGTTGAAGAGGGTGGTTTGGCTGGCGAGTATGGGCCTTGCATCGCAGGGACGGGTAGGCAACTGCTGTTTGAAGCTGCTGCACTGGCTGTTTTCTGCTGGCAGTTGCGGTTGTAGAGGTTGGAGCCAGAATCTTTCTGATTTTCTGCTTTTCGTGACCTTTCTCCTTCCTCGGAGCTGAGGAAGAGTGATTCAGTGTGGTATTTGTTGGAATCTAATCTCCTCATCGAATTCTTATGGGTTAGATGTAAGTACATGATAGAACTAGGAGCAATATTCACGTGTGAGAATGTTTATTTGAGCTCCTCAATGGCCCGGGTGATGGAGTGAACATAGAGAGGCTAGATTTTGTTGATGTAAAACCTCAAAATATAAAGTTAACAGCAACTAATTCTGATCAAATGTCCCGCTGACGGCGTTAAAGCTTGCAGAATCATTTCAATAAGTGAGTGAAAGTTTCAGGGTTGCCAATCCCTGAATTACATTTGTCCTCTATTAGTCTTCATATTCGAAATGAAAGGCTGCGCCATTCATTGTGGAGTCATGGAAACAGCTTGATCACCAGGTACACCATACCACTGGGTATCAACTCGCTAACAAGCAAAGCTAATTTCATTTGAGTATTTCAGTGTCTTTCAGGTTACCGAGTTTTCTCTTTGTGCGGAATATAAGGTAAGGTTTGAATTCCTAAATATCAGAAACAAGAATTTATTCATATCACCAAGAACATGAGAGTCAATCTCCCAATAGCTCAAAAGAAATGTCTTGACTATTTCTCTTTCAGTCCAACAGTTTGCCCTTCATTCTCCCCTTTTTTCTCAAGTTTTTTTTTCCTCTACTTAAGGCTTTCCCAATAAAATAAAAGAAAGGCTTTCCCAATAACATAAAACAAAGTATTATTCACAATCGTCCACCTTCCAAAATATCCAGGGATGAGGAATTTCGATTTCTTGCAGAAATTCTCAATGCCCGGTTCGTTCTCTTTGGAGTAAGGAAGGTTGACTGGAGATTTTCTGAGGCTGATTATAATTATGGGGGAGTGGAGCCGTGCGATGGGTGGGTTGATGGAGCAGATTAGGAGACACTGTTTCCACAGATCAGAGTCATTCACCAGAGGAATGGCATTTCAGGAATTTATTGAAAGACAGAGTTGCATTGATATTGCTCCAGTATCTTTATTTGCGTTGTGGATTTCTTTTGAAATGGAAATGGATGGGATATCAGAAAGCAGGGCTGGGCGTTGAGAGCAATTCTTTTTGTATTAGAACGATTATTAACTGAGCATGAACTCATTCAAAAACAAGAATGTACAGAACTGTTGACAGCAGATTTCAAACTTGTGCAGGGAAACCCTGATGGAAATCTAATCCATCAGGTTATGCAATCTACCATGATGGCAGCACTTCACGGAAGTTTCTTACTTTCATATACATTGTGAAATGGTCTCTCTGCATGCTTCAACGGATTTCAGATTCGTGAAGGATAGACAGATGTTTAACTTTGATCAGCTTCCTGAACTTAGTTTTTCATATTAAGGCAACAGGATGAAGGATTGGAAATGGGCAGTTCAACCGAACCAATCATGGCTGACCTGATCACTCTGAAAACCAATCTCCTGTTTTTCCCACATCTCCACTGACACCCACAGTTACCTTTGCAATACATCCACGCACCCTGTTTTCTGTAAATGCACTATTCTGTTCTCCCACGTCCTCTGTCTATTTTTCATCATTTCTAATTATGACAATTTGAACTAGGAAGGCTTCACAATTTCCGCCATCCTCTTCAACCAAGGATTTCCTAGCTCCATTGATGACAGGGTCCTCAGCCAGGCCTGATCTGCCTCCCACATTCAGCCCTGGTACTGTCTCTTCCATCCCGCAAGAGTGATCGGATCTACCTTGCCCTTACCTACCATCCCACAAGCATGAGGGACATCCGAACGATTATTAACCTCGGTTTCTCCAGTTGGAGTCACAAACTCATGGAGATGTACAACATGGAAACTTTGGTCCAACTCGTCCATGCAGACCAAATATTCTAAATTAATTGCGTGACAGTATCCAGCATCAAATCCCTACCTTTTCATTGACCAATCTTGTTGCCTTACAAATATTGTAATCATTCCAGCCTCTACAAATTTCTCCATTAGTTCATTCCATACTTGCATCACCCTCTGCGTGAATTTCACGTAGCCCAGTTTACTGCAATCCCTGCTTTAAATGTGATCTCCTCTACATTGGAGAAATGAAACATAGACTGGGTGACAAGTTCTCAGAACACTTATGTTCTGTTTGTATCAAGAATACTAAGCTTCCATTTTCCTGCCACTTCAACGCCCCAAACTGTTCTCTGCCTGACATCTGTCTCAGGCTTGCTTCAGTGCTCCAGCGAAGCTCAGTGCAAACTGGATGAACAGCACATCATTTTCCGCTTGTACTGTTGCTTCTCTATTGCAAGAGTGGAGCCTTTTGGACTCAATATCGAGTTCAATAGGTTGTAGCACTTGAAATGTCCCATGTTCTTACCCCAACGTTTACATAACAGACCTTGTTATCACACAGTCCACTAGTACAGAGTCCATTGTTAATCACTGATAGTTCATATTAAGATTTATTTACCCTCCTACCCAGATCATTTTCCACTCTTTGATTTGTTTTTCTGTTGAACTGTTCTTCTCTCTGTTTGGGCTGTATAACCACCTCTCGTTTACTGCTTACCCCTCCCCACCTTATCTTCTCCATCGAAGCCAATATTTTCTAATTCCCTACCATCACTTCTGAGGAATAGTTATTTCACCCGAAACGTAAACTCTGATTTCTGTCCACAGCTACTGACAGACCTGCTCAGCTTTCTCAGCAGTTTCTGTTTTACTTTCTGATATGCAACTTTTGCGGGATTTTTTCAGTTTGTAATTGTTGAACAATTTGAAGTTTTGGGTTTTCTCGCAGTTGCTGACACAAGTTAACTGGTTCATTAGTTCAACCTTGGAGGACAGTAGTGGTTGTTGCACGTTCTCGGGTTTAGATGTTTCACTAAGATCACGGTAGGTGGTAAAAGAGAGTGGAGATGTGGCATTGTTAGTCAAGAACAGTATTATGATGGCAGAAAGAACATTTGTTGAGTATTCATCTACTGAGGAGGTTTGGGCTGAGGTTAGAAACAGGGAAGAAGAGGTCACCCTTTTGGGAGTTTTCTATTACCTCTGAAAGTTTCTGGTACGGAGAGGAAAGGATTGCAAAGATGATTCTGGATAGGAATGAAAGTAACAGGGTAGTTGTTATGGGGGATTTCAAATTTCCTAATATTGACTGGAAATGTGTTAGCTCGAGTATTTTAGATGGGTCAGTTTTTGTCTAAAGTGTGCAGGAGAGTTTCCTAACTCTGTATGTATATGGAGACAAAACAAAAGCAGCAGATGCTGGAATACAAAATAGATCGGCAGGAGGCTGAAAGAACACAGCAAGCCAGGCAGCATCAGGCGCTGCGCTCATCGACGTTTCAGGTTTAACCGTTCTTCAGTATGTAAATTGGCCAACAAGAGGTGAAGCCACATTGGATTTCGTATGGGGTAATGAACGAGGCCAGGTGTTAGATTTGGAGTTAGGCGAGCACTTTGGTGATAGTGACCACAGTTCGGTTATGTTTACTTTAGCGATGGAAAGTGATAGGTATATACTGCAGGGTGAGAGCTATTACTGGGACAAAGGCAATTTTGATGCAATTAGGCAACATTTCGGATTCATAGGTTGGGGAAGGAAACTGCAGGGGATGGACACAATTGAAACGTGGAGCTTATTCAAGGAACAGCTACTGCTTGTCCTTGATAAGTATGTACCTGTCAGGCAGGGCAGAAGTAGTGAATTATGAGAACCGTGGTTTACTGAAGAATTTGTATCACTTGTCAATAGGAAGGAGGAGGCTTATGTAAAGATGAAGCATGAATTCTCAGATAGGGTGCTTGAGAGTTCCAAGTTAGCTTGGGAGGACTAAAGAGAAAGCTAAGAAGAAGGAGGAGGGGACATGAGAAGTCTTTAATAGGGGGGATCAAGAAGAGCCATAAAGATTTCTATAGGTATGTCAGGAAAAGAAATGACTAGAGTAACATTAGGGTTTGTCAAGGCCAGTAGTTGGAAATTGTGGGGTGGAGTCTGAAGAGTTAGGAGAAGCGCTAAATGTGTACTTTTCGTCAGTATTCATGCATAAAAACAACAATGTTGTCAAGAAGAATGCTGAGATATAGGCTAGTATTCTAGACGGGATTGAGGTTCACAAGGAGGATGCGTTAGCAATTCTGGAACGTGTGAAAAGAGGTACGTTCCATGTGCCAGATGAGATCTTTATGCTGATTCTCTGGGAAGCTAAGGAGGAGATTGCAGAGCCTCTGTCTCTTATCTTTATGTCACCATTGTTTACTGGAATAGTGCCAGAAGACTGTAGGGTATCAAACATAGCCCCCATGTTCAAGAAGGTGTGTAGTTACATCCCGGGTAATTATAGATCAAAGTTAAAAATCACATAACACCAGGTTATAGTCCAATCGGTTTATTTGGAAGCACTAGTTTTCGGAGCGCTGCTCCATCATCAGATGTTTGTGGGTTGTGAAGTACTCCATAACCACCCGATGAAGGAACAGCCCTCTTAAAGCTACTGATTCCAATAAACCTGTTGGACTATAACCTGGTGTTGTGTAATGTTTTACTTGGTACACGCCAATCCAATGCCGGTGTCTCCAAATCATTTGGAGATCGGTGAGCCTTACTTCTGCTGTGGATAAAATGTTGGAAATGATTATAAGAGGGAGGAATTATAAGCATCTAGGAATGAATAAGTTGTTTAGGGATTGTCAACACAGCTGTGTGAAGGATAAGCCATGACTCACAAAACTTAGATTTCTATGAGAAGCTGCCCAAACAGATGGATGAAGGAAAAGTGATTGACGTAGTGCATATGAATTTCAGTAAGGCGTTTAGATTAGATGACCTACAGTGTGCCATCAGGTCCTTGGACCCAACAAGTCCACACCGACCAGCCACCCAGTCATACACTTACCCCTTTACCTAACACTGTAAGCAATTTAGCATGGCCAATTCACCTGACAGGCACCACTTTGGACTGAGGGAAGAAACTGGAGCACCTGCTGGAAACCCAAGCAGACACGGGGAGAATGTGCAAACTCCACACAGTCAATTGCTTGAGGTGGAGATTGAACCTGGATCTCTGGCGCTGTGAGGCAGCAGTGCTAACCATTATGGCACCGTGCCACCCACCGTGTGATAAGGTTCCCCACGGTAGGCTGTTACAGAGATACACAGCATTGAGGGTGAATTAACGGTTTGTATCAGAAATTGGCGATCTAAAATAAGACAGAGTGTGGTGATTGATGGGAAATTTTCATCCTGGAGTTCAGGTGCTTGTGCTGGATCTCAACAATCTGTTTTGGGTCCACTGATGACCTGGATGAGGGCGGAGAAGGATGAATTCATAAATTTGCAGATGACATTGCAGTTGGTGGAGTTGTAGACAGTGCAGCAGGAAGTTGCAGGTCATAGAGGAACATAAGTAAGCTGCGGAGCAGGAGCTGAGAGGTGGGAAATGAAGTTGAATGTGAAAAAGTGTGAGGTGATTAATTTTGGAACGAATAACAAGGATACATAATACTGGGATAATGGTAAGATTCTTGGTAGTGTTGAAGAGCAGAGAGATCTCGGGGTCCATGTATGTAGGTCGCTGAAAGTTGCAACCAGATTGATAGGGTTATTAAGAAGGCTGACAGTGTGTTAGCTTTAATTGGCAGAGGGTTTGAGTTTGGAACCATGAGGTCATGTTGCAGCTGTACAAAACTCTGGTGCGGCTGCACTTGGGTCATTGTGTGCAATTCTCGTGGCCGCATTATTGGAAGAATGTAGAATGCTGGGAAATAATGCAGAGGATATTTACGAGGATGTTGCCTGGTATGAAGGGAAGATCTTGCGAGGAAAGGCGGGGAAACTTGAGGCTGTTTTTGTTCAAGAGAGGAAGGTCAAAGGTGATCTAATTGAGACATATAAGATAACCAAAGGGTTAGATAGGGTGGACAGTGAAAACCTTTTTCCTCGGATGGTGATACCTAGCACGAGGGGACATAGCTTGAAATTGAGGAGTGATCAATATAGGGCAGATATCAGAAGTAGGTTCTTCAGTCGGTGAGTAATAGGTGTTGAAAAGCACTGCCTGCAACATTAGTAGACTTGACAACTTTGAGAGCATGTAAGTGGTCATTGGATAGCCATACCGATGATAATGGAATAGTATAGGTTTGATAGGGTTCATATTGGTTGCACAGGTCGGCACAACATCGAGGACTGAAGGACATGTACTGCACCGTAATGTTCTGTGTTCTATTGCGTATAGAAGTTGTGAAATACTGTTGCAGTTTTCTTTGCTGCCGTTGAAACTGCAGTTGGAATAATGTGTTCAGTTCCGGTAAACTTCTTATCGGAAGAATGCTATTCACCTGGAAAGGGTGAAAAAAAAAACAAGGTTATTTCCAGATTAACTAACTCGCTTAAAAGACCTAGTATATCCCAGGGACAAAACCAATGTCATGTATAAAATTCTGTTGAAGGACTGCCACAAACACTACATAGAACAAACAGGAAGAAAGTTAGCCACCAGGATATATGAACACCAGCAAGCCGCAGAAAGACACGAATCGCTCTCCCTTGTAGCCCTACACACGGATGAAAAATGTAACCATTTCGACTGGGACCACACATCTATTCTGGGATAGGCTCAGCAAAGGCATGCCAGAGAATTCCTCGAGCCCTGGCATTCCAACCACAACCCCATAAACAAACACATGGATCTAGATGCCATCTATCAACCCCTCAGAAAACGAACAGGAAATGACATCACCACAAACCTCAGGAAACCCATCCAGGAGAAAGATTTCAATAGAAAGCAGGAGACAACAGCTTCGCTTCACTTGGAGGTCGCCACTGATGATGTTACCTAGCCAGGTAATGAAACGTCTGGATACCAAAACTACAGCTTAGCGGGCAAACCTACACCCCACCAGCCCGCACACCCCCGCCCACCCTCCACACACCGTTATGTCCAGTCTCAGTGGTCTGAAGTTCTAAATGTGTTTCGACAAGCTAGCGTTGTTCCTTTAGAGTGAAGAATACTGTAGTGTGACCGGCCCTCAGAGAACTGCAGAAAATCATAAGAAACATGGAAAGGGTGAATGCATTCGGGCGTTTTCCTAGGATTGGGCAATTGCTGACTAGAGTGCATCAATTTAAGTTTAGAGTGGAAAGATTAAAAGGGAACCTGAGGGACCACTTTATTACATCGGGCAAAGTGTGTGTATGGAATGATTTTCCAGTAGAAGTGGTTAAGGTGCGTTGAGTAACAACATTTAAAAAGCATTTGGACAAATCCATGAATAGGAAAGATTTAAAAAGGAAATGGGGCAATTGCAGTGAAATGTGGTTGACATTGATCAACATTTTGGTTAGCGTGGAGCAGTTTATGTCAAAGGGCATGTTTCCGTGCTGTGGTTTGCTATGACGCTGTGAATCTATGACTATACCTTCACGGAGATCTACTTTTTCGTTACCAGGTTAGGATTTCTCTTTTCCCAAGTTTCTATCCCTCAAGGATTGAAATTGATTTTGGAAGGCAACGTTCAATTTATGAACCAATCCAATAATTATCAGACACTTTAGCTGCTAATCTTGCCCGTTTGAATACTCTGCTCTTCCACGTGATCTCATTATTTGAGGATGTAAATTTTTGATGTCATCCTAAATAATCGTGTCTCTTTAAAAGCCTCATGTGATTGCTGTCTTTATAATTCTCCCATCCACCGATCAAAATGACTTTGTTTGATCCTTCCAAAATCAATGCAAATTTGACCGTGGTCCCTTCCTTAGATTGCTGAAACATTGTCTGTAGGCTTCTGGCACAAGCTCATATTCACTTAAAATGATTTTATTCACCTCCTCAACTGCCCAGAAAACTACTGTGATCGATATACAAATACTTCACCAGCTCTAACCAACAGCTTTGTCGAACCAACAAAACCCACGTGGTCACTTGATTTGTTACGCCACCCTTGTCAAATGAGATGAAAACGGCTTCTATGTCTTTCTCATCAAATGTCGGCAATGCTTGGATAGACTTAAAAAGATTCCCAAACGGCTTTCGGCTCCAGTGGGTTTCCTCACCCTCACTATCTTCCACACTCTCATTATCTTCCACACTAAACTTATCTTTCACCTTCACCTCCTTTCTTTAAAGCCAACTTCATGTCTAAGTGGCAATTTCTGAAGTTCAAACTCTTTTTGTTCTCTCTCCCTTCTCTTTCTATCTCTCTCTCCCTTTCGCTCCGTTTCGCTCTCTACTTCTCTCTATCCTTCTATATTTCCATCTGCCCACTCTCTCACCTTTTCTCTCTCTCGTTCCCTATTTCCTTCTCTCTCTGTTTCCCTCTCTCTGTTTCCCTCTCTGTTTTTTCTCTCTCTCCTCTCTCTCCTTCCCTCTCTCCTCTCATTCTTCTCTCTCTCTGCTTTATTCTTCTCTTCTCGCCATCTTCTTCTCTCTTTCTCCTTCTTTCTCTCCCTCCTTCTCGCTCTCTCCTTCTCTCTCTCGCCTTCTCTCTCTCTCCTCTGCTCTTCTCTGTCTCCTTCTCTCTCTCCTTTCAGTCTCTCTCGTTCTCTCTCCATCTTCTGTTCTCTCCTTCTGTCTCTCTGTTTCCTTCTGTTTCTCTATCTCTCTTGCTCCTTTTCTCCTTCTCTCTATCTTTTTCTCTCTTTTTCTCTCTACCTCTCTCTCTCTCTCTCTCTCTCTCTCTCTCTCTCTCTCTCTCTCACTCACCCCCCCCCCCCCCCCCCCCCCCATCTCGCTCTTTTTCACCTTTTCTTTTTGGTCTGCCTGAAATCTTCAATCAAACTTTTTAAACTATGTTTCTCTTCTTTTTTCTTTTGCCTTTAACTCAAACTCTTAGTCCACCCTAATCATCTTGCATGTTTCTATCGTGTCACCTTTCAACCTTCTTCACGCTAATGAAAACAGCTTCAAGTCCCTCAGCCTTTCCATATTGGGCCTGCCCTCCAAAACAGACAACATCCGAGTCAATCTGCTCTGCACCCTTTCCAATTCTACCACATCTTTCCTATAATATGGTAACCAGCACAGTGCATAATATTCCAACTGCGGCTCCACCAGAATTTTGCACAGCTGCAACATGAACTCCTGGCTCCAAAACTCAATCCCTCTACCAATACCCTGACTAATGAACGCCAGTATACCAAACACATACCTGTAACTCCACTTTCTTAGAACCATGCACCTGAGCTCCATGGTCCCTCTGATCTACTGCACTTCTTATGAAACTCTATTTGCCATTTTTCAGCCCACTTTCCGAGCTGATCTATTGTGACAAAATTCCTCACTGTTCACAATACTGCCTATTTTAGCATCATCCACAAACTTACTAATCAGGCCTTATTCATTTTCATCTAAATCATTTATATTAATACCAAACAGCAATGGGTCCAGCACCAATCCCTGAGGCACGCCACTATTCGCAAGCCTCCAGTCCTACAAGCATCCTTCCATTATTATCCTCCGCTTCCTACCATCAAGCTAATTGTGCTTCTAATTTGCCAGGTCCCCATGGATTCCATGCTATCTGACCTTCCAGAAAAGCCTACCTTCCTTGTCATAGGCCTTACAGAAATCCATATCGACTACGTCTGCCAACCTGCGCTTGTTAACCTTCCTGTTAACTTCATCAAGGAACTCTCAAAATGTGTGAGGCATGTTATCCACGGACAAAGCCATGCTGAGTATTCCTCATCAAACCCTGTCTTTCCACATCTATGCATATCTTACTTGTCAGAATCTTTCTCAAGATCGAACCTACTACAGATGTTCAACTTACTGACGAGTGGTCCCTAGTTTCTTTTTGCAGCCTTTCTTAAATAAGGGCACAGCATTCGTTACCCTCCGGTCTTCAGAGACCTCACCTGTGGATAATTATGAAACAAACAAAGCAGCCAGAACCCACTGAATTTCTCCAACAGACTTGCAGTGTACTTCCATATATCCGTTCACGAGCTGGTGATTTATCAACCTCACACATTTTAACACTTCCAATACCTCCTCTATAAGCTATGAGCCATAATATCTCCACTTAACGGCTTTGTCCGTGGATAATCATGCCTCACACATTTTGAGAGTTCCTTGATGAAGTTAACAGGAAGGTTAACAAGCGCAGGTTGGCAGACGTAGTCGATATGGATTTCTGTAAGGCCTATGACAAGGAAGGTAGGCTTTTCTGGAAGGTCAGATAGTATGGAATCCATGGGGACCTGGCAAATTAGAAGCACAATTAGCTTGATGGTAGGAAGCGGAGGATAATAATGGAAGGATGCTTGTAGGACTGGAGGCTTGCGAATAGTGGAGTGCCTCAGCTTATGGTAAAAAGGAAAACCATAAAGATAAAAGAGAAATTAAAAAGCTCCAGATTGGAGGCCACATGAAATCACAGTGGTGGGTGAGTAAAAGCACTAGGGAGAATGGATGCAGGCCAACGGGATAAACCAGTGAATTTCGTTGGAGTGGTAAATCAAAGCATAGTGATGGCCGAAAGGTTGGTTAATTACGAAGTGCCAGATATTTTTAACACATTTACGTTCGCTGGTAAAGATGACTTGTATAGCCCAGGTGCAGCGGTTAAAGAGGTTACAGTATTATGAGACACAAATCACGTCAAACGTGATGTTAAGAGATGAGGAGATGTGTAACTCAAAAGGATTATTGCCTGAACAAGTACTAGTATGTGGAATTCACGGTGAGACACGAAGTGCTACAGTGTGTAGAGTGTGGTTAGTGTGTCCCATGAAAAATGGAGAAGTGCTGGGAGAAGAACAAGACAAACATTCAGCTCCAAACACACAATTTGGCCTTGCTGACGATGTAGCTGCCTCCTGTAGTTGAAAACCTAGTGAAAAATCAGGCAACTGAAGTCTTACAGGAGGCATATCCTGGGAAATTTCATCACTGTGTGGTAACGAGGTCTCAAAGTCACCAGTTGAAACAGGAGCAGAAATCAGAGAATACAATAAAGAAAGTTGAAGTAGGATCAGCAGAGATCATGGCTAATCAAAGGGTTGAGACAAAACAGGAAGGGGTGGAGGAAAAGGTGAATATCTTTAGCTCATAGATATGAACTGAGTTACAACAGAAAGATGAATAACTGACGCAAAAGCAACTGAAGAAAAATCTGAGTGTATCCGCAGATTTTGGTATATTAATTTGATGTCTTCATGAGGAAATGGAGGCCATAACATATTCAGTCAGATGAGAAATGGCGAGACATTCATCAAGGCGTATTACCAGTGGGATTTAGAAAGTAGTTGTTTCGGGAAGCTCATGAACTCAGGGTGTCAGGTCATTTAGGGATAAGAACAACTCAAACTAAAATACAAAAGCATTTTTACTGGCCAGGACTGCACAAGGATGCAGGCAGAATTTTGCAAAAAATGCCCTACATGTCAGGTAATTGGAAAACCGCAGGCAGTTATAAAACTCGCATTTATAATTCCCATTCCTGCATTTGAGGAACATTTTGCAACAGTCTTATTTGACTGCCTAGGACAACTACCTGACACAAAAAGGTGGAATCAGTTTTTTTTTTTAACAGCTATGGCTTGTCAGCCAGAGGCCATTGCATTACACAATCGCACAGCGTTCGGGATACTGTGTCTAGGTTAATTTAATTATTGATAGAGCCCATGGATGAGTGCCATGCCTCTGGAAATTATCTGGTTACCCTCTGTTTAGCTTATCTTATCATCGTTGTGTTGCCTCTTTCAAAATTGTGCTCCTTCATCTGTGCGTGTGGCTACCAGGAACATCTGGTCATGGCATATAATGTTTTGTTAGTGTTCATTGATGCGGGTTGCTAGTTGGCTGCCTGTTTGCCCTATGTAGCCGCCTTTGCACAGAATCTTGTACAGCACGATTTCCCTGTACATGATAGGTATTGTGTCGTTTCTTCTGGTGAGTTCTCTGAGCGTAGCTGTCAGTTTATGAGCTGTCATGATTTCAAGATTTCGGAGAATTCCTCGACGTTTATGTATCATATAGCGATGTTATATGTTATGTGTTAGGTTATGGGATGTCCTTGTCGCATTATTTTCCTGCCAGGCATTTCCACATGAATCTGTGGGGATAGCCGTTCTTGCCAAAGATTGTTCTGAGGTGATCTTCGTCCTCTATTCACATGTTGTGAGCACAGCAGTGTGCTGTGGCTCTTTTGAACAGTGCCCTAATGCAGCTGGTTGGTGTTGTAGTTTAGGATCCATGTGTGTGGCTTTTCTGTACATTTGTGTTGGACAATTCTAGTTCTCTGTCCTTTCTACCATCACATCCAGGAACGGAAGTTGATTGTTAGTTTCCTTCTCTCTTGTAAGGTTGATCCCTGTGAGCATGGTGTTGATAATCCGATGTGTGTTTTGAAAATAAGTTCTTTTGATTATTACAAAATTTTCGTCCACGTATCTGATCCAAACTTTGGGTAGCATTTGTGGGATGGGTGTTTGTTCTAGCCTTTGCATCACTCCTTCTGCTATGTGTTCTTAGATGGGTGAGCCCATAGGCATCCGTTGGATTTGTTCAAAGGTTTGGCTGTTGAATACGGAGTGTGTAGTCAAGCACAGGTCCAATAGTTTGGTTATGCAGTCCTTGTTGATGGGTTTCCAGTTGTGTTGTCTTGTCTGTTTTATCAGGAGTTTGGCTATTGTCACTTTGCCTAACATTTCATCAATTCGGGCAACTACGTCAAATGAGAACATTGCTTCGTCTTTGTCTATCTTTAAGTTTCTGATATCTCGGAATTCCTGTGATAACTGGAATAAGTGTTTGGATCCGCTTATAAGATGTTTAAGTTTTTATTCAAGTTCTTTTGCAAGTTTATGTGACAGAGTTCCTAAAATTGGCACAATAGGTCGAAATGGTATATTTGGTTTGTTTGCCTTAGATAATCGTAAAATTAAGGAGGAGATGTCGGTATTGTTTATAAGTCCATTTCTGCGTTCGTTCCAAAATATCTTGTTTATTCCATTGGCGTGGGTGGCACTACCTCTGTTGAATTCATGTCACTATGTAGTTTCTGTGCATTTTGAACATATTCTGTGTTGTTCATGAAGACTGTTATTCTACCTTTATCTGCTCGTGCAATGGTAGCGTTCTTGTATTTTTTGCATATTTTTAGGCCTTCCCTCTCTTTTTTGTGTTGTCGTTATATACAGAACATAGAACAGTACTGAACATTATTGGCTCTTCAATTCTCGATGTTGTGTTGACTTCTTATCCGAATCTAAGATTAAACTAACCTACATACCCGACACTTTACTGTCATTGTCGTGCCTATCCAAGAGTCTCCGAAATGTCCCTACTTTATCTGACTCCACCACCATCGCTGGCAGTGCATTACACACACCCACCACACTCTACGTAGACAAGCTACCCCTGACATCTACCTTGAACCTTCCTCCAATCAGCTTAAAATTATGTCCCCTTGAGGTAGCCATTTCTGCCCTTGGGGAAAAAGTCTCTGACTGTTCATTCCATCTGTGCCTCTCATCATCTTCTACACCTCCATCAAATCACCTCTCATCGTTCTTTGCTCCAACGAGAAAAACTCGAACTCCCCCAAACTTTTTTTTCATAACACATGCCCTCCAGTCCAGACAGCATTACGTAGATCTCCTCTGTAACTTCTGCAAAGCTTGCACACCCTTCCACTAATGAGGGACCAGAACTGACCACAATATTCGAAGTATGATGTAATCAGGAATCTGTAGAGATGCAGTATCAATTCACGGGTCTTAAACTAAATCCCACATTCATGAAAGCCAAAACACCTTACACCGCCTTAACAACCCTACCAACCTGGGTGGCAACTTTGAGGGATATATCCCTAAGATCCCTCTACTCCTTCATTACTTTTGCTGTAGTCATGGGGAGGGATAAGAGCAGATTATACGGGAAAGTATTCACTTGGGGAGGGGGGATTGTAATTCTAATTAGGCAGGAACTGAGTTTCCTAAATTGGGAACAGGTGTTCTCAGGGACATGTGGGACAGATATGTAGAGGTTGTTTCGGGAGCATTTACTGATTTGTATTGGATAAGTTTGTTCCACTGAGGCAATGGAATGATAGGGAAGTAACATGGTTGACAAGGGATGTGGAACACCTAGTCAAGTGAAAGAAGGTTCAAGGAGGCAAGGATTAGACCAGCCTCTAAAAGATTACAAGTTAACCAGGAAAGAACTGAAGAATGGACTTAGAAGAGCTACCAGGGTGTGTGTGTGTTGGGGGGGGGGGGGGGGGCGGTGGAGGTGGCTGAATAACCGTTAGTAGGTAAGTTTAAGGAAAACTCTAAGGGATTCAACATATTATCTTAGAGATGTACAGCAGGAAACAGACCTTTCGGTTGACCTTGTCCATGCTGACCAGATATCCTAACCTAATCTAGCCCCATTTGCCAGCACTTGGCCCATATCCCTCTGAATTCTTCCTATTCATATACCCATTCAAATGTTCTTTTAAATATTGTAATTGTACCAGCCTTAACCAGCTGATTAATGGCAGCTCATTTCATACACACACCACCATCTGCATGGAAAAGTTGCCACTTAGGTACCTTTTATATCTTTCCACTCTCACCGTAAATCCATGCCCTCTAGTTCTGGACTCCCCCACCCCAGGGAAAAGACTGTCTGTTTATCGTATCTAGGTCTTAACTGATATTACAAACTTCAATTAAGTCACCCCTCAGCCTCCAACATCCCGGGGAAAGCCGGAACAGTCTCTTCAGCTTCCACTATCGCTCAGATCCTCCAACCCTTGCAAGTTTCATAATATCCTTCTGATAGACTGCAATTCTGGTCTCCCTTCTGTCTTCCAAAAGTGGCCTAACTAATGTCCTTTACAGCTGCAACATGATCTCCCAAATCCAATACTCAATTTTTCTAATCAATAAAGGAAAGCATACAAAACGCCTTCTTCACTATCCGAGCTACCTGGTGAATCCACTTTCAAGGAGCAATGAATCTGCACTCCCAGATCTCTTTGTTCTTTGAGGATGCGACAAAATAAATTGATAAAGATACAACAGTGGATGTGGTTTACATGCATTTTGGCAAGATGTTTCATAAGGTTCCTCATGGTAGGCTCATTCATAAAGGGAGTAGGCATGGGATAAAGGAAATCTGTCCATTTGGATTCCGAATTGGTTGGTGCGTGGAATACAGAGGAAGGTTGTAGATGGAAAGTATTCAGACTGGAGCTCAGTGACCAGTGGTGTCCCGCAGGAATCTGTTCTGGGACATCTGCTCTTTGTCATTTTTCCAAATGACTTGATTGAGGAAGTGGAAGGTTGGGTTATAAAGTTTTCCGATGACACAAAGTTTGGTAGAGTGGTGATTTGTGTCGAGGGCTGCTGTAGATTGCAACGGGACACTGACAGGATGCAGAAATGGGCTGATCAATAGCAGATGAATCACTTCACACGTTTCCAGCTTGAATTCCATTTTGGAAGCTCGAATATGAATACAGAATGCGAAGTTACATGCAGGATTCTTGGTTGTGGTTGTTCGTTTATCTTTTCATTGTTACGTTGTGGAGATGCTGGATTTGGACTGGGGTGAACAACGTTAAAAATCACACAACACCAGGTTATACTCCGACAGGTTTATTCGGACGCAGTACCTTTCAGAGCACTACTTCTTTGTGTTTGCGTGTGTGTATGCTTGATAGTGTGTGTGTGAGTGTGTGTGTGTGTGTGTGTGTGTGTGTGTGTGTGTGTGTGTGTGACGGAGTATAAGCCTGTGAGAGGGTAGTTGCCTTGGTGTGAACTTGGATGTGCATGTGTGACTGGGCGACAGCGTTTATATGTGAGATTCTGTGTGATTGTGTATGTAGTTGTGGATGTGCGCAGCTGTGAGAGAGTGTGGAATGTAGTGGGGACACCCGGACTGTGACATGAACCCTGGGTCCCAGTTGAGGTGATCGTCATGGTTACTGAACTTGGCTATCTGCCACTCTGCATTGTTGCATGTCACGACGTCCGCCTTGGAGGACAGTCACCTGAAGATCCAAATGTCCCTGACCACTGAAGTGTTTTCCGACTGCAAGGGAAATGCCTGTCTGGTAATTGTGCGGTGTCGATTCATCCATTTGCACAGCGTCTGCTTTGTCTCGCCAATGTACCATGTACGTCAAACTCATGCATGCACTGTACAAAGCACGGACTCAAGCAAACACAAACGACCAGCGCTTTGAAAGCGAGTGCTTCCAAATAAACCTGTTGACCTATAAGCTGGTGTTATGCGATTTTTAACTTTTACTTTGTCAGTAAGCATACAATGTGTTCCGAACGCTTGCTTTGTAGTCTCCGTTCGTCCATTTGTTCTGAGTGTACATTCTGGTGCAGATAGGAAGGGTCCATGTGGTTGTCATTGTTGTCCCTCAACTCGTACAATTTTTTTCTGCATCTGTGAACACTCTGCTGGACGTGTTGCTTACAGAGTTATCATTCACGCTGTTAGTTTTCCTGTTGTTTAGTTTCGTCACTTTGGATTATAGTGTGGTTACTTTTTTGTTTGTGATTTTGTTGTGTCCTACTGTGATGGTCTATTCGATTCTATCAGTCCACTTCTGAATGTTCGCTTTCGAAATAAATGTTTTTTGGCGCGCGATTTCTTTTCTGTGCCAGTGTAATCTGCAGTGGGCATCAGTAATCATAACCTGCATCGTCCTGAGACCGTTTTGTCTGGTTGTTTTGCTGGCTTGTTTATTTTTGACTGCTGGTTTATATCTGACGCAAGGTAGCAGTATTTGATTCATTTGGCATCGATATAGGAATCGGAGTTGTTTGTAGGTAGCACTTATGCAGTTGGATTAGGATTCCCATTTTCTTAGTTATCTTAGTGTATCTTGGTGTTCAAGGTTTGTGTGAGTATTTATAGCTCAGTTGCAGATCGTCATTGCTCTGTGTATGTTCGCCAAGCTGGGAAGTTGACTAGCAAATGTTACACCTCCTTTGTAGGTGATATCAACAGAGCTTTGGAGCTTGTTGTGTTGAATGGCTTTCCTGCTAAATTTATAATTTATTTGTTTTCATTCGTGCTGCTGCTGGTTGCTGATACTGTTTATGAGTTGCAGTAGTCTGTACGCTGGTTCTCGGTCAATGTGTTTATTGATGGAGTACATGAATGAGTGCCATGCCTCTACATATTCACTGTCTGTCTTCTGTTTGCCTTCACCTATTAACGTTGGTCTGTCCCAGTCGAATCTTTGGTCCTTGTAATCCTGGCACAACTGGTGGCGTTTAGTGGCTCGTTGGTATTCGTGGGTGTGAATGCCAGTTGCCTTCGTATTTGTCCTCTCCAGTTCTTCATGCAATCCCTGCATGGAATCTTTTTTACCATATTTGTCTTCTCTATGATGGGCATTTGGACCTTTCTTTTGGTGGGTTGTCATCTGAGCGTGGCTGTTGGATTATTGGCTGTTATGAATCCGAGTGGTCAGAGAAATCTGACTGTTAGTTCAAGACTTGCTTTATTTCAGTTAGTATGACTAGTGCTTTGGGTCATAGCATGTCCTTATCACATTGTATTTCTGCCAGGAATCTATGGATGAAGTCACGGGATTATCCATTCTTGGCATATATTTTGTAATTTGTTTTTCTCTTCGCAGGACAGGAGTGCTGCAGTATGTTAAAGTCCTTTTGATAAGGGTCCTAGTGCGGCTTCTTTTTTGTGTGTTCAGCTGGCTGCTGTTGTAGTTCAGGATCTGCTCCGTGTGAGCAACCTTTCTCTACACTTTTTTGTGCATTCCTCATTGTGTTCTGCTTACAATCACATCGAGAAAAGAGACTTCTTTGTTTGTCTTCTCCTCTCATCAATTTGATCCCTGTGCACATGATATTGATAATCCAGTGTGTGTTAACTCGCTGTGCCATGAGCTACAGAGGTGAGGAATACGGATGATAATGGAGTAGTGCCGGTGAGATGGGCTTCATGTTGGTTTCACAGTTAAGCACAAAATCGAAGGCCGAAGGGCCTGGACTGCGCTGTAATGCTCTATGTACTATCCTTTGCAACAAGGTGACAGGTAGATGCAGTCACACGCAAAGACAGCCATCAAGATGAGGCTGGCGTTAGGAACGGTCGTTCTCCCGCCAATCCACCCCTTTCCCCTAGTCTAGAGCTTTGTACATGATATCACAGTCCATCGTAAATCTCTAGATGAAATAGAAGATTGTTCCAGTGACTGCAGCAGTGCAGATTCTGACCTACGGCATATACAACAACAGAGAGAATGCCTTCACCTGATCACCAGGTTTTTACCTGCAATGCTCCCAAAAACCAAGTTTCTGCTTCACCTTTGCAATGTGTTCCTACTAAATGTCTGTGCATTACCCAGACCCTCCGCACCATATTCCCAGCACATACCTCTGACCCAAATGTTCAATTCTTCTCTGGCAACAGGGGAAGTGCCGAAAGATTGCAGGGTAGTTGATGTATTTCAACTGTGATAGGGAAAAACAGGAATAAGAGACCAGTGAGAGTCACGTCAGTGTAAGGGAAAATATTGCACAACATTCCAAAGGAGATATATGATCTCTATTTAAAGAAATGGGGTTTGATCGTCAAGTCTCAACAGCGTGGTAATAGACCCTTTGGCCCAACAAGTCCACATGGACACTCTAAACCGTATTTCACCCAGCCAACATGTCCCTGACTACTTTGGGCAATTTAACATGGCCAATTCACATCTTCAAATTGTGGGAGCAAATCAGAACACCTGGAAGAAACCTATGCAGACACTGGGATAATGTGCAAACTCTACACATTCAATCATCCGAACCCTGAATCGAACCCAGGTTCTGGTTGGTGTGAAGCAACAGAGCTAACCACTGAGTCATCATCCTGCCATGGAGAGCCATGCATGGCTTTTTAAAAGGAGATCATGAACGTATTCCAAAGAAGTGACACGGTCCACAGATGAGTGTTGGGCAATTAAAGATTTCGAAATGGTTCACATGCAAGAGCAATAATGAAGGTAAAAGCACATAGAATCCAAAGAAAACTGGCAAGTTGGTTCCAAAATTGGCCGAGTCACAAAGGTGTTGATGGAAGGTTGTTCGTGAAATTGGATGCTAGCGTCCAGTGCGTCCACAGAGATTAGTGCTGGATCCGTTATTGTTTGCGAAAGTCATAAACAAAATGGATGTGTCTGTGTGTATCTGTGTATCTATGTGCGTGCCTGTGTTTATGAAATTTGGGGAAATTTGGGAATGATAATTAGTTTCCACAAGACACAAAGTTTGGCCAATAGTTGATAATGAGGTAAAAGGTCTTAGTTTACAGGAAGACACGATGGTCAAATTAGTAAATCCACGGCAGATGAAATTTAACTTTAATGAGTATGAGGTGCAGCACTTTAGAACAAGGAAGCTTTCAATGAATAGTAGAACATTAGGAAGCTCAGAGGTGTGGAGAGGTCTTTAGGTGCGTGGTGAAAGACCCTTCCAGGCAGTTGGACAGGTGAATAGGGTAGTTAAGATGTGCAGTCATGTCTTCAATAATACAATGGTTGTATTCTTGTGCGACCCTCTGCTACAAAAAAATGCACAATAAAAATAACACTTGAAGTGCTGGTGATGTAATTACATTATCGCCAGCAGACATTTTACAAATTCACATTTTAGAAACAGCATTCCCTATTCATTCATCATATTACATTCATTTTCCGTTAATGGAAGATGCATAATATCAGGACTGGTTGTATATGGTAAGTGGCTTTCCCACCCTCGGTATAGATTGTGAGAAGATGACGCTTCTGTTGGAGGTGTACTGGACGTTAGTTCAGCAATAGTTGGAGTATTGTGTGCAGTTATGATTACTGCATAAAGGGAGGATGGGATTGCACTGGATGGAGTGGATAGGAAATTCACCAGAATGTTTTTTGGTCTGGTGGAATGTTTTAGCTGGAAAGAGTGAGGCTGGATAAGCTCATGGTTGCTTTCTTGAGAGCATAGATTGGAGGATTAGGGTGAAGATAGGCACAGTTTATAGAAAACTGTTGTTCCCTTTAGTTGCAGGGTCAATAACAAAGTGGCATGATTTTCAGATGAAATGTAGGAGGTTTGCAGGGGCATGAGGAATATCTTCTCATTCAGAGGAAAGTAAGTGCCTGCAATATACTTCACGGGAGGGTTAGGGTGAGTTGAAGCAGGAAGCTTCGCCATCTTTAAAATGCATGTGGATGAGCACTTGAAATGTCAGTAGATTTTTATGTGCTAGAATGAGGACGAATGTCGATATAGCATTATTTTGGCGATGGATCTTCTTCTGTCCTGTTTGATTCGGTCTTTCTGTGATGCTGAAGGTAAGGCTCTAACTTAATTTCTTCTGTTTGTCTTTCTTTTGACATGTTAAACAATGTAATTTCTACCTTTTGTTCTGCTCAGTGTCAGTTTCAGGTTCTGTATCACAGTCCTCATTCACAGATAGAATTTCCCAAATGTGCTGTAAAACTGAATTAACAAGGAAAACGGTTGGATAACAGTGTGCAGTGGAACAGCTCTCAAGGAGCTAGACAGCATGAGATACTGGCTGACTGAATAACTTCAACAAAATGAAGGTCTTCACTGAAAAAGAATATCAGAAGATAGTTAGATATTGATGGGACAGATAGTGAGTGAAATCGTGCAAGTCTTATTGTTTGAAGATAATTTGCAGTTTACTTTTGAGACCAAAGAGGAACAGGTTAACCCAGTCATTGGGGTATTCAGTTTCAGATATAAATCTCAATGATATCACATCATTAAAATAGACTTGTTGGCGTGACCTGTTTGTTCAAAGTGTCATAAAGAAATTATTGTTTAATCATATTTTCCCAGGAGAGAGACAACACAATGTAAAATAATGTCTCTGGAACGGTCTCACCTCTAGTTCTGAGGTAATTATTCCATTCCAAGAGATTGCTAGCGAGAGGCTCTTCCACAAACAACACGATGTATCTTCTTATGAGAATGATTTTAAAAGTATACTACAGCATCCTTGCCACTGTTGGTATTCCTGGTAAGTCTTGTAAGTACTGAAGTTATACAAGTCCGCATTTTCACTCCTATAATTATGTATTTTCCATGTAACAAAGCAAGTCCCAGTAGTAGGCAATAGTTTAAAGCGAATAGTTTTCCAATTAGAACGTTCCTCAGTAATGTGCAGCATTGTCTGTTTCCCTGTACTGGATAGGATGGGTTTGCCCTGAGGCCACATTGATGGGGTTTGGCTGAGCACCGGCCCTGGCTGGTCTAAAATGTGTTTAGCAACACCACTCTCTGTCTGTAGGAGTTCAAAGCCTGCTATTGGTCAGATGGGTTTTGTAACAGCCCACCTCTTAGTGACACCTATGTTTCCCATTCCTTGATATGACGGGAATTTGTTGGTGCTTGCCTGTGTTCAAAATTGTCACATATAGCACAGATACCATAGGGGAAGTCGGTAGGTTTCGCAGCTCAGGAAAAGTGAGGAACTGGACAGATAGCTTGTACCATGCTGTGTGCATTTGTCAGTCAGTGCATGTATTGGAACATGATGTTTGCGAGGACAAATTGTTGGGAGGAGTGTTGCGCAGTGGTTCCAGCTATGATGAATATTATTTAATTATTTGATTGTCAGCAAGGGCATGTGAATTGTTTCATTTGTAAAATGATGCTCAGTGATGTGTTACGGAGTGCTTTGTTCAACAGAATGTTTCCCTCTTTGCACTTTGATGCTGAAATCCTGAACACAGGCGGTTTCTGTAAAATTCCTCCCCCTTACGTTCCTTCAGAAAATTATTTAGTCTTTGGCTATCAAATTAAATATTTAATTATTTGAGCTGTTATTATTACTGGTACTACTTTGTATTACTGACAGTCTGATGATGAACACCATGGTTATGTTTTTAGACTGATTCATTCTGATTCCGCAATTTTACACAATGGGCTGCAGTATTCTGCAAAATTAGTCAAATCTTTGTTATTGTATCTGGTCCAGAGGGCTCAGAACGATGGAGATTGGTGTGAGAACAGCTGATGGTTTTCAGCTAGTTTGGGGGGTGTCTGATGCATGATTTATTTATTTCATGCAAGAGCAGAAGTTGCAGGAAAAGCTCAGCAGGTGTGGCAGCATT
This sequence comes from Hemiscyllium ocellatum, assembly GCF_020745735.1. Classification (NCBI taxonomy): domain Eukaryota; kingdom Metazoa; phylum Chordata; class Chondrichthyes; order Orectolobiformes; family Hemiscylliidae; genus Hemiscyllium; species Hemiscyllium ocellatum. The sequence goes on along the minus strand of NC_083440.1, from coordinate 29,011,653 downwards.
TGCAAAGAGAAATCAGAGATACTATTTCTGTTCCAGCGACGCTTCCGCAGAACCCTGAGAAAGGGTCACCGACCCGAAACATTACTGATTTCTCTTCACAGATTCTGCCTCACTTACTGAACTTTTCCAGCAACTTCAGGTTTTGCTTCTGTTTTAGAGTATTGACGGTTCTTTTGGTTCATGTTTCGGATGTTTTATGTTGCTGTGCTGCTGAGGTTACAATCATGATCAAGAACATCCGTCCATGTCGATTTGAAAACAATCGAAATTGCTGGAAAAGTTCAGCAAATTTGATAACATCTGTGGAGAGCAACCAGGGATATGTTTTGGTTGCGTAACCCTTCCTCAAAAATAGAATATTGAACATTTCATTGCAGTACAGACCATTCAGCACTCGATGTTGCACCAACCTGGGAACCAATGTGAAACCTATCTATCCCACACTATTCCAGTATCACCCTAATGTTTATCCAATGATCATTTAAATGGCCTTAAGTTTGGTCAATCTTCGACTGTTGCGGGCAGTGCATTCCACGTCGCTAGTACTCGCTGAGTAAAGAAACTACCTCTGACATCTGTCTAATATTAATCACCCCTCAGCTTAAAGCTCTGTCCCCTCGTGCATCGCTGTCTGAAGAAAAAGGTTCTCATTGTCCACTCTGTCTAAACCTCTGATTATCTAATATGTCCCAATTAAGTTACCTATCAACGTTCTTCTCTCTAACGAAACAGCCTAAAGTCCCTCAGCCTTTCCTCGTCAGATTTTCCCCCTGTACCAGACAACATTCTCGTAAATTTCTTCTGAACCCTTCCCTGCCCATCACTTTCTGATGATTGTCCTCCTTGGGAAAAAGAGGCTTTGTTGAGGATCATGCATCAGTCAGTTTTAAGGCAAATCAATAAAATACAAATCTCACCAGGAATGAAAAATGTCTGTTTCAATAAGTCAATAATTTCAGTCCCCTTAATAACTTTAGTATGTATCCAATTTAAAATCGATTTGGAGAATATGACAAAAGAATTAACAGGACAGCATAAAAAATATTTGAAATGGTGCTTTAATATAGCTCTATTTTCTGTTACTCATTCAATGAATGTTGATGTCACTGGTGAAGCCAGCAATTCCCATCCAGTCCTATTGCCCAGACGGGAGTCACCATATTGTTGTGAGTCAGGAGTCACATCAAGGCCAAACTCGGCAAGGATGACAAATCACCTTTTCTGAAGGACATTAATGAATGAGATTTTTTTCACAAGTGACAATTGTTTCATGGTTATCGTTAGAATCTGAAATACAGACTTTGAAAATAATTCAAAATTCCACCATTTGCCATATTGGACATCAAACCCAGAATCCCCGCAACATTACCTTGATCTCTGAATTAACAGTCTAGTTTAGGTCAATTGGACCAGTCTTTCCCCGAACCTCGAGCATTGGCCTGAATCGAGACAGTCAACTTCAGATGCCAAGCAATACTACGAAGTATGGGATTCCGAGTACACGCTGTGATTAAATGTTTGTGGTCTTCATGGGGTTTGCTGAATACACTACAGGAATTTCTAGCCCTAGTGTGTGCTCTGAATCTGGGAGGAGTTCTCCATTCACAAGGAGAGGGCCTAAGAGAGGAACTTAGGTGCACGAGCCTGGACATCAGGCAGGAAACTTTGCTTAATCACAGATAAAGTGTGTGATTTCTCAACTGAGAAGTTACAATGCCCAATGCTGCATGGATTCAGATTTTATTTGGGTGTGGGCTGTGGCATACGGTGTTGAGCTTTTGGGGTGAGGTCCAACCAAATGTTGAAGTTCTTGTGATTGTGTTGGGTATCCATCGTGGGAAATGGTGCTTGGATTCACTTCTGAATATTTTCATGACTCAGATTTAAAGATGTGCAATCCTGTATGCAAGGATAGATTCAAAATGTTATCCTTTGATTTTCATTTCGTATTGTGGGGTGCATCTATTCCCGGTCACTGTGAAGTGATTTAATGACTCATACCGTTGCTCATGTGGTATGGATGTACACTTCCAGCGGGAATTAAAGCTGGGGAAACTTCAAAAATGAATGTAGGAATTTTGCAATCAATGTTTATGGGAGAAGATTTTCAGTGCTGGCTTTAATCACCAGGTTTTTTTTTGTGAATGTTGTGATTTTATGGTAAACTCCATACAGCCAGATTAACCTATAATGCAGCTGAAATCGACTACTGGCAACTCCAATAATGCATTGAATATATGATTTTGCCTCATGTTCTTCTCTATATCTTTTAAAAGTGCAAATGATTCATTTAGAGATGGTTTGTTGCTGTAGTTCAAGTTATTTAAACTTGATGTAACAGATAGCAAATTGTACTAAAGTGCATCCCTTACAATGTCGGATTAGGTATGGAGAAAATTCGATCAGTAACTTCAATTCTCCTTTCCGTTTCTCTCTCTTACAGTTAGTCTAGTGACGATTGTGCACTTGGCTCGGGGCAAGTGTGGTCTTTCGGCATGCAGCACTCGCTATCTTCTGGCCATAGGAATGTCTGATCTACTATTCATTCTGTTTGATATCATACTTCGTCGGTTTAGTTCCTATTATTATCCAGAATCTTTTCTGAACATCACTCCTGTTTGTTCGTTTGTCTATGCCCTGACCCTCTTAGCCATTGATTGTTCTGTCTGGTTCACTGTTGTTTTCTCTTTTGATCGATTTGTTGCCATTTGTTTCCATCAGATGAAATCTCAGTATTGTACAGAGAAAACTGCAATGAGGGTTCTAGCAACAATCTGCATTTTCTTTTCTATAAAGAATATTCCTAACTACTTTCGTTTTAAACCAGGAAAGATTATCAGCAATGTTCCATTGTATTGTGTTTTCAGTTACAGTTTTGACCATCGGTGGAGGATTTACAAACATATTGAAAGATTTTTAACACCATTTCTCCCATTTGCTCTTATTCTCTTCCTCAATGTTCTGACAGGCAGACATATCCTCGGGGCCATTAAGGTACGTGAAAGACTGAGGGGTCAGAAAAAAATCGAGAATGATCCAGAGATTGAGAGCAGAAAGAAATCTGTGATTTTGCTCTTTGCCTTATCCGCCAGCTTCATACTTCTCTGGTTGCTGTATGTTTTATATGTCTTTCAAATTGGTTATCATTTGAATGATGCTGCATTTGCTCTGTTTGAATTACTCGCATTTATGTTGCGGAACCTAAGTTGTTGCACAAATGCATTTATTTATGTGGTGACACAGAAAAGTTTTAGATACCAGTTAATGTATGCAGTGAGTTATCCAGTTATACAAATAATTCAGTCAGTGAATAAATCCAAGAAACTGAGAGCTAACATTAGCAGGTAATGGACCAATGCATTGAAAAAAAAGGAGGAATAGCAACCTCATAAACCTCGTTTTCCATCGGGCAAGGAATGATTTCATCTGTGGAGCAAAACAAGGGACTGGAGGAGCAAAGTGGTCTAAAGTGCTATTTGCAAGGAGCAACAGTTAGTAGATAGTTGACCAACAAACGAATAGCCGAAAGAGGAATTCGACATGCACAACAATGAAAACATTCATCCCATGCAAGCTGTTCTCAGTGAGTGAACTCGACACAAAAATAAATGACTGGAAGGAAATTCCCATCATTCACTGCAGGCCAGAATTGGACAAGCAACGGTAGGCTACTGTCCACTCTTCCCCATGGAATTCTCTGATCCAAACGTCTGGACAAATGGAAAGAAAAGTATGTTTTTGTTATAAAAGAATAAATACTTTAATGCATATACTGTAAAGATTGCGTCTGCTGTTTAAACACCTGTTTCTATCAATAATTTACTATTTCGGCTTCCACCATTGAGCATGGCAGAAGCAGCACCAGGAATCAAAAAATGAAGTGTCAACCTGGCGAAGCTACCAAACAAGATGATTTGAATGTAAAACAACATAAGTGAGAGACGGAACTAAGTGTTCCCAAAAACAAAAATGAATCAGATCTCAAGCAGTTAGGCTAAAGCTCTTGGATGTTTTTGCACAGTTACATCATTAATCCCATTCACGTCTTCACTTACATTACTCCATAGAGGCTGGTATCCCATCACCAAGTCACCCGCTATTTCTGCAAGTTACTTGGCACTGGTCTGGTGTCCTCAGAACCAATTCTCAGAGTGATCAGAACCTATGATACTACTGTTTATACCAGTCAGTCATGGCTCCTTGATTGTACAAGATTATCAGCCCCAGTCAGGGAACCCGTGTTCTCGGAGGTCGATCTGGCTCTCCTCATTACAATTTCTACACTCACCAAAAGTAGCACCAAACACTGTTTCTTTGTACGGGGACTCAGAATCTGAGGGTAGATGCTTTTGTTCATTGTATTTAAATTGCTGTGTAGCCCTTCACTTCTGAAACACTGCTCATTCATGAGGTACATTGCTTTTTCTATATACATATCAATGTGCATTGTGGCTCAGCAGTAACACAATCATGTCACATAGTTTCGCTCAGAAAAAGGTGAACTCAAGTGGCCACATTCAGTTCCAAGGTTGAGTTTGTCCAGAGAGGAGAAGAACACACAACTGTTGAAAAGGACATTATGAAAGATTACAGCAGAGAAACAAGCCATTCAACCCAGTGTTTCTATCAATGGAAGAAAGGCCTCCAGCTCTATTTACACTTTCCAACTTTGTGTCTGTGTTGTTTTAGACTTTTCGAAAGCTGATATTCAGTGCTCCAACGCATAAATTGGAAAGCAGCAAATTAACCTTGACTCTCTTCACCTTACGTTGTCACTAAAGACCCAGGATGTGTCTACCAGCACATGTCGAAAAGTGACTGATGCTTGAATGGGTTCCGCTGAACTGCCTCATATCATCCAGTTCTGTTTGAGTTTAAGTTAACCTCATTAACCATTAATTTGAATCCACGTTATTTTCTTTGTGAATGAATTTACATTTTCTCACCAAATTTTCAAAGAATGTGAGGTGACAAATCATCCACCGGAGGGGTTTATTCGTACAATAACAAATTTATGTCCTAAATATTGAGCCAATAATAAAAATATATTTGGAGACAGGATTGCCCATTATACTAACTACAAATCTTATTTATTGGATTGATAACAATTAATAGACAGGTAAGCAGCACAATGAATCAAAGGTTGTCAGCTTCGTCTGTCAGCATCAGGAAGTTTTTGCTCAGTCACTGATTCTGAAGTTGATCAACTCTGACTTCAATACGGTTAGGGGAAATTCAGTCCATAACAATGATTTCGAAATTTAGTTATACTATTCAGCAGTCTCTCTCAATCTCTTTCGGCTGTGTTTACTGTTAATGCCACTGCTAGGTGGACCAGTGAATGTGTGTGCAGAGAAGAACATGATTGCAGTTCTGTATTACTGTGCTTTTTATTTATTCATTCATGGGATGAGGATATCACTGGCTAAGCCGGCCTTTATTACCCATGCCAGAGGACAGCTAAGAGTCAACCACATTGCTGCCGGTCGAGAGGCACATGATCTGTAGACCAGGTAAGGATGGCAGTGTCCCTCCCTAAGGGAAAATAGTGAACCAGATGGGTTTTCTAGCAATTGACAATGGATTCATAGTCAATATATGACTCTGAAATCCAGGTTTTTATTCACATTCCAATATCTGCTGTGGTGTATGGCGATGCTGCTTCTGTAACAAGGCTATGTTGTCTTTGACATTTCGTTTTCCTATAAAAGCAGAGACTCCGAAATATCTGGATTTAACTGCTTGGGAATGCTTTCAAGTTAATTAAAAAAAAACACTAGTATAATGAAAGCGGATTGGCCAGTAATTCCAGCTCAGTTTTATTCTGGTTTGATTTGGTTTTAGCAGTCCAGCTGTTCACTGAAAGCAGGCAGTGAGTTGTAGAACTGCTGGACCCAAAGAAGCAGGCGAATGCTGATTCTTCCTCTCCCTACCTTCTTTCTTGTGCTTGATTTTACTTTTTCTGCCAAGGGTATTTATGGGGATTGTTGCAAGTATTTGGAACAGAATCATTAAGTTGGGATAGTCTGTTGAGTTTTCGAATAGGTTCACTTATTCTGTATTCTGCTCTCTTTTGTTTGCTTCATTTGATAATATTGCAAATAAATTCTGTTTTGTTTAAAGCTACGTGGTTTATCCAACCGCATCGCTCCTTGAATATCCATGATACACCGACTCAAGCCAACTAGAAAAGGCAGAGTCTGGGCAAACTTCTTGAAATGTCTTGAGGAGGGAGTCTGGCCTGGTCCTTAACAGAAGGGGTTTGAACTCTGTTTCAGGATGTTTCAGGCCATCACAAACCTTTATTGTGACATAGAGGAAGCTGCCAGGACCACATCTGGATATACGCAGTGAATGCCAGTGGTACAGTGTTTTTACCTGAGGAAAAGCAATTTGTACTTTGTACCAGTCTGAGCATCTCCTGTGAACATGCTAAGAGAGAATGGAAGGAGTGCGAAGTGAAATCTGCTCTTGTGGTTTCTTCCACTTGCCAACCAGTATCCAGTCTGTTTGATCTGCACTGGCACTCAAGTTAGGTTGGATGAAAATTTGGTAATGTTTTCTTTCCGCCACATTTGAGATACAAGAGATATTTCATTGTCACCACTTGTATTAAAGTACTCCAAACACTGCTCTCAATTACAGTGAAAGATTGCTAAATGCAATGTGGTGGTGCTGCGACAAACTGGGCATGTGCAGGAAGCAATAATGCTGTCACTTTGGCTTTTGTCATGTCGATTAGTGATTGGAGATGGACTGTCCTTTTTATCCTTGGTCTGATTCACTTTCCAATTGACCGTTACCTTCGTCGATGAGGTGTTAAACATGATGCTGTCTGCCTGCTGTCGTGGAGACATTAGGTTCCGCCCACGTTAACACAAGAAGCTATGTGGTGATCGCTGAGGTCTGAGGGGACATACCCTTCAGTTGCTCCTCTCCTCAAAAACTAACATTGGAAATAATGACCTCACAGAAGCCTTTCAATTTCCAAATCAAGTTTTAAAACACAAAGTTTGCATCCCAGTGTCAAGTTTCACTTCCAAGCGTTTGGCAGACACGATTGTTATTGTTAAAGACATTCTGACTCTTGACTCAAATTGCCCCGAGATGTTGCTATTGGACTGCTTTCTTAGGGAAGCAGAGGTTTGAAACACTGAGGTGGAATAGGGTATTTCAGAGGCTGTGAACTCAACAGCCACTGACACTGGGGAGGGTAGGTACTGAGATGAAGAGGACTCAGATAAAGAACAAACCATCAAAACACAGCCTTATCAGTCCTTTGAAAAACAGCTGACAGAAGAGTAACCTTTGACAAATTAATATTCCCTGACAGTTACATCCGGAAGCTCACGGAAGATGTTACCTTGTATGGTGATGAAACGTCTGAAAACAAACGTTCCAGCTCAGCGAGCAAATCTACATCCAGAACGTGACTATTCTCTTTTGCAATCCAGTTTTAGCAAGCTGAATTAAAATTCTCATGCTGTTCTGTGGTTCATTAGTGTAACCTGTGCATTGCTGGTCTAGAAACAAACCTATTTCACTCTCCGCCCTCAACGGTAAAATCTTGTCCATGAAATTGTCATTTATCTGACGGCAATTTGTTAGTTATGGGAGTTCAGTAGATGCCAGTGACTGCATCACAAATATTACGAAATCTGCTGAACTTTTTTTACATTTTGTTCTCTATTCATTGCACTGAACATTTTAATTTCTCTTGATTCCATGGTGATAAATATTGCATTTAAAATCATGTGGTGATTTTTACATTAAACTGCAGAGCCTTCTCGTACTGTTTCTTTGTCTGTCGGTCTGTGACCCCAGTGCTATCATAAAAAAAATCATCTTTATTCTGAGGAGAAAATGAGGACAGCAGATGCAGAGGATCAGAGTTGAGAGCATAGTGCTGGAAAAGCAATGCAGCGTCTGAGGAGCCAGCGAATCAACTTATTGGGGAAAATGTCGATTCCCCTGCTCCTCGGTTGCTACCTGGCCTGCTGTAGTTTTTCTGCAGCATCTTTCTTCTAAGATTGTTATTCTAATCTGGACCATTGCTGATTATATATCATGTAATAGGACTGAACAAATTTTAAAGTCTGACTACTGCAGTGAAATTTTACCATTCAAAACACCAGTGAGGAAAGATTCAACAAACTGCACGATAGAGGTGTAGAATAAAGCAGAAAATCAGATAATGATCAACAAGTCCATCAGTATCTGAAATATAGAATCAATTCAATAGAAAGATTTTCTGAACTCTTCCAAGTTTAAAGACATCCTTCCTGAAGCAGTGATTTTGAATTGCGCACAATATTCTAAAAGTTGCCGAACCAATGACCTGTACAGCCACAACATGACCTCTCAACTCCCATAATCAATGCACTGACCAATAAAGACAAGCGTTCCAAATGCCTTCTTCGCTATCCAGTCTACCTGCGATTCCACATTCAAGGAACTCAGAACCTGCAGTCCAAGGTCACTTTCTTCAGCAACACTCCTCAGGGCCTTACCATTAAGTCGGAAAATCATAGCATGAAGTCAGGCCCTTTGGCCCAAACTGGTCCATACCGACCAAAATGGTCGAACCCCATTTCTGTGAACTTGCCCCATATCATTCTACTCCTTTCCTATCAATGTATTATCCAAATGTATTTTAAATGTTAATGTACCCGCCTCAGCCACGTCAGCTGACAGCTCATTCCACATGCATAATCTCCCACTGTGTAAAAAAAACTTACTAAGTTCCCATTTATTGTTTTTCCTCTAATCGTAAAGTGATGCCCTCAGTCCTCGATTCCTAGTCCTGGTTAAATGACTGTTGCATTCATCTTATCATGGTCCTTATGATCTTATTCACCCTAATAATGGCCCCTCTCAGTCTCCTATATTCGAAAGAAAAAAGCTTGTCCAACCTCTCTCCAGAACTCAAACTCTTATGTCCAGGTGGCATCCTTCTAAGTTTCTTCTGCACTCTTTCCAGTTTAACAAAATCCTTCCTATGGCAAGGTGAACAAAACGGAAAACAATACTCCAAGTGCGGCCTCATCAACGTCCTATATAACTGCAACATAACTTCCCTACTTCTGTATCCAATGCCCTGACTGATGAGGGCTAGTGCATAAAAAGTCAGAAGTGTTGTGCTGGAAATGCACAGCCCTTCAGGCAACATCGGCGAAGCAGGAGAGTCAACATTTTGGGCACAAACCCTTTATTAAGAATGTGCGGATGGGGTTCGTAGGAAAGAGGTAGAGAGATTTGAAAAAGAGGGTCGCGCTGTGGGCAATGTAACTGTGAATATGATAGGTAGATGAAATTGGGGCGTGATAGTGATCAGTCGGAGTGGATTGCGGAGCTGATAGGTGGAAAGGAAGTTGGACTGGTCGGACAGATCCAGGGGACAGTGTCAAGTTGGAGAATTGGCCACAACGGCTGCCCATTGCGTCACTTCTGCCCACATGGTTGCTGCTGCCTTAGCCAATTCTGCCTCCACCAACATCACTTATTGGAACACCACCGACGAACATGCAACTGCTGCTGAAGAAATTGAGAACGTCACTTTCGCCCCTGCGGATGCCACCGAATGCACTGCTTCCGTCCCCATGACCCTTACACTATGCATCACTTCCTTTGGTGACATCAGCCAGGATACCATAACCACACCCACTGCCAACTCCAGATCGACATCAGGTCTTAGCTCCCAGTCTGGCTGTGACCTCACTCAGACCTCACTCTCACTAAGGATGAACCGTCAGTCCTCAGGAAAGGTCTCACCTCCATTTCCTCCTCTTCTCCCGGAACAATGAATTCAACAAGCATTGTGACAGCAAGCACTTCTTCCGCAGCCACCACCTCCATGCTTACTTTTTTTCCATGAAGACTCCAACCCACCTTCCAAGGACCCCTTCGCCTGCTTCCAACACAACCCAACCACTTGGACAACCCTTGCCAGTCTGTTACCTGCACACGACCTCTTTATTTCCAACTGCTGCCACATGATTGACTGCCTCATCCTGCCACACTCACCCACTCCAACCTCTCACCTACGCAAAGTGCAGTCCTCCACTCGCTCCCATTCAACCCCAATATCACCATCAAACCAGCAGACAAGGTTTGGAGGGCGTTATGATGTATTAGTGCACTGACCTCTCAACTGCTGAAGCCAGACATTTGGACGCCATCTACGCCCTCCACCTCCTCCAAGACTTTCGTTTTCCCGGCCCCCCAATGCCCCATTTTCACAATGAATATTCAGAGTCTATACACCTCCATCCACCATGACCATAGCCTCCAAATCCTCCATTTATTCCTCTGCCAACTTCCCCATCATGACCCCTCCGCTGATACTCTCAATCGTATGACTTAACTGTTCCTCACCCTTAACAATTTTTCCTTTGAATCCTACAAACTCCTCCAGACAAAAGGGGTAGCCATGGGCACTTGCATAGTCCCCAGCTCTGCCTGCCTCTTCATTGGTTACATGGAACAGTCCATCTTCGGTAGTTATACTGGCACTATTCCCCACCTTTTCCTCTGCTGCATTGATGACTGTGTCAGCGCCACTGTGTGTTCCCACGAGGTGGTTGAAAAGTTCAGCAACTTCACTAACACATTCCATCATTACCTAAAGTTCACCTGGACTATCTCGGATATCTCCATCCCCTTCCTGGACCTCTACGACTCCATTAACGTTGACCGACTGAACACTGACATTCTTACGAACCCACCAACTCCCAAAGCTACCTGGACTATACCCCTTTCCACTATGCCTCCTGTAAAAATGTTAGCCCTGATTTCCAATTCCATTGCTTCTGCCACATCTGCTCCCAGGAGGACCAGTTCAACCACTGAACACAAGATGGCCTCCTTCTTCAGAGACACAAATTTCCTCTCCCATGTCGTCAATAGCCTATCACATTCAATTCCCGCACGTCCACCCTTGAACCCCACCCTTCCCAACCACAACAAGCACCCACTGCTCGGTCCTCACCTTCCACTTCACCAACCTTTGAATACATTGCGTCATGTTCTGTTATTTCAGCCACCTACAAACAGACCTTCTCACACATAATTGCATTCCAGAGAGACCATGCCCTCCGTGATTCTCTTGTCAGGTCCATACCCCCTGCATCAGCCCAAGCTCAATGCCGGCAGCTACCCCTCTCACCATAAGAGGTATAAAACCTGCAGCCACACCCAAAGGGATCCTGTCACATCCGACAGAAATGTACCTGCACTTCCACTCATGTCATCAACTATATCTATTGCTCCCAATGCGATCTAATCTACATTGGGGAGACAGGACGCCTTTTGAAGAATGCTTCAGAGAACAACTCCAGAGAAACTCTCAAAGCAATCCTACTGTCCTGTGGCTGAACGCTTCAAATCCCCCTCCCATTCCACAAAAGACATACAGGTCCTGGGCCTCCTCCATCGTGACTCGCTCACTATCTGACACCTGGAGGTAGAACGCCTCATCTTCCTCCTCGGGACCCTGCAACCACAAAGAATCAATGTGGATTTTACCAGTTGCCTCATTTCGCTCCCCACACGTTATCCCAGGTCCAAACTTTCAAATCACCACAGATCCTTTCCCCATTTCTACCTGTTCATCTTCCTTTCCATATATCTGTTCCACCCTTTTCTGTCAGCTTTCACCTTCACCGCCACCTATCGCACTCTCAACTACCTTGCACCCACTCCCACCCACACACCTCCCTTTTATTTCTCAGCCCTCTTGGGCCATAAGCCTCATTACTGATGAAGGGCTTATGCCCAAAACATCGATTCCCCTGCTCCTCGCATGCTGCCTGACTGGCTGTGCTTTCGACTCTGAAATAGAGAGGAAGGGAGGAGGAAGGTTTGTCGGATTATTTGCAGCAGGAGGTCGTCACCCCTTTTCGGGTTAGATTGTCTGACTTGGTCAGTGTTCAGTGACTGGAGAGTGCGATTGTGAGCGAAGTATGCGTAGTGAGTCAGACAGCAGGGATACAGGAGCCTCACTTTTGGAAAGAGTGACACCAGAAGGAACAGAACACCAATCAAGTGGGAGAATGCCAAAAGTAATGGAATTGTAGGGGTCTGCTCACAGGATTCGACAGCTTTTCCTGCAGCAATTAACGTGAGTCTCAGAGGCTGTGTTCCCTTCCTGTGCTGGGGTTCAGGGCCCAAGTTCAGGCTGTAGATGAGTTCACAACGGGACTGGCAGGAGACAATCTTACTGGTCCACGTAGGTACAGAAAAAATGAACCAGGCAGGAAGCAAAGTCATGCCGACTCACCCATGAAGAACTTAGGATCTAATTCAGAAGCTGCACCTCTGGATTAATATGTATGCTAAGTATTAATTGGTACAGGGCCATTCAGATTAAGGAGAGACATTTATGGCTCTGAGATTGGTTTGGAGAAATGGGATCTGGTTCTCTCATCACAGATGCAGCCAGACCAACTGGGGGTTAGATTTCAGATTTCCATTAAAGGCACTGTTTTCTGTTCGTATATCTTCTGTTCTTCTTTCCTCAATGTGTCATTTATGATACTTAAGATCCTATACGTTTGTTACTTCCCTCTTCAGCAGTTCCTGTCACTTTAAAAGACGTGAACACATGAACACCAAGGCGACTCTGTACCTGTACACATTTAAAACTCTGCCGATCTGTAGATGTTAGCTCCCTTTAGTCTTTTATGACAAACTCCCTCAGTGCTGCCTTCATTCTGTTACGGTCACTCCATTACTGACTGCTATTTCCTGCTGATATTATAATGAGCCAGTCTGTGCACCAAAGCAATTGGTCTGTATCATCCTCTTCACCTGCACCAGTTCCAAGTTTGCTGTGAAAGAAAATGTTAATTTGTTTTCTCTCGATTTTTGAATATCTATGTCATTTGTATGTCGAGAAAAACAAGAGTAAAATACGCATTCTTGAAGAAAAACAACTTGGATGCAATTCTGTTGTCTTCAAATTGCAACGATTTACGATCAGTCAGCACTTTCCTCACGTACCACATGAATTTCCCATGGTCGACTTGGGCCATTCATTTCAATAGTTTCAGGTTTTCTCCAGTCTCGTATTTAATCATCTGTAGGAGAACTTTGGACAGCCTTTTTTCATAAATCTTTTATTGATTACATCAGAAGCAGTTGCATTCATTTACTTTGAAGTCCACACTAAGCCAGGAACAATTTCCATGCATTTCCCTGAAGCTGTTATTGCTGAAGAGGGAGGTTTGACTGGCGAGTAAGGCCCTTGCATCGCAGGGACGGGTAGGAAACTGCTGCACTGGCTGTTTTTTTGCTGGAAGCTGGGATTGCAGAGCCTGAATTTTCCTGATTTTCTGCTTTTCTTGACCTTTCTCCTTCCTCGGAGCTGAGGAAGAGTGATTCAGTAATGAATTTGTTGGAATCTAATCACCTCATAGTTTTCTTAACGGTTAGATGTAAGTACATGATGGATCTAGGAGCAATATTCATGTGTGGGAATATTTATTTGAGCTCCTCAATGGCCCGGGTGATGGAATGAACATAGAGAGGTTCCGTGAATGTAAAACCTCAAAATATTCAGTTAACAGCCGCTAATGCTGAACAAATGTCCCACTGACGACGTTAAAGCTTGCAGAATCACTTCAATAAATGAGTGAAAGTTTCAGGGTTGCCAATCCCTGAATTACATTTGTCCTCTATTAGTTTTCATATTCGAAATGAAAGGCTGCGCCATTCATTGTGGAGACATGGAAACAGCCTGATCACCAGATACACCATACCACTGGGAATCAACTCGCTCACAAGCAAAGCTAATTTCATTTGAGTATTTCAGTGTGTTTCAGGTTACCGAGTTTTCTGTTTGTGCCGAATACAAGGTCTGGTTTGAATTCCTAAATGGCAGAAACAAGAATCTATTCATATCACCAAGAACATGAGAGTCAATCTCCCAATAGCTCAAAAGAAATGTCTTGATTACATCTCTTTCAGTACAACAGTTTTCCCTTCATTCTCCCCTGATTATTTTTCTCAAGTTTGTTTTTTCTCCACTTAAAGCTTTCCCAATATTATAAAACAAAGTATTATTCACAATCATACACCTTGCAAAATGTCCAGGGATGAGGAATTCCGATTTCTTGCAGAGATTCTCAGGGCACGGTCCGTTCTCTTTGGAGCAACTTAGGTTGACTGGAGATTTTCTGGGGCTGATTATAATTATGGGGGAGTGTGGCCGTGCGATGGGTGGGTTGATGGAACAGATTAGGAGACACTGTTTCCACTGATCAGAGTCAATCACCAGAGGATTGGCACTTCAGGTATTTTTTGAAAGGCAGGGTTGCATTGATATCGTTCCAGTATCTTTATTTGTGTTGTGGATTTCTTCTGAAATGGAAATGTATGGGATATCAGAAAGCAGGGCGTGGCGTTGAGAGCATTTGTTTTTGTTTTAGAACGACTCATTCAAAAACAAGAATGTACAGAACTGTCGACAGCAGATTTCAAACTTGTGCAGGGAAACTCTGATGGAAATCTAATCCATCAGGTTATCCACTCTACCACGACGACAGCACTTCACGGAAGTTTCTTACTTTCATATACAATTGTGGAATGGTCCATCTGCATGCTTCAACGGGTTTCAGTTTCGTGAAAGATAGACAGATGTTTAACGTTGATCAGCTTCCTGAACTTAGTTTTTCATATTAAGGCAACAGGATGATGAAGTGGAAATGGGCAGTGCAACCCATGGCTGATCTGATCACCCTCAACTCCAATCTCCTGCTTTTCCCACATCTCCACTGACACCCACAGTTACCTTTGCAATACATCCACACACCCTGCTTTCTGTGAAGACACTATTCTGTTCTCCCACTTCCTCTGTCTCTTTTGCATCTTTGCTAATTATGACAATTTTTACAAGGAAGCCTCCACAATTTCCACCTTCTTCTTCAACCAAGGATATCCTAGCTCCGTTGATGACAGGGTCCTCAGCCAGGCCTGATCTATCACCCACATTCAGCACTCGTCCTGTTTCTACCATCCCGCAAGAGTGATAGGATCTACCTTGCCCTTCCCTACCATCCCACAAGCATGAGGGGCATCCAAAGGATCATTAACCTCGGTTTCTCCAGTTGGAGTCACAGACTCATAGATGTGTACGCATGGAAACATTGGTCCAACTCGTCCATGCAGACCCAATTTTCTAAATTAATGTCGTGACAGTTGCCAGCATCTAATCCCTACCTTTTCATTGACCAATCCAGATGCCTTACAAATATTGTAATCATACCAGCCTCTACAAATTTCTCCATTAGTTCATTCCATACTTGCATCACCCTCTGCGTGAATTTCACACAGCCCAGTTTACTGCATTCCCTGCTTTAAATGTGGTCTCCCCTACATTGGAGAAATGAAACATAGACTGGGTAACAAGTTCTCAGAACACTTATATTCTGTTTGTATCAAAGATATTCAGCTTCCATTTCCTGCCACTTCAACTCCCCAAACTGTTCTCTGCCTGACATCTGTCTCAGGCTTGCTTCAGTGCTCCAGCAAAGCTCAGCGCAAACTGGATGAACAGCACATCATTTTCCGCTTGTACTGTCTCTTCTCTCTTGCAAGAGTGGAGCGTTTTGGACTCAATATCGAGTTCAATAGGTTTAGCACTTGAACTGTCCCATGTTCTTTCCCCAACGTTTACTCATCAGACCTTGTTATCACACAGTCCACTATTACAGAGTCCATTGTTAATCAATGAAATTTCATATTACGATTTATTTTCCCTCCTAGCCAGATCATTTTCCACTCTTCGATTTTTTTCTGTTGAACTGTTCTTCTCTGTTTTGACTGTATAACCACCTCTCGTTTACTGCTTACCCCTCCTTACCTTATATTCTCTAGTGAAGACAATATTTTCTTATCCCCTACTTTCACACCTGAGGAATACTTACTTCACCCAAAACGTTAACTCTGATTTCCGTCCACAGCTACTGCCAGACCTGCTCAGCTTTCCCAGCAGTTTCTTTTATACTTTTTTGTTATGCAACTTTTGCAAGGTTTTTTTTAGTTTTTATTGTTGAACAGTTTGTAGTTTTGGGTTTTCTCGCAGTTGCTGTCACAAGTTAACTGGTTCCTTAGTTCAACCTAGGAGGACAGTAGTGGTTGATGCAAACTTTCGCGTTTAGATGTTTCACTAAGATCAGGAAAGGTGGTAAAAGAGAGTCGAGATGTGGCATCGTTAGTGAAGGACATTATTACCGTGGCAGAAAGAACATTTGTTGCATATTCATCTATTGAGGAAGTATGGGCTGAGGTTAGAAACAGGGAAGGGGAGGTCACCCTTTTGGGAGTTTTCTATTACCTCTGAAAGCTTCAGGTACGGAGAGGTTAGGATTATAAAGGTGATTCTCGATATGAGTGAAAGTAACAGGGTAGTTGTTATTGGGGGATTTTATATTTCCTACTATTGACTGGAAAGGCGATAGCTCGAATATTTTAGATGGGTCGATTTTTGTCCAATGTGTGCAGGAGAGTTTCCTGACTCTGTATGTAGATGGAAAAAAAAAGCAGCAGATGCTGGAATACAAAATAGATCAGCAGGAGGCTGAAAGAACACAGCAAGCCAGACAGCATCAGGCGATGCACTAGTCGAAGTTTCAGGTTTAACCTTACTTCAGTATGTAAATAGGCCAACAAGAGGTGAAGCCACATTGGATTTCGTATGAGGTAATGAACCAGGCCAGGTGTTAGATTTGGAGTTAGGTGAGCACTTTGGTGATAGTGACCACAGTTCGGTTATGTTTACTTTAGCGATGGAAAGGGATAGGTATGCGCTGCAGGGCGAGAGCTATAGCTGGGGCAAAGGCAATTACGATGTACTTAGGCAACATTTCGGTTGCATAGGATGGGGTAGGCAACTGCATGGGATGGAAACAACTGAAATGTTGAACTTATTCAAGGAACAGCTACTGCTTGTCCTTGATACGTATGTACCTGTCAGGCAGGGCAGAAGTGGTAAAGTAAGTGAACCGTGGTTAACCGAAGAATTTAAATCACTTGTCAAAACGAAGAAGGAGGCTAATGTAAAGATGAGGCATGAATACCCAGATAGGGTGCTTGAGAGTTAAAAGTTAGCTTGGGAGGACTAAAGAGAAAGCTAAGAAGAAGAAGGAGGGGACATGAGAAGTTTTTAAGAGGTAGTATCAAGGAGAGCCCTAAAGCTTTCTATACGTATGTCAGGAAAAGAAATGACTAGAGTAACATTAGGGCTTGTCAAGTCCAGTAGCTGGAAATTGTGGCGTGGAGTCTGAAGAGATAGGAGAAGCCCTAAATGAATACTTTTCGTCAGTATTCATTCAGTAAAACAATAATGCTGTCAAGAAGAATGCTGAGATACAGGCGAGTAGACAAGACGGGATTGAGGTTCACAAGGAGAATGTGTAAGCAATTCTGGAACGTGTGAAAATAGGTATGTCCCCTGTGCCAGATGGGATCTTTACTATGATTCTCTGGGAATCTAAGGAGGAGATTGTAGAGCCTCTGTCTCTGATCTTTACGTCATCATTGTCTGTAGGAATAGTGCCAGAAGACTGGATGATATGAAACATAGCTCCCATGTTCAAGAAGGTGTGTGGATAGCTCCCTGGTAATTATAGATCAAAGTTAAAAATCACACAACACCAGGTTATAGTACAATGGGTTTATTTGGAAGCATTAGCTTTAGGAGCGCTGCTCCATCATCAGGTGGTTGTGGTTTGTGAAGTACTCCATAACCACCCGATGAAGGAGCAGCCCTCTTAAAGCTAATGATTCCAATAAAACTGTTGGACTATAACCTGGTGTTGTGTGATTTTTTTACTTTGTACACCCCAATCCAACGCCGGTGTCTCCAAATCAATTAGAGATCGGTGAGCCTTACTTCTGCTGTGGATAAAATGTTGGAAATGATTATAAGAGGGCCGCATTAAAATCATCCAGAAATGAATACGTTGATTAGGAATTGTCAACACAGCTGTGAAGGATAAGCCATGACTCACAAAACTTAGATTTCTTTGAGAAGGTGCCCAAACAGATGGATGAGGGGAAAGCGGTTGACATGGTGCATAGGGATTTCAGTAAGGCGTTTAGATTAGATTACCTACAGTGTGGAAACAGGCCCTTCGATCCAACAAGTATACACTGACCCGCCACCCAAGCTTACACTTACCTCTTCACCGAGCACGACAGGCAATTTAGTATAGACAATTAACCTGACATGCACATCTTTGGACTGAGGGGGGAAACCGGAGCACCCGGAGGAAACCCATGCAGACACGGGGAGAACGTGCAAAATGCACACAGTCAATTGCCGGAGGTGAAGATTGAACGCATGTCTCTGGTGCTGGGAGGCCGCAGTGCTAACCATTGTGCTACATTGCCGCCTGCCATTTGGCAAGGTTACCCACGGTAGGTTGTTGCAGAAAATACAGAGACACACAACATTGAGGTTGAATTAACGGTTTGTATCAGAAATTGGCAAGCTCAAATAAGACAGAGGGTGTTGTTTGATGGGAAATTTTCATCCTGGAGTTCAGGTGGTTGTGGTGTATCTCAACAATCAGTTTTGGGAGCACTGGTGTTTGTAATTTTACAAATGAGCTGTATGTGGGCGTAAAAGGATGAATTCATAAATTTGAGGATGACACTGCCGTCGGTGGAATTGGACAGTGCAGCAGAATGTTGCAGGTCATAGCAGAACATAAGTAAGCTGCAGAGCAGTAGCTGAGAGATGGGAAATGAAGTTCAATGTGAAAAAATGTGAGGTGATTAATTCTGGAACGAGTAACGGGGATACACAATGCTGGGCTAATGGTAAGATTCTTGGTCGTGTTAAAGAGCAGACAGATCTCAGGGTCGATGTATGTAGATCCCTGAAAGTTGCCAACCAGGTTTATAGGGTTACTAAGAAGGCGGACAGTGTGTTAGTTTGAGTTTGGAACCATGAGGTCATCTTGCAGGTATACGAAACTCTGGTGCGGCTGCACTTGGAGCATTGAGTGCAATTCTTGTGGCCGCATTATACGAATGATGTAGAATGCTGGGAAATGATGCAGAGGAGATTTACGAGGGTGTTGCCTGAAAGGGAGGGAAGACCTTTTTAAGGAAGATGGGGAAATTTGAGATTGTTTTTGTTAGAGAGAGGAAGGTTTAGAGGTGATGTAATTGAGACATATAAGATAATCAAAGGGTTAGATAGGGTGGACAGTGAAAACCTTTTTCCTCGGATGGTGATGGCTAGCACGAGGGGACAATACTTGAAATTGCAGAGTGATCAATATAGGGCAGATTTCAGAAGTAGGTTCTTCACTCAGTGAGTAACAGGTGATTGGAAAGCACTGCCTGCAACAGAAGTAGACTTGACAACTTTGAGAGCATGTAAGTGGTCATTGGATAAACATACCGATGATAATGAAATAGTATAGGTTAGACAGTGTTCAGAAAATATAAGGTTATTTCCTGGTTAACGAACTAGCATAAAAGACCCAGTATATCCCAGGGACAAAACGAACGTCATCTATACAATTCCGTGCAAGAAATGCCACAAACACGATATAGGACAAACAGAAAGAAAGTTACCCATCAAAATACACGAACACCAGCTAGCCGCAAAAAGACACGACCTGCTCTCCCTCGTAGCCCTACACACGGATGAAATAAGCAACCATTTCGACTGGGACAAAACATCGATTCTGTGACAGGCTAAGCAAAGAAATGCCAGAGAATTCCTAGAGACCTGGCATTCCAACCACAACGCCATTAACAAACACATAGATCTGAATGCCATCTATCAACCTCTCAGAAAACGAACAGGAAATGACATCACCACAAAGCCCAAGAACCCCATCCGGGAGAAAGATATAAATAGAAAGCAGGAGACAACAGCTTCGCTTCGCTTCACTTGGAGGTCGCCACTGATTATGTTACCTTGCCAGGTAATGAAGCATCTGGACACCAAACCTACAGCTTCTTGAGCAAACCTCCACCCCGCCATCCCGACATCCCCACCCCCACCCCCCTCAACACACCGTTATTTCCAGTCTCAGTGGTCTGAGTTTCTACATGTGGTTGGACAAGCTAGCATCGTTCCTTTAGAGTGAAGAATACTGTAGGGGGGACGGCTCTCAGACAACTGCATAAAATCATGAGAAACGTGGATAGGATGAATGCATTCGGACTTTTTCCTAGGATTGGGCAATTGCTGACTACAGTGCATCAGTTTAAGTTTAGAGTGGAAAGAATAAAAGGGAAACGTTTCCAGTAGAAGTGGTTAAGGTGCGTTGTGGAACAACATTTATAAAGCATTTTGGACATATACATGAATAGGAAATATTTAAAAAGGAAATGGGCCAATTGCAGTGAAATGGGGTTGACATTGATCAACATTTTTGTTAGCGTGGACCAGTTTGTGTCAAAGGGCATGTTTCCGTGCCGTGGTTTGCTATGACGCTGTGAATCGATGACTCAACCTTCACGGAGATCTACTTTTTCGTTACCAGGTTAGGATTTCTCTTTTCCCAAGGATTGAAATTGATTTTGGAGGGCATCGTTCAATTTATGAACCAATCCATATTTATCAGACATTTTAGCTGCTAATCTTGCCGTTAGAATGCTCTGCTCTCCCACGTGATCTCATTACAACAGGAAGTAAATTTTTGATGTTATCCGAAATAATCGTGTCTCTTTAAACGCCTCATATGATTGCAGTCATTATAATTCTCTCATTCACTGATCAAAATGAATTTGTTTGATCCTTCCAAAATCAATGCATATTTGACCGTGCTCCCTTCCTTAGATTGCTGAAACATTGTGAGCTTCTGGCACAAGCTCATATTCACTTAAAATGGTTCTCTTCAACTCCTCATATTGCCCAGATACCTACTGTGATCGATATACAAATACCTCACCAGTTCTAACCAACAGCTTTGTCGAACCAACAAAACCCACTTGGCCAATTGATTTGTTACGCCATCCTTGTCAAATGAGATGAAAACGGCTTCTACGTCTTTCTCATCAAATGTCGGCAATGCTTGGATAGATTTAAAAAGATTCCCAAACGGCTTTCGGCTCCAGTGGGTTTCCTCACCCTCACTATCTTCCACACTCTCATTATCTTCCACACTAAACTTGTCTTTCACCTTCACCTCCTTTCTTTAAAGCCAACTTCCTGTCTAAGTGGCAATTTCTGAAGTTCAAACTCTTCCTGTTCTCTCTCTCTCTTTTCTTTCTCTCTCTCCCTTTCGCAACGTTTGGCTCTCTACTTCTTTCGATCCTTCTATTTTTCCATCTACCCACTCTCTCTCCTTCTCCATTTCCATCTCTCTCTGTTTTCGTCTCTCTGTTTCCCTCTCTCTGTTTTTCTCTCTCTCCTCTCTCTCCTTCCCTCTCTCCTTTCATTCTTCTCTCTCTCTCCTTCTCTCTCTTTTCTTCTCTCAGTCTCCTTCTCTCTCTCTCTTTCTCTCCCTCTTTCTTGCTCTCTCCTTCTCTCTCTCCTTTCTGTCTCTCTCGTTCTCTCTCTATCTTCTGTTCGCTCCTTCTGCCTGTCTGTCTGTGTGTCTCTTTCTCTCTCTCTCTCGCTCTCTCTCTCTCTCTCTCCTTTTCTCCTTCTCTCTATATCGTTTTCTCTCTATCTCTCTATCTCTCTCTCTCTTTCCCTGTCTCTCGCTCCTTTTCTCCTTTTCTTTTTTGGTCTCCCTTAAATCTTCAATCAAACTTTGTAAGTTTTTTTTCCTTTTTCTTTTGTCTTTAACTCAAACTCTTAGTCTTCCCTAAATGAGCCTCTGATCATCTTGTATGTTTCTATCATGTCACCTTTTAATCTTCTTCACGCTAATGAAAACAGCTACAAGTCCCTCAGCCTTTCCACATTGGGCCTGCCCTCCAAAGCAGACAACATCCGAGTCAATATCCTCTGCACCCTTTCTAATTCTACCACATATTTCCTATAATATGGTAACCAGAACAGTGCATAATATTCCAACTGCGGCTGCACCAGAATTTTGCACATCTGCAACATGACCTCGTGGCTCCAAAACTCAATTCCTCTACCAATACCTTGACTAATGAACGCCAGTATACCAAACACACACCTGTAACTTCACTTTCTAAGAACCATGCACCTGAACTCCATAGTCCCTCTGATCCACAGCACATCTTATTAAACACTATTTGCAATTTTTTGGCCCACTTTCCCAGCTGATCTATTCTGACGACCTTCCTCACTGTTGACGATACTGCCTATTTTAGCATCATCCACAAACTTACTAATCAGGCCTTATTCATTTTCATCTAAATCATTTATATCGATAACAAACAGCAATGTGTCTAGCAAAACTACCTGAGGCACTCCACTATTCGCAAGCCTCCAGTCCTCTAAGCATCCTTGCATCATTATCCGCCGCTGCCTACCATCAAGCCAATTGTGTATCTAATTTGCCAGGTCACCATGGATTCCATACGATCTGACCTTCCAGAAAAGCCTACCATCCTTGTCACAGGCCTTGCAGAAATCCATATTGACTACGACTACCAACCTGCCCTTGTTAACCTTCCTGTTAACTTCATCAAAAACTCTCAAAATGTGTGAGGCGTGATTATCCACGCACAAAGCCATACTGACTATTCCTCATCAAACCCTGTCTTTCCACATAAATGCACATCTTACTTGTTTGAATCTTTTTTCAAGATCGTACCTAAGACAGATGTTCAACTTACTAGTGAGTGATCCCTAGTTTCTTTTTGCAGCCTTTCTTAAATAAGGGTACAGAATTCGTTACCCTCCGGTCTTATGAGACCTCACCTGTGGATAATTATGACACAAACATCGCAGCCAGAACCCACCAAATTTCTCCAACAGACTCTTGCAGTGTTCTTGCATATATCCGTTCACGAGCTGGTGATGTATCAACCTCACACATTTTAATAAATCCAACACCTCCTCTACAATATATGACCACTAATATCTCCACTTACCAAAGAGTAGCTTAGCTTAAGGTAAAAGGGAAACCCATAAAGGTAAAAGAGAAGTTAAAAAGCTCCACATTTCTCACTGCAATAATGCAGGCCACATGAAATCACAGTGGTGGGTGAGTAAAAGCACTAAGGAGAATGGATGCAGGCCAACGGGATAAACCAGTGAATTTCGTTGGAGTGGTAAATCAAAGCATAGTGCTGGCCGAATTGTTGGTTAATTACGAAGTGCCAGATCTTTTTAATCCATTTACGTTCGCTGGTAAAGTTGAATTGTATAGGCCAGGTGCAGCTATTAATGAGGTTACAGTATTATGAGACACAAGATCACGTCAAACGTAATGTTAAGAGATGAGGAGATGTGTAACTCAAAAGGATGTAGAGTGTGGTTAGTGTGTCCAGTGAAAAATGGAGAAGTGCTGGGAGGAGGACAAGACAAACATTCAGCTCCAAACACACAATTTTCCCTTGCTAACGATGTAGCTGCCTCCTGTAGTTGAAAACCTAGTGGAAAATCATGCAACTGAAGTCTTACAGGAGGCATATACTGGGAAAATTCCTCACTGTGTGGTAACGAGGTCTCAAAGTCACCAGTTGAAACAGGAGCAGAAATCAGAGAATAGAGTAAAGAAAGTTGAAGTAGGATTAGCAGAGATCATGGCTAATCAAAGGTTCGAGACAAAACAGGAAGAGATGGAGGAAAAGGTGGATATCTTTAGCTCATACACATTTACTGAGTTACAACAGAAAGATGAAAAACTGAAGCAAAAGCAACTGAAGAAGAATGTGAGTGTATCCGTAGATTTTAGTATGTTAGAAATGATGGCTTCATGAGGAAATGGAAACCAAACATATTCAGGCTAATGAGAAATGGCGAGACATTCATCAAGGCGTATTACCAGTGGGATTTGGAAAGTAGGTGTTTCGGGAAGCTCATGAACTCCCAGTGTCAGGTCATTTAGGGATAAGAAAAACTCAAGCTAAAATACAAAAACATTTTTACTGGCCAGGACTGCACAAGGATGCAGTCAGAACTTTGCCAAACATGTCATACATGTCAGGTAATTGGAAAACCGCAGGCAGTTATAAAACTCGCATATTTCATACCCATTCCTGCATTTGAGGAACATTTTGCAAGAGCCTTAGTTGACTGCATAGGGCACCTACCTGAAGGAACAAGTGGCAATCAGTATTTTTGTAACGACTGTGGTTTGTCAACCAGAGGCCATTGCATTACACAATAGCGCAGCTACAAGAATTATAGAAAAGTCCCTCAAAGTGTTTGACTAACCACAGACTACGCACAGAGATACATAAGGTCAAGGGTCAAACTTTGCATCAAAACTATTCAAGGAATTTATGACCAGCTTAGGAATAAAACAATCTAAATCCACAGCATACCATCCAGAATCTCAGGGAATGCTAGAAAGGTGGCATCAGACATTAATGACCATGTTAAGGGTTCATAGTTTGCATAAAGACGTGCAGCTCAAGTGCTGATTGTTAAGGCTTATGTTGCACATCGAGTGAGGAAGTTGATTTGCAGATGTTTCGGCCCCTTACTATGTGACATCCTCAGTGCTTTGGAGTCTCTTTGAAGCGCTGCTGTACTGTGTCATTTGGAATGTATTTGGTTTCGTTCCAGCTGCTGATGGCTATTGGTTCCAGGTGTTTGTTGCAGCGTTCGGGATACAGGGTCAAGGTTAGTTTAATTATTTATATAGCCATGGATGTGTGCCATGCCTCTGGAAATTATCTGGCTACCCTCTGTTTAGTTCGTCTTATCATCGTTGCATTGTCTCTTTGCACAGAATCTTGTACAGCACGATTTCTCTGTACATGATAGATATTGTGTCGTTTCTTCTGGTGAGTTGTTGTCTGAGCGTAGCTGTCAGTTTATGAGCTGTTACGATTTCAAGATTTCGGTGAAATCTGACTGTTAGTTCCTCGACGTTTATATATAATCTAGCGAAGTTATACGTTAAGTGTTAGGTTATGGGATGTCCTCGTCGCTTTGTTTTCCTGCCAGGCATTTGCAGATGCAGGGATAGCCATTCTTACCAAAGATTTTTCCGAGGTGATCTTCTTTCTCTATTCACATGTTGGGAGAACGGCAGTGTGCTGTGGCTCATTTGGACAGTGCCCAAATGCGGCTTCTCTTGTGTCTGTGTGTTCAGCTGGTTGCTGTTGTAGTTTAGGTTCCATGTGTGTGGCTTTTCTGTACACTTCTGTAGGACAATTCCAGGTCTGTGTTCTTTCTACCATCACATACAGGAACGGGAATTGATTGTTGGTTTCCTTCTCTCTTGTAAGCTTGATCCCTGTGAGCATGGTGTTGATAATCCAATGTGTGTTTTGAAAATCTGTTCTTATAATTATTACAGAATTGTCGTCCACGTATCTGACCCAAACTTTGTGGAATATTTGTGGGAGGGCTGTTTGTTCTAGTCTTTGCATCTTTCCTTCCGCTATGAGTTCTTAAATGGGTGAGCCATTAGACATCCGTTGGATTTACTCAAAGATTTGGTGGTTAAATACGGAGACTGTCGTCAAGCACAGGTCCAATAGTTTGGTTAGGCAGTCCTTGTTGATGGGTTTCCAGTTGTGTTGTCTTGTCTGTTTTATCAGGAGTTTGGCTATTTTCACTTTGCCTCACATTTCGTCAATTCCGATAACAACGTCGAAAGGGAGCTTCGTCTTTGTCTATGTTTAAGTTTCTGATGTTGCCTCGGATTTCCTGTGATAACAGGAATAAGTATTTGGATCCGCTGATAAGATGTTTAAGTTTTTGTTCAAGTTCTTTTGCAAGTTTATGTGACAGAGTTCCTAGAATTGACACAATAGGTCGAAGTGGTATATCTGGTTTGTGTGCCTTAGATAATCGTAAAACTATGGGAGGCTGGTGCCTTCGATTGACACCTTCTGTCGGTCTGTATTGGATATAAGGCCATTATTGCGTTTGTTGCAAACTATCTTGTTTATTCCATTGGGTGGGTCTGGCGTGGGTCGCACTACCTCTGTTGAATTCGCATCACTATCTGCATGTAGTTTCTGTGCTTTTGAACATATTCTGTGTTGTTCATAAATACCTTTATCTGCTGGTGCAATGGTAGCGTTCTTGTACTTTTTGCATGTTTTAAGGCCTTCCCTCTCTTTTTTTTCTGTTGTCATTATATACAGAACATAGAATATAGAACAGTACAGAACAGTAACGGCTCTTCGACTCTCGATGTTGTGTTGACTTCTTATCCTACTCTAAGATTAAACTAACCTACATACCCGACACTTTACTATCATCGTCGTGCTTAACCAGGAGTCTCCGAAATGTGCCTAATTTATCTGACTCTACCGCCATCGCTGGCAGTGCATTCCACGCACCCACCACACTCTATGTAAACAAGCTACCTCTGATACCTACCTTGAACCTTCCTCCAATCAGCTTAAAATTATGTTCCCTTGAGGTAGCCATTTCTGCCCTGGGAAAAAATGTCTCTGACTGTACATTCCATCTGTGCCTCTCATCATCTTCTACAACTCCACCAAATCACCTCTCATCGTTCTTTGCTCCAATGAGAAAAGTTCGAACTCCCACAAAACTTTTTCATATCACATGCCCTCCAGTCCAGACAGCATTACGTAAATCTCCTCTGCAACTTCTGTAAAGCTTGCACACCGTTCCACTAAATTGAACTTAACTACACTGAACACAATAATCGAAGTATGATGTAATCAGTACTCCTTAGAGATGCAGTATCACCTCGTGGCTCTTAAACTATATTCCCCATTCATGAAAGCCAAAACCCATTCCTCGCCTTAACAACCTCTTCAACTTGGGTGGAAACTTTGAGGGATATATGGCCATGTACCCAGGATCCCTCTATTGCTACATTAGTTTTGCTGTAGTCATGAGGAAGGATAAGAGCAGATTATACGGGAAAGTGTTCACTTGGGGAGGGAGAATTGCAATGCTAATTAGGCAGGAACTGGCTCGACTAAATTGGGAACAAGTGTTCTCAGGGAAATGTGGGACAGATATGTAGAGGCTGTTTCGGGACCATTTACTGATTTGTGTTGGATAGGTTTGTTCCAATGAGGCAAGGAAGAGAATGATAGGGGAAGTAACCTTGGGTGACAAGGGGTATGGAACACCTAGTAAAGCGAAAGAAGATTGCAGGAGGCAAGGATTAGACCGCCTCCAGAAGATTACAAGTTAACCAGGAAGGAACTGAAGAATGGACTTAGGAGAGCTACAAAGGTCCGCGGTGGGGGGGGGGGGGGGGGGGGGGGGGAGGCGTTGGCTGATTACGCGTTAGTAGGTAAGATTAAGGAAAACGCTAAGGGATTCAACATATAATAATAGACATGTACAGCAGGGAACAGACCCTTCTGTTCAACTTGTCCATTCTGATCAGATATCCTAATCTAATCTCGCCCCATTTTCCAGCATTTGGCCCATATCCCTCTGAATCCTTCCTATTCATATACACGTTCAAATGTCTTTTAAATGTTGTAATTGTACCAGCCTTAATCACTTCATCTGGCAGCTCATTCCATACACGCATCACCTTCTGCATGGAAAAGTTGCCACTTAGGTTCCTTTTATATTTTTCCTCTCTCACCCTTAATCTATGCCCTCTCGTTCTGGACTCCCCCACCCCTGGGAAAAGATTTTGTCTTTTAATCCTATCCAGGTCTTTCCTGATATTATAAACTTCAATAAAGTCACCCATCAGACTCCAACTCCCCAGGGAAAACCGCCACTCTCTCTTCAGCTTACCCTATCGCTCAAATCCTCCAACCCTTTCAAGTTTCATAATATCCTGCTGATAGACTGCAATTCTGGTCTCCCTTCTATATTCCAAAAGTTTTCTAACCAATGTCCTATACAGCTGCAACACCACCTCCCAACTTCTATACTCAATTTTTCTGATAAATAAAGGAAAGCATACAAAACGCCTTCTTCACTGTCTTATCTACCTGTGAATCCACTTTCAAGGAGCTATGAACTTGCACTCCCAGATCACTTTGTTCAGTAACACTCTCCAGGACGTTGCCACTAAAAGTGTCTGGAACACTTTTGTGAGGAACAAGAGAATGGCCAGACTGAGGGTAGGACTGATCAGGGATCGTGTAAGGAGTGTGCCTTGAGTCAGAAGAGTTATTGGAGGTCATTAATGAAAACTATCATTCAGTATTCACGACTGAGAGGGAACTTGACGTTTGTGAAGCATGCGTGAAACAGATTGGTAAACTCAAACAGGTTCATGTTAATAAGTGCGATGCATTGAGACTTTGAAAAATGTCAGGATAGATAACTCCACTGAGCCAGACGGGACATTCCGAGGTGTAGTTCAGGAAGCGTGGTAAGATATTGCTGCTGCAGCTTTGGCGATGATCTTTGCATCCTCACAGTCCACTTGAGTCATGCCAGATGATCGGAGGGTGGTGCATATTATTCTCATTTTCAAGAAAGGGAATAAGGGTAATCATGGGAATTACAGACCAGTCAGTCTTACGTCTGTGAAGGGCAAATTATTGGAGAGGGTTCTGAGGCTGGATTTATGATTACTCGGAAAACCATAGTTTGATTAGAAATAGTCAGCATGGCCTTGTGAGGGGCAGGCCATGCCTCACAAACCTTATTGAATTATTTGAGGATGCGACTAAATACACAGATAAAGATGCAACAGTGGATGCTGTGTACATGGATTTTGGCAAGATGTTTGATAAGATTCCTCTTAGTCGGCTCATTCAGAAACTAAGTAGGAATGGGATAAAGGCAAATATGTCCATCTAAATACAGAATTGGTTGGTGCCTGGAATGCAGAGTGCAGAAGTAGATGGAAAGTATTCAGCTTGGAGTTCAATGACCCAGTGGAGTCCCGCAGGAATCTGTTCTGGGACATCTGCTCTTTGTCATTTTTTACAAATGACTTGATTGAGGGACTGGAAGGTTGGGTTATTAAGTTTGCCGATGACACAAAGTTTGGTAGACTGGTGATTAATGTGGTGATTTGTGTGGAGGGCTGCTGTAGATTGCAACGAGACATCGACAGGATGCAGAAATGGGCTGATGAATAGCAGATGAATCACTTCACACTTTTCCAGCTAGAATTCCATTTTGGAAGCACGAATTTGAATACAGAATGCGAGTTTAAATGCAGGATTCTTGGCTGTGGTTGTTCGTTTATCTTTTCTTTGTATGTTGTGGAGGTGCTGGTTTTGGACTGGGGTGAACTAAGTTAAAAATCACACAAAACCAGGTTATACTCCCACACGTTTATTTGGAAGCAGTACCTTTCGGAGCACTACTTCTTTGTGTTTGCGTGTGTGAATGTGTGTGACACGGAGTATAAGCCTGGGGGAGGGTAGTTGCCTTGGTGTGAACATGGAATGTGTATGTGTGTCTGGGAGACAGCGTATATATGAGAGAGTCTGTGTGAGTGTGTATGTATGTGTGTTTATGAGAGAGTGTGGAGTGTAATGGGGACACTTGCATTGTGACATGAACATAGTTGAGGCGATCGTCATGGTTACTGAACTTGGCTATCTGCCACTCTGCCTTGTTGCATATCGCAAAGTCCGCCTTGGAGGACAGTCATCTGAAGATCCGAGATCAAATGTCCCTGACCACTGAAGTGTTTTCCGACTGCGAGGGAAATGCACGTCTGGTAATTGTGCGGTGTCCATTTATTCATTGCCGTATCATCTGTTTGGTCTCGCCGATGTCCCATGTACATCAACCTCATGCACACATTCTACAAAGCATGCACACACGCAAACACAAACGACCAGCGCTCTGAAAGCTAGTGCTTCCAAATAAACCTGTTGGACTATAAGCTGGTGTTATCTGATTTTTAACTTTTACTTTGTTAATAAGCGTACAATGGGTTCTGAACGCTTGCTGTGTGGCTTCGGTTCATCCATTGGATCTGAGTGCACACTCTGGTGCAGATAGGAAAGGTCCATGTTGAAGATATTGTTGTCCCTCAGCGAGTACAGGTTTTTGTTCTGCATCTGTGAACACTCTGCTGGACGTGCTGCTTACAGACTTGTCTTTCACGCTGTCAGTTTTCCAGTTTTTTCATTTCGTCACTTTGGATTATAGTGTGGTTACGTTTTTGTTTCTGGTTCTGTTGTGTTCTATTGTGATGGCCTGTTCGATTCTGTCAGTCCACTTCTGATTTTTTGCTTTTGAAATTAATGGTTTCAGGCGTGCGATTTTTTTTCTGTGCCTGTGTAATCTGCTATGGGCATCAGTAATCATAACCTGGATCGTTCTGAGACCGTTTTGTCTGGCTGTTTTGCTAGCTTGTGTATTTTTGACTGATGGTGTGTATCGGACGCAAGGTAGCAGTATTTGATTCATTTGGCATCCATATAGGAATCGGAGTTGTTTGTAGGTAGCACTTAGGCAGTTGAATCAGGATTCCTCTTTTCTTACTTGTCTTAGTGTGTCTTGGTGTTCAAGGTTTGTGTAAAGATTTGTAGCTCAGCTGCAGATTGTCATTGTTCTGTGTATGTTCGCCAAGCTGGGAAGTTAACTTGCAAATATTGCGCCTCCTTTGTAGGTGGTATCCTCAGAGCTTTGGAGCTTGTTGTGTAGAATTGCTTTCCTGCTTAACTTATAATTTATTTGTTTTCATTCGTGCTGCTGCTGGTTGCTGATACTGTTTATGAGTTGCAGTATTCGGTACGCTGGTTCTCGGTCAATGTGTTTATTGATGGAGTCCATGGATGAGTGCCATGCCTCTAGAAATTCACTGTCTGTCCTCTGTTTGCCTTCACCTATTAACGTTGGTCTGTCCCAGTCGAATGTTTGGTCCTTATCATCCTGGCACAACTTGTGGCGTTTAGTGGCTCGTTGGTATTCATGGATGTGAATGCCAGTTGCCTTTGTGTTTGTCCAATCTAGTGCTTCATGCAATCCCTGCATGGAATCTTGTACACCATATGTGTCTTCTACATGATGGGCATTTGGACCTTTCTTTTGGTGGTTTGTCGTCTGAGCGTGGCTGTTGGATTATTGGCTGTTATGAATCCGAGTGGTCAGAGAAATATGACTGTTCGTTCGAGACTTGCTTTATTTCAGTTAGTATGATTAGTGCTTTGATTCATGGCATGTCCTCACCACATTGTATTTCTGCCAGGAATCTATGGATGAAGTCAAGGGATTTTCCATTCTTGGAAAATACTTTGTAAATATGTTCTCCTCTTCGCAGTACAGGAGTGCAGCAGTATGTTAAAGTCCTTTTGATAAGGCTCCTTGTGCGGCTTTTTTTCTTTGTTCACCTAGCTGCTGTTGTAATTCAGGATCTGTTCTGTGTGTGTAACTTTTCTCTACACTTTTGTTGTGCATTCATCATTGTGTTCTGCTTACAATCACATCCAGAAACGAGGCTTGTTTGTTAGTCTTCTCCTCCCTACACATGATATTGGTAATCAGGTGTTTGTTAACTCGCTGTGCCATGAGCTATCGAGGTGAGGAACAGGGATGATAATGGAGTAGTTCAGGTGAGATGGGCTTCATATTGATTTCATAGTTAAGCACAAAATCGAGGGCGGAAGTGTCTGGACTGTGCTGTAATGTTCTATGTTCTATCCTTTGCAACACGGTGTCAGGAAGATGCAAAGTCAGCCATCAGGATGAGGGTGGCGTTGGGAACGGACGTTCTCCCGCCCCCACCCTTACCTCGAGCTTTGTACATGGTATCCCTGTGGACACAGTCCATCTTAAATCTCCAGAAGAAAAAGAAGATTGCTCCGGTGACTTCAGCAGTGCAGGTTCTGACCTACGGCATATACAACAACAGACAGAATGCCTTCACCTGATCACCAGGTTTTTACCAGTAATGCTCCCAAAAACCAAGTTTCTGATTCACCTATGCAGTGTGTTCCTACTAAATGTCTGTGCATTACCCAGACCCTCCGCACCATATTACCAGCACATACCTCTGACTCAAATGTTCAATTCTTTTCTGGCTACAGGGGAAGTGCCAGAAGATTGCAGGGTAGTTGATGTATTTCAACTGTGATAGGGATAAACCAGGAATAAGAGACCAGTGAGAGTCACGTCTGTGTAATGGGAAAATATTGCAGAACATTCCAAAGGAGAGAAATAATCTTGATTTTAAAAATGGGGTATGATCGTAGAATCTCCACAGCTTGGCAATAGACCATTTGTCCCAACAAGTCCACATGGACACCCCAAACCGTATTTCACACAGACACATTTCGCCACCCGACATTCCCCCTGACTAATGCACAAAGCCAGCATGCTCCTGACCACTTTTAGCAATCTAACATGGCCAATTCACATCTTCAAATTGTGGGAGCAAGTCAGAACACCTGGAAGAACCTATGCAGACACTGGGTGCATGTGCAAACTCCACTCATTCAGTCATCCGCGCCTGGAATCGAACCCAGGTCCCGGTTGGTGTGAGGCAGCAGTGCTAACCACTGAGCCATCATACTTCCATAGAAAGCCATGCATGGCTTTGTTAGAGGGAGATCATGAACGTGTTCCAAAGAAGCGACCCGGTCCACAGATGAGGGTTGGGCAATTAAAGACTTCGAAACGGTTCACATGTAAGAGCAATAATGAAGGTAAAAGCAAATAGAATCCAGAGAAAACTGGCATTTTGGTTCCAAAATTGGCCTCGCCAAAAAGGTGTTGATAGAAGGTTGTTCGTGAAATTGGTGCTGCTGTCCCGTGCGTCCACAGGGATTAGTGCTGGGTCCGCTATTGTTTTTGAAAGTCATAAACAAAATGTATGTGTCTGCTTGTTTCTGTGTATGTATGCGTGTGCCTGTGTTTATGGTGTGTTTGGGGAAATTTGGGAATGATAAAAAGTTTCCACAAGACACAACGTTTGGCCAATAGTTGACAGTGAGGTAAAAGGTCTCAGTTTACAGGAAGACACACTGGTCAAATTGGCAAATCCACGGCAGATGAAATTTAACCTCAATAAGCATGAGGTGCAGCACTTTGGAACAAGGAAGCACTCAATGAAGAGTAGAACATTAGGAAGCTCAGACGCATGGAGAGGTTTTCGGATGCTTGGTGACAGACCCTTCCAGGCCGTTGGACAGGGGAATAGGGTAGTTAAGATGTGCAGTCATTTCTTCAATAATACAATGGTTGCATTCTTGTGCGACCCTCCACTACATAAAAATTGCACAATAAAAGTAACACTTATGGTGTTGGTGATTTAATCACATTATCGCCAGCAGACATGTTACAAATTCACAATTTAGAAACAGCATTCCCTATTCATCCATCATATTACAACCATTTTCCGTTAATGCTAGATGCATAATATCAGGGCTGGCTGTATCAGACAAGTGGTTTTCCCACCCTCGGTATAGATTGTGAGAAGATGGCGCTTCTGTTGGAAGTGTGCAGGACTTTGGTTCAGCAGTAGTTGGAGTATTGTGCGCAGTTCTGGTCACTGCACAAAGGGAGGATGGGATTGCACTGGATGGAGCGGATAGGAAATTCACCAGAATGTTTTTGGTCTGTAAAATTTAGCTGTGAAGAGTGAGGCTGTATAAGCTCATGGTTGCTTTCTTGAGAGCATAGATAGGAGGATTAGGCCGAAGATTGGCACAGTTTATAGAAAACTGTGGTTCCCTTTCGTTGCAGAGTCAAAAACAAAGTAGCATAATTTTCAGATTTAATGTAGTGGGTTTGCAGGGACATGAGGAATATCTTCTCATTCAGAGGATGGTAGGTGCCTGCAATATACTTCACGGAAGGGTTAGGGTGAGTTGAAGCAGGAAGCTTCGCAATCTTTAAAATATATGTGGATGAGCACTTGAAATGTCAGTAGATGTCATGTGTTAGAATGAGGACGAATGTAAATATAGCATTACTTTGGCGATGGAGCTTCTTCTGACCTGTCTGATTCGGTCTTTCTGTGATGCTGAAGGTAAGGCTCTAACTTAATTTCTTCTGTTTGTCTTTCTTTTGAGATGTTAAACAGTGTAATTTCCAGCTTTTGTTCTGCTCAGTGTCCGTTTCAGTTTCTGTATCACAGTCCTCATTTACAGATAGAATTTCCCAAATATGCTGTAAAACTGAATTTACAAGGAAAACAGTTGGATAATAGTATGCAGTAGAACAGCTCTCAAGGAGCTTGACATCTTGAGGTACTGACTGACTGAACAACCTCAGCAAAATGAAGGTCTTCACTGAAAAAGAACATCAGAAGATATTTAGATATTGATGGGACAGATAGTGAGTGAAATCGTGCAAGTCTTATTGTTTGAAGACAAATTGCAATTAACATTTGAGACTAAAGAGGAGCAGATTAGCCCATTCTTTGGGGTATTCAGTTTAAGATGTAAATCTCAATGATATCACGTCATTAAAATAGACTTGTTGTCGTGACCTGTTTGTTCAAAATGTTACAAAGAAATTATTATGTAATCATATTTTCCCAGTAGGGATACAGCACAATATAAAATACTGTATCTGGAACTATCTCATCTCTAGTTCTAAAATAATTCACCCATTCCAAGAGATTGCTAGCGAGAGGCTCTTTCACAAACAACACGATGTATCTTCCAATGAGAATGATTTCAAAAGTATACTACAGCATCCTTGCCACTGTTGGTATTCCTGGTAAGTCTTGTAATTATTGAAGTTGTACAAGTCTACATTTCCACTCTCATAGTTATGTATTTTCCATTGAACAAGGCATATCCCAAGAGCAGGCAGTAGTGTCCTCACTTACTGAGAGTAAAGCGAATAGTTTTTTTTCAATTAGGAGGTTCCTCAGTAATGTGCAGCATTGTCTGTTTGTCTGTCCTGTCCAGAATGGGTTTCCCCTGAGTCCATATTGATGGGGTTTGGCTGAGCACCGGCTCTGGCTGGTCTAAAAACTGTTTAGCAAGACAACTCTCTAGCTGTTTGAGTTCAAAGCCTGCTATTGGTCAAATGGGTTTTGTAACTGCCCACATCTTAGTGAGACCTGGCGTTTCCCATTTCTTGATATGACGGGAATCTGTTGGTACTTGCCTGTGTTCAAAATTGTCACACATAACACAGATACAATGGGGGAAGTAGGTAGGTTTAGCAGCTCATAAAAAGTGAGGAACTAGACAGATAGCTTTGACCATGCTGTGTGCATTTGTCAATCAGTGGATGTGTTGGGACATGATGTTTGCGAGGACAAATGGTTGGGAGGAGTATTGAGCACAGGTTTCAACTGTGATGTATATTATTTAATTATTTGATTGTAAACAAGGGCATGTGAATTGTTCCATTTTTAAAATGATGCTCAGTGATGTGTTACAGAGTGTTTTGTTCAACAGGATGTTTCCCTCTTTGCACTTTGATACTGAAATCCTGAACACAGACGGTTTCTGTAAAATTCTTCCCCCTTGCGTTTATAAGGATAATTATTCAGTCTTTGGCTATCAAATTAAATTTTGAACTATTAGAACTGTTTTTATTAATAGTACTACTTTGTTTTACGTACAGTTTGATGATGAACACCATGGATATGTTTTTTAGACTGATTCATTCTGACATCGCAGTTTTACACCATGTGCTGCAGTGTTCTGTAAACGTTGTGAAATCTTTGTTATTGTGTCTGGTCCAGAGGGCTCAGAATGATGGAGATTGGTGAGAGAACAGCTGATGGAGTTCAGCTAGTTTGTGGGGTGTTTGATGCATGATTTAGGATATTTAATGCAAAAAGCATAAGTTGCAGGAAAAGCTCAGCGGGTGTGGCAGCATCTACAACGAGAAATCAGAGATACTATTTCTGTTCCAGCGACGCTTCCTCAGAACTCTCACAAGACCCGAAACATAAATATTGATTTCTCTTCACAGATGCTGCCACACCAACTGAGCTTTTCCAGCAACTTATGGTTTTGTTTCTGTTTTAGAGCATTGACGTTTGTTTTGGTTCATATTTCGGATGTTTTATGTTGTTGTGCTGCTGAGGTTCCAATCATGATCAAGTGCACCGGGCCATGGGAGTTGCAAAAAATAGAAATTGCTGGAAAATTTCAGCAAATTTGGTAACATCTGTGGAGGGCAACCAGAGTTATGTTTTGGTTGCGTAACCCTTCCTCAGAATACAGAATATAGAACATTTCAGCGCAGTACAGACCCTTCAGCCCTCGATGTTGCACCAACCTGGGGAACCAATCTGAAGCCTATCTATCCCACGTTATTACATTATCACCCATATGTTTATTCAATGATCATTTAAATGCCTTTTCAGTTGGTGAGTCTACTACTGTTGCATGCAGTGCGTTCCATGCCGCTACTACTCGCTGAGTAAAGAAACTACCTCTGACATCTGTCCAATATTTATGACCCCTCAATTTAAAACTATGTCACCTCGTGCTAGCCATCACAGTCCGAAGGAAAAAAGTTCTCATTGTCCACCCTATCTAACCCTCTGATTATCTTATAGGTTCCAATTTAGCCACCTGTCAACGTTCTTCTCTCTAACGAAAACAGCCTCAAGTCCCTCAGCCTTTCCTCTTCAGATCTCCCTCTGTACCAGGCAACATCTTGTTAACTCTCCTCTGAAACCTTTCCAAAGCTTCCACATCCTTCTGATGGTGCAGTGACCTGAATTGAACGCAATACTCCAAATACAGCTG
Organism: Hemiscyllium ocellatum; assembly: GCF_020745735.1. Taxonomy (NCBI): domain Eukaryota; kingdom Metazoa; phylum Chordata; class Chondrichthyes; order Orectolobiformes; family Hemiscylliidae; genus Hemiscyllium; species Hemiscyllium ocellatum. Next base: position 28,975,050 of record NC_083440.1, on the reverse strand, counting down.
CACGAGAGTCTTGTACAGCTGCAGTATGACTTCATGGCTCCGAAAATCAATCCCTCTACCAATAAAAGCTAACACACCGTATGCCTTCTTAACAACCTTATCAACTTGGATTTCACTGAGATATGTCGGCTCATTCACAGTACCAAGAACCTTACCATTAGCCCAGTACTCTTTATTCCTGTTTCTCCTTCTAAAGTTAATCATCTCACACTTTTCCGCATTAACACTGATTTCTCTTTGCAGATGCATTTTCCACATCTCAGCCCCGCTCTGCAGCTTACCTATATTCCTCTGTAACCTGCAACATCCTTCAGCACTACCCACAACTCCACCAACCTTAGTGTCATCAGCAAATTGACTTACCGATTTTTCTACGCCCTCATCCAGGTCATTTATAGAATAACAAACAGCACTGGTCCCAAAAGTGATCCATGTGGAACACCGCTCGTAACTGAATTCCAGGATGAATATTTCCCCACAACATCCTTCCAATGTCTCATTTCAGCTGACCAATGTCTGATCCAAAATGCTAAATCAACCTCAATCCCATCCCCCCGTATTTTCTGCTGAAGCCTATCGTGGGAAACCTTATCATACGCCTTACTGAAATCCATATACACCACGTGAACCGCTTTTCCCATAACCATCTGTTTGGTCACCATCTCAAAGAACTCATTAAGGTTTGTGAGGCGAGACCTAACCTTCACAAAACCGTGTTGGCTATGTCTGACCAACTTATAGATCTCTGGATGATTATAAATCCTCTCTCTTCTAACCTTATCCAACAATTTACCCACAACTGAAGCAAGGCTCACTGCTCTATAATCGCCAGTGTTGTCCCTCCTCCCCTTCTTGAACAAGGAGAAATTTGCTATCCTCCAGTCTTCTGACACTATTCCAGTAAAAACTTACAATACGAAGATCAAAGCCAAACGTTCTGCAGTCTCCTAGAGGACTTACCTATTTTCAACCCCAAGAGAGAAAATGCTGGAATATCTCAGCAGATCTGACATCATCTGTAAGGAGAGAAAAGAGCTGACGTTTCAAATCTTACTGATCCTTTGTCAAAGCTTTTATCTATATTCACACTTTCCAGAATTCAAACACCTCCTCCTTGTGAGCCTAAGTCCAATCTAGTCTAATCGCCTGTGTCTCAGTTTTCTCCCCGACAACATTATCATTCTCCAGTGTGAATACTGATAAAAAAAAATTCATTTTAACCTTCCCCAGTCTCCTTGGACCCCATACACAGCTTCCCACGACTGTCCGTTTGGCCCCTAATCTTTCCATCGTCATTCTTTTATTCCTGATATACCATACGAATGCTATCGGGTTTTCCTTGATCCTATTCGCCAACGACTTCTCATGTCCCAAACTGGCTCTTCTTAGCTCTCTCTTTACGTCTTTCCTGACTAACTAGTAACTCTCAATCACCCTAACAGAGCCTTCACGTCTCATCCTAACATAAGACTTCCTGATGAAGAGCTTATGCCCGAAACGTCGAATTTCCTGTTCCTTGGATGCTGCCTGACCGGCTGCTCTTTTCCAGCAACATATTTTCAGATAGGACTTCTTTCTCATCTTGACAAGGGATTCAGATCCGTTTATAAACCATGGCTCCCTCACTTGCCCACTACTTTCCTGCCTGACATACGAAGTGAAAGTCAGCGTTGCTGTTGTGCCCTCCAGTTCATGTGATGGTTACCATTGAGGGACTCCGTGAGTTGGATATGGTATCAGAGTGACCACATGATTCATAATCCAGCAGCAGTGCACTGCTAAAATAAAATGAATTATCTGACGACTCCAATTTACATGAGATTCTTTGTCTCATGGTTTGGAAGTTCATTGCTCTAAAAGTCTCACAGAACGTCTGTCCAAACAGTAGTTGTGATTTACACTACAGAGTCAAGATTTATATAGATATATAAATTCCAAAAGTTATAATGTGATTGCTGTAATTGCATTGATGCAGTTCAAGATCTGCATTGGCACTTTCAGCCATTATTTCTCTTCGAATTGTTGTCCCATCTTGCTTGCACTCTGGACGACAGGACAGTGGGGGTGAGTGGGAATGCCTGCTCAACTGTGTTCACTTTGTAGGAAGTTATTCATGGCTAGAACCGGTGCTGGATTGGGGGTGGCCATTCAGGGAGCTGACCCACACAGGGCAGCTCAGTGTGTTGAACTCCTTCTGATTTGATGACGGCTCTGAGGAAGGGTCCCTCGACCCAAAACATGAACTTTAATTTCGCTCCACAGATGCTGACAGACCTGCTGCGCTATTTCCAGCATTTTCTGTTTCTGTTTCGGATTTACAGCATCCACAGTTCTTCCAGATTTATTTGAGATTTTTCATGCTGTTCAAGTTACTGTGTCAAGGTGAGGTCATTTATTGGAGGTCAGATTTAGGTGCTGAGTAATCCCAGGCTCCTTTGTGTTTATTGACGAATGGAAAGTATGTTGGGAGTGGGGTTAAGATAGTATTGATGTGATGTGTTGTTGCCAGCCAGCCCTTGGGAGTTTATCAATGTTTTCAGCGATGATAATACTCATCTGAACATCCCCACCCCGAGTACATTGTAAATGTGCGGTCTGCTGCTGGCTGGGGCATAGCTGGCACCGCGTGTTTCACATCAAGGGAATAATGGAGTCGATCAAACTCTTTGATTCAATGACAATCTGTTTCTTCAATTCCAAAATTGCCTCTTGAAGGAAATGCTATTGATAGAGTGCTGCGTGGCAGGATATCAAACAAATTCCATTTGGTAGCAGATAAGTCTGTGTAAGATTTAATGTCATGCAGCAAAATCTGGACAATATCACATGATCACAACAAAATACATGGAGGTCATTCAGCCGACTGGGTCTGCACTAACCATCAGAGCATCCCACCCACATGCTCCATCCTAATGCTGCAATGTGGGAAGAAATTGGAGCATCAGCTGAAACCCATTGCAGTTATAGGAAGAATGTGCGAACTCCACACAGATAGTACCCTTAGGGTGGATTCGAACGCAGGTCGCTGCTGTTGTGAGGCAGAAATGTTAAAAATTGTGCCAACAGAGAAGCTTGGTATGGCAAGTAACAATTGTGCCACACAAGTGACATGTAATGACATCTACAATAAGAGAGAATCCAATGTCCTCCACTTGACATTCAGTGCTACTATTACTATATCTGAATCACCCATTATCAACATCTTGGAGGTTACATTGAACAGAAAATACATAATAAAAAAGATTGATGAAGGCAGAGTGAAGAACAATAATCTATATGGTCTTCAGTAAGGTTTTCAACGACATTTGCTGATGGTAGACTGGTCAGCAAGGTTAGACCTCATGGAATACAGGGAGAACTAGCCATTTGAGTACAAAATGGGGTTGAAGCTGCAGACAGAGTGACTTGGTGGAGAGTTTTGAAACTGGATGGCTGTAACCAGTGGTGTGTCGCCAGGACCAATGCTGGATCTACTAATTTTGTCACTTATGCAAATGATTTCGATGTGAAACTCAGGGGGATGGTTTGTAAGTTTGCAGAAGACACCAAAATTAGAGGTGCAGTAGACAGCGCAGAAGGTTACTTCAGACTACAACGGGGCCTTCAGCTGATGAGCTAATGGGTTGAGGAGTGGCAGGTGAGGTTTAATTTAGACAAATGTGAATTGCGAAACTTTGGTCCAGCAAATCAGGGCAGGACTTGTACACTTAATGGTCAGGTCCTGGGGAGCGTTGCTAAACAAAGAGACCTTGGAATGCAGCTGCATAGTTCCTTAAATCAATCGCTACACATGACTTTATTGGTCAGAACATTGACTACAAGCGTTGGGAGCCATATTGCGGGTGTACAGGACATTAGTTTTGCCAGTTTTGGAAAGCTGCATTTCAGTTTGGTCTCCCTGCTTTAGGAAAGATATTCTTAAACTTGAAATGGTTGAGACAAGATTAACAAGGATGTTGTCAGAATTGGAAGGCTTAAAGCTATAGGGGGAGGTTGTGTAAGTTGGGACTGTTTGAGTAAGTTGGGAGGTTGAGTCAGTTGGAATATAACCCAACTTGCCTGGATGAGTGCAGATCCAGCAAAACCTAAGAATTTCGACATCTTCCAGAAGGCAGCCCACTTCACTGGCACTACGTCTACGTACGTCCACTCACTCCACCACTGACACTCAGCAACAACAGTATGTACCATCCACAATGCAGAAATTCACCAAAGATCCTTCGACAGTACTGTCCAAAACCAGGACTATGATAATCTCGAAGGACCAGGCCAGAGATTCATGAGCATAACACCATCTGAAAATTCCCCTTCAGAATACTTACAATCCTGACTTGGAAATGTATATATCCTTCAGTGACAGTGAATCACAATCCTGGAATTCCCTCCCTTACTGGATTGTGGATCAACTGAACGCACATGGACTGCAGCAGCTCAGGAACACAGCTCACCATCACATCTCAAGGGCAACTAAGGGTAGGTCATAAGGTCTGGCCAGCCAGTGATGCATGTATTCCACAAATGAATAAAAAGGTATTGTACTGAGTGTAGGTTACTGCTCAAATAGGAACTTCTGATCCAGTGTTCTTGCATTCCTGCAGATATCTGTAAATATAGCATTGTAGTAAATGTGTCCCGCTAAAAATAAAATATATATCATCTCAGTTGTAAGCATTACTGGGAATATCTTTCACTGTGGAACTGTACTGTATGCAAGTCAATGTCATGAAATGAACAGCTGATTACAGCGGGAATGTGATTCAGTCAGCATCTTCCAATTAGAATTTTACCAAGTGTGGGTTCCGAGCCAAAGAAGAACAACTACTCCCAGTGGCCAAATGTAATTGGAAGCTTCTCTCAAAGTAAAATTACACTGAGTCAGGGTTCGTAACTGGAGGGGAACACCTGACACCAGTGGCCTTACGGAGATAGGACCATCTCTGACCATAAAATTTACTGTTTGGGGAGTGGAAAATGAAGTGGAAAATCTGACCACATTGGTAACTAGGACCATGACGATATGAAGCATGTGGTGCTTCATTTCTATTACATTTCTTGTTTCTGTTCTGTCCGCTGATGGAGCTTTTAATGCTGTTGTAAATTTACAATGGTTTGCAACTCGGAAAACCTTCAAAATTGGTTGATATGTTTGAATCTAAGTTTATAAATTGAAATGCCTCAGTGAAGATAAACAGATTGATAAAGTTTATGAAATGGAAAATAAAAGAGGAACAAGGTTTATTCAATAAAATACCCTCTGCACATGTTATGCTTCCTTAAATAATTTTAAGAAAATTTTTGTACTTAATAATCTTCTGGCAAGTTTACGGCAAGCTGTGGGACGTGGTATACTAATTTAAGGTTAAAGTTTAACAATACTGCTGGAAATATTGATACAACTTCACATCTGTATCTGGCTAGATTTGGCTTAACAATTTTTGAATCGGTGATTTGTAATATTTTCAAAATTAATTTTCCTGTGATCACTGCCCATCACTTTCTGATTATTGTCCTCCTTGGGAAAAATAGGTTTTGTTGAGAATCATGCATCAGTCAGATTTTAGGCAAATCAAAAAATACAAATCTCATCAGGAATGAAAAATGTCTGTTTCAAAATTAATAAGTTCAGTCCCCTTAATATCATTCGTATGTCTGCAATTTACAATCGATTTGGAGAATATGACAAAAGAATTAACAGGACAGCATACAAAATATTTAACATGGTGCTTTACTATATGACACATGCCTCTCCCATGACCAAGTGTTCAAAAACTGAATGAGTATTCTAACTCAATAAACCCTAGTTGTGATCTTGTGTATTTATTGAAAAATTCCTTTCCAGATTTTACATTGCTAAGTCGTTTAAAGCTTCATGTCACACATTTAGCTGTACTTGGTTTTCTCTCAGTGAATTTCAATAATCAGTGATACATGCTTCTGTTTGGATGTGTTATGTTAAATATAGAAAGGTATGACAAATATATTTTACCTTCAACACACCGATTCAATTCTGACCGCCTCTGTACACTTCATGTCACTTATACAGCTCACAATTCCCATTTCCAGAGTTCTGAAAACTCCCATTCCTTGAGAATGATAATATCAAATATCCAGACTTTGTCTGTGCGTTCAATCTCTCTCACACATTGACCATTTTCTGTCCCGTAGCCTCTGACCTTCCATCACAACCACATTTAATTACAAATTGTTTGACTTGAATTTACAGCAGCATTAATTATACATTTCTCTAATACACACACACACACACACACACACACACACACACACACACACACACACACACACACACACACACATATATACACATAATATATATGTATCATTCAGATGCTCCACCTTTTTACAGTTAAAATTTAATTTCAGTGAAGAAATTTTCAGCTCTTAAACATATACATTGTGAACATGAATTCACACTGTGGAGTCTTCTAAAGACTGGAATCAATGAAATCATAATTTTGTTTAGTAACATAATGGTTACAAGTGAAGATGGTTAAGGTTGTTAGAGATTAACCATTTCAGTTGTCATACATCTCAGCAGGAATTCTTCAGTTTGATGTCCACATCCCCAAAACCTATGGCCACCTCAGTGATGTTCTTCCCTCCACCTTCATTTCTGGAGTGCGGAAGTTTGCACAATGTTCAGCAATATGCACAACTCCTTCGATAATGGACAGGTCTGTGTCCACATACAGTGAGATAACATCCAGCTTTGGCTGATAATTGACAAGTAACATTACATTACACCACGTCAAAAAGTGAGATTTCACCAGTCTCCCATTGGCTTATGATGACATTACCATCACTAGATGCATGACTTTGAACAACCTGAACCAATCATTGACAAGCAAATGACCTGGTCCAGCTAAACAGGCGCTGTGGCCACCGGAGTATGTCAGACTGTCGTAATAAACCACCTACCTATCTGTCCAATCTACACTCACCATCTAGGAAGTGTATCTCAGAGGTGAGATTCAATGTTTCCCGTATATCTGCCTAATAGCAGCTCCAGAAACATGACAGGAAGCTCCACATTGTGCAGTACAACAGCTGATTAATGAATGTTCCGATCACCACATTCAGGACTGACTCCCTGCTCCAATGCCACTCATGACCAGCAATGAATACCAGCTACAAGATGCAAAACAGGTGCTCTCCAATTCTTTTTCGACAACACCTCACTAAAACAAGACGCCCAACACCAAGAGGAACAAGGGCAGCAGATGCAGAGAAATGCCATCATATGCCAGTTCCCTTTTAAGCCAGGTTTCACTCTGACTTGGAAATATATTAGATTTCCATCACTGTCGCTGTCTAAGCATTCTGGAACACTACAACGAGATCACAGCGTTTTCCTGAACATGCAGATAAAGCAGATGTTCACGAATGCCATTCTCCAGCAAATGCAATTAGTACTGGGCAATGAGTATTGGCCTCGCTACCAAAGCTCATTCCGTGAGCACCATTAAAAATAACGAGTATTCCCACACCTGAAAGAAGATATCTCTGAACTCGTGGGATGGGTATTGTCCAAGGGGCTTCCCTACATGGCAGAGAGCCAGATAAATGCCCAAGGGAAAAGGAGGGGGCTCAGTACTTTTGCCTCGGTTGTCTGTGGTCTATGTGTTGGTGTTCCCAAATTCAGAAAACTATGCTGAATTGACCAGAGGATCTCTAATTTTAGAAAGTGGGTCGATTTTGGGAGTCGTACGTTTGTGACAATGAACTTCATGTGAGGTTATCCAGTCCTTGGGAGTGGTTGTAAAAGGGGAGCAGTCATCTGTACCAGGGAGTTGGTTGCGCGTACGGAACTCCATTTTCTGTTATTCATTCAATGAATTTTGATGTCACTGGCAAGACACCAATTCCCAGCCAGTCCTATTGCCCAGGCGGGAGTCACCATATTGTTGTGAGTCAGGAATCACATAAAGGCCAAACTCGGCAAGGATGACAAATCACCTTCTCTGAAGGACATTAATTAATGAGACTTTTTTTCACAACTGACAACTGTCTCATGGTTATCGTTAGAATCTTAAATACAGATTTTTTACATAATTCAAAATTCCACCATCTGCCACAGTGGATATCAAACTCAGAATTTCCGTAACATTACCTAGGTCTCTGAATTAACAGTCTAGTTTAAGACCATTAGACCAGTCTTTCCCCGAAACTCTAGTATTGGCCTGAATCTCGACAGTCAGCTTCAGATGCCAAGCAATAGTAAGACGTTTGGGATACCTAGTACAAACTGTGATATAATGTTTGTGGTCTCCATGGAGTGCGCTGAATACACTACGGGAATTTCTAGCTCCAGTGTATGCTCTGAATCTGGGAGGAGTTCTCCATTCACAAGGAGAGAGCCTAAGAGAGGAATTTAGGTGCACAAGCCTGGAAATCAGACAGGAAACTTATCTTAATCACAGATAAAGTGTGTGAATTCTAATCTGAGAAGTTGCAATGCCCAATGCTGCTTGGATTCAGATTTTATTTTGCTGACGGCTGTGGCATACGTTATTGGAATTGTCGGGGTGAGGTCCTACCAAATGTTGAAGTTCTCTTCATTGTGCTGGGTATCCAACGTGGGAAATGGTGCTTAGATTCACTTCTGAATACTTTCATGACTCAGATTTAAGGATGTGCAATCCTGTACACAATGATGGATTCAAAATGTGATCCTTTGATTTTCATTTCATATTGTGGAGTGCATCTATTCCCAGTCACTGTGAAGTGATTTAATGACTCATACCATAGCTCAAGTGGTTTGGATGTATATTTCCAAAGGGAATCGGAGCTGTGGAGACTTCAAAACTGAATGCTGGAATTTTTTCATCAATGATCATGCGAGATGTTTATCAATGCTGGCTTTACTCAACGGGGTGATTTTTTGTATTGCGTGAACGTTGTGATTTTATGGGAAACTCCACCCAGCCAGATTAACGTATAAGGAAGCTGAAATCAACTACTGCCAACTCCAATAATGCGCTGAATATATGATTTTTCCTCATGTTCTATATCTTTTAAAAGTGCAAATGATCCATTTAGAGATGGTTTGCTAACGTAGTATAGTTATTTAAACGTGATATGACAGATAGAAAATTGTTCTAAAGTCCATCCCTGACAATGTCGGGTTAGGTGTAGAAAAAATTCGATCAGTAACTTCAATTCTCCTTTCCCTTTCTCTCTCTCTTACAGTTAGTCTAGTGACGATTGTACACTTGGCTCGAGGCAAGTGTGGTCTTTCGGCTTGCAGCACTCGCTATCTTATCGCCATAGGAATGTCTGATCTCCTCTTCATTATGTTTGATATCATACTTGGTCGGTTTAGTTCTTATTATTATCCAGAATCTTTCCTGAACATCACTCCTGTTTGTTCCATTCTCTATGCCCTGACATTCTTAGCCATTGATTGTTCTGTCTGGTTCACTGTTGCTTTCTCTTTTGATCGATTTGTTGCCATTTGTTTCCATCAGATGAAATCTCAGTACTGTACAGAGAAAACTGCAATGAGGGTTCTGGCAACAATCTGCATTTTCTTTTCGATAAAGAACATTCCTCACTACTTTCGATTTAAACCTAGAAAGATTATCAACAATGCTCCAATGTATTGTGTTACCAGTTACAGTTTTAACCATCGGTGGAGGAGTTACAAACATATTCAAAAATTTTTAACACCATTTCTCCCATTTGCTTTTATTCTCTTCCTCAATGTTCTGACTGGCAGACATATCCTCGGGGTCATTAAGATACGTGAAAGACTGAGGGGTCAGAAAAAATTAGAGAATGATCCAGAGATTGAGAGCAGAAAGAAATCTGTGATTTTGCTCTTTGCCTTATCCGCCAGCTTCATACTTCTCTGGTTGGTGTATGTTTTATATGTCTTTCAAATTGGTTATCATTTGAATGATGCTGCATTTGCTCTGTTTGAATTACTCGCATTTATGCTGCGGAACCTAAGCTGTTGCACAAATGCATTTATTTACGTGGTTACACAGAAAAGTTTTCGACACCACTTAAAGTATGCAGTGAGATATCCAGTTATAAAAATAATTCAATTATTGAATAAATCCAAGTTACTGAGAGCCAACATTAGCTGCAGCAGAAAATGGATCAAGGAATTAAACAAAAAAGGAGCGATAGCAACGTCATAAGCCTCTTTTTCTATCGGGTAAGGAATGACTTCATCTGTGGAGCAAAACACGAGACTGGAGGAGCAAAGTGGTATAAAGTGCTATTTGCAAGGAGCAACAGTTAGTAGGAAGTTGAACAACAAAAGCATAACCTAAAGAGGAATTCGGCATGCACAATGGAAACATGCTGTTCTCAGTGAGTGAACGAGACACAAAAATAAATAACCTGGAGGAAGTTACCATCGTTCTCTGCAGGCCATAGTGGGAACTGCAACGGTAGGCTCCTTTCCACGCTTCCTCATGGAATTCTCTGATCCAAACATCTGGACAAATGGAAAGAAAATGATGTTTCTGTTATAATAGAATAAATAATATAATGCATATGCTGTAAATATTGTGTCTTCTGAGTAAACATATGTTTTTATCAATAATTTACTCTTTCGGCTTCCACCGTTCAGCATGCCAGGAGCAGCACCAGGAATCTAAAAATGAAGTGTAAACCTCGTGAAGCTACCAAACAAGATGATTTGAATGTAAAACAACATAAGCATCAAGTGAGAGACAAAACTAAGTGAGCCCACAAAAAAAAGAATCAGATCTCAAGTAGTTGGGCTTCAGGTCGTGGGCGTATTTGCATGGTTACATTGTTAATCCCACTTGCATCTTCACTCACATTATTCCATAGAGGCTGGTATCCCATCACCAATTCACCCGTTATTTCTGCATGTTACTTGACACTGGTCTGGTGTCCTCAGAGCTAACTCTAAAGTGAAAAGAACCTATGATACTCCTGTTTATACTGGTCAGTCAGGACTCCTTGATTGTACCAGATTATCAGCCCCAATCAGGGAACCCATATTCTTGGACGTCGATCTGGCTCTCCTCATTACAATCTCTACACTCACCTAAAGTAGCACCAAACACTGTTTTATTTTTGTACGGTGTCTCAGACTGGACTCTTATCTGAGGATAAATGTTTTTGTTCATTGTCTTTAAATTGCTGTGTATCATTTCACTTCTGAAACACTGCTCATTCATGAGGTAGATTGATATTTCTATATACATATCAATGTGCATTGTGGCTCAGCAGTAACTCAATCACTTCAGATAGTTACGCTCAGAAAAAGGTGAACTCAGGTGGCCACATTCAATTCTAAGGCTGAGTTTGTCCAGAGAGGAGAAGAACACACAACTGTTGAAAATGACATTATGAAAGATTACAGCAGAGAAACAAGTCATTCAACCCAGTGTTTCTATCAATGGAAGAAAGGCCTCCAGCTCTATTCACACTTTCCATCTTTGTGTGTGTTGTTTAAGATTTTTAGAAAGCTGATATTCAGTTCCCCAATGCAGAAATTGGAACGGAGCAAATTAACCTTTACTCTCTTCATCTTACGTTGTCACGAAATACCCAGGATGTGTCTGTCAGCACATGTCGAAAAGTGCCTGAATCTGTTCAGCTGAACTGCCTTATATCATCCAGTTCTGATTGAGTTTAAGTTAACCTCATTAACCATTAATTTGAATCCGCGCTATTTTCTTTGTGAATGAATAAACATTTTCTCACCAAATTTTCAAAGAATGTGAGGTGACAAATCATCCACTGGAAAGGTTTATTTGTACAATAACACAATTATATCCTAAATATTGAGTAAATCAAAAAAAGTTAAGACAGGATTGCCCATGATACTACTTACAAATCTTATTTATTGGATTGATAACTATTAATAGACAGGTAAGCAGCACAATGAATGAAAGGTTGTCAGCTTAGAGTCTCAGCATCAGCAAGTTTTTGCTCAATCACTGATTCTTAAGTTGATCAACTCTGACTTCACTACAGTTAGCGGAAATTCAGTGCATAACAATGATTCGAAATTTAGCACATCTATTTAGCAGTCTCTCTCAATCACTTTAGGCTGTGTTTACTTTATATGCCACTGCTAGCTGGACCAGTAAGTGTGCGTGCAGAGAAGCATATGGTTGCAGTTATGTATTACTGTGCTTTTTATTTATTCATTCATGGGAAGATGATATCACTGGCTAAGCCAGCCTTTATTACCAATCCCAGAGAACAGCTAAGACTGAACCCCATTGCTGCTGTTCGAGAGGCACCTGAACTACAGACCAGCTAAGGATGGCAGTGTCCCTTCATAAGGGAAATTAGTGAATCAAATGGCTTTTTCCAGCAATCGACAATGGATGCATGGTCAATATATGACTGTTAAATCCAGATTTTTGTTCACATTCCACTATCTGCTATGATGTATGGTGATGCTGTTCCTGTAACAAGGTTATGCTCTCCTTGACAATTCTTTTTTCTATAAAAGCAGAGAATCCGAAATGTCTGGATTTAACTGCTTGGGAATGCTTTCAAGTTAAATTAAAAAAAACACTAGTACAATGAAAGGGGAATGGCCAGTAATCCCAACTCATCTTTTCTCTGGTTTGGTTTGGTTTAAGCGTCGAGCTGTTCACTGAAAGCAGGCAGTGAGTTGTAGAACTGCTGGACCCAAAGACGCAGGTCCATGTTGATCCTCCCTCTCCCTAACTTCTCTCCTGTAAGAACGTGTGGTGATTTTACTTTTCTGCTAATGGGTATTTATGGGGATTGTTGCAAGTATTTGAAACAGAATCATTAAGTTGGGATAGACTGTTGGGTTTTCGAATAGGTTCAGTTATTCTGTATTCTGTTCTCTTTTGTTAGCTCCATTTGGCAATATTGCAAATAAATTATGTTTAGTTTAAAGCTACATGGTTTAACCAGTCGCATCACTCCTGGAATATCCACTATACACCTGCTCAAGCCAACTAGAAAAGGCAGAGTCTGGGCTACCTTCTTGAAATGTCTTGAGGAGGGATTCTGGCCTGGTGCTTAACAGAAGGGATTTGAACTGTGTTTCAGGATTAACATTGCAGTGATATTACCACCAGGCCATCACAGCCCTTTATTGTGACATAGAGGAAGCTGCCAGGACCCCATCTGGTTATACGCAGTGAATGCCAGTGGCACAAGTGTTCTTACAAGAGGAATATCAATGTGTACTTTGTACCAGTCTGAGCATCTCCTGTGAACATGCTGAGACGGAAGGAAGGGGTGCGAAGTAAAATCTGGTCTTGTCGTTTCTTCCACTTGCCAACCAGTGTCCAGCCTGTTTGATCTACACTGGCACTCAAGTCAGGTTTGGTGGAAATTTGATAACGTTTTCTTTCCCCCAGATTTGAGATGCAAGAGATATTTCATTTCACGACTTGTATCATGCGTACTCCAAACACTGCTCTCAATTACAGTGCAAGATTTCTAAATGCAATGTGGTGGTACTGCGACAAACTGGGCATGCACAGGAAGCAATAATGCTGTCACCTGGCTTTTGTCATGTCGATTGGAGATGGATTGTGCTTTTTATCCTTGGTCTGATTCTCTTCCCAATTAACAGTTGCCTTCGTCGATGAGGTATTAAACATGGTGCTGTCTGCCTGTTGTAGTGGATGCATCAGGTTCCATCCACGTTAACACACGAAGCTATGTGGTTATCCCTGGGGTCTGAGGGAGCATATCCTTCAGTTGCTCCTCTCCACAAAAACTAACATTGGAAATAATGAACTCACAGAAGCCTTTCAATTTCGAAATCAAGTTTGAAAATACAAATTTTGCACTCCAGTGGCAAGTTTCGCTTCCAAGCGTTTGCCAGACACGATTGTTATTGTTAAAAACATTCTGACTCTTGATTCAAATTGCCTCGAGATGTTGCTATTGGACTGATTTCTTAGTGAAGCAAAGGTTTGGTACACTGAGTGGAATAGGGTATTTCAGAGGTGGTGGACTCAACAGTCACTGACACTGGGGAGGGTCTGGACCCAGATAAAGCGGACTCAGATAAAGAACAAACCATAAAAAGGCAGCCTTATCAGTCCTATGCAAAACAACTGACAGACTAGTAACCTCTGACAAATTAATGATCCCTGGCAGTTACATCCGGATGCTTACTGATGATGTCACCTTGTATGGTGATGAAACGTCCAAAAGCAAACGTTCCAGCTCAGCGAGCAAATCTACATCCAGAACGTGACAACTCTTTTTTACAATCCAGTTTTAGCAAGCTGAATTAAAACTCTCATGCTCTTCTGTGGTTCATTATTGTAACCTTTGCATTGCTGTTCCAGTAACAAACCCATTTCACTCTCCCCCCTAAGCGGTAATATCTACGCCATGAAATTACCATTTATCTGATGGCAATTTATTTGTTATGGGAGTTCAGTAGATGCCAGTGACTGCATCAAAAATGTTATGAAATCTGCTGATCTTTTTTACATTTTGTTCTCTATTCATTGAACTAAAGATTTTAATTTCTCATGACTCCACGGTGGTTAATATTACATTTAAAACCATGTGGTGATTTTTGCCTTAAACTGCAGAGCCTTCTGCTTTTGTTCCTTTGTCTGTCAGTCTGTGACCCCAGTGCTATGATAAACAAATCATCTTTATTCTGAGGAGAAAATGAGGACTGCAGATGCTGGGGTTCAGAGTTGAGAGCTTGGTGCTGGAAAAGCAATGCAGGCCAGGCAGCATCCGAGGAGCCGGAGAATCAACGTTTTGGGCAAAATGTCGATGCTCCTGCTCCTCAGTTGCCACCTGGCCTGCTGGACATTTCCCGCAGCATCTTTCTTCTGAGCTTGTTTTTCTAATGTGGACCATTGCTGATTATAAATCATGGAATAGGAATGAAAAAAATGTAAAGTCTGACGACTACAATGAACCTAATCAAAATACCAGCGAGGAAAGACTCAACAAACTGCACGGTAGAGATGTAGGATAAAGCAGAAAATCAGATAATGATTAACAAGTCCATCAGTATCTGAAATACAGAATCAATAGAATAGAAAAACTTTCTGAAATCTTTCGATTTTAAAGACATCCTTTCTGAAGGAGGGAGACTGGAATTGCGCACAATATTCTAAACGTTGCCTAACCAATATACTGTACAGCCACAACATGGTCTCCCATCACCCATATTCAATGCACTGACCAATATAGACAAGCATTCCAAATACCTTCTTCGCTATCCTGTCCAACTGCGACTCCACATCCAAGAAACTCGGATCCTGCAATCCAAGGTCTCTTTCTCCAGCAACACTGCTCAGGACCTTAGCATTAAGTCATAGAATCATATAGCATGAAGTAAGGCCCTTTGGCCCAAAATGGTCCATACTGACCAAAATGTTCGATACCCAATTCCCTGCAGTTGCCCCACATCCTTCTACTCCTTTACTATCTATGCATTATCCAAATGTTTTTAAATGTTAATGTACCCGCCTCAAACACGTCAGCTGACAGCTCATTCCACATGCATACCACCCACTGTGTAAAAAAAAATTAATTAATCATTTATTGTGTTTCCTCTAATCTTAAACTGATGCCCTCCAGTCCTTGATTCCCCAGTCCTGGGAAACTGACTGAGTGTATTCACCCTATCATGATCCTTATGATCTTATACACCTTAATAATTTCCCCTCGCAGTCTCCTATATTCGAAAGAAAAGTCGTAGCTGCTCCAACCTCTCCCCAGGACTCAGACTCTTAAGTCCTGGAGGCATCCTTGTAAGTTTCTTTTGCATTCTTTTCAGTTTAATAACATCCTTCCTGTAGGAAGGTGAACAAAACAGAACACAATACTCCAAATGCGGCCTCATCAACGTCCTATATAACTTCAACATAACTTCCCTACTTCTATATCCAATGCCCTGACTGATGAGGGCTCCTGCATAAAAAGTCAGAAGTGTTGTGCTGGAAAACCAGAGCAGCTCAGGCAACATCCGTGAAGCAGATGAGTCAACATTTTGGGCACAAGCCCTTCATTAAGAATGTGGGGTGGGGTTTGGTAGGAAAGGGTTTGCGCTGTGGTTAAAAAAAGAGGGGCGCGGTGTGGGTAATGTAACTGTGAATCCGATAGGTAGATGAAATTTGGGGGGGGGGCTGATTA
Organism: Hemiscyllium ocellatum; assembly: GCF_020745735.1. Classification (NCBI taxonomy): domain Eukaryota; kingdom Metazoa; phylum Chordata; class Chondrichthyes; order Orectolobiformes; family Hemiscylliidae; genus Hemiscyllium; species Hemiscyllium ocellatum. The sequence continues at coordinate 28,958,931 of NC_083440.1, read as the reverse complement.
TGATAGGTAGGAGTGAATTGCGGAGCTGTGAGGTTGAAAGGAAGTTGGACTGGTCAGACAGATCCAGGGGACAGTGCAAGTTGGAGAGTTGGCCACATCAGCTGCCCATCGCGTCTCTTCTGCCCACATGGTTGCTGCTGCCTTAGCCAATTCTGCCTCCACCAACATCACTTACTGAAACACCACCGACGAACATGCAACTGCTGCTTAAAAAATTGAGAACGTCACTTTCACCCCTGCGGATGCGTCCAAATGCACTGCTTCCGCCCCCATGACCCCTACAGTGTTCATCACTTCCTTTGGTGACATCAACCAGGATACCATAACCACTCCCTACTCCAGCTCGACAACCAGGTTCTAGCTCCCAGTCTACCTGTGTTTTTACCATCTCCCCAGACCTCACTCTCACTGAGGAAGAACCGTCAGTCCTCAGGAAAGGTCTCACCCCCATTTCCCCCTCTACTCCCGGAACAATCAATTCAACAAGCATTGTGACATCAAACACTTCTTCTGCAGCCTCCACTCCCTTGCTTACTTTTTTTTCCATCAAGACTCCAACCCACCTTCCAAGGACCCCTTCACCTGCTTCCAACACAACCCATCCACTTGGACAACCCTTGTGTTTCCTGCACATGACCTCTTTTTTCCCAACTGCTGCCATAACATTGACGGCCTCATCCTGCCACCCTCACACACTCCAACCCCTCACCTTTGCAAAGTGCAGTCCTCCACTCCATCCCATCCAACCCCAATATCACCATCGAACAAGCAGACAATGGTTGGAGGGCGCTATGATGTGTTGGTGCACTCACCTCTAAACTGCTGAAGCCAGATGCCAACTCACGGACACCTCTTACTGCCGCGTCCTGGTCAAGAACCCACATCCCATCACTTAACCTTCATCTCGAAAATCATCCACAACCTCATTACTTCTGGGGATCTCTCACCAGCAGCCTCCAAATTCATAGTTAGGTAATCCCACACCATCGAATTCTGCATTTTCCACAAGATCCACGAGTGTGACTACCCCGGCTGACACATCTTCAGCCTGCTCGTGCACCACTGAATTCATCTCCACCTACCTCGATGTTGTCCTATCCTCCCAGTCCAGGAACTTCCCACCGACATTTGGACGCCATCTACCCCCTCCACCTCCTCCAAGACTTTCGTTTTCCTGGTCCCAAATGCCTCATCTTCACCACGAACATTCGGAGCCGATGCATCTCCACCCACCATGACCATGGCCTCCAAGCCATCCATTTATTCCTCTGCCGATGTCCCCATCAGTACCCTTCCACTGACACTCTCAATCGTATGATTGAACTGGTCGTCACCCTCAACAATGTTTCCTTTGAATCCTCCGAATTCCTCCAGACCAAATTGGTAGCCATGGGGACTTGCATCGTCCCCAGCTCTGCCTGCCACTTCATTGGTTACGTGAAACAGTCCATCTTCCGTAGTTTTACTGGCACTATTCCACACCTTTTTCCTCTGCTACAATGATGACTGTATTAGCGTCACCTTCTGTTCCCACGAGGTGGTTGAAGATTTCAGCAACTTCACCAACACATTCCACCACAACCTGAAGTTCACCTGGACTATCTCGGACATCTCCATCCCCTTCACCTCCATAACTCCATGAACGGTGACCGACTCAACACTGACATTCCTAGGAATCCACCAACTCCCAAAGCTACCTGGACTATACCCCCTCCCACCCTGCCTCCTGTAAAAATGTTAGCCCTGATTTCCAATTCCATTGCTTCTGCCACATCTGCTCCAAGGAGAACCAATTCAACCACAGAACACAAGATGGCCCCCTTCTTCAAAGACACCAATTTCCTCTCCCATGTGGTCAATGATGCCCTCTAGTGTATCTCATCCGGTACCCGCACGTCCATCCTTGAACCCCATCCTTCCCAACCACAACAAGCACAAACTTCTCGGTCCTCACCTTCCACTTCACCAACCTCCGAATACATTGCATTCTCCTCTGTTATGTTAGCCACCTGCAAATAGACCTTCTCACCCCTAACTACATTCCAGAGAGACCATGCCCACCGTGGTTCTCTTGTCAGGTCCATACCCCCTCCATCAGCCCACCCTCAATCCCGGCACCTACTCCTGCCACGATAAGAGGTATAAAACCTGTACCCACGCCCCAAAGCATCCTTCCACATCCGACAGAAATTTACCTGCACTTCCACACATGTCGTCAACTATATCTGTTGCTCCTAATGCGATCTCATCTACATTGGGGAGAGAGGACGCCTTTTGAAGAACGCTTCAGAGAACATCTCCAGAGAAACTCACAAAACAATCCCACGGTCCTATGGCCGAACACCTCAAATCGCCCTCCCATTCCACAAAGGACATGCAAGTCGTGGGCCTCCTCCATCGTGACTCGCTCACTACCTGACACCTGGAGGTAGAACGCCTCATCTTCCTGCTCGGGACCTGGCAACCACACGGAATAAGTGTGGATTTTACCAGTTTCCTCATTTCCCTCCCCACACGTTGTCCCAGATCCAAACTTGCAAATAACCACAGCTCCTTTGTCCTTTCCTACGTGCCCACCTTCCTTCCCATGTATCCAATCCACCCTTTTCTCCCACCTGTCACCTTCAACGCCACCTTCATCCACCTATCGCACTCTCAACTACCTTCTACCCAGTCCCACCCACCTCCCGACCGAATATCTCTCAGCCCCCTTGGGCCATAAGCCTCATTACTGATGAAGGGCTTATGCCCAAAACATCGATTCCCCTGATACTCGGATGCTGCCTGACCGGCTGTCCATTACCAACGCGACACTCTCGACTCTGAAATACAGACAGTGCCTTGGGGTGTGGTAATGTTTGTTGTATTATTTGCAGCAGGAGGCCGTCACACTTTTTCGTGTTAGATTGCCTGTCTTGATCAGTGTTCAGTGACTGGAGAGTGCGATTGTGAGCGAGGTACGCGTAGCGAGCCAGACAGCAGGGATACAGGAGCCCCACCTTTGGAAAGAGTGACAGCAGAAGGAACAGAAAACCAAACAAATGGGAGAATGCCAAAAGTAATGGAATTGCAGGAGGGGGCTCACAGGAGTCGACAGCTGTTCCTGCAGCAATTAACGTGAGTCTCAGAGGCTGTGTCCCTTCCTGTGCTGGGGTTCACGGACCAAGGTCTGGCTGGAGATGAGTTCACAATGGGACTGGCAGGAGACAATCTTACTGTTCCACGTAGATACAGAAAACTTGAACCAGGCAGGAAAAAAAATCATGCCGACTCACCCATCAAGAACTTGTTGTCTAATTCAGAAGCTGCACCTCTGCATTAACATGTATGCTAAGTATTAATTGGTACAGGGCCGTTCAGATTAAGGAGAGACATTGATGGCTCTGGGATTGGTTTGGAGAAATGGGATCTGGTTCTATCATCGCAGATGCTGCCAGATCTACTGGGGATACGATTCCAGATTTGAATCAAAGCACTGTTTTCTGTTCGTACATCTTCTGTTCTTCTTTCCTCAATGTGTCATTCATGATACTTAAGATCCTATACGTTTGCTAATTCCCTCTTCAGCAGTTCCTGTCACTTTAACACATGCCAATGAACACCAAGGCTACTCTATCCCTGTACACATTTAAAACTCTGCCGTTCTGTAGACGTTGGCTCACTTTAGTCTTTTATGACAAACTTTCTCAGTGCTGTCTTCATTCTGTTACGGTCACTCCACTACAGGCTGCTATTTCCGGCTGATATTATAATGAGCAAGTGGGCGCACCAAAGCAATTGATCTGTATCATCCTCACCATCTGCGCCAATTTCAAGTTTGCTATCAAAGAAAATGTTAATTTGCTTTCTCTCGATTTTTGAATATCTATGTAATTTCTATGTCGAGAAACACAAGAGTAAAATAGACATCCTTGAAAAAACCCAACTTGGCTGCCATTCTGTTGTCTTCAAATTGCAATGATTTCCGATCAGTCAGCACTTTCCTCTCGTACCACATTATTTCCCCATGGTCGACTTGGGCCATTCATTACAATAGTTTCAGTTTTTCTCCAGTCTCTGATTTAATCATCTGTACGATAACTTTGGACAGCCTTTTTTTTCATATATCTTTTATTGATTCCATCAGCAGCAGTTGCATTTATTTACTTTGAAGTCCACACTAAGCCAGGTACAATTTCCATGCATTTCCCTGAGGCTGTTATTGCTGAAGAGGGATGTTTGGCTGACGAGCAAGGGCCTTGCGTCGCGGGGCCGGGTAGGACACTGCTGCTTGAACCTGCACTGGCCGTATTCTGCTGGCAGCTGGGATTGTAGAGCCTGGAGCCGGATTTTTCCTGATTTTCTGCTTTTCCTGACCTTTCTCCTTCCTCGGAGCTGAGTAAGGAATTTGTTGGAATCTAATCACCTCATACATTTCTTATGGGTTAGATGTAAGTACATGATGGAACTAGGAGCAATATTCGTGTGTGGGAATATTTATTTGAGCTCCTCGATGGCCCCGGTGATGGAGTGAACATAGAGAGGCATCGATTTTGTAAAACCTCAAAATATTCAGTTAACAGCCGCTCCTTCTGTTCAAATGTCCCGCTGCCGTCGTGAAAGCTTGCAGAACCACTTAAAAAAGTGAGTGAAGGTTTCGTGGTTGCCAATCCCTAAATTACATTTGTCCTCTATTAGTTTTCATATTCGAAATGAAAGGCTGCGCCATTCATTGTGGAGACATGGAAACATTCTGATCACCAGACACACCATACCACTGGGAATCAACTCGCTCACAAGCAAAGCTAATTTCATTTGAGTATTTCAGTGTCTTTCAGGTTACCGAGTTTTCTCTTTGGGTTGAATACAAGGTCTGGTTTGAATTCCTAAATGGCAGAAACAAGAATTTATTCATATCACCCACAACATTAGAGTCAATCTCCCAATAGCTCAAAAGAAATGTCTTGACGACTTCTCTTTCAGTCCAACAGTTTGTCCTTCATTCTCCTCTGACTTTTTTTCTCAAGTTTGTTTTTTACTCTACTTAAAGCTTTCCCAATAATAAAAAACAAAGTATTATTCACAATCATACACCATCTAAAATGTCCAGGGATGAGGAAATTAGACTTCTTGCAGAGATTCTCAAGGCCCGGTCCATTCTCTTTTTAGTAAGGAAGGTTGACTTGAGATTTTCTGGGGCTGATTATAATTATGGGGGAGTACGGCCGCTCGATGGGTGGGTTGATGAAGCAGATTAGGAGACACTGTTTCCGCTGATCAGAGTCATTCACCAGAGGATTGGCACTTCAGGTATTTATTGAAAGGCAGGGTTGCATTGATATTGATCCAGTATCTTTATTTGTGTTGTGGATTTCTTCTGAAATGGAAATGGATGTGACATCAGAAAGCAGGGCTAGGTGTTGAGAGCATTTTTTTTGTTTTAGAACTACAATTAACTTAGCATGAACTAATTCAAAAACAAGAATGTACAGAACTGTCGACAGCAGATTTCAAACTTGTGCAGGCAAACCCTGATGGAAATCTAATCCATCAGGTTATGCACTCCACCATGACGAGAGCACTTCACGGAAGTTTCTTACTGTCATATGCATTGTGCAATGGTCCCTCTGCATGCTTCAACGGATTTCAGTTTCGTGAAGGATAGACAGATGTCTAATTTTGCTCAGCTTCCTGAACTTAGTGTTTCATATTAAGGCAACAGGATGAAGAAGTGGAAATGGGCAATTCAACCCACCCAATCATGACTGATCTGATTACCCTCAACTCCAATCTCCTGCTTTTCACACGTCTCCACTGACACCCACAGTTACCTTTGCAATACATCCACACACCCTATTTTCTGTAAAGACACTATTCTGTTATCCGACTTCCTCTGTCTCTTTTGCATCTTTTCTAATTATGACAATTTTAACAAGGAATGCTCCACAGTTTCCGCCTTCCTCTTCAACCAAGGATTTCCTAGCACCGGTGATGACAGGGTCCTCAGCCAGGCCTGATCTATCTCCCACATTCAGCCCTCTTACTGTCTCTTCCGTCCCGCAAGAGTGATAGGATCTCCCTTGCCCTTACCTACCATCCCACAAGGATGAGGGACATCCGAAGGATCATTAACCTCGGTTTCTCCAGTTGGAGTCACAAACTCATGGGGATGTACAGCATGGAAACTTTGGTCCAACTCGCCCATGCAGACCAAATATTCCAAATTAATGTCGTAACAGTTGCCAGCATTTAATCCCTGCCTATTCATTGGCCAATCCAGAGGCCTTACGAATATTGTAATCATACCAGCCTCTACCAATTTCTCCATTAGTTCATTCCATTCTTGCATCACTCTCTGCGTGAATTTCACATAGCCCAGTTTACGGCATTCCCTGCTTTAAACGTGGTCTCCTCTACATTGGAGATTGAAACATAGCCTGGATGACAAGTTCTCAGAACATTTATGTTCTGTTTGTATCAAGAATACTGAAGTTCCATGTCCTGCCACATCAACGCCCCAAACTGTTTTCTGCCTGACATCTGTCTCAGGCTTGCATCAGTGCTCCAGCAAAGCTCAGCGCAAACTGGATGAACTGTACATCGTTTTCCGATTGTACTGTCTCTTCACTCTAGCAAAAGTGGAGCCTTTTGGACTCAATATCGAGATCAACTGTTTTGGCACTTGAACTGTCCCATGTTCTTCCCCCAACGTTTACACATCAGACCTTGTTACCACACAGTCCACAAGTACAGAATCCATTGTTAATCACTGATAGTTCACATGACGATTTATTTACTCTTCTACCCAGATCATTTTCGACTCTTTGTTGATTTCTGTTGAAATATTCTTCTCGTCTTTGGGCTGTATAACCACCTCTCGTTTACTGCTTACTCCTCCCCTCCTTATCTTCTCTATAGAAGCCAATATTTTCTTATCCCCTACCATCACATCTAAGGAATAGTTGCTTCACCCGAAATGTTAACTCTGGTTTCTGTCCGCAGCTACTGCCAGACCTGCTCAGCTTTCCCAGCAGTTTCTGTTCTACTTTCTGGTATCCAACTTTTGCAGGGTTTTTTTCAGTTTTTGTTGTTGAACAACTTGAAGTTTTGGGTTTTCTCGCAGTTGCTGACACAGGTTAACTGGTTCATTAGTTCAACCTTGGAGGACAGTAGTGGTTGTTGCAGATTCTCGCATTTAGATGTTTCACTCTGATCAGGGAAGGTGGTAAAAGAGAGTGGAGATGTGGCATTATACTGTGTCAAGGACAGTATTATGGTGGCAGAAAGAACACTTGCTGAGTACTCATCTACTGAGGAAGCATGGGCTGAAGTTAGAAACAGGGAAGAGAATGTCACCCTGTTGGGAATTTTCTATTACCTCTGAAAGCATCAGGTACGGAGAGGAAAGGATTACAAAGATGATTCTGCATAGGAGTGAAAGTAACAGGGTAGTTGTTAAGGGGGATTTTAACTTTCCTAATCTTGACTGGAAATGTGATAGCTCGAGTATTTTAGATGGGTCAGTTTTTGTCTAATGTGTGCCGGAGTGTTTCCTGACTCTGTATGTAGATGGAGACAAAACAAAAGCAGCAGATGCTGGAATACAAAATATATCGGCAGGAGGCTGAAAGAACACAGCAAACCAGGCAGTATAGGCGATGCACAAGTCGACGTTTCAGGTTTAACCGTTCTTCAATATGTAAATAGGCCAACAAGAGGTGAAGCCACATTGAATTTCGTATGGGGTAACAAACCAGGCCAGGTGTTAGATTTGGATTTAGGCGAGCACTTTTGTGATAGTGACCACAGTTCGAAAATGTTTACGTTAGGGATGGAAAGGGATAGGCAGAAACTGCAGGGCGAGAGCTATATCTGGGACAAAGGCAATTATGATGCACTTCAGCAACATTTCGGATTCATAGGATGGGGAAGGAAACTGCAGGGGACGGACACAATTGAAATGTGGAGCTTATTCAAGGAACAGCTACTGCTTGTCCTTGATAAGTATGTACCTGTCAGGCAGGGCAAAAGTTATTAAGTAAGAGAACAGTGGCTTACTGAAGAATTTGTATCACTTGTCAAAGGGAAGAAGGAGGCTTATGTAAGGATGAGGCATGAATACTCAAATAGGGTGCTTGAGAGTTACAAGCTAGCTTGGGAGGATGAAAGAGAAAGCTAAGAAGAAGAAGGAGGGGACATGAGACGTCTTTAAGAGGAAGGATCAAGGAGAGCCCTAAAGTTTTCTATAGGTATGTCAGGAAAAGAAATGACTAGAGTAACATTCGGGCTTGTCAAGGCCAGCAGTTGGAAATTGTGGCGTGGACTCTGAAGAGATAGGAGAAGCGCTAAATGAATACTTTTCGTCAGTATTCATGCAGGAAAACAACAATGTTGTCAAGAAGAATGTTGAGATACAGGCTAGTAGACTAGACGGGATTGAGATTCACAAGGAGGATGTGTTAGCAATTCTGGAACATGTGAAAATAGGTACGTCCCCTGTGCCAGATGCGTTCTTTACGATGATTCTCTGGGAAGCTAAGGATGAGATTGCAGCGCCTCTGTCTCTGATCTTTATGTCATCATTGTTGACAGGAATAGGGCCAGAAGACTGTAGGATATGAAGCATAGCCCCCATGTTCAAGAAGGTGTGTAGATACATCCCTGGTAATTATCGATCAAAGATAAAAATCACACAAGATCAGGTTATAGTCCAATGGGTTTATTTGGAAGCACTAGCTTTCGGAGAGCTGCTCCATCATCAGGTGATTGTGGGCGGTTGAGTACTCCATAACCACCCGATGAAGGAGCAGCCCTCTTAAAGTTACTGATTCCAATAAACCTGTTGCACTATAACCTGGTGTTGTGTGATTTTTTTACTTTGTACACCCCAATCCAACGCCTACACCCCAATCCAACGCCGGTGTCTCCAAATCAATTGGAGATCGGTGAGCCTTACTTCTGCAGTGGGTAAAATGTTGGAAATGGTTATAAGAGGAGGGAAATATAATCATCTAGAAATGAATAAGTTGATTAGGGATTGTCAACACAGCTGTGTGAAGGATAAGCCATAACTCACAAAACAAGGACATCTTTGAGAAGGTGCCCAAATAGATGGTGAATATGAATTTCAGTAAGGCGTTTAGATTGGATTACCGAGAGTGTGCAAACAGGCCCATGGACCCAACAAGTCTACACCGAATCGCCACCCAGGCATACACTTACCCCTTCACCTAACACTACAGACAAGTTAGCATGGCCAATTCACCTGACATGCACATCTTTGGACTGAGGGAGGAAACCGAAGCACCCGGAGGAAACCCACGCAGACACGGGGAGAATGTGCAAACTCCACACAGTCAATTGCCTGAGGTGGAGACTGAACGTGTGTCTCTAGTGCTGTGAGGCAGCAGTGCTAACCACTGTGCCACAGTGCCACACATCATTTGGTAAGTTTCCCCGCGGTAGTCTGTTGCAGAAAATACAGATACACACAGCATTGAGGGTGACTGAACGGTTTGTAGCAGAAATTGGCGAGCTAAAAGAAGAGAGAGCGTAGTGTTTGATGGGAATTTTTTATCCTGGAGTTCAGGTGTTTGTGGTGTATCTCAGCAATCTGTTTTGGGTCCACTGTTGTTTGTCATTTTTGCAAATGATGAGTGTGTAGAAGGATGAATTCATAAATTTGCGGATGGCACTGCCGTCGGTGGAGTTGTAGACAGTGCAGCAGGATGTTGCAGGTCATAGATGAACATAAGTAAGCTGCGGAGAAGGAGCTGAGAGGTGGAAAACGAAGTTCAGTGTGAAAAAGTGTGAGGTGATTAATTTTGGAACGACTAACAGGGATACACAATACTCGGATAATGGTAAGATTCTTGGTAGTGTTGAAGAGCAGAGAGATTTCGGTCCATGTATGTAGATCCATGAAAGTTGCCAACCAGGTTGATAGGGTTATTAAGAAGGCAGACAGTGTGTTCGTTTTAATTGGCAGAGGGTTTGAGTTTGGAACCATGAGGTCATGTTGCAGCTGTACAAAACTCTGGTGCGGCTGCACTTGGAGCATTGTGTGCAATTCTTGTGGCCGCATTATAGGAGGGATGTAGAATGCTGGGAAATGATGCAGAGGAGATTTACGAGGAGGTTGCCTGGTATGGAGTGAAGATCTTATGAGGAAAGACGGGGAAATTTGAGGCTGTTTTTGTTCGAGAGAGGAAGGTTAAGTGGTGATGTAATTGAGACATATAAGATAATCAAAGGGTTAGATAGGGTGGACAGTGAAAACCACTTTCCTCGGATGGTGATGGCTAGCACGAGGGGACATAGCATGAAATTGAGGTGTGATCAATTTAGGACAGATGTCAGAAATAGGTTCTTCACTCAGTGAGTGATAGGTGAATGGAAAGCACTGCCTGCAATAGTAGTAGACTTGACAACTTTGAGAGTATGTAAGTGGTCATTGGATAAACTTACCGATGATAATGGAATTGTATAGGTTTGATAGGTTTCATATTGGTTCCACAGGTCGGTGCAACATCGAGGACTGAAGGACATATACTGCACTGTAATGTTCTGTGTTCTATTGCGTATAGAAGTTGTGAAGAGCTGTTGCAGTTTTCTTTGCTGCCGTTGAAACTGCAGTTGGAATATTGTGTTCAGTTCCGATAAACTTCTTATTGGAAGAATGCTATTCACCTGGAAAGAGTGCAGAAAAAAAAGCACAAGGATATTTCCAGGTTAACTAACAAGCTTAACAGACCCAGTACAACCCATGGACAAAACCAACGTCATCTACAAAATTCCGTTGAAGGACTGCCACCAACACTACATCGGACAAACAGGAAGAAAGTTAGCCACCAGGATACATGAACACCAGCCAGCCGCAAAAAGACATGACCCGCTCTCCCTCGTAGCCCGACACACGGATGAAAAAAGCAACCATTTCGACTGGGACAACCCATCTATTCTGGGACAGGCTCAGCAAAAGCATGCCAGAGAATTCCTAAAGGCCTGGCATTCCAACCACAACGCCATAAACAAACACATAGATCTAGATGCCATCTATCAACCCCTCAGAAAACGAACAGGAAATGACATCACCACGAACCCCAGGAACCCCATCCAGTAGAAAGATATAAATAGAATGCAGGAGACAACAGCTTCGCTTCACTTGGAGGTCGCCACTGATGATGTTACCTCACCAGGTAATGAAACGTCTGGATACCAAACCTACAGCTTCGCTCGCAAACTTCCACCCCACCAGCCCTACACCCCCACGTCCCACCCCCCTCAACACACCGTTATTTCCAGTCTCAGTGGTCTGAGTTTCGAAATGTGTTTGGACAAGCTAGCGTTGTTCCTTTAGAGTGAAGAATACTGTCGGGGGAATGGCTCTCAGACAACTGCATAAAATCATGAGAAACGTGGATAGAATGAATGCATTCGGACTTTTTCCTAGAATTGGGCAAATGCTGACTAGAGTGCATCAGTTTAAGTTTAGAGTGGAAAGATGAAAAGGGAACCTGAGGGACCACTTTATTACATAGAGCAAAGCGTGCATATGGAATGATTTTCCAGTAGAAGTGGTTAAGGTGCGTTGTGGAACAACATTTATAAAGCATGTGGACATATACATGAGTAGGAAATATTTAAGAATGAAATGTGCCAATTGCAGTGAAATTGGATTGAGATTGATCAACATTTTGGTTAGCGTGGACCAGTTTGTGTCAAAGGGCATGTTTCTGTGCTGTGGTTTGCTATGACGCTGTGAATCGATGACTCGACCTTCACGGAGATCTACTTTTTCGTTACCAGGTTAGGATTTCTCTTTTCCCAAGGATTGAAATTTATTTTGGAAGGCAAAGTTCAATTTATGAACCAATCCATATTTATCAGACATTTTAGCTGCTAATCTTGCCGTTAGAATGCTCTGCTCTTCCACGTGATCTCATTACAACAGGAAGTAAATTTTTGATGTTATCCTAAATAATCGTGTCTCTTTAAACGCCTCATATGATTGCTGTCATTATAATTTTCTCATTCACTGATCAAAATGACTTTGTTTGATCCTTCCAAAATCAATGCATATTTGACCGTGCTCCCTTCCTTAGATTGCTGAAACATTGTCTGTAGGCTTCTGGCACAAGCTCATATTCACTTAAAATGGTTTTATTGCACTTCTTCAATTGCCCAGATGCCTACTGTGATCGATATACAAATACTTCACCACCTTTAATCAACAGCTTTACCGAACCAACAAAACCCACGTGGCCAATTGATTTGTTTCTCCATCCTTGTCAAATGAGATGAAAACGGCTCCTACGTCTTTCTCATCAAATGTCGGCAATGTTTGGATAGACTGAAACAGATTCCCAATGGCTTTCGGCTGCAATGGGTTTCCTCACCCTCACTATCTTCCACACTCTCGTTATCTGCCACACTAAAGTAATCTTTCACCTTCACCTCCTTTCTTTAAAGCCAACTTCATGTCTAAGTGGCAATTTCTGAAGTTCAAATTCTTCCTGTTCTCTCTCTCTTTTCTTTCTCTCTCTCACTCTCTTTCGCTCCGTTTCGCGCTCTACTTCTCTTGATCCTTCTATCTTTCCATCTGCCCACGCTCTCTCCTTTTCTCTCTCTCCTTCTCCATTTCCTTCTCTCTCGGTTTTCGTCTCTCTCTTTCCCTCTCTCTCCTCTCTATCTTTCCCTCTCTCCTTTCATTCTTCTCTCTCCCTCCTTCTTTCTCTTTTCTTCTCTCCGTCCCCTTCTCTCTTTTTCTTTCTCTCCCTCCTTCTCGCTCTCTCCTTCTCTCTCTCGCCTTCTCTCCCTCCTTCTCTCTCTCTCTCCTCTTTTCCTCTCTCTCTCTCTCTACTTCTGTCTCTCCTTTCTCTCTCTCTCGTTCTCTCTCTATCTTCTGTTCTCTCCTTCTGTCTCTCTCTCTCTCTCTCTCTCTCTCTCTCTCTCTCCTTTTCTCCTTCTCTCTCTATCGTTTTCTCTCTAACACTCTCTCTCTCTCTCCCTCTCTCTCGCTCCTTTTCTCCTTTTCTTTTTTGGTCTGCCTTAAATCTTAATTCAAACTTTATAAATTATTTTTCTCTTCCTTTTTTCTTTTGTCTTTAACTCAAACTCTTGGTCCACCCTAAATGAGCCTCTGATCATCTTGCATTCTCTATCATGTCACCTTTTAACCTTCTTCACACGAATGAAAACAGCTTCAATCCCTCAGCCTTTCCACATTGGGCCTGCCCTCCAAAACAGATAACATCCGAGTCAATCTCTTCTGCACCATTTCCAATTCTACCACATCTTTCCTATAGTATGGTACCCAGAACAGTGCATAATATTCCAACTGCGGCTCCACCGGAATTTTGCACAGCTGCAACATGAACTCCTGGCTCCAAAACTCAATCCCTCTACCAATACCCTGACTAATGAACGCCAGTATACCAAACACATACCTGTAACTCCACTTTCTAAGAACCATGCACCTGAAATCCATGGTCCCTCTGATCCACAGCACATCTTATTAAACTCTATTTGCAATTTTTTTGCCCACTTTCCCAGCTGATCTATTGTGGCGACCTTCCTCACTGTTCCCGATACTGCCCATTTTAGCATCATCCACAAACTTACTAATCAGGCCTTATTCATTTTCATCTAAATCATTTATATCGATAACAAACAGCAATGTGTCCAGCACCACTACCTGAGGCACTCCACTATTCGCAAGCCTCCAGTCCTCTAAGCATCCTCGCATTATTATGCGCTGCTGCCTAACCATCAAGCCAATTGTGTATCTAATTTGCCAGGTCACCGTGGATTCCATACGATCTGACCTTCCAGAAAAGCCTACCATCCTTGTCACAGGCCTTGCAGAAATCCATATTGACTACGCCTACCAACCTGCCCTTGTTAACCTCATCAAAGAACTCTCAAAATGTGTGAGGCGTGATAATCCACGCACAAAGCCATGCTGAGTATTCCTCATCAAACCCTGTCTTTCCACATCTATGCATACCTTACTTGTTTGAATCTTTTTCAAGATCGTACCTACGACAGATGTTCAACTTACTGGGGAGTGATCCCTAGTTTCTTTTTGCAGCCTTTCTTAAATAAGGGCACAGCATTCGTTATCCTACGGTCTTCAGAGACCTCACCTGCGTCTAATTATGAATCAAACATCGCAGCCAGAGCCCACTGAATTTCTCCAACAGACTCTTGCAGTGTTCTTGCATATATCCGTTCACGAGCTGGTGATTTATCAACCTCACACATTTCAATAAATCCAACACCTCCTCTACAAGATATGACCACTAATATCTCCACTTACCAAAGAGTAGCTTAGCTTAGGGTAAAAGGGAAACCCATAAAGGCAAAAGAGAAGTTAAAAAGCTCCAGATTTCTCACTGTAATAATGCAGGCCACATGAAATCACAGTGGTGGGTGATTAAAAGCACTAGGGAGAATGGATGCAGGCCAACGGGATAAACCAATGAATTTCGTTGGAGTGGTAAAACAAAGCATAGTGCTGGCCGAATTGTTGGTTAATTACGAAGTGCCAGATCTTTTTAATCCATTTACGTTCGCTGATAAAGATGAATTGTATAGGCCAGGTGCAGCGGTAAAAGATGTTACAGTATTATGAGACACAAGATCACGTCAAACGTGATGTTAAGAGATGAGGAGATGTGTAATTCAAAAGGATTATTGCCTGAACAAGTACTACTATGTGGGATTCACGGTGAGACTCAGTTGTGTAGAGTCTGGTTAGTGTGTCCAGTGAAAAATGGAGAAGTACTGGGTGGAGGACAAGACAAACATTCAGCTCCAAACACACAATTTGCCGTTGCTAAAGATGTAGCTACCTCCTGTAGTTGAAAACCTAATGGAAAATCAGGCAACTGAAGTCTTACAGGAGGCATATCCTGGGAAGTTTCCTCACTGTGTGGTAACGACGTCTCAAAGTCACCAGCTGAAACAGGAGCAGAAATCAGAGAATACAATAAAGAAAGTTGAAGTAGGATCAGCAGAGATCATGGCTAATCAAAGGTTTGATACAAAACAGAAAGAGATGGAGGAAATGGTGGATATCTTTAGCTCATACACATTAACTGAGTTACAACAGAAAGATGAATAACTGAAGCAAAAGCAACTCAAGAAGAATGTGAGTGTATCCGTAAATTTTAGTATGTTAGAAATGATGTCTTCATGAGGAATTGGAAACCAAACATATTCAGGCAGATGAGAAATGGCGAGACATTCATCAAGGCGTATTACCAGTGGGATTTGGAAAGTAGGTGTTTCGGGAAGCTCATGAACTCCCAATGTCAGGTCATTTAGGGATAAGAAAAATTCAAGCTAAAATACAAAAACATTTTTGCTGGTCAGGACTGCACACGAATGCAGTCAGAACTTTGCCAAACATGTCATACACGTCAGGTAATTGGAAAACCGCAGGCAGTTATAAAACTCGCATATTTCATACCTATTCCTGCATTTGAGGAACATTTTGCAAGAGTCTTAGTTGACTGCATAGGGCACCTACCTGAAGGAACAAGTGGCAATCAGTATTTTTTTAACAACTGTGGTTTGTCAACCAGAGGACATTGCATTACACAATAGCACAGCTACAAGAATTATAGAAAAGTCCCTCAAAGTGTTTGACTGACCACAGACTACGCACAGAGATACATAAGGTCAAGGGTCAAACTTTGCATCAAAATTATTCAAGGAAGTTATGACCATCTTAGGAATAAAACAATCGTTATCCACAGCATACCATCCAGAATCCCAGGGAATGCTAAAAAGGTGGCATCAGACATTAATTACCATGTTAAGGATTCACAGTTTGCATAAAGACATGCAACTCAAGTGCTCATTGTTGAGGCTTATGTTGCAGTGAGGAACTTGATTTGCAGATGTTTCGGCCCCTTGCTAAGTGACATCCTCAGTGCTTTGGAGTCTCTTTGAAGCGCTGGTGTGCTGTGTCGTTTGGAATGTATTTGTTTTCGTTCCAGCTGCTGATGGTTGTTGGTTCCAGGTGTTTGTTGCAGCGTTCGGGATACTGGGTCTAGGTTAATGTAATTATTTATAGAGCCAGGATGTGTGCCATCCCTCTGGAAATTATCTGGCTGCCCTCTGTTTAGCTTGTCTTATCATCGTTGCATTGTCTCTTTACACAGTATCTTGTACAGCACGAATTCTCTGTGCATGATAGATATTGTGTCGTTTCTTCTGGTGAGTTGTTGTCTGAGCGTAGCTGTCAGTTTATGAGCTGTTACGATTTCAAGATTTCGGAGAAATCTGACTGTTAGTTCCTCGACGTTTATACATAATATAGTGAAGTTATAGATTATGTGTTAGGTTATGGGATGTCCTTGTGGCATTGTTTTCCTGCCAGCCATGAATCTGCAGGGACAGCCGTTCTTGCCAATGATTTTTCCGATGTGATCTTCTTCCTCTATTAACATGTTGGGAGAATGGCAGTGTGCTGTGGCTCATTTGAACAGTGCCCAAATGTGGCTTCTCTTGTGTCTGTGTGTTCAGCTGGTTGCTGTTGTAGTTTAGGTTCCATGTGTGTGGCTTTTCTGTACACTTCTGTGGGCCAATTCCAGTTCTGTGTTCTTTCTACCATCACATCCAGGAACGGGAGTTGATTGTTGGTTTCCTTCTCTCTTGTAAGCTTGATCCCTGTGAGCATGATGTTGATAATCCAATGTGTGTTTTGAAAATCTGTTCTTATAATTATTACAGAATTTTCGTCCACCTATCTGATCCAAACCTTGGGGAACATTTGTGGGAGGGCTGTTTGTTCTAGTCTTTGCATCTCTCCTTCTGCTATGAGTTCTTAAATGGGTGAGCCATTAGACATCCGTTGGATTTATTAAAACATTTGGCGGTTAAGTATGGAGAGTGTCATCAAGCACAGGTCCAATAGTTTGGTTATACAGTCCTTGTTGATGGGTTTCCAGTTGTGTTGTCTTGTCTGTTTTATCAGGAGTTTGGCTATTTTCACTTTGCCTAAAATTTCGTCAATTCCGACAACAACGTCGAATGGGAGCTTCGTCTTTGTCTATGTTTAAGTTTCTGATGTTGCCTCGGAATTCCTGTGATAACAGGAATAAGTATTTGGATCCGCTGATAAGATGTTTAAGTTTTTGTTCAAGTTGTTTTGCAAGTTTATGTGACAGAGTTCCTAGAATTGACACAATAGGTCGAAGTCCTATATCTGGCTTGTGTGCCTTAGATAATCGTAACACTATGGGAGGCTGGTGCCTTCGGTTGACATCTTTAGTCGGTCTGTATTGGATATAAGTCCATTTTTGCGTTCGTTCCAAAATATCTTGTTTATTCCATTGGGTGGGTCTGGCGTGGGTCGTGCTACCTCTGTTGAATTCATGTACTTTCTGTGCTTTTGAACATATTCTGTGTTGTTCAAGAATACCTTTATCTGCTGGTGCAATGGTAGCGTTCTTGTACTTTTTGCATGTTTTAAGGCCTTCCCTCTCTTTGTTTTTGTGTTGTCATTATATACAGAACATAGAATATAGAACAGTACAGAACAGTATCGGCTCTTCGACTCTCGATGTTGTGTTGACTTCTTATCCTACTCTAAGATTAAACTAACCTACATACCCGACACTTTACTATCATCGTCGTGCTTAACCAGGAGTCTCCGAAATGTGTCTAACTTATCTGACTCTACCGCCATCGCTGGCAGTGCATGCCACGCACCCACCACACTCTATGTAAACAAGCTACCTCTGATATCTACCTTGAACCTTCCTCCAATCAGCTTAAAATTATGTCCCCTTGAGGGAGCCATTTCTGCCCTGGGAAAAAATGTCTCTGACTGTACATTCCATCTGTGCCTCTCATCATCTTCTACACCTCCATCAAATCACCTCTCATCGTTCTTTGCTCCAATGAGAAAAGTTCGAACTCCCACAAACATTTTTCATAACACATGCCCTCCAGTCCAGACAACATTACATAAATCTCCTCTGCACCCTCTGTAAAGCTTGCACACCCTTCAACTAAACTTAACTGAACTAAACTGAACACAATATTCTAAGTATGATGTAATCAGGACTCTGTTGAGATGCAGTATCACCTCGCGGCTCTTAAACTAAATTCCTCATTCATGAAAGCCAAAACCCATTTCCCCGCCTTAACAACCCCTTCAACTTGGGTGGAAACTTTGAGGGATATATGGCCATAGACCCAGGATTCCTCTATTGCTTCATTAGTTTTGCTGTAGTCATGGGGAAGGATAAGAGCCGATTATAAGGGAAAGTGTTCACTTGGGGAGGGAGAATTGCAATGCTAATTAGGCAGGAACTGGCTCGACAAAATTGGGAACAAATGTTCTCAGGGAAATGTGGGACAGATATGTAGAAGCTGTTTCGGGACCATTTACTGATTTGTGTTGGATCGGTTTGTTCCAATGGGGCAAGGAAGAGAATGATAGGGGAAGTAACCTTGTGTGGCAAGCGATGTGGAACACCGAGTCAAGCGAAAGAAGATTTCAGGAGTCAAGGATTAGACCAGCCTCCAGAAGATTACAAGTTAACCAGGAAGGAACTGAAGAATGGACTTAGGAGAGCTACAAGGGTCCGGGGTGGGGGGAGGGGGTGGCTGAATACACATTAGTAGGCAAGATTAAGGAAAACGCTAAGGGATTCAACATATAATAATAGACATGTACAGCAGGAAACAGCCACTTCTGTTCAACTTGTCCATTCTGACCAGATTTCCTAATCTAATCTCGCCCCATTTTCCAGCATTTGGCCCATATCCCTCTGACTCCTTCCTATTCATATACACGTTCAAATGTCTTTTAAATGTTGTAATTGTACCAGCCTTAACCACTTCATCTGGCAGCTCATTCCATACACGCACCATCCTCTGCATGGAAAAGTTGCCACTTAGGTTCCTTTTATATTTTTCCTCTCTCACCCTAAATCTATGCCCTCTCGTTCTGGACTCCCCCACCCCAGGGAAAAGATTTTGTCTTTTAATCCTATCCAGATCTTTCCTGATATTATAAACTTTAATAAAGTCTCCCCTCAGCCTCCAACACCCCAGGGAAAGTCGCCACAGTCTCTTCAGCTTACCCTATCGCTCAAATCCTCCAACCCTTTCAAGTTTCATAATATCCTCCTGATGGACTGCAATTCTGGTCTCTCTTCTATATTCCAAAAGTTTTCTAACCAATGTCCTATACAGCTGCAACACCACCTCCCAACTTCTATACTCAATTTTTCTGATAAATAAAGGAAAGCATACAAAACGCCTTCTTCACTGTCCTATCTACCTGTGAATCCACTTTCAAGGAGCTATGAACTTGCACTCCCAGATCACTTTGTTCAGCAACACTCTCCAGGACGTTGCCACTAAAAGTGTCTGGAACACTTTTGTGAGGAACAAGAGAATGGCCAGACTGAGGATAGGACTGATCAGGGATCGTGTAAGGAGTGTGCCTTGAGTCAGAAGAGTTATTGGAGGTCATTAATGAAAACTATCATTCAGTATTCACGACTGAGAGGGACCTTGACGCTTGTGAAACATGCGTGAAACAGATTCGTAAACTCAAACAGGTTCATGTTAATACTTATGATGCGTTGAGACTTTGAAAAATGTCAGGATAGATAACTCCACTGAGCCAGACGGGACATTCCGAGGTGTAGTTCAGGAAGCGTGGTAAGATATTGCTGCTGCAGCTTTGGCGATGATCTTTGCATCCTCACTGTCCACTTGAGTCGTGCCAGATGATCGGAGGGTGGTGCATATTATTCTCATTTTCAAGAAAGGGAATAAGGGTAATCCTGGGAATTACAGACCAGTCTGTCTTACGTCTGTGAAGGGCAAATTATTGGAGAGGATTCTGAGCCAGAATTTATGATTACTCGGAAAACCATAGTTTGATTAGAGATAGTCAGCATGGCTTTGTGAGGGGCAGGCCATGCCTCACAAACCTTATTGAATTATTTGAGGATGCGACTAAATACACTGATAAAGATACAACAGTGGATGCTGTGTACATGGATTTTAGCAAGATGTTTGATAAGATTCCTCTTGGTGGGCTCATTCAGAAAGTAAGTAGGCATGGGATAAAGGCTAATCTGTCCACCTGGATACAGAATTGGTTGGTGCCTGGAATGCAGAAGTAGATGGAAAGTATTCAGCCTGGAGTTCAGTGACCAGTGGAGTCCCGCAGGTATCTGTTCTGAGACATCTGCTCTTTGTCTTTTTTTTTACAAATGACTTGATTGAGGAAGTGGAAGGTTGGGTTATTAAGTTTGCCGATGACACGAAGTTTGATAGACTGGTGATTAATGTGGTGGTGGGCGGCGGGGGCGTGTGGGCGGGCTGCTGTAGATTGCAACGGGACATTGACAGGATGCAGAAATGGGCTGATTAATAGCAGAAGAACCACTTCACACTTTTCCAGCTTGAATTCCATTTTGGAAGCTCGAATTTGAATACAGAATGCGAGGTTAAACGCAGGATTCTTGGCTGTGGTTGTTCGTTTATCTTTTCTTTGTTATGTTGTGGAGGTGCTGGTTTTGGACTGGGGTGAACTAGTTTAAAAATCACACAACACCAGGTTATACTCCGACAGGTTTATTTGGAAGCAGTAAATTTCGTAGCACTAATTCTTTGTGTTTGAGTGTGTGTATGTGTGTGTCACGTAGTATTAGCCTGGGGGAGTGTAGTTGCCTTGGTGTGAACATGGGATGTGTATGTGTGTCTGGGAGACAGCGTATATATGAGAGAGTCTGTGTGAGTGTGTATGTATGTGCGTTTATGAGAAAGTGTGGAGTGTAGTGGGGACACCTAGAGTGTGACATGAACGCAAGGTCCCAGTTGAGGCGATCGTCATGGTTACTGAACTTGGCTATCTGCCACTCTGCATTGTTGCATATCACAAAGTCCGCCTTGGAGGACAGTCATCTGAAGATCCGATACCAAATGTCCCTGACCACTGAAGTGTTTTCCGACTGCGAGGTAAATGCCTGTCTGATAATTGTGCGGTGTCCATTCATTCATTGCTGTATTGTCTGCATGGTCTCGCTGATGACCCATGTACATCAAACTCATGTACACATTCTACAAAGCACGCACACAAGCAAACACAAACGACCAGCGCTCTGAAAGCTAGTGCTTCCAAACAAACCTGTTGGACTATCTGCTTTTTAACTTTTACTTTGTTAATAAGCATACAATGGGTTCTGAACGTTTGCTCTGTGTGGCTTCGGTTCGTCCATTGGATCTGAGTGTACACTCTGGTGCAGATAATAAGGGTCCATGTGGTTGTCATTGTTGTCCCTCAACTAGTACAGGCTTTTGTTCTGCATCTGTGAACACTCTGCTGGACGTGCTGCTTCCAGAGGTATCGTTCACGCTGATAGGTTTTCTGTTGTTTACTTTCGACTCTTTGGATTATAGTGTGGTTACGTTTTTGTTTGTGGTCCTGTTGTGTCATGTTGTGATGGCTTGTTCTAAACTGTCAGTCCACTTCTGAATGTTCGCTTTTGAAATTAATGGTTTTTGGCGCGCGATTTCGTTTCTGTGCCTGTGTAATCTGCTTTGGGCATCAGTAATCATAACCTGGATCGTCCTGAGACCGTTTTGTCTGGCTGTTTTGCTGTCTTGTGTATTTTTGACTGATGGTGTGTATCGGACGCAGCGTAGCAGTATTTGATTCATTTGGCATCCATATAGGAATCAGTGTTGTTTGTAGGTAGTACTTAGGCAGTTGGATCAGGATTCCCCTTTTCTTACTTGTCTTAGTGTGTCTTGGTGCTCAAGGTTTGTGTAAAGATTTGTAGCTCAGCTGCAGATTGTCATTGTTCTGTGTATGTTCGCCTAGCTGGGTAGTTGACTTGCAAATCTTACACCTCCTTTGTAGGTGATATCCTCAGAGCTTTGGAACTTGTTGTGTAGAATTGCTTTACCGGTTAATTTGTAATTTATTTGTTTTCATTCGTGCTGCTGCTAGTTGCTGATTCTGGTTATGAGTTGCAGTAGTTGGTACGCTGGTTCTCGGTCAATGTGATTATTGATGGAGTCCATGGATGAGTGCCATGCCTCTAGAAATTCGCTGTCTGTCCTCTGTTTGCCTTCACCTATTAACGTTGGTCTGTCCCAG
The DNA here is from genome assembly GCF_020745735.1 of Hemiscyllium ocellatum. Classification (NCBI taxonomy): domain Eukaryota; kingdom Metazoa; phylum Chordata; class Chondrichthyes; order Orectolobiformes; family Hemiscylliidae; genus Hemiscyllium; species Hemiscyllium ocellatum. Next base: position 28,936,808 of record NC_083440.1, on the reverse strand, counting down.
TCGAATGTTTGGTCCTTATCATCCTGGCACAACTTGTTGTGGCGTTTAGTGGCTCGTTGGTATTCATAGAGGCGAATGCCATTTGCCTTCGTATTTGTCCAATCTAGTGCTTCATGCAATCCCTGCATGGAATCTTGTACACCATAATTGTCTCTACATGATGGGCTTTTGGTTTTCTTTTTAGTGGTCTGTCGTCTGAGCGTGGCTGTTGGATTATTGGCTGTTATGAATCCCAGTGGTCAGAGAAATCTGACTGTTAGATCTAGACTTGCTTTATTTCAGTTAGTATGACGAGTGCTTTGGGTCATGGCATGACCTCATCACATTGTATTTCTGCCAGGAATCTATGGATGAAGTCACGGGATTATCCATTCTTGGCAAATACTTTGTAAATATGTTCTTCTCTTCGCAGGACAGGAGTGCTGCAGTATGTTAAAGTCCTTTCGATAAGGGTCCCAGTGCGGCTTTTTTCCTTTGTTCAGCTGTCTGCTGTTGTAATTCAGTATCTGCTCCGTGTGTGTAACTTTTCTCTACACGTTTGTTGTGCATTCATCATGTGTTCTGCTTACAAAAACATCCAGAAACGATACTTTTTTGTTTGTCTTCCCCTCTCATTAATTTGATCCCTGTGCAAATGATATTTGCAATCCGGATTGTGTTAACTCACTGTGCCATGAGCTATCGAGGTGATGAATAGGGATGATAATGGAGTAGTTCAAGTGAGATGGGCTTCATATTGGTTTCATAGTTAAGCACAAAATCGAGGGCAGAAGGGCCTGGGCTGCACTGTAATGTTCTGTTTTCTATCCTTTGCAACACGGTGACAGGTAGATGCAGTCACACACAAAGATGGCCATCAGGATGAGGGTGGCTTTGGGAACGGACGTTTTCCCGCCCCCTCCCCCCAGCCTTGTCTAGAGCTTTGTACATGATATCACTGTGGACACAGTCCATCTAAATACTCCAGATTAAATAGAAGATTGTTCTGGTGACTGCAGCAGTGAAGGTTCCGACCTACGGTATATACAACAGAGAGAATGCCGTCACATGATCAATGGGCTTTTACTAGCAATGCTCCCAAAAACCAAGTTTCTCCTTCACCTTTGCAATGTATTCCTACTAAATGTCTGTGCATTACCCAGACCCTCCGCACCATATTACCAGCACATACCTCTGACCCAAATGTTCAATTCTTCTCTGGCAAGAGGGCAAGTGCCAGAAGATTGCAGGGTAGTTAATGTATTTCAACTGTGGTAGGGATAAACCAGGAATAAGAGACCAGTGAGAGTCCCGTCAGTGTAAGGGAAAATATTGCAGAACATTCAAAAGAAGAGAAATAATCTCTATTTAAAGAAATGTGGTTTGATCGTAGAGTCTCGACAGCGTGGCAATAGACCATTTGGCCCAACAAGTCCACATGGACACTCTAAACCGTATTTCACCCAGACCCATTTCCCCACCCGACATTCCTGCTGACTAATGCACAAAGCCAGCATGTTCTTGACCACCTTTGGCAATTTAACATGGCCAATTGACATCTTCAAATTATGGGAACAAATCAGAACACCTGGAAGAACCCTTTGCAGACACTGGGAGAACGTGCAAACTCCACACATTCAGTGATCTGACCCTGGAATCGAACCCAGGTCCTGGTTGGTGTGAGGCAGCAGTGCTAACCACTGAGCCATCATACTGCCATGGAGAGCCATGCATGGCTTTGTTAGAGGTAGATCATGAACGCGTTCCAAAGAAGTGACCCAGTCCACAGATGCGCGTTGGGCAATTAAAGACTTCGAAATGATTTACATGTAAGAGCAATAATGAAGGTAAAAGCAAATAGAATCCAGAGAAAACCGGCAAGTTGGTTCCAAAATTGGCCTAGCTAAAAAGATATTGATAGAAGGTTTTTCCTGAAATTGGGTACTCGTGTCCAGTGCGTCCACAGGGATTAGTGCTGCGTCCGTTATTGTTTGTGAAAATCATAAACAAAATGGATGTGTCTGTGTGTATCTGTATGTATGCGTGTGCCTGTGTTAATGGTGTGTTTGGGGAAATTTGGGAATGATAATAACTTTCCACAAGACACGACGTTTGGCCAATATTTGACAGTAAAGTAAAAGCTGTCAGTTTACAGAATGACACACTGGTCAAATTGGTAAATCCACGGCTGATGAAATTTAACATCAATACGTGTGAGGTGCAGCACTGTGGAACAAGGACGAACTCAATGAATAGTAGGACATTAGGAAGCTCAGAGGCGTGGAGAGGTCTTTAGGTGCTTGGTGACAGACCCTTCCAGGCAGTTGGACAGGTGAATAGGGTAGTTAAGATGTGCAGTCATTTCTTCAATAATGCAATGTTTGCATTCTTGTTCGACCCTCCGCTATATAAAAATTGCACAATAGAAATAACACTTACGGTGTTGATGATGTAACCACATTATCGCCAGCACACATTTTACAAATTCACATTTTAGAAACAGCATTCCCTATTCATCCATCATATTACAACCATTTTCTGTTAATGGAAGATGCATAATATCAGGGCTGGCTGCATCGGACAAGTGGTTTTTCCAACCCTCGGTATACATTATGAGAAGATGTCGCTTCTGTTGGAGCTGTACAGGACTTTGGTTCAGGAGTAGTTAGAGTATTGTGTGCAGTTCTGGTCACTGCACAAAGGGAGGATGGGATGGCACTGGATGGAGTGGATAGGAAATTCACCAGAATGCTTTTGGTCTGTAAAATATAGCTGGGAAGACTGAGGCTGAATAAGCTCATGTTTGCTTTCTTGAGAGCATAGATTGGTGGATTAGGGCGAAGATTGGCACAGTTCATAGAAAACTGTTGTTCCCTTTAGTTGCAGGGTCAATAACAAAGTGGCATAATTTTCAGATGAAATATAGGAGGTTTGCAGGGACATGAGGAATATCTTCTCATTCAGAGGATGGTAGGTGCCTGCAATATACTTCACGGAAGGGTTAGGGTGAGTTAAAGCAGGAAGCTTCGCAATCTTTAAAATGTATGTGGATGAGCACTTGAAATGTCAGCAGATGTCATGTGCTAGAATGAGGACGAATGTCGATATAGCATTATTTTGGCGATGGAGCCTCTTCTGTCCTGTCTGATTCGGTCTTTCTGTGATGCTGAAGTTAAGGCTCTAACTTAATTTCTTCTGTTTGTCTTTCTTTTGAGATGCTAAACAGTGTAATTTCCAGCTTTTGTTCTGCTCAGTGTCAGTTTCAGTTTCTGTATCACAGTCCTCATTTACAGATAGAATTTCACAAATATGCTGTAAAACTGAATGAACAAGGGAAACAGTTGGATAACAGTGTGAAGTAGAACAGCTCTCAAGGAGCTTGACAGCATGAGGTACTGACTGACTGAACAACCTCAGCAAAATTAAGGGTTCACTGAAAAAGAACATCAGAAGATATTTAGATATTGATGGGACAGATAGTGAGTGAAATCTGCAAGTCTTATTGTTTGAAGACAAGTTGCAATTAACATTTGAGACCAAAGAGGAACAGATTAACCCAGTCTTTGGGGTATTCAGTTTCAGATATAAATCTCAATGATATCACGTCATTAAAATAGACTTGTTGTCGTGACCTGTTTGTTCAAAATGTTACAAAGAAATTATTATGTAATCATATTTTCCCAGTAGGGATACAGCACAATATAAAATACTGTATCTGGAACTACCTCATCTCATTTTCCCATTCCAAGAGATTGCTAGCGAGAGGCTCTTCCACAAATAACACGATGTATCTTCCAATGAGAATGATTTTAAAAGTATACTACAGCATCCTTGCCACTGTTGGTATTCCTGGTAAGTCTTGTAATCACTGAAGTTGTACAAGTGTACATTTCCACTCTGATAGTTATGTATTTTCCATTTAACAAGGCATATCCCAAGAGCAGGCAGTAGTGTCCTCACTTATTGAGTTTGAAGCGAATAGGTTTTCAATTAGGTGGTTCCTCAGTGTCTGTTTCTCTGTACTCTACAGAATGGGTTTGCCCTGAGGCCACATTGATGGGGTTTGGCTGAACATCGGCCCTGGCTGGTCTAAGAAGTGTTTAGCAAGACCACTCTCTGTTTGTGTGAGTTCAAAGCCTGCTATCGGTCTGATGGGTTTTGTAACAGCCAACCACTTTGTGACACCTGACGTTTCCCATTCCTTGATATGACGGGAATTTGTTGGTGCTTGCCTGTGTTCAAAATTGTCACACATAGCACAGATACATTGGGCCAGCAGGTAGGTTCAACAGCTCATTGAAAAGTGAGGAACTAGGCAGATGGCTTTGACCATGCTGTGTGCATTTGTCAGTCAGTGGATGTGTTGCGACATGATGTTTGCTAGGACAAATTGCTCGGAGGAGTATTGAGCAGAGGTTCCAGCTGTGATGTATATTATTTAATTATTTGATTGTAAACAAAGGCATGTGAATTGTTCCATTTGTAAAATGATGCTCAGTGATGTACTACGGAGTGCTTTGTTGAACAGGATGTTTCCCTTTCTGCACTTTGTTGCTGAAATCCTGAACACAGACGGTTTCTGTAAAATTCCTCTCCCTTGCGTTCATAAGGATAATTATTCAGTCTTTGGCTATTAAATTGAATTTTGAATTATTAGAACTGTTTTTATGACTAGTAATACTTTGTTTTACTGACAGTTTGATGATGGAACCCATGGATATGTTTTGAGACTGATTCATTCTGACTCCGCAGTTTTATACCATGGGCTGCAGTATTCTGTAAATCTTTGATATTGTATCTGGTCCAGAGGGCTCAGAATGATGGAGATTGGTGGGAGAACAGCTGATGGAGTTCAGCTAGTTTTGGGGGTGACTGATGCATGATTTTGGATATTTCATGCAAAAGCAGAAGTTGCAGGTAAAGCTCAGCAGGCGTGGCAGCATCTGCAAAGAGAAATCAGAGATACTATTTCTGTTCCAGCGACGCTTCCTCAGAACTCTCACCAGACTCGAAACATAAGCACTGATTTCTCTTCACAGATGCTGACACACCTAATGAGCTTTTCCAGCAACTTCAGGTTTTGTTTCTGTTTTAGAGCATTGACGGTTCTTTTGGTTCATATTTCGGATGTTTTATGTTGCTGTGCTGCTGAGGTTCCAATCATGATCAAGAACATCGGGCCATGGGGAGTTGAAAGAAATAGAAATTGCAGGAAACGTTCAGCAAATTTGGTAACATCTGTGGAGAGCAACCAGGGTTATGTTTTGGTTGCGTAACCCTTCCTCAGAATATATAATATAGAACATTTCAGCGCAGTACAGACCCTTCAGCCCTCGATGTTGCACCAACCTGGGGAACCAATCTGAAGCCTATCTATCCCACACTATTCCATTATCACCCATATGTTTATCCAATGATCAATTAAATGCCCTTAAAGTTGGTGAATCTACTACTGTTGCAGGCAATGCGTTCCATGCTGCTACTACTTGCTGAGTAAAGAAACTACCTCTGACATCTGTCCAATATTTATCACCCCTCAATTTAAATCTATGTCCCTTCTTGCGAGCCATCACCGTGTGAAGAAAAAAGTTCTCATTGTCCACCCTATCTAACCCGCTGATTATCTTAGAGGTTCCAATTAAGCCACCTGTCAACGTTCTTCACTCTAACGAAAACAGCCTCAAGTCCCTCAGCCTTTGCTCTTCGGATCTTCCCTCTGTACCAGGCAACAACCTAGTAGCTCTGCTTTGAAACCTTTCCAAAGCTCCCACATCCTTCTGATCGTGCAGTGACCTGAATTGAACGCAATACCCCAAATACAGCTGCACGAGAGTTTTGTACAGCTGCAGCATAACTTCATGGTTCCGAAACTCAATCTCTCTACAACCTCATCACCTTGGATTTCTGGGATAGGTGTACATGGACACTGAGATCTGTCTGCTCATTCACACTACCAAGAATCTTACCATTAGTCCAGTACTCTTTATTCCTGTTTCTCCTTCTAAAGTTTATCATCTCACACTTTTCCGCAATAACACTGATTTCTCTTCGCAGATGCATTTTCCACCATTTTCCACCTCTCAGCCCCGCTCTGCAGCTTACCTATATTCCTCTGTAACCTCCAACATCCTTCAGCACTACCCACAACTTCACCAACCTTAGTGCCATCAGAAAGCTGACTTACCGATTTTTCTACGACCTCATCCAGTTCATTTATAAAATTAGAAACAGCATTGGTCTCAAAAGTCATCCATGTGGAACACCGCTAGTAACTGAACTCCAGGATGAATATGTCCCAACAACGTCCATCCAATGTCTTATTTCAGTTGACCAATGTCTGATCCAAAATGCTGAATCACCCTCAATCCCATCCCCCCTGTATTTTCTGCTGAAGCCTACCATGGGAAAGCTAATCATACGCCTTACTGAAATCGATATACACCACGCGAACTGCTTTTCCCATAACCATCTGTTTGGTCACCATCTCTAAGAACTCATTAAAGTTTGTGAGGCGAGACCTAACCTTCACAAAACCGTGTTGACTATGTCTGACCAACTTATAGATCTCTAGATGATTATAAATCCTCTCTCTTCTATACTTTTCCAACAATTTACCCACAACTGCAGCAAAGCTCGCTGCTCTATAATAGCCAGTGTTGTCCCTCATCCCCTTCTTGAACATGGAGACATTTGCTATCCCCCAGTCTTCTGACACTATTCCAGTAGAACCCTCCAATATGAAGATCAAAGCCAAACGTTCTGTAGTCTCCTCTCTGGCTGCTCCGAGAATCTTAGGATAAATCCCATCTGGCCTAGGGGACTTATCTATTTTCAACCCCAAGAGAGAATATGCTGGAATATCTCGGCAGGTCTGGCAGCATCTGTAAGGAGAGAAAAGAGCTGACGCTTCGAATCTAACTGAGCCGTTTTCAAAGTTTTTATCTATATTCACACTTACCAGAATTGAAGCACCTCCTCCTTGTGAGCCACAATCCAATCTAGTCTAGTCGCCTGTATGTATCTCAGTTTTCTCCCCGAAAACATTATCATTCTCCAGTGTGAATACTGACAAAAAAAAATTCATTTAGCCCTTCCCCAGTCTCCTTGGGCCCCATACACAACTTCCCACTGCTATCCTTGTATGGCCCCTAATCTTTCTATAGTCATTCTTTTATTCCTGATATACCTATAGAATGCTATCGGGTTTTCCTTGATCCTATTAGCCAACAACTTCTCATGTCCCAAACTGGCTCTTCTTAGCTCTCTCTTCACATCTTTCCTGACTAACCAGTAACTCTCAATCGCCCTAACAGTACATTGTAAATGTGCGGTCTGCTGCTGGCTGGGGCATAGCTGGCACAGCGTGTTTCACATCAAGGGAATAATGTATTCGATCAAACTCTTTGATTCAATTACAATCTGTTTCTTCAATTCCAAAATTGCCCACTTGAAGGAAATGCTACTGATAGAGTGCTGCGTGGCAGGATATCAAACAAATTACATTTGGTAGTAGATAAGTCTTTGTAAGATTTAATGACATACAACAAGATCTGGATAATATATGATCACAACATACACACAGAGGCCTTTCAGCCTACTGGATCTGCGCTGACATTCCGAGTATCCCACCCACATGCTCCATCCTAATGCTGTAATGTTTAGCGTGTGGGAAGAAACTGGAGCATCTGCTGAAACCCATCGCAGTTATGGGCAGAATATGCAAACTCCACACAGACAGTACCCTTAGGCTGTGATTCGATCACAGGTCCCTGGCGCTGTGAGGCAGAAATGTTAAGCACTGTGCCAACAGAAGTGCTTGGTATGGAAAGCAATAATTGTGCCACACAAGTGACATGCAATGACTTCTACAATAAGAGACAATCCAATGTGCTGCACTTGACATTCATGATTACTATTACTAGATCTGAATCCCTCATTATCAACATCTTGGAGGTTACCGTTGACCAGAAAAGACATAATGAAAAGGATTGATGAAGGCAGAGTGATGAACAAGAATCTATATGGACTTCAGTAAGGATTTCAAAGAAGTTTCCTTATGGTAGACTGGACAGCAAGGTTAGACCTCATGGAATACAGGGAGAACGAGCCATTTGAGTACAAAATGGGGTTGAAGCTGGAGACAGAGTGCAGTGGTGGAGGGTTTTGAAGCTGAGGTTTGGAACCAGTGGTGTGCCGCCAGGATCAATGCTGGATCTACCAGTTTTGTCATTTATGCAAATGATTTGGATGTGAAACTCAGGGGGATGGTTTGTAAGTTTGAAGAAGACACCAAAATTAGAGATGCAGTAGACAGCGCAGAAGGTTACTTCAGAAAACAACGGGGCCTTTAGCTGATGGGCTGATGGGTTGAGGATTGGCAGATTAGGTTTAATTTACATAAATGTGAGGTGCTTAATTTTGGTCCGCAAATCAGGGCAGGACTTATTCACTTAATGGTAAGGTCCTGGGGAGCGTTGCCAAACAAAGAGACCTGGGAATGCAGGTGCATAATTCCTTAATTGTGGAGTGGCAGATAGAGAAGAGAATGAAGAAGCATTTGCTACACCTGCCTTTATTGGTCAGAACATTGAGTACAAGCGTTGGGAGCCATATTGCGGGTGTACAGGACATTAGTGCTGCCAGTTTTGGAAAGCTGCATTTAATATTGGTCTCCCTGCTTTAGGAAAGATATTCTTAAACTTGAAATAGATGAGACAAGATTAACAAGGATGTTATCAGAATTGCAAGGTTTGAAGCTATCGGGGGAGGTTTAGTAAGTTGGGACTGTTTGAGTAAGGTGGGAGGTTGAGTAAGTTGGAATATAACCCAACTTGCCTGGATGGGTGCAGGTCCAGCAAAACCCAAGAATTTTGACACCTTCCAGAAGGCAGCCCATTTCACTGGCACTACGTCTACGTACGTCCATTCTCTCCACCACTGATATTCAGCAACAGCAGTGTGTACCATCCACAAAATGCTCTGCAGAAATTCACCAAAGATCCTCCGACAGTACTGCACAAAACCAAAACTATGATAATCTCGAAGGACCAGGCCAGAGATTCATAAGCATAACACCAGCCGAAAGTTCCCCTCCAAAATACTTACAATCCTGACTTGGAAATGTATATTTCCTTCAGTATCAGTGAATCAAAATCCTGGAATTCCCTCCCTTACTGGATTGTGGATCACCTGAAAACACATGGACTGCAGCAGCTCAGGAATATAGCTCACCATCATCTCTCAAAGGCAACGAAGGATAGGTCATAAAATCTGGCCAGCCAGTAATGCATGTATTCCACAAATGAATAAAAAAGTATTATACTGATTGTAGGTTACTGCTCAAACAGAAATTTCTGATCCAGTGTACTTGCATTCCTGCAGATATCTGTAAATATAGCATTGTAGTAAATGTGTCCCACTAAAAATAAAATATTTATGATCTCAGTTGTAAGCATTACTGGGAATATCTTTCACTGTGGAACTGTACAGTACGCAAGTCAATGTCCTGAAATGAACAGCCGATTACAGCGGGGATGTGATTCAGTCAGCATCTTCCAATTAGAATTTTACCAAGTGTGGGTTCCGAGCCAAAGAGGAACAACTAATCCCAGTGGCCAAATGTAATTGGTAGCTTCTCTCAAAGTAAAATTACACTGAGTCGGGTTAGTAACTGGAGGGGAACACCTTACACCAGTGGCCTTACGTAGATAACAGCATCTCTGACCATAAAATTTACTGTTTGGGGAGTGGAAAATGAAGTGGAAAATCTGACCACATTGGTAACTAGGACCATGACGATATGAAGCATGTGGTGCTTCATTACTATTACATTTCTCGTTTCTGTTCTGTCTGCTGGTGGAGCTTTTAATGCTGTTGTAAGTCTACAATGGATTGCAACCCGGATAACATTCACAATTGGTTGATATGTTTGAAACTAAGTTTACAAACTGAAATGCCCCATTGAAGATAAACAGATTGGTAAAGTTTAAGAAATGGAAAATAAAAGAGCAGCAATGTTTATTCAATAAAATACCCTCTGCCCATATTGTGCTTCCTTAAATAATTTTAAGAATATTTTTGTACTTATCAATCTTCTGGCAAGGTTGGGGAAGCTGTGGGACATGGCTATACTAATTTAAGTTTAAAGTTTAACAATAGTGCTGGAAATGTTGATACAACTTCACATCTGTATCTGGCTAGATTTGGCTAAACAATTTTTGAATCGGTGATTTATAATCTTTTCAAAATTAATTTTCCAGTGATCACTGCCTATCACTTTCTGATGACTGTCCACCTGGGGAAAAATAGGCTTTGTTGAGAATCATGCATCAGTCAGATTCAACGCTAATCAACAAATCTTATCAGGAATGAAAAATGTCTGTTTCAACATTAATAATTTCAGTCCTCTTAATACCTTTAATATGTCTGCAATTTACAATTGATTTGGAGAATATGAAAAAAGAATTAACAGGAAAGCATACAAAATATTTGCTATGGTGCTTTAATATAGCACACATGCCTCTCCCATGACCAAGTGTTCAAAAGCTGAATGAGTATTCTCACTCAATAAACCCCAGTTGTGATCTTGCTTATTTATGGAAATTTCATTTCCAGATGTTACATTGCTAAGTTGTTTAAAGCTTCATGTCACACATTTAGCTGAACTTGGTTTTCTCTCAGTGAATTTCAATTATCAGTGACACACACTTCTGTTTGGATGTGGTACATTAAATATAGGAAGAAATGACAAATACGTTTTACGTTCAACACACCGAATCGATTCTGACTGCCTCTGTACACTTCATGTCACTTATACAGCTCACGATTCCCATTTCCCGAGATCTGAACATTCCCATTCCTTGAGAATGATAATATCAAATATCCTGACTTTGCCTGGGAGTTCAATCTCTGTCACACATTGCCCATTTTCTGTTCCACAGCCTCTGACCTTCCATCACAACCACGTTTTAATTCTGAATTGTTGGACTTGAATTTACAGCAGCAGTAATTGTACATTTCTCTAATACACACGCACGCACACACACACACATATACATAATTTATATGTATCAATCAGATGCTTCACTTTTTTACAGTTAACATTTAATTTCAGTAAAGAATTTTTCAGCTCTTAAACATATACATTGTGAACATGAATTCACAAAATAGAGTCTTCGAAAGACTGGAATAAATGAAATCATAACTTTGTTTAGTATCATACTGGTTACAAATGAAGATGGTTGAAGTTGTTGGAGATTAACCATTTCAGTTGTCATACATCTCAGCAGGAATTCTTCAGTTTTATGTCCACATTCCCAAAACCTATAGCTACCTCAGTGATGTTCTTCCCTCCACCTTCTTTTCCGGAGTGCGGAAGTTTGCACAATGTTCAGCAATATGTACAACTCCTTCAATAATGGACAGGTCTGTGTCCACATACAGTGAGATAACATCCAGCTTTGGCTGATAATTGACAAGTAACATTACATTGCACCACGTCAAAAAGTGAGATTTCATCAATCGCCCATTGGCTTATGAAGACGTTACCATCACTAGATGCATGACTTTGTACAACCTGAACCAATCATTGACAAGAAAATGACCTGGTCCAGCTAAACAGGCGCTGTGGCCACCGAAGTATGTCAGACTGTCGTAATAAACCACCTACCTATCTGTCCAATCCACACTCACCATCTAGGAAGTGTATCTCAGAGGTGAGATTCAATGCTTCCCGTATATCTGCCAAATAGCAGCTCCAGAACCATTACATGAAGCTCCACATTAAGCAATAAAAACAGCTGATTAATGAACGTTCCAATCGCCACATTCAGGACTGACTCCCTGCTCCAATGCCACTCATGACCAGCAATGAACACCAGCTACAAGACTCACAAAAACAAGACTCCCAACGCCAAGAAAAACAAGGGCAGCAGATGCAGAGAAATGCCATCACATGCCAGTTCCCTTTTAAGCGAGGTTTCACTCTGACTTGGAAATATATTAGATTTCCATCAATGTTGTGTCTAAGCATTCAGGAACTCTACAAAGAGATCACAGTCTTTTCCTGAACATGCAGATAATGCAGATGCTCACGAATGCCACTCCCCAGCAGCTTCGCAAATGCAATTAGTACTGGGCAATGAGTATTGGCCTCGCCACCAAAACTCATTCTGTGAGCACCTTTAAAAATAACGAGTATTCCCACACCTGAAAGAAGATATCTCTGAACTCGTGGGATGGGTTTTGTCAAAGGTGTTGCCCTACATGGCAGAGAGCCAGATAAATGCCCAAGGGGAAAGGAGGAGGCTCAGTACTTTTGCCTCGGTTGTCTGTGGTCTATGTGTTGGTGTTCCCAAATTCAGAAAACTATGCTGAATTGATCAGAGGATCTCTAATTTTAGAAAGTGGGTCAATTTTGGGAGTCGCACGTTTGTGACAATGAACTTCATGTGTGGATATCCAGTCCTTGGGAGTGGTTGTAAAAGGGGAGCAGTCATCTGTACCAGGGAGTCGGTTGTGCATACGGAGCTCCATTTTCTGTTATTCATTCAATGAATGTTGATATCAGTGGCGAGACCAACAATTCCCAGCCAGTCCTATTGCCCAGACGGGAGTCACCTGTTGTGATTCAGGAATCACATAAAGGCCAAACTCGGCAAGGATGACAGATCACCTTCTCTGAAGGACATTAATTAATGGGAATTTTTTTTCAAAACTGACAACTGTCTCATGGTTATCGTTAGAATCTTAAATACAGATTTTTTTAAAATAATTCAAAATTCCACCATCTGCCACAGTGGAAATGAAACTCAGAATCTCCGCAACATTACCTAGGTCTCTGAATTTACAGTTTAAGACCATTAGACCACTCTTTTCCCTATCCTCTAGTATTGGCCTGAATCTAGACAGACAACTTCAATGCCAAGCAATAGTACGAAGTTTGGTATTCCTAGTACAAGCTGTGATACAATGTTTGTGGTCTCTATGGAGTTTGCTGGATACACTACGGGAATTTCTACCCCAGTGTATGCTCTGAATATGGGAGGAGTTCTCCATTCACAAGGAGAGGGCCTAAGAGAAGAATTTAGGTGCATGAGCCTGGAAATCAGGCAGGAAATTCAGCTTAATCACAGATAAAGTGTGTGGTATCTAATCTGAGAAGTTCCAATGCCAAAGCTGCATGGATTCAGATTTTATTTGGGTATGGGCAGTGGCATACGGTGTTGGACTTGTCGGTGTGGGACTTCATTGTGTTGGGTATCCAACGTGGGAAATGGTGCTTAGATTCACTACTGAATTATTTCATTACTCAGATTTAAAGATGTGCAATCTGTACACAAAGATGGATTCAAAATGTTATCCTTTGATTTTCATTTCATATTGTGGAGTGCATCTATTCCCGGTCACTGTGAAGTGATTTAATGACTCATACCGTAGCTCATGAGGTATGGATGTACACTTCCAATGGGAATCAGAGCTGTGGAAACTTCAAAACTGAATGCAAGAATTTTGCAATGCTTCTGCAAGATGTTTATCAATGCTGGCTTTACTCAACATGGTGTTTTTTTTTTGCGTGAATGTTGTGATTTTATGGTAAACTCCACCCAGCCAGATTAACCTATAAGGCAGTTGAAATCAACTGCTGCCAACTCCAAAAATGCATTGAATATATGATTTTGCGTCATGTTCTTCTCTATATCTTTTAAAAGCGCAAATGATACATTTAGAGTTGGTTTGCTGCTGGAGTTCAAGTTATTCAAACTTGATATGACAGATTCCAAATTGTACTAAAGTCCATCCCATACAATATCGGGTTAGGTATAGAGAAAATTCGATAAGTAACTTCAATTCTCCTTTCCCTTTCTCTCTCTTACAGTTAGTCTAGTGACGATTGTACACTTGGCTCGGAGCAAGTGTGGTCTTTCCGCATGCAGCACTCGCTATCTTGTTGCCATAGGAATGTCTGATCTACTATTCATTCTGTTTGATATCATACTTGGTCGGTTTAGTTCCTATTATTATCCAGAATCTTTCCTGAACATCACCCCTGTTTGTTCCATTCTCTATGCCCTGACCCTCTTAGCCATTGATTGTTCTGTCTGGTTCACTGTTGCTTTCTCTTTTGATCGATTTGTTGCCATTTGTTTCCATCAGATGAAATCTCAGTATTGTACAGAGAAAACTGCAATGAGGGTTCTGGCAACAATCTGCATTTTCTTTTCTATAAAGAACATTCCTAACTGCTTTCGATTTAAACCTGGAAAGATTATCAACAATTCTCCAATGTATTGTGTTACCAGTTCCAGTTTTAACCATCGGTGGAGGGGTTACAAACATATTCAAAAATTTTTAACACCATGTCTCCCGTTTGCTTTTATTCTCTTCCTCAATGTTCTGACTGGCAGATATATCCTCGGGGCCATTAAGATACGTGAAAGACTGAGGGGTCAGAAAAAAATAGAGAATGATCCAGAGATTGAGAGCAGAAAGAAATCTGTGATTTTGCTCTTTGCCTTATCCGCCAGCTTCATACTTCTCTGGTTGGTGTATGTTTTATATGTCTTTCAAATTGGTTATCATTTGAATGATGCTGCATTTGCTCTGTTTGAATTACTCGCATTTATGTTGCGGAACCTAAGTTGTTGTACAAATGCATTTATTTATGTGGTGACACAGAAAAGTTTTAGATACCAGTTAAAGTATGCAGTGAGATATCCAGTAATAAAAATAATTCAATTCGTGTATAAATCCAAGTAACTGAGATCCAAAATTAGCTGCAGCAGAATATGGATCAAGGAATTGACTTGAACAAAAAAGGAGGAGTGGCAACCAAACAAACCTCCACAGATGAATGACTTCATCTGTGGAGCAAAACAAGAGACTGGAGGAGCAAAGTGGTCTAAACTGCTATTAGCAAGGAGCAACAGTTAGTAGAAAGTTGAACAACAAAAGCATAACCGAAAGAGGAATTCGACATGCAAAAAAATTAAAACATTAGACCCATACAGCTGTTGTCAATGAGTGATCTAGACAAAAAATTTAATGACCTTGAGGAAATTACCATCGTTCACTGCAGGCCAGAGAGGGAACTGCAACGGTAGGCTCCTGTACAGACTTCCTCATGGAATTCACTAATCCACACATCTGGACAAACGGAAAGAAAAAGATATTTCTGTTATATTAGAATAAATAATATAATGCATATACTGTAAAGATTGTGTCTTTTGATTAAACATATGTTTTTATCAATAATATAGTCTTTATGCTTCCACCGTTGAGCATGCCAGGAGCAACACCAGGTGTCTAAAAATGAAGTGTCAACCTGGTGAAGCTACCAAACAAGATGATTTGATTGTAAACCAACATAAGCAACAAGTGAGAGACAGAACTAAGTGAGCCCAAAAAAATGAATCATATCTCAAGCAGCGAGGTTTCAGCTGGTGGATGCTTTTGCATAGTTACATCATTCACCCCATTCTCATCTTCACTCACATTACTCCATGGAGACTGGTATCCCATCATCACGTCACTTGTTATTTCTGCATTTTATTTGACACTGGTCTGGTGTCCTCAGAGCCAACTCTCAGAGTGAACAGAACCTCTGATACTCTTGTTCATATCAGTCAGTCACGGCTCCTTGATTGTACCAGATTATCAGCCCCAATCAGGGAACCCATATTCTAGGAGGTCCATCTGGCTCTCCCCAGTACAATTGCTACACCCACCTAAAGTAGCACTAAACCCTTTTTTTTTGTTCGGGGACTCAGACTGGACTCTTATCTGAGGACAGATGTTTTTGTTCATTGTATTTAAATTGCTGTGTATCCCTTCACATATGAAACACTGCTCATTCATGATGTAGATTGATAATTCTAGAAAGATATCAATGTGCATTGTGGCTCAGCCGTAAAACAATCACTTTGGATAGTTTCGCTCAGAAAGTGGTGAACTCAGGTGACCAAATCCAATACCAAGGCTGAGTTTACCCTGAAAGGAGAAGAACTCACAACTGTGGAAAAGAACATTATGAAAGATTATGAAAGTTGGGTCGGCGCAACATCGACGGCCAAACGGCCTGTACTGCACGATATTTTTCTATGTTCTATGTTATCTATGTTCTATTACAGCAGAGAAACAAGGCATTCAACTTCGTGTTTCTGTCAATGAAAGAAAGGAAGTTCTAGTCACACTTTCCACCTTTCTGTCTGTGTAGTTTTAGACTTTTAGGAAGCTGATATTCAGTTCCCTAACGCTTAAATTGGAAAGGAACAAATTAACCTTTACTCTCTTCACCTTACTTTGTCACTAAAGGCCCAAGATGTGCCTGCCAGCACTTGGCGAAAAGTGACTGATGCCTGAATCTGTTCAGCTGAACTGCCTTATGTTATCCACTTCTGATTGACTTTAAGTTAACCTCATTGACCATTAATTTGAATCCACGCAATTATCTTTGTGAATAAATAAACAAAGAATGTGAAGTGACAAATCATCCACTGGAAAAGTCTATTTGTACAATAACAAAATTATATCCTAATTATTGTTCCAGTAATAAAAATATTGTTGGAGATAGGATTGCCCATTATACTAATTACAAATCTTATTTATTGGATTGATAATAATGAATGGGCAGGTAAGCAGCACAATGAATGAAAGGTTGTCAGCTTTGTCTCTCAGGGTGAGGAAGTTTTTCTCAATCACTGATTCTTAAGCTGATAAACTCTGACCTCACTACAGTTCGGGGAAATTCAGTCCATAACAATGATTTCGAAATTTAGCAAATCTATTTAGCAGTCTCTCTCAATCCCTTTAGGCTGTGATTACTATAAATGCGAGCTGGACCAGTGAATGTGTGTGCAGAGAAGCTCATGATTGCAGGTCTGTATTATTGTGCTTTTTGTTTAATCATTCATGTAATGAGGATATCGCTGGCTTAGCAGGCTTTTATTACCGATCACAGAGGGCAGTTTAGAGTCAACCATATTTCTGCTGGTCGAGAGGCACATGAACTACAGACGAGGTAAGGATGGCAGTGTCCCTCCCTAAGGGAAATAAGTGAATCAGATGCGTTTTCCAGCAATCGACAATGGATTCATTGTCAATGTATGACTCTTACATCCAAAGTTTTATTCACATTCAACCATCTGCTATGGTGTATGGTGATGCTGCTCCTGTAACAAGGTTATGCTGCACTTGGCATTTCTTTTTTTCGACAGGTTGTAAAAGCAGCGAATCCGAAATATCTGGACTTAACTGCTTGGGAATGCTTTCAAGTTTTTTTTTAATTGTACAATGAAAGGGGAGTGGCAAGTAATCCCAGCTCAGCTTTTCTCGGGTTTAGTTTGGTTTTAGCAGTCCAGCTGTTCACTGAAAGCAGGCAGTGAGTTGTAGAACTGCTGGACCCAAAGAAGCAGGTCCATTCTGATCCTCCCTCTCCCTACCTTCTCTCCTGTCAGAACGTGTGCTTGATTTTACTTTTTCTGCCAAGGAGTATTTATGGGGATTGTTGCAAGTATTCGGCACAGAATCATTTAGTTGGGATAGTCTGTTGGGTTTTCGGAGATATTGCAAATAAATTCAGTTTTGTTTAAAACTACATGGTTTAACCAGCCGCATCACTCCTTGAATATCCACTATACACCTGCTCAAACCAACGAGAAAAAGCAGAGTCCGTGCTAACGTCTTGAAATGTCTTGGGGGAGTCTCGCCTGGTCCATAGCCGAAGGGGTTTGAACTGTGTTTCAGGATTAATATTGTAGTGATATTACCACCAGGCCATTACAACCCTTCATTGTGACAGAGAGGCAGCTGCTAGGACCCCATCTGGGTATACGCAGTGATTTCCAGTGGTACAGTGTTTGTACCAGTCTGAGCATCTCCTGTGAACATGCTGTGAGGGAAGGAAGTGGTGAGAAGTGAAATCTGCTCTTGTGGTTTCTTCCACTTGCCAACCAGTCCATTCTGTTTGATCTGCACTGGCACTCAGGTCAGGTTGGGTGAAAATTGGGAAAGTTATTGTTTCCCCTAGATTTGAGATACAAAAGGTAGTTCATTGTCACCACTTGTATTATGCGAACTCCAAACACTGCTCTCAATTACACTGAAAGATTGCGAAATGCAATGTGGTGGTACTGCGACAAACTGGGCATGTGCAGGAAGCAATAATGCTGTCGGTTTGGCTTTCGTCATGTTGATTAGTGATTGGAGATGGATTGTGCTTTTTATCCTTGGTCTGATTCTCTTTCCAATGGACCATTACCTTCATCGATGAGGTGTTAAACATGGTGCTGTATGCCTGTTGTAGTAGACACATCAGGTTCCTTCCACGTGAACACAAGAAGCCATGTGGTGATCCCTGGTGTCTGAGGGGCATATCCTTCAGCTGCTCCTCTCCTCAAAAACTACCATTGGAAATAATGACCTCACAGAAGCCTTTCAATTTCCAAATCAAGTTTGAAAACACAAATTTTGCATCCCAGTGTCAAGTTCCGCTTCCAAGCGTTTGCCAGCCACGGTTTAGACTTAGACTTAGACTTAGACTTAGACTTACAGTGTGGAAACAGGTCCTTCGGCCCAACAAGTCCACACCGACCCGCCGAAGCGCAACCCACCCATACCCCTACATTTACCCCTTACCTAACACTACGGGCAATTTAGCTTGGCCAATTCACCTGACCCGCACATCTTTGGACTGTGGGAGGAAACCGGAGCACCCGGAGGAAACCCACGCAGACACGGTTGTTATTGTTAAAGACATTCTGACTCTTGACTCAAATTTCCCCAAGATGTTGCTATTGGACTGCTTTCATAGTGAAACAAAGGTTTGATACATTGAGTGAAATAGGGTATTTCACAGGCTGTGGACTCCACAGTCACTGACACTGGGGAGGGTCTGGACTCAGATAATGAGTACTCAGATACAGAACAAACCACATAAAAAGGCAGCCTTATCACTCCCTGCAAAACACCTGATAGATTAGTAACCCCTGACAAATTGATAATCCCTGACAGTTACATCTGGAATCTCACTGAAGATGTTACCTTATATGGTGATGAAACGTCTGAAAACAAACGTTCCAGCTCAGCGAGCAAATCTACATCCAGAACGTGACAATTCTTTTTTTTATATAATTCAGTTTTAGCAAGCTGAATTAAAATTCTCATGCTGTTCTGTGGTTTACTAGTGTAACCAATGCATTGCTGGTCCAGTAACAAACCTATTTACCTAAACGGTAAAAGCTACTGCATGAAATTGCTATTTATCTGATGGCAATTTGTTTATTGTGGGCTTTCAGTCGATGCCAGTGAATGCATCACAAATGTTATGAAAGCTGCTGATGTGTTTTACATTTTGTTCTCTACTCATTGTACTAAACATTTTAAATTCTCTTGATTCCATGGTGATTAATATTACATTTGAAATCATGTGGTGATTTTTCAGATTAAACTGCTGAGCCTTCTCCTTCTGTTCCTTTGTCTGTCAGTCTGCAGCCCCAGTGCTATCAAAAACAAATCATCTTTATTCTGAGGAGAAATTGTGGACTGCAGATGCTGGAGGTCAGAGTTGAGAGCGTAGTGCTGGAAAAGCAATGCAGGCCAGGCAGCATTGGAGGAGCCGGAGAATCAACGTTTTGGGCAAAATCTCGATTCTCCTGGCCTGCTGTACTTTTACCGCAGCATCATTCTTCTGAGCTTGTTATTCTAATCTGGACATCGCCGATTATAAATCATGGAATAGGAATGAACAAATTTTAAAGTCTGACGACTGCAGTGAAGTTTTACCATTCAAAATACAAGCTCGGAAAGACTCAACAAACTGCACGATAGAGATGTAGAATAAAGCAGAAAATCAGACAATGATCAACAAGTCCAGCAGTATCTGAAATATAGAATCAATACAATAGAAGGATTTTCAGAACTCTTCCAAGTTTAAAGACATCCTTCCTGGAGCAGAGAGACTAGAATTGCGCACAATATTCTAAAAGTTGCCGAACCAATGTCCTGTACAGCCACAAGACCTCTCATCTCCCATATTCAATGCACTGATCAAAAAAGACATGTGTTCCAAATGCCTTCTTCGCTATCTTGTCTCGCTGCAACTCTACTTTCAAGGAACTCGGAAACTGCACTTCAAGGTCTCTTTCTTCAGCAACACTCTTCAGAACCTTACCATTTAGTCATATAATTATATAGCATGAAGACAGGCCCTTTGGCCCAAACTCGTCCATGCTCACCAAAATGTTCGAACCCTATTTCCCTGCAGTTGGCCCATATCCTTCTACTCCTTTCCTATCAATGCATTATGTAAATGTTTTTTAAATGTTAATGTACCCGTCTCAGCCACGTCAGCTGACAGTTCATTCCACACGCATAACACCCACTGTGTAAAAAAAAGCCCATTGATTTCCCCTTTATTGTTTTTCCTCTAATCTTAACTGATGCCCTCCAGTCCTCGATTTCCCAGTCCTGGGAAAATGACTGAGTGCATTCACACTATCATCATCCTTATGATCCTATACACCTTAATAATGTCCCCTCTCTGTCTCCTACATTCGAAAGAAAAAAGACTTAGCTGGACCAACCTCTCCCCAGAACTCAGATTCTTAAGTCCTGGCGGCATCCTGGTAAATTTCTTCTGCACTCTTTCCAGTTTAATAACATCCTTCCTGTAGCAAGGAGAACAAAACGGAACACAATACTCCAAGTGCGGCCTCATCAACGTCCTATATAACTGCAACATAACTTCTGTACTTCTGTATCCAATGCCCTGACTGATGAGTGCTCGTGCATAAAAAGTGTTGTGCTGGAAAATCACATCAGTTCAAGCAACATCTGTGGAGCAGATGAGTCAACATTTCGGACATAAGCCCTTCATTAAGAATGTGTGGTGGGGTTTGGTAAGAAAGTGGCTGAGACATTAAAAAAGAGAGTCGGGCTGTGGGTAATGTAACTGTGAATACGATAGGTAGATGAAATTTAGTGGTGATGGTGATAAGTCGGAGTGGAGTGCAGAGCTGACAGGTGGAAAGGAAGTTGGACTGGTCGGACATATCCAGGGGACAGTGCCAAGTTGGAGAGCTGGCCACAACGGCTGCCCATTGCGTCACCTCTGCCCACATAGTTGCTGCCGCCTTAGCCAATTCTGCCTCCACCAACATCACTTACTGGAACACCACCGACGAACATGCAACTGCTGCTGAAGACATTGAAAACGTCACTTTCGCCACTGCTGATGGCACCAAATGCACTGCTTTCGCACCCATGACCCCCACAGTGTGCATCACTTCCTTTGATGTCATCAGCCAAGATACCATAACCACACCCACTCTCAACTCCAACTCGACACCAGGTCCCAACTCCCAGTCTGGCTATGATTTTACCATCTCCCCAGACCTCCCTCTCACTGAGAATGAACCGTCAGTCCTCAGTAAAGGTCTCACCTCCATTTCCCCCTCTGCCCCCAGAACAATGAATTCAACAAGCATTGTGACATCAAACACTTCTTCCGCAGCCTCCACCTCCATGCTTACTTTTTTTCCATCAAGACTCCAACCCACCTTCCAAGGACCCTTTCGCCTGCTTCCAATACAACCCATCCACTTGGACAACCATTGCAAGTCTGTTACCTGCACACGACCTCTTTATTTCCAACTGCTACCATAACATTGACAGCTTCATTCTGCCACCCTCACACACTACAACCTCTAACCTTTGCAAAGTGCAGTCCTCCACTCCCTCCCATCCAATCCCAATATCACCATTAAACCAGCAGACAAGGGTTGGAGGGCGCTATGGTATGTTGATGCACTGACCTCTAAACTGCTGAAGCCAGATGCCAACTCACGGACACCTCCTCCTACCGCGCCCTGGTCACGAAATCACATCCCATCACTTAACCATCATCCACAACCTCATCACTTCTGGGGATCTCTCACCCGCAGCCTCCAACTTCATAGTTCAGGAACCCCATACCACCGAATTCTACCTCCTCCACAAGATCCGCAAGCCTGACTTCCCCGGCTGACACATTGCGTCAGCCTGCTCGTGCCCGACTGAATTCATCTCCACCTACCTCGATGTTGTCCTATCCTCCTGGTCCAGGATCGTCCCACCGACATTTGGACGCGATCGACGCCCTCCACCTCCTCCAAGACTTTCGTTTTCCCGGCTCCCAATGCCTCATCTTCACCATGAATATTCGGAGCCTATACATCTCTATCCAACATGACCATGGCCTCCAAGCCCTCCGTTTATTCGTCTGATGTCCCCATCAGTACCCTTCCACTGACACTCTCAATCGTATGATTGAACTGTTCCACACTCACAACAATTTCTCCTTTGAATCCTCCCAATTCCTCCAGAACAAAGGGTAGCCATGGGCACTTGCATCGTTCCCAGCTCTGCCTACCTCTTTGCTGTCTACATGGAACACTCCATCTTCCGTAGTAATACTGGCACTATTCCTCACCTTTTCCTTTGCTACATTGCTGACTGTTTCGGCGCCACCTTGCATTCCCACGAGGAGTTTGAAAATTTCAGCAACTTCACCAACACATTCCACCGTAACCTGAAGTTCACCTGGACTATCTCGGACATTGCCATCCCCTTCCTGGACCTCTACAACTCCATTAACGTTGACTGACTCAACACTGACATTCCGACGAAACCATCAACTCCCAAAGCTACCTGGACTTTGCACCCTCCCACCCTGTTTCCTGTAAAAATGTTATTCCTGATTTCCAATTCCATTGCTTCTGCCACATCTGCTCCCAGGAGGACCAGTTCAACCACAGAACACAAGGTGGCTCCCTTCTTCAAAGACGCCAATTTTACTCTCGCATGTGGTCAAAGATGCCCTTTAGTGTATCTCATCCAGTTCCTGCACGTCCACTCTTGAACCCCACCCTTCCCAACCACAAGCACAAACTTCTCGGAACTCACCTTCCACTTCACCAACCTCAGAATACATTGCATCATCCTCTGTTATTTTAGCCACCGACCAACAGACCTTCTCACCCCTAACTACATTCCAGAGAGACCATGCCCTCCGTGATTCTCTTGTCAGGTCCATACGCCCTTCATCAGCCCACCTCCAATGCCGGCACCGACGCCTGCCAACACAAGAGGTATAAAACCTGCACCCACAGCCCAAAGGATCCTGCCACATGCGACAGAAATTTATCTGCACTTCCACCCATGTCATCAACTATATCTGTTGCTCCCAATGCGATCTCATCTACATTGGGGAGACAGGACGCCTTTTGAAGAACTCTTCAGAGAACATCTCCAGAGAAACTCACGAAGCAATCCCACTGCCCTGTGTGCCAAACACTTCAATTCCCCCTCCCATTCCACAAAGGGCATTTAGGTCGTGGGCCTACTCCACCGTGACTCGCTCACTACCTGACACGTGGAGGTGGAACGCCTCATCTTCCCCCTCGGGACCCTGCAACCACAAAGAATCAATGTGGATTTTACCAGTTTCCTCATTTCCCTCCCCACACGTATTCCCAGATCCAAACTTTCAAATCACCACAGCTCCTTTGTCCTTTTCTACCAGTCCATCTTCCTTCCCATGTATCCGTTCCACCCTCTTCTCCCACCTGTCACCTTCACCACCTCCTTCATCCACCTATCACACTCTCAACTACCTTGCACCCAGTCCCACCCACCACCCTCCCGTTTATTTTTCAGCCCCCTTGGGCAATAAGCCTCATTACTGATTAAGGGCTAATGCCTGAAACATCGATTCCCCTGCTCCTCGGATGCTGACTGACCGGCTGTGCTTTTCCAATGCAACACTTTCGAATTTGAAATTGGGGTGAAGGCGGGGGTGTTTGTTGGATTATTTGTAGCAGGAAGCCGTCACATCATTTCGGCTTAGATTGTCTGACTTGGTCAGTGTTCAGTGACAGAAGAGTGCGATTGTGAGTGAGGTATGCGTAGCGAGCCAGACAGCAGGGAAACAGGAGCCTCATCTTCGGAAATAGTGACACCAGAAGGAACAGAAAACCAATCAAGTAGGAGAACGCCAAAAGTAATGGAATTGTAGGAGGGGACTCACAGGACTCGACATCTTTTCCTGCAGCAATTAACGTGAGTCTCAGAGGTTGTGTTCCCTTCCTGTGCTGGGTTTCAAGGCCAAGGTCAGGCTGTTCACAACGGGACGTGCAGGAGACAATCTGACTGATCCACGTAGGTACAGAAAACATAAACCAGGCAGGAAAAACGATCCTGCCGCCTCACCATCAGGAGCTTGGTGTCTAATTCGGATTCTGGATTAATATTTATGCTAAGTGTTAATTGGCACAGGACCATTCTGATTAGGAAAAGACATTGGTGGCTCAGGGATTGGTTTGGAGAAATGGGATCTGGTTCTCTCATCACAGATGCAGCCAGACCTACTGGGGGTTAGATTCCAGATTTCAATCAAAGGCACTGTTTTCCGTTCGTACATCTGTTCGCCTTTCCTCAATGTGTTATTCATGATACGTAAGATGCTATACGTTTGCTAATTCCCTCTTCAGCAGTTCCTGTCACTTTAAATGATGCATGCACATGAACACCAAGGCGACTCTATCCCTCTACACGTTTAAAACTCTGCCGTTCTGGAGATGTTCGCTCCCTTTAGTCTTTATGACAAACTCCCTCAGTGCTGCATTCATTCTGTTACGGTCACTCCACGATTGGCTGCTACTTCCGGCTGATATTATAATGAGCCAGTCTGTGCACCAGAGCAATTGGTCTGTCTCATCCTCACCATCTGCACCAATTCCAATTTTGCTGTCAAAGAAAATGTTAATTTGTTTTCTCTCGATATTTGAATATCAATGTCATTCGTATGTCGAGAAAAACAAGAGTCAAATGCACATCCTTGAAAAAAGAAACAACTTGTCTGCCATGCTGTTGTCTTCAAATTGCAATGATTTCCGATCAGTCAGCGCCTTCCTCTCGTACCACATTATTTCCCCATGGTCGAATTGGGCTATTCATTACAATAGTTTCAGTTTTTATCCAGTCTCTATTAAATCATCTGTAGAAGACCTTTGGACAGTCTTTTCTTCATTAATCTTTTACTAATTCCGTCAGAAGTAGCTGCATTCCTTTACGTTCAAGTCACCTCTAAGCCGGGTATAATTCCCACGCATTTCCCTCAGGCTGTTATTGCTGAAGAGGGAGGTTTGACAGGCGAGTAAGGACCTTGCATTGCAGGGATGGGTATGAAACTGCTGCTTGAAGCTCCATTGGCCGTTTTCTGCTGGCAGCTGGGATTGTAGAGCCTGGAGCCGGAAATTTTCAGATTTTCTGCTTTTCCTGACCTTTCTTCCTTCTCGGAGCTGAGGACGAGTGATTCAGTAATGAATTTGTTGGAATATAATCACCTCATGGATTTTTTATGTGTGAGATGTAAGTACATGATGGATCCGGGAGCAACATTCATGTGTGGGAATATTTATTTGAGCTCCTCAATGGCCTGGGTGATGGATTGAACATAGGGAGGCATCGATTCTGTTGATGTAAAACCTCAAAATATTCAGTTAGCAGCCGCTAATGCTGATCAAATATCCCGCTGACGGCGTTAAAGCCTGCAGAACCACTTAAATAAGTGAGTGAAAGTTTCAGGGTTGCCAATCCCTGAATTACATTTGTCATCTTTAGTTTTCATATTCGAAATGAAAGGCTTCGCCATTCATTGTGGAGACATGGAAACAGCCTGATCACCAGATAAACCATATCACTGGGAATCAACTCGCTCACAAGCAAAGCTAATTTCATTTGAGTATTTCAATGTCGTTTAGGTTACCGAGTTTCCTCTTTTTGCTGAATTCAAGATCCGGTTTGAATTTCTAAATGGCATAAACAAGGATCTGTTCATATCACCAAGAACATTAGCGTCACTCTCCCAAAGGCTCAAAAAAAATGTCTCGAATACGTCTCTTTCAGTCCACCAGTTTGCCCTTCATTCTCCCCTGAGTTTTTTTTTTCTCAAGTATTTTCCTCAACTTAAGGCTTTCACAATAATACATTTCAAAGTATTATTCACAATCATCCTCCCATCAAAATGTCCAGGGATGTGGAATTTCTTGCAGAGATTCTCAAGTTCTGGCCCATTCTCTTTGGAGTAAGGAAGATTGACTGGAGATTTTCTGGGGCTGATTATAATTATGGGGGAGTGGGGCCGTGCGATGGGTGGATTAATGGAACACATTAGGAGACACTGTTTCCACTGATCAGAGTCAGTTACCAGAGGATTGGCACTTCAGGTATTTGTTGAAAGGCAGGGTTGCATTGATATTACTCCAGTATCTTTATTTGTGTTGTGGACGTCTTCTGAAATGGAAATGGATGGGATATCAGAAAGCAGGGTTCAGCGTTAATAGCATTTTTTTTGTTTTGGAACGACAATTAATTTTGCACGTACTCATTCAAAAACAAGAATGTACAGAACT
Source organism: Hemiscyllium ocellatum (assembly GCF_020745735.1). Taxonomy (NCBI): domain Eukaryota; kingdom Metazoa; phylum Chordata; class Chondrichthyes; order Orectolobiformes; family Hemiscylliidae; genus Hemiscyllium; species Hemiscyllium ocellatum. The sequence goes on along the minus strand of NC_083440.1, from coordinate 28,910,382 downwards.
GTTGACAGCAGATTTCAAATTTGCTCAGGGAAACCCTGATGGAAATCTAATCCATCAGGTTATGCACTGCTCCACGACGACAGTACTTCACGGAAGTTTCTTACTTTCATATACAATTGTGCAATGGTCCGTCTGCATGCTTCAACGGATTTCAGTTTCTTGAAGGATAGACAGATGTTTAACTTTGATCAGCTTCCTGAACTTAGTTTATCATATTAAGGCAATAGGATGACGGAGTGGAGATGAGCAATTCAACTCACCCAATCACGGCTGATCTGATCACCCTCAACTCCAATCTCCTGCTTTTCCCACATCTCCACTGGCACCCACAGTTACCGTGGCAATACATCCACACACCCTGCTTTCTGTAAAGACATTATTCTGTTCTGCCACTTCCTCTGTATCGTTTGCATCTTTTCTAATTATGACAATTTTAAAATGGAAGGCTCCACAATTTCCACCTTCTTCTTTAACCAAGGATATCCTAGCACCGTTGATGACACGCTCCTCAGCCAGGCCTGATCTATCTCCCACAATCAGCCCACGTACTGTCTCTTCCATCCCGCCAGAGTGATAGGATCTCCCTTGCCCTTACCTGTCATCCCATATGCATGAGGGACATCCAAGGATCATTAACCTCAGTTTCTCCAGTTGGAGTCACAAACTCATGGAGATGTACGGCATGGAAACTTTGGTTCAATTCGCACATGCAGACCAAATATTCTAAATTAATGTAGTGACAGTTGCCAGCATCTGATCTCGACCTATTTATTGACCAATTCAGATGCCTTACAAATATTGTAATCATACCAGCCTCTACCAATTTCTCCATTAGTTCATTCCATACTTGCATCACTCTCTGCGTGAATTTCACACAGCCTAGTTTACTGCATTCCCTGCTTTATATGTGGTCTCCTCTACATTGGAGAAATGAAACATAGACTGGGTGACAAGTTCTCAGAACGCTTATGTTCTGTTTGTATCAAGAATACTGAACTTCCATTTTCCTGCCACTTCAACGCCTCAAACTGTTCTCTGCCTGACATCTGTCTCAGACTTGCTTCCGTGCTCCAGCAAAGCTCAGCGAAAACTGGATGAACAGCACATCATTTTCCGCTTGTACTGTTTCTTATCTCTTGCAAGAGTGGAGCCTTTTGGACTCAATATCGAGTTCAACACTTTTTGCACTTGAACTGTCCCATGTTCTTCCCCCAACGTTTACACATCAGGCCTTGTTATCACACAGTCCACAAGTACAGAATCCATTGTTATTCACTGATAGTTCACATGAAGATTTATTTACCCACCTACCCAGATCATTTTCGACTCTTTGTTGATTTCTGCTGAACTATCCTTCTCTGTCTCTGGGCTGTATAACCACCTCTCGTTTACTGCTTACTCCTCCATTCCTTATCTTCTCTATAGAAGCCAATATTTTCTTATCCCCTACCATCACATCTGAGGAATAGTTGCTTCACCCGAAATGTTAACTCTGATTTCTGTCCACAGCTACTGCCAGACCTGCTCAGCTTTCCCATCAGTTTCTGTTTTACTTTCTGGTGTCCAACTTTTGCAGCGTTTTTTTTCAGTTTTTGTTGTTGAACAATTTGAAGTTTTGGGTTTTCTCGCAGTTGATGATACAAGTTAACTGGTTCATTAGCTCAACCTAGGAGGACCGTAGTGGTTGTTGCAGGTTCTCGCGTTTAGATTTTTCACTAATTTCAGAGAAGGTGGAAAAAGTGAGTGGGGATGTGGCATTGTTAATCAAGGACAGTATTACGGTGGCAGAAAGAACATTTGTTGAGTACACATCTACTGAGGAAGTATGGGCTGAGGTTCGAAACAGGGTAGAAGAGGTCAACCTGTTGGGAGTTTTCTTCAGGTACGGAGAGGAAAGGATTACAAAGATTATTCTGGATAGGAGTGAAAGTAACAGGGTAGCTGTTATGGGGGATTTTAACTTTCCTAATATTTTTCTGGAAATGTGATAAGATTTCGGGCATAAGCCTTTCTTGATGAAGGGCTTATGCCCGAAACGTGGAATTTCCTGTTCCTTTGACGCTGCCTGACCTGCTGCGCTTTTCCAGCAACACATTTTCAGCTCTGGAAATGTGATAGTTCGAGTATTTTAGATGGGTCAGTTATTGACCAATGTGTGCAGGAGAGTTTCCTGACTCTGTATGTAGATGGAGACGAAGAAAGCAGCAGATGTTGGAATACAAAATAGACAGGCAGGAGGCTGAAAGAACACAGCAAGCCAGGCAGCATCAGGCGTTTCAGGTTTAACCCTTCTTCGGTATATTAATAGGCCATCAAGAGGTGAAGCCACATTGGATTTCGTATGGTGTAATGAACCAGGCCAGGTGTTAGATTTGAAGTTAGGAGAGCACTTTGGTGATAGTGAACACAGTTCGGTTATGTTTACTTTAGCAATAGAAAGGGATAGGTATAAACTGCAGGGCGAGAGCTGTAGCTGGGGCAGAGGCAATTATGATGCATTTAGGCAACATTTCGGATGCAAAGGATTGGGAAGAAAACTGCAGGGGATGGACACAATTGAAGTGTGGAGCTAATTTCTGGAACAGACACTGCCTGTCCTTGATAAGCATTTACCTGTCAGGCAGGGCAGAAGTGGTTAAGTAAGAGAACCGTGGTTTACTGAAGAATTTGTGTCACTTGTCAAAAGGAAGACGGAGGCTAATGTAAAGATGAAGCATGAATACTCAGACAGGGTGTTTGAGAGTTACAAGTTAGCTTGGGAAGACTAAAGAGATAGATAAGAAGAAGGAGGAGGGGACATGAGAAGTCTTTAAGAGGTAGGATCAAGGCCACCCCAAAAGCTTTCTACAGGTATGTCAGGAATAGAAATGACTAGAGTCACATTAGTGCTTGTCAAGGCCAGTAGTTGGAAATTGTGGCGTGGAGTCTGAAGAGATAGGAGAAGTGCTAAATGAATACTTTTCGTCAGTGTTCATGCAGGAAAACAAGAATGTTGTCAAAAAGAATGCTGAGATACAGGCTAGTAGACTAGACGGGTTTGAGGTTCACAAGAAGGATGTCTTAGCAATTCTGGAACGTGTGAAAATAGGTACGTCGCCTGTGCCAGATGGGATATTTACTATGATTCTCTGGGAACCTAAGGAGGAGATTGCAGAGCCTCTGTCTCTGATCTTTATGTCATCATTGTCGACAGAAATAGTGCCAGAAGACTGTAGGATATCAAATATAGCCCCCATGTTCAAGAAGGTGTGTAGATGCATCCCTGGTAATTAGTTCTAAGTTAAACGTCACCCAACACCAGGTTATAGTCCAATGGGCATATTTGGAAGCGCTAGAATCAACTGAAAAAAGTTGATTAGCGATTGTCAACACAACTGTGTGAAGGATAAGCAATGACTCACGAAACTTAGACTTTTTTGAGAAGGTGCCCAAACAGATGGATGAGGGTAAAGTGGTTGACATGGTGCATATGGATTTCAGTAAGGCGTTTAGATTAGATTACCTCCAGTGTGGAAACGGGCCCTTCGACCCAACAAGTCCACACCGAACCGCCACCCACGCATACACTTACCCCTTCACCGAACACTGCAGGCAATTTAGCATGGCCAATTCACCTAACATGCACATCTTTGGACTGAGGGAGGGAACCGGAGCACCCGGAGGAAACCCACGCAGATACGAGGAGAATGTGAAAACTCCACACAGTCAATTTCCTGAGGTAGAGATTGAACCCGGGTCTCTGGCGCTGTGAGGCAGCAATGCTAACCACTGTGCCACAGTGCCCCCCACCATTTGGTAAGGTTCCCCACGGTAGGCTGTTGCAGAAAATACAGAGACACACAGCATTGAGGATGAATTAACGCTTTGTACCAGAAATTGGCGAGCTAAAAGAAGACAGAGGGTGTGTTTGATGGAAACTTTTCATCCTGGATTTCAGGTGTTAGTGGTGTATCTCAACAATCTGTTTTGGGTCCACTGTTGTTTGTCATTTTTACAAATGACCTGGATGAGGGCGGAGAAGGATGAATTCATAAATTTGTGGTTGACACTGCACTCGGTGGAGTTGTAGACAGTGCAGCAGGATGTTGCAGGTCATAGAGGAACATAAGTAAGCTGCGGAGCAGGAGCTGAGAGGTGGGAAATTAAGCTCAATGTGAAAAAGTGTGAAGTGATTAATTTTGGAACGAGTAACAGGGATACACAATACTGAGATAATGGTATGATTCTTGGTCGTGTTGAAGAGCAGAGAGATTTCTGGGTCCATGTATGTAGATCCATGAAAGTTGCCAACCAGGTTGAGCGGGTTTGAGTTTGGAACCATGAGGTCATGTTTGGCTGCACTTGGAGCATTATGTGAAATCTTGTGGGCGCATTATAGGAAGGATGTAGAATGCTGGGAAATGATGCAGAGGAGATTTACGAGGATGTTGTCGTATGGAGCGAAGATCTTATGAGGAAAGACGGGCAAATTTGAGGCTGTTTTTATTAGAGCGAGGAAGGTTAAGTGGTGGTCTAATTGAGACATATAAGATAATCAAAGGGTTAGATACGGTGGACAGTGAAAACCTTTTTCCTCAGATGGTGATGGCTAGCACGAGGGGACATAGCTTCCAATTGAGGAGTGATCAATATAGGACAGATGGCAGATGTAGGTTCTTCACTCAGTGAGTAATAGGTGCTTGGAAAGCACAGCCTGCAACAGTAGTAGACTTTACAACTTTGGGAGCATGTAAGTGGTCATTGGATAAACATACCCCGTTATTTCCAGGTGTCAATAGTCTGAGTTTCTAAATGTGTTTGGACAAGCTGGGGTTGTTCCTTTAGAGTGAAGAATACAGAAGGAGTATAGGCCCTCAAAAAACTGCATAAAATCATGACAAACATGGATAGGGTGAATGCATTCGGACTTGTTCCTAGGATTGGGCAATTGCTGACTACAGTGCATCAGTTTAAGTTCAGAGGGGAAAGAATAAAAGGGAACCTGAGGGAACACTTTATTACATCGGGCAAAGTGTGCGTATGGAATGATTTTCCAGTAGAAGTGGTTAAGGTTCATTGAGTCACAACATTTAAAAAGGATTTGGACAAATACATGAATAGGAAAGATTTGAAAAGGAAATGGGCCAATTGCAGTGAAATGGGGTTGGCATTGATCAGCATTTTGGTTAGCGTGGGCCAGTTTGTGTCAAAGGGCATGTTTCTGTGCTGTAGGATGCTATGACCTGTGACTCGACCTTCACGGAGGTCTATTTTTTCGTAACCAGGTTAGGATTTCTCCTTTCCCCAGTTTCTATCCCTCAAGGATTAAAATTTATTTTGGAAGGCAAAGTTCAAGTTATGAACCAATCCATAATTATCAGACATTTTAGCTGCTCATCTTGGCGTTTGAATACTCTGCTCTTCCACGTGATCTCATTATATCAGGAAGAAAATTTTTGATGTCATCCTAAATAATCGTGTCTCTTTAAACGCCTCATGTGATTGCTGTCTTTACAATTCTCTCATCCACCAATCAAAATTACTTTGTTTCATCCTTCAAAAATTAATGCATATTTGACCGTGCTCCCTTCCTTAGATTGCTGAAATATTGCCTGCAGGCTTCTGAAACAAGCTCATATTCACTTAAAATGGTTTCTTCACCTCCTCATATTGCCCAGATACCTACTGTGATCGATATACAAATGCTTCACCAGCTGTAACCAACAGCTTTATTGAACCATCAAAACCCACGTGGCCACTTCATTTGTTTCGCCACCTTTGTCAAACGAGATGAAAAAGACTTCTAGGACTTTCTCATCAAATGTCAGCAATGCTTGGATAGATTTAAATAGATTCCCAAACGGCTTTCGGCTCCAATGGGTTTCCTCACCCTCACTGTCTTCCACACTCTCATTATCTTCCACACTAAACTTATCTTTCACCTTCACCTCCTTTCTTTAAAGCCAACTTCATGTCTAAGTGGCAATTTCTGATGTTCAAACTCTTTTTGTTCTCTCTATCTCTCTTTCTTTTCGTTATCTCTCTCTCTCTTTCACGCTGTTTCTCTCTCTCCTTCTCTCTTTCCTTCTCTGTCTCCATCTGCCCGCTCTCTCTCCTTTTCTCTCTCTCCTTCTCTATTTCCTTCTCTCTCTGTTTCCCTCTCTCTGTTTTCCTCTCTCTCTCCTCTCTCTCCTCTCTGTCCTTCTCTCTATCCTCTCACTCTTCTATCTCTCTCCTTCTCTCTCCCTTTCATTCTCTCTCCCTTCTTCTCTTTCATCTCTCTCTCTCTCATTCTTTCTCTCTCTCCTTCTCTCACTCCTTCTCTCTCTCGCCTTCTCTCTCTCTTTCTCTCTATCTCTGCTCTCCCTCTCTCTCTCCTTTCTCTCTGTCTCTACATCTATCATCTTTCTCTCTGTCTCTCCTTTCTCTCTCTCCTTCTCTCTCAATCTAATTTTCTCTCCAACTCTCTCTCTCTCATTTTCTACTTCTCTCTCTCTCCTTTTCTCTCTCTCTTACTTTTCTCTGTCTCTCTCCTTTACTCTCTTTTTCTCTCTATCTCTTTCTCTCCCTCTCTCTCGCTCCTTTTCTCCTTTTCTTTTTAGTTCTGCCTTAAATTTTAATTCAAACTTTTAAAACTATTTTCTCTTCTTTTCCCTTTTGCCTTTAACTCAAGCTGCTTCCCTTTTAATCGAATTTTAAGCCATTTCCAAAGACTCTGATACTGTTTGAGGCATATCGAAATGCTGAACTGTTGCTGTGATTATCTCTTCTTTTCTTATGAATGAAGGGAACTCTAACCCATGCTCCACTACCACCTCCAGCCGCTTTGCCATCTTCACCTTTTGTAAACCCGCCAAAGTTACTTCTTCAACAGAAAACTCTGAGTCCACCCTAAATGATCCTCTGATCATCTTGTATGTCTCCATTAAGTCACCTTTTAATCTTCTTCACTCTAATGAAAACAGCTTCAAGTCCCTCAGCCTTTCCACATTGGACCTGCCCTCCAAAACAGGCAACAAAAAAGGAGTCAATTTCCTTTGCACCCTTTTCAATTCTACCACATCCTTCCTATAATACGGTAACCAGAACATTGCATGATATTCCAAGTGAGGCTGCACCAGAATTTTGCACAGCTGCAACATGACCTAATGGCTCCAAAACTCAATCCGTCTACCAGTACCCTGACTTAAGAACGCCAGTATGCCAAAAGCATACCTGTGACTCCACTTTCCAAGAACCATGCATCTGAACTCCATGGTCACTCTATTCCACTGTACTTCTTATTAAACTCCATTTGCCACTTTTAGGACCACTTTCCCAGCTGATGTATTGTGACAAACTTCCTCACTGTTCATTATACTGCCTATGTTAGCATCATTCGCAAACTTACTGATCATGCCTTATACATTTTCATTTACATCATTTTTATAGATAACAAACAGCAATGAGTCCAGCACCAATCCCTGAGGCACTTCACTATTCACAAGCCTCCAGTCCCACAAGCATCCTTCCATTATTATCCTCCGCTTCCGACCATCCAGCCAATTGCGTATCTAATTTGCCAGGTCCCCATGAATTCCGTATGATCTGACATTCCAGAACAGCCGACCATCCTTGTGACAGGCCTTACAGAAGTCCATATACACTACGTCGACCACTCTGCACTTGTTAACCTTCCTGTTCACTTCATCAAAGAACTCTCGAAATGTCTGAGGCGTGATTATCCACGCGCAAAGCCATGCTGAGTATTCCTAATCCAACCCTATCTTTCCACATATATGCATATCTTACTTGTCAGAATGTTTTCAAGAACTTACTTACTACAGATGTTCAACTTACTGATGAGTGATCCCTAGTTTCTTTTTGCACCTTTCTTGAATAAGGGCACAGCATTCGTTACCCTCCAGTCTTCTGAGACCTCACCTGTGGCTAATTATGAAACAAACATAGCAGCCAGGGCCCACTGAATTTCTCCACCAGCCTCTTGCATTGTTCTTGCATATATCTGTTCACAAGCTGGTGATTTATCAACCTCACACATTTTAATACATCCAACATCTCCTCTACAAGATATGACCACTAATATTTCCACTTACCACAGGGTAGCTTAGCTTAGGACAAAAAAGAGACCCATTATGGTAAACGAGAAGTGAAAAAGCTCCAGAGTTATCACTGCAATGACGCAGGCCACATGAAATCACATTGGTGGGTTAGTAAAAGCAATAGGGAGAATGGATGCAGGCCAACGGGATAAACCAGTGAATTTTGTTGGAGTGGTAAATAAAATCATTGTGACGGCCAAAAGGTTGGTTAATTACGAAGTGCCAGATCATTTCAATCCACTTACGTTCGCTGGGAAAGATGACTTGGAGAGGCCAGGTGCAGCGGTTAAAGAGGTTGCAGTATTATGAGACACAAGATCATGTCAAACGTGATGTTTAAAGATGAGATGTGTAACTCAAAAAGATTATTGTCTGAACAAGTACTAGTATGTGGAATTCACTGTGAAACACGAAGTTCTCAATTGTGTAGAGTATGGTTAGTGTGTCCAGTGAAAAATGGAGAAGTGCTGGGAGGAGGACAAGACAAACATTCAGCTCCAAACACACAACCTGCCATTGCTAACGATGTAGCTGCCTCCTGTAGTTGAAAACCTAGTGGAAAATCAAGCAACTGAAGTCTTGCAGGAGGCATATCCTGGCAAATTTCCTCACTGTGTGGAAACGAGGTCTGAAACTCACCAGTTGAAACAGGAGCAGAAATCAGAGAATAGAGTAAAGAAAGTTGAAGTAGGATTAGCAGAGATCATGGCTAATCAAAGCTTTGAGACAAAACAGGAAGAGATGGAGGGAAAGGTGGATATCTTTAGCTCATAGACATGAACTGAGTGACAACAGAAAGATGAAAAACTGAAGCAAAAGCAACGAAAGAAGAATGTGAGTGTATCCGTAGATTTTAGTATATTGAAAATGATGTTTTCATGAGGAAATAGGCACCAAACATATTCAGGCTAACCACTGTGCCACAGTGCCATTCACCATTTGGTAAGGTTCCCCGCTAGAGTTGTTGCAGAAAATACAGAGACACACAGCATTGAGGGTGAATTAACGGTTTGTACCAGGGATACACAATACTGGGATAATAGTAAGATTCTTAGTAGTGTTGAAGAACAGAGAGATCTCGGGGTCCATGTATGTAGATCCATGAAAGTTACCAACCAGGTTGATAGGGTTATGAAGAAGGCATACAGTGTGTTAGCTTTATATGGCGGAGGGTATGAGTTTGGAACTATGAGGTCATATTGCAGCTGTACAAAACTCTGGTGCAGCTGCACTTGGAGCATTGCGTGCAATTCTGGTGGCCGCATTATAGGAAGGATGTAGAATGCTGGGAAATGATGCAGAGGAGATTTACGAGGATGTTGCCTGGTATGGATCTTATGAGGAAAGGCGGGCAAATTTGAGGCTGTTTTTGTAAGAGAGAGGAAGGTTAAGTGGTGATCTAATGGAGACATATAAGATAATCAAAGGGTTAGATACGGTGGACAGTGAAAACCTTTTTTCCTCGGATGGTGATGGCTAGCACGAGGGTACATATCTTGAAATTGAGGTGTGATAAATATAGGACAGATGCCAGAAGTAGGTTCTTCACTCAATGAGTAGTAGGTGCTTGGAAAGTACTGTCTGCAACAGTAGTAGACTTGACAACTTTGAAAGCTATAAGTGGTCATTGGATAAACATACCAATGATAATGGAATAGTATAGGTTTGATAGGTTTCATATTGGTTCCACAGGTCGGTGCAACATCGAGGACTGAAGGACATGTACTGCAATATAATGTTCTGTGTTCTATTGCGTATAGAAGTTGTGAAGAACTGTTGCAGTTTTCTTTGCTGCCGTTGAAATTGCAGTTGGTATATTGTGTTCAGTTCTGGTAAACTTCTTATCAGAAGAATGCTATTCACCTGGAAAGAGTGCAGAAAAAGAAAATACAAGGTTATTTCCAGGTTAACTAAAAAGCTTAAAAGACCCAGTACATCCCATGGACAAAGCCAACGTCATCTACAAAATTCCGTTGAAGGATTGCCACAAACACTACATAGGACAAACAGGAAGAAAGTTAGCCACCAGGATGCATGAACACCAGGTAGCTGCAAAAGGACACGACCCGCTCTCCCTCGTAGCCCTACACACGGATGAAAAAAACAACCATTTCGACTGGGACAACACATCTATTCTGGGACAGGCTAAGCAAAGGCATGCCAGAGAATTCCTTGAGGCCTGGCATTCCAACCAAACGCCATAAACAAACACATAGGTTTAGATGACATCTATCAACCCCTCAGAAAACGACCAGGAGATGACATCACCACAAACCCCAGGAACCCCATCCAGGAGAAAGATATAAGTAGAAAGCAGGAGACAACAGCTTCGCTTCACTTGGAGGTCACCACTGATGATGTTACCGAGCTAGGTAATGAAACGTCTGGATACCAAGCCTACAGCTTAGCGGGCAAACCTCCACCCCGCCAGCCCGCCCCACCCCCCCACCCACCCTCCACACACCCTCCACACACTGTTATGTCCAGTCTCTGTGGTCTGAGTTTCTGAATGTGTTTGGACATGCTAGCGTTGTTCCTTTAGAGTGAAAAATACTGTAGGGGGAGCGGATCTCAGAGAACTGCATAAAATCATGAGAAACATGGATAGGGTGAATGCATTCGGACTTTTTCCAAGGATTTAGGCAATTGCTCACGAGAGTGCATCAGTTTGAGTTTAGAGTGGAAAGAATAAAAGGGAACCTGAGTGACCACTTTATTACATAGCGCAAAGCGTACGTATGGAATGATTTTCTAGTACGAGTGGTTAAGGTGCGTTGAGTGACAACATTTAAAAAGCATTTGGACATAATCGTGAATAGGAAAGATTTAAAAAGGAAATGGGCCAATTGCAGTGAAATGGGATTGACATTGATCAACATTTTAGTTAGGGTGGACCAGTTTGTGTCAAAGGGCATGTTTCCATGCTGTGGTTTACTATGACGCTGTGAATCTATGACTCTACCTTCACAGAGATCTACTTTTTCGTTACCAGGTTAGGATTTCACTTTTCCCAATTTTCTATCCCTCAAGTATTTATTTTGGAAGGCAACGTTCAATTTATGAACCAATCCATAATTATCAGACATTTTAGCTGCTCATCTTGCTGTTTCAATACGTTGCTGTTCCACGTGATCTCATTATTTCAGGAAGTAGATTTTTGATGTCATCCTAAATAATCGTGTCTCTTTAAACGCCTCATGTGATTGCTGTCTTTATACTTCTCTCATTCACCGATCAAAATGACTTTGTTTGAAACTTCCAAAATCAACGCATATTTGACCGTGCTCCCTTCTTTAGATTGCTGAAACATTGTCGGTAGGCTTCTGCCACAAGCTCATATTCACTTAAAATAATTTTCTTCACCTCCTCATATTGCCCAGATACCTACTGTGATCGATATACAAATACTTCACCAGCTCGAACCAACAACTTTGTCTAACCAACAAAACCCACGTGGCCACTTGATTTGTAACGCCATCCTTGTCAAATGAGATGAAAAAGGCTTCTAGGTCTTTCTCATCAAATGTCGACAATGCTTGGCTAGATTTAAACAGATTTCCAAATGGCTTTCGGCTCCAATGGGTTTCCTCACCCTCACTATCTTCCACACTCTCATTATCTTCCACACTAAACTTATCTTTCACCTTCACCTCCTTTCTTTAAAGCCAACTTCCTGTCTAAGTGGCAATTTCTGAAGTTCAAACTCTTCCTGTGCTCTCTCTCTTTTATTTCTCTCTCTCTCACTCTTTCACTCCGTTTCGTTCTCTACTTCTCTCTATCCTTTTATCTTTCCATCTGACCACTCTCTCTCCTTTTCTCTCTCTCCTTTCCTATTTCCTTCTCTCTCTGTTTCCCTCTCTCTGTTTTTCTCTCTCTCCTCTCTCTCCTTACCCCTCTTTTTTCCTCTCCCTCTCTTTCTCTCTCTCCTTATTTCTCTCTCTCTCTCTCCTTCTCGCTCTCCTTCTCTCTCTCGCCTTCTCTCCCTCCTTCTCTCTCTCTCCTCTCTTCTTCTCTCTGTCCTTCTCTCTCTCTCCTTTCTCTCTCTCTCGTTCTCTCTCTATCTTCTGTTCTCTCCTGTTGTCTCTCTCTCTTTCCTTCTCTCTCTCTCTCTCTCTCTCTCTCTCTCTCTCCCCCTCCCTCTCTCTCCTTTTCTCCTTCTCTCTCTATCTTTTTCTCTTTATCACTCTATCTCTCTCTCTCTCTCTCTCTCTCTCCCTCTCTCTCGCTCCTTTCCTCCTTTTCTTTTTTGGTCTGCCTTAAATCTTAAATCTAACTTTTTAAACTATTTTTCTCTTCCTTTTTCTTTTGCCTTTAACTCAAACTCATAGTCCACCCTAAATGATCCTCTGATCATCTTGCATGTCTCTATCATGTCACCTTTTAACCTTCTTCACGCTAATGAAAACAGCTTCAAGTCCCTCAGCCTTTCCACATTTGGCCTGCCCTCCAAAACAGACAGCATCCAAGTCAATATCCTCTGAACCCTTTCCAATTCTACCACATCTTTCCTATAATATGGTAACCAAAACAGTGCATAATATTCCAACTGCGGCTGCACCAGAATTTTGCACAGCTGCAACATGACCTCATGGCTCCAAAACTCAATTCCTCTAACACTACCCAGACTAATGAACGCCAGTATGCGAGAAGCATACCTGTAACCCCACTTTCTAAGCATCATGCACCTGAACTCCATGGTCCCTCTGATCCACTGCACTTCTTATTAAACTCTATTTGCCATTTTTCGGCCCACTTTCCCAGCTGATCTATTGTGACAGTATCATGATACTGTCTATTTTCGCATCATTCACAAACTTACGAATCAGGCCTTAATCATTTTTATCTACATCATTTATATCGATAACAAACAGCAATGGGTCCAGCACCACTCCTTGAGGCAATCCACTATTCGCAAGCCTTCAGTCCTACAAGCATCCTTCCATTATTACCCTCCGCTTCCTACCATCAAGCCAATTGTGTATCTACTTTGCCAGGTCCCCATGGATTCCGCACGACCTGACCTTCCAGAACTGCCTACCATCCTTTTCACAGGCCTACAGAAATCCATATCGACTACGTCTACCAACCTGCCCTTGTTAACCTTCCTGTTAACTTCACCAAAGAATTTTCAAAATGTGTGAGGCGTGATTATCCACGTGCAAAGCCATGCTGAGTATTCCTCATCAAACCCTGTCTTTCCACAAAAATGCATATCTTACTTGTCAGAATCTTTTTCAAGATCGTACCTACTACAGATATTCAACTTACTGGTGAGTGATCCCTAGTTTCATTTTGCAGCCTTTCTTGAATAAGGGCACAGCATTCGTTACCCTCCGGTCTTCAGAGACCTCACCTGCGGCTAATTATGAATCAAACATCGCAGCCAGAGTCCACTGAATTTCTCCAACAGACTCTTGCAGTGTCCTTGCATATATCCGTTCACGAGCTGGTGATTTAACAAATTCACACATTTTAATACATCCAATACCTCCTCTATAAGATATGACCCATAATATCTCCACTTACTAAAGAGTAGCTTAGCTTAGGGTAAAATGGAAAACCATTAAGTTAAAAGAGAATTTAAAATGGTCTAGATTTCTCACAGCAATGATGCAGGCCATATGAAATCACAGTGGTGGGTGAGTAAAAGCACTAGGGAGAATGAATGCAGGCCAACGGGATAAACCAGTGAACCTCGTTGGAGTGGCAAAACAAGCATAGTGATGGCCGAAAGGTTGGTTAATTACGAAGTGTCAGAACGTTTTAATCCATTTCCGCTCACTAGTAAAGATGACTTGTATAGGACAGGTGCAGCGGTTAAAGAGGTTACAGTATTATGAGACACAAGATCACGTCAAACGTGATGTTAAGAGATGAGGAGATGAGTAACTCAAAAGGATTATTGCCTGAATAAGTACTGGTATGTGGATTTCACGGTTAGACACGAAGTGTGTTGTGTAGAGCGTGGTTAGTGTGTCCAGTGAAAAATGGAGAAGTGCTGGGAGGAAGACAAGACAAACATTCAGCTCCAAATACACAATTTGCCCTTGCTAACGATGTAGCTGCCTCTTGTAGTTGAAAACCTAGTGGAAAATCAGGCAACTGAAGTCTTACAGGAGGCATATGCTGGGAAGTTTCCTCACTGTGTGGTAACGAGGTCTCAAAGTCATCAGTGGAAATACGAGCCGAAATCAGAGAATACAGAAAAGAAAGTTGAAGTAGGATTAGCAAAGAACATGGCTAATCATAGGTTTGGGACAAAACAGGAAGAGATGGAGGAAAAGGTGGATATCTTTAGCTCATAGATATGAACTGAGTTACAACAGAAAGATTAAAAACTGAACCAAATCTACTGAAGAAGACTCTGAGTGCATCCGTAGATTTTATTATATTAAAAATGAAGTCTTCATGAGGAAATGGACACCAAACATATTCAGGCAGATAAGAAATTTCGAGACATTCATCAAGGCGTATTACCAGTGCGATTTAGAAAGTAGGTGTTTCGGGAAGCTCATGAACTCCCGGTGTCAGGTCATTTAGGTATAAGAAAAACTCAAGCTAAAATACAAAAACATTTTAATTGGCCAGGACTGCACACGAATGCAGTCAGATCTTTGCCAAAAATGTCAGACATGTCAGGTAATTGGAAAACCGCAGGTAGTTATAAAACTCGCATATTTAATACCCATTCCTGCATTTGAGGAACATTTTGCAGGAGTCTTAGTTGACTGCATAGGACACCTGCCTGAAGCAACAAGTGGGAATCAGTTTTTTTTAACAACTATGGTTTGTCAACTAGAGGCCATTGCATTACACAATAACACAGCTACAAGGATTGTAGTAATGTTCCTCAAAGTGTTTGACTCACCACAGACTACGCACAGAGATACAATAAGGTCAAGGGTCAAACTTTGCATCAAAATTATTCAAGGAAGTTATGGCCAGCTTAGGAATAAAACAATCTAAATCCACAGCACACCATCCAGAATCTCAGGGAGTGCTAGAAAGGTGGCATCAGACATTAATGACCATGTTAAGGGTTCACAGTTTGCATAAAGACGTGCAGCTCAAGTGCTGATTGTTAAGGCTTATGTTGCACATCGCGTGAGGAAGTTGATTTGCAGATGTTTCGTCCCCTTTCTAGGTGACATCCTCAGTGCTTTGGAGTCTCTTTGAAGCGCTGCTGCACTGTATCATTTGGAATGCATTTGGTTTCGTTCCAGCTGCTGATGGTTGTTGGTTCCAGATGTTTGTTGCAGCGTTTGAGATACTGTGTCTAGGTTAATGTAATTATTGATAGAGCCCATGGATGAGTGCCATGCCTCTGGAAATTATCTGGCTGCCCTCTGTTTAGCTTGTCTTATAATCGTTGTGTTGTCTCTTTCGAAGTTGTGTTCTTTCATCTGTGTATATGGCTGCCAGGGACATCTGGTCATGGCATATATTGTTTTGTTAGTGTTCATTGATGCGGGTTGCTAGTTGGCTGCCTGTTTGTCCTATGTAGCCGCCTTTGCACAGTATCTTGTACAGCACTTTTTACCTGTACATGACAGGTATTGTGTCGTTTCTTCTGGTGAGTTGTTGTCTGAGCGTAGCTGCCAGTTTATGAGCTGTTATGATTTCAAGATTTCGGAGAAATTTGACTGTTCTTTCCTCGATGTTTATATATAAAACAGCGAAGTTCTAGGTTATGTATTAGGTTATGGGATGTTCTTGTCGCATTGTTTTCCTACCAGGCATTTGCACATGAATCTGCGGGGATAGCCGGTCTTGCCAAAGATTGCAAGGACTTTTCCGAGGTGATCTTCTTCCTCTATTCACATGTTGGGAGCACGGCAGGGTGCAGTGGCTCTTTTGAACAGTGCCCTAATGCAGCTAGTTGCTGTTGTAGTTTAGGATCCACGTGTGTGCTTTTCTGTACACTTATGTAGGACAATTCCCGTTCTCTGTTCTTTCTACCATCACATCCAGGAAAGGGAGTTGATTGCTGGTTTCCTTCTCTCTTGTAAGCTTGATTCCTGTGCGCATGGTGTTGATAATCCGATGTGTGTTTTGAAAATCTGTTCTTTTAATTATTACAGAATTGTCGTCCACCTATCTGATCCAAACTTTGGGTAGCATTTGTGGGAGAGGTGATTGTTCTAGTCTTTGCATCACTCCTTCTGCTATGAGTTCTTAGATGGGTGAGCCCATAGGCGTCCGTTGAATTTGTTCAAAGATGGCTGTTGAATACAGAGTGTGTCGTCAAGCACAGGTCCAATAGTTTGGTTATGCAGTCCTTGTTGATGGGTTTCCAGTTGTGTTGTCTGGTCTGTTTTATCAGGAGGTTGGCTATTATCACTTTGCCTAACATTTCGTCAATTTGGGCAACTATGTCGAATGAGAACATTGCTTCGTCTTTGTCTATCTTTAAATTTCTGATATCTTGGAATTCCTGTGATATCTGGAATAAGTGTTTGGATGCGCTGATAAGATGTTTAAGTTTTTGTTCAAGTTCTTTTGCAAGTTTATGTGACAGAGTTCCTAGAATTGGCACAATAGATCGAAGTGATGTATCTGGTTTGTGTGCCTTAGATAATCGTAAAATTATGAGGGGCTGGTGCCTTCGGTTTACAGCTTTTGTCGGTCTGTATTGGTTATAAGTCCATTTTTGTGTACGTTCCAAAATATCTTGTTTATTCCATTGGGTGGGTCTGGCGTGGGTCGCACTACCTCTGTTGAATTCGTGTCACTATCTGCATACAGTTTCTGTGCTTTTTGAACACATTCTGTGTTGTTCATGAATATTGGTATTCTACTTTTATCTGCTGGTGCAATGGTAGCGTTCTTGTTCTTTTTGTATGTTTTAGGCCTTCCCTCTTTTTTATGTTGTCATTACATACAGAACATAGAACATAGAACATACAACAGTACAGAACAGTCTTCGACTCTCGATATTGTGTTGACTTTTTATCCTACTCTAAGATTAAACTAACCTACATACCCGACACTTTACTATCATCGTCGTGCCTATCCAAGAGTCTCCGAAATGTCCCTAATTTATCTGACTCTAACACCATCGCTGGCAGTGCATTACACACACCCACCACACTCTACCTAAACAAGCTACCACTGACATCTACCTTGAACCTTCCTCCAATCAGCTTAAAATTATGTCCCCTTGAGGTAGCCATTTCTGCCCTGGGGAAAAAAATGTCTCTGACTGTACATTCCATCTGTGCCTCAAATCATCTTCTACACCTCCAGCAAATCACCTCTCATCGTTCTTTGCTCCAATGAGAAAAACTCGAACTCCCTCAAACTTTTTTCATTACACCTGCCCTCCAGTCCAGACAGCATTACGTAACTCTCATCTGCACCTTCTGTAAAGCTTGCGCACACTTCCACTAATGAGGCAACCAAGACTGAACACAATATTCGAAGTATAATGTAATCAGGACTTTGCAGAGATGCAGTATCACCTCGCGGCTCTTAAACTAAATCCCCCATTCATGAAAGCCAAAACCCCTTACACCGCCTTAACAACCCTATCAACCTGGGTGGCAACTTCTAGGGGTATGTGGACATGTACCCAGGATCCCTCTAATCCTTCATTACGTTTGCTGTAGTCATGGGGAGGGATAAGAGCAGATTATACGGGAAAGCATTCACTTGGGGAGGGGGGATTGCATTTTAGTAAGGCAGGAACTGGGTCACCTAAATTGGGAACAGGTGTTCTCAGGGAAATGTGCGACAGATATGTAGAGGTTGTTTCGGGAGCATTTACTGATTTGTATTGGATAAGTTTGTTCCACTGAGGCAAGGAAGAGAATGATAGGGGAAGTAACCTTGGGTAACAAGGGATGTGGAACACCTAGTCAAATGAAAGAAGTTTTAAGGAGGCCAGGATTAGATCAGCGTCTAAAAGATTACAAGTTAACCAGGAAAGAACTGAAGAATGGACTTAGGAGAGCTACAAGGGGCTGGGAGGGTGGCTGAATACGCGTTAGTAGGTAAGATTAAGGAAAACGCTAAGGGATTCAACATATAATCTTAGAGATGTACAGCAGGAAACAGACCCTTCGGTTCAACATGTCCATTCTGACCAGATATCCTACCCTAATCTAGCCCCATTTGCCAGCACTTGGCCCATATCCCTCTGAATCCTTCCTGTTCATATACCCATTCAAATGTCTTTTAAATGTTGTAATTGTACCAGCCTTAACCACTTCATCTGGCAGCTCATTCCATACACGCACCATCCTCTGCATAGAAAAGTTGCCACTTAGGTACATTTTATATCTTTCCACTCTCACCGTAAATCCATGCCCTCGAGTTCTGCACTCCCCCACCCCAGGGAAAAGACTTTGTCTATTTATCGTATCCATGCATTTCCTGATATGATAAACTTCTATAAAGTCACCCCTCAGCCTCCAACACCCCAGGGAAAACCGCCACAGTCTCTTCAGCTTCCCCTATCACTCAAATCCTCCAGCCCTTTCAAGTTTCATAATATCCTTCTGATAGACTGCAATTCTGGTCTCGCTTCTGTCTTCCAAAAGTGGCCTAACCAATGGCTTATACAGCTGCAACATGATCTCCCAACTCCAATACTCAATTTTTCTAATCAATAAAGGAAATCATACAAAACGCCTTCTTCACTATCTGAGCTACCTGGTGAATACACTTTCAAGGAGCTATGAAACTGCACTCCCAGATCTCTTTGTTCTTTGAGGATGCGAAAAATACATTGATAAAGATACAACAGTGGTGTACATGCATTTTAGCAAGATGTTTGATAAGGTTCCTGATGGTAGGCTCATTCATACAGTGAGTAGGCATGGGATAAAGGGAAATCTGTCCATTTAGATTCAGAATTGGTTGGTGCGTGGAATACAGAGGGCGGTTGTAGATGGAAAGTATTCAGCCTGGAGTTCAGTGACTAATGGTGTTCCGCAGGAATCTGTTCTGGGACATCTGCTATTTGTCATTTTTACAAATGACTTGATTGAGGAACTGGAAGGTTGGGTTATAAAGTTTGCCAATGACACAACGTTTGGCAGAGTGGTGATTTGTGTGGAGGGCTGCTGTAGATTGCAACGGGACATTGACAAGATGCAGAAATGGGCTGATCAATAGCAGATGAATCACTTCACACGTTCCCAGCTTGAATTCCATTTTGGAAGCTGGAATATGAATATAGAATGCGAGGATAAACGCAGGATTCTTGGCTGTGGTTGTTTGTTTATCTTTTCATTGTTATGTTGTGGAGATGCTGGATTTGGACTGGGGTGAACAACGTTAAAAATCACACAACACCAGGTTATACTCCAACAGGTTCATTTGGAAGCAATATGGTTCGGTGCACTACTTCCTTGTGTTTGCGTGTGTGTATGCCTGATAGTGTGTGTATGAGTGTGTGTGTGTGTGTGAGAGAGAGAGAGAGAGAGACGGAGAATAAGCCTGTGAGAGGGTAGTTGCCTTGGTGTGAACGTGGATGTGTATGTGTGTCTGGGAGACAGTGTTTATATCAAAGAGCCTGTGTGATTGTATATGTAGGTGTGTTTGTGTGCATATGTGAGAATGTGGAGTGTAGTGGGGACATCCGTCGGATGACATGAACCCTGGGTCCCAGTTGAAGAGATCGTCATGATTACTGAACTTGGCTATGTGCCACTCTGCATTCTTGCATGTCACGACGTCCACCTTGGAGGACAGTCATCTGAAGATCCGAGACCAAATGTCCCTGACCACTGAAGTGTTTTCCGACTGCGAGGGAAATGCCTGTCTGGTAATTCTGCTGTGTCCATTCATCCATTGCCACAGCGTCTGCTTGGTGTCGCCAATGTACCTTGTACGTCAAACTCATACACACACTCTACAAAGCACACACACAAGCAAACACATACGACCAGCGCTCTGAAAGCGAGTGCTTCCAAATAAACCAGTTGATCTAAAAGCTAGTGTTATGCGTTTTTTGACTTTTACTTTGTCAGTAAGCACACAATGTATTCTGAACGCTTGCTTTGTAGTCTTGGTACGTCCATTTGTTCCGATTGTACATTCTGGTGTAGATAGGAAGGGTCCATGTGGTTGTCATTGTAGTCCCTCAACTAGTACAATTTTTTTCTGCGCCTGTGAACACTTTGCTGACAGAGTTATCTTTCATTCAGTTAGTTTTCCTGTTGTTTAGTTTCTTCACTTTGGATTATAGTGTGGTTACGTTTTTGTTTGTGGTTCTGTTGTGTCCTATTGTAATGGCCTGTTCGATTCTGTCAGTCCACTTCTGACTGTTCACTTTCGAAATAAATGTTTTTGGCTCGCGATTTCTTTTCTGTGCCTGTGTAATCTGCAGTGGGCATAAGTAATCATAACCTGGATCGTCCTGAGACAGTTTTGTCTCGCTGTTTTGCTGGCTTGTATATGTTTGACTGATGGCGTGTATCTGGCGCAAGGTAGCAGTATTTGATTCATTTGGCATCCATATAGGAATCAGAGTTGTTTGTTGGTAACACTTACGCAGTTGGATCAGGATTCCCATTTTCTTCAAAGTCTTAGCGCGTCTTGGTGTTCAAGGTTTGTCTAAATATTTGTAGCTCAGCTGCAGATTGTCATTGTTCTGTGTATGTTCGCCAAGCTGGGAAGTTGCCTTGCAAATGTTACGCCTCCTTTGTTGGTGATATCCTCAGAGCTTTGGAGCTTGCTGTGTAGAATTGCTTTACTGCTTAATTTATAATTTATTTGTTTTCATTCGTGCTGCTGCTGGTTGCTGATGCTGGTTATGAGTTGCAGCAGTCGGTGCGTTGGTTCTCGGTCAATGTCTTCATTGATGGAGTCCATGGATGAGTGCCATGCCTCTGGAAATTCACTGTCTGTCCTCCGTTTGCCTTCACCTATGAACATTGGTCTGTCCCAGTCGAATCTTTGGTCCTTGTCATCCTGGCACAACTTGCTGTGGCGTTTATTGGCTAGTTTGTATTCATGGATGCGAATGCTAGTTGCCTTCATATTTGTCCTACCTCGTCCTTCATGCAATCCTTGCATGGTATCTTTTACACCATATTTGTCTTCTACATGATTGGCATTTGGACATTTCTTTTGTTGGGCTGTCGTCTGAGCGTGGCTGTTGGATTATTGGCTGTTATGAATCCGAGAGGTCAGAGAAATCTGACTGATAGTTCGACACCTGCTTTATTTCAGTTAGTATGACGAGTGCTTTGGGTCATGGCATGTCCTCATCTGCCAGGAATCTATGGATGAAGTCACGGGATTATACATTCTTGGCAAATACTTAGTAAATATGTTCTTCTATTCGCAAGACAGGAGTGCTGCAGTATGTTAAAGTTATTTTAATAAGGGGCCTTGTGCGTCTTCTTTTCTGTATGTTCTGCTAGCTGCTGTTGTAGTTCAGGATCTGTTCCGTGTGTGTAACTTTTCTCTACACTTCTGTTGTACATTCATCATTGTGTTCTACTTACAATCAAATCCAGAAACGAGACTTCTTTGTTTGTCTTCTCCTCTCATAAATTTGATCCCTGTGCACATGATATTGGTAATCCGGTGTGTGTAAATTCATTGTGCAATGAGCTATCGAGGTGAGGAATACGGATGATAATGGAGTCGTGCAGGTGAGATGGGTTCCAAGTTCGTTTCACAGTTAAGCACGAAATCGAGGACTGAAGTGCCTGGACTGCGCTGTAATGTTCTATGTTCTATCCTTTGCAACACGGTGACAGGTAGATGCAGTCACACGCAAAGATGGCCATTCGGATGAGGGTGGCGTTGTGAACGGTTGTTCTCCTGCCCCCTCCCCCCACCCCTTTCCCCTTGTCTAGAGCTTTGTACATGCTATCCCTCTGGACACAGTCCATCCTAAATCTCCAGATGAAATAGAAGATTATTCTGGTGTCTGCAGCAGTGCAGATTCTGACCTACGGTATATACAACAAGAGAGAGAATGCCTTCACCTAGTCACCAGGTTTTTACCAGTAATGCACCCAAAAAACAAGTTTCTGCTTCACATTTGCAATGTGTTCCTACTAAATGTCTGTGCATTACCCAGACCCTCCGCACTATATTCCCAGCACATACCTCTGACCCAAAATGTTCAATTCTTCTCTGGCTACAGGGCAAGTGCCAGAAGATTGCAGGGTAGTTAATGTATTTCAACTGTGGTAGGGATAAACCAGGAATAAGAGACCAGTGAGAGTCACGTCAGTGTAAGGGAAAATATTGTAGAACATTCCAAAGGAGAGAAATATCTATATTTAAAGAAATGGGGTTTGATGGTAGAGTCTCGACAGTGTGGCAATCGACCATTTGGGCCAACAAGTCCACATGGACACTCGAAACCGTATTTCACCCAGACCCATTTCCCTACCCAACATATGCACCGAACCAACATGTCCCTGACCACTTTGGTCAATTTAACATGGCCAATTCACATCTTCAAATTGTGGGAGCAAATCAGAACACCTGGAAGAATCTATGCAGACACTGAGAGAATGTGTAAACTCTACACATTCAATCATCCGAGCCCGGAATCGAACCGAGTTTCTGGTTGGTGTGAGGCAACAGTGCTAACCACTGAGTCATCATACTGCCATGGAGAGCCATGCATGGCTTTGTTAGAGGGAGATCATGAACGTGTTCCAAAGAAGTGACCCAGTCCACAGATGAGTGTTGGGCAATTAAAGACTTCGCAATGGTTCACATGTAAGAGCAATAATGAAGGTAAAAGCACATAGAATCCAGAGAAAACTGGCAAGTTGGTTCCAAAATTGCCCTCGTCGCAAAGATGTTGATAGAAGGTTTTTCGTGAAATTGGGTTCTAGTGTCCAGTGCATCCACAGGGATAAGTGGTGGGTCCGTTTTTGTTTGTGAAAGTCATAAACAAAATGGATGTGTCTGTGTGTATCTGTGTATCTATGTGTGTGCCTGTGTTTATGGTGTGTTTGGGGAAATTTGGGAATGATAATAAGTTTCCACAAGACACAAACTTTGGCCAATAGTTGATAGTGAGGTAAAAGGTCTTAGTTTGCAGGAAGACACATTGATTAAACTGGTAAATCCACGGCAGATGAAATTTAACTTAATTAAGTATGAGGTGCAGCACTTTGGAACAAGGAAGCACTCAATGAATAGTAGAACATTAGGAAGCTCAGAGGCGTGGAGAGGTATTAAGGTGCTTGGTAAAAGACCCTTCCAGGCAGTTGGACAGGTGAATAGGGTAGATAAGATGTTCTTCAATAATGCAATGGTTGCATTCTTGTGCGACCCTCTGCTGCATAAAAATTGCACAATAAATTAAAGTGTTGGTGATGTAATCACATTATTGCCAGCAGTCATTTTACAAATTCACATTTTAGAAACAGCATTCCCTATTCATCCATCATATTACAAAAAATTTCCGTTAATGGAAGATGCTTAATATCAGGGCTGGCTGTATAGGACAAGTGGTTTTCCCACCCTCGGTATAGATTGTGAGAAGATGGCGCTTCTGTTGGAAGTGTGCAGGACTTTGGTTCAGCAGAAGTTTAAGTATTGTGTGCAGTTCTGGTCACTGCACAAAGGGAGGGTGGCATTGCACTGGATGGAGTGGATAGGAAATTCACCAGAATGTTTTTGATCTGTAGCAACTTAGCTGGAAAGAGTGACGCTGGATAAGCTCATGGCTGCTTTCTGGAGAGCATAGATTGGAGGATTAGGGCGAAGATTGGCACAGTTTATAGAAAACTATTGTTCCCTTTAGTTGCAGGGTCAATAACAAAGTGGCATAATTTTCGTATGAAATGTAGGAGGTTTGCAGGGACATGAGGAATATCTTCTCATTCAGAGGAGGGTAGGTGCCTGCAATATACTTCACGGGAGGGTTAAGGTGAGTTGAAGCTGGAAGTTTTGCAATCTTTAAAATGTATGTAGATGAGCAATTGAAATGTCATGTGCTAGAATGAGGACGAATGTCGATATAGCATTATTTTGGCGATGGAGCTTCTTCTGTCTTGTCTGTTACGGTCTTTCTGTGATGCTGAAGTTAAGGCTCTAACTTAATTTCTTCTGTTTGTCTTTCTTTTGAGATGCTAAACAATGTAATTTTCAGCTTTTGTTTCTGCGCAGTGTCAATTTCAGGTTCTGTATCACAGTCCTCATTCACAGATAGAATTTCATAAATGTGCTGTAAAACTGAATTAAAAAGAAAAACAGTTGGATAACAGGGTGCAATAGAACAACTCTCAAGGAGCTTGACAGCATGAGGTACTGATTGACTGAATAACCTCAGCAAAATGAAGGGCTTCACTGAAAAAAATACCAGAAAATATTTAGATATTGATGGGACAGATAGTGAGTGAAATCGTGCAAGTCTTATTGTTTGAAGACAAATTGCAATTAACATTTGAGACCAAAGAAGACCAGATTAACCCAGTCTTTGGGGTATTCAGTTTCAGATATAAATCTCAATGATATCACATCATTAAAATAGACTTGTTGTGGTGACCCGTTTGTTCAAAGTGAAACAAAGTAATTATTATTTAATCATATTTTCCCAGTAGGGATACAGCACAATATAAAATAATGTCTCTGGAGCTGTCTCATCTCTAGTTCTGAGATAATTATTCCATTCCAAGAGATTGCTAGCGAGAGGCTCTTTCACAAACAACACGATGTATCTTCTTATGAGAATGATTTTAAAAGTATACTACAGCATCCTTGCCACTGTTGGTATTCCTGGTAAGTCTTGTAATTACTGAAGTTATACAAGTCTACATTTCCACTCTGATAATTATGTATTTTCTATTTAACAAGGCAAATCCCAATAGCAGGCAGTAGTGTCCTCACTTACTGAGAGTGAAGCGAATAGTTTTTACAATTAGGAGGTTCTTCAGTAATGTGGAGCATTGTCTGTTTGTCTGTACTGTCCAGAATAGGTTTGACCTGAGGCCATATTGATGGGGTTTGGCTGAGCACCGGCCCCGGCTGGTCTAAAAAGTGTTTAGCAAGACCACTCTCTCTATCTCCTTTTCTCTCCTTCTGTCTCTCTCTCTCTTTCCTTCTGTCTCTCTCTCTCCCCCTCTCTCTCTCTCTCTCTCTTCCCACCCCCACCCCCCTCTCTCTCTCTCTCTTCCCACCCCCACCCCCCATTCTCTCTCTCTCTCTCTCTCTCAAAATTGTCACACATGGCACAGATACAATGGGGCCAGTAGGTAGGTTTAGCAGCTCATAAAATGTGAGGAACTGGACAGATAGCATTGACCATGCTGTGTGCATTTGTCAGTCAATGGATGTGTTGGAACATGATGGTTGCGAGAACAGGTTGTGAGGAGTGTTGAGCACAGGTTCCAGCTGTGATATATATTATTTAATTATTTGATTGTGAACAAGGGCATGTGAATTGTTCCATTTGTTCAATGATGCTGAGTGAAGTGGTCCGGAGTGCTTTGTTCAACAGGATGTTTCCCTCTTTAAACTTTGTTGTTGAAATCCTGAACACTGACGGTTTCTGTAAAATTCCTCCCCCTTGCGTTCATTCGAGTAATTATTCAGTCATTGGTGATCAATTAAATATTGAATTATTTGAGCGTTTATTATTACTGGTACTACTTTGTTTTACTGACAGTTTGATGATGTACACCATGGATATGTTTTTAGACTGATTCATTCTGATACCGAGGTGTTACACCATGGGCTGCAGTATTCTGAAAACATTGTGAAGTCTTTGTTATTGTATCTGGTCCAGAGGGCTCAGAACGATGGAGATTGGTGGGAGAGCAGCTGATGGAGTTCAGCTAGTTTGGAAAGTGACTGATGCATGATTTAGGATATTTCATGCAAAAGCAGAAGTTGCAGGAAAAACTCAGCAGGTGTGGCAGAATCTGCAAAGAGAAAACAGAGATACTATTTCTGTTCCAGCGACACTTCCTCTGAACTCTGAGAAAGCGTCACCAGACCCGAAACATTAACACTGATTTCTCTTCACAGATGTTGCCACAGGTGCTGAGCTTTTCCAGCAACTTCAGTTTTTTTGTTGCCGTTTTAGAGTATTGACGGGTGTTTTGGTTCATATTTCGGATGTTTTATGTTGCTGTGCTGTTGAGGCTCCAATTATGATCAAGAACATCGGGCCATGGGGAGTTAAAAAAAATAGAAATTGCTGGAAAATTTGAGGAAATTTCGTAGCATCTGTGGAGAGCAACCAGGGTTATGTTTTGGTTGCGTAACCCTTCCTCAGAATATAGAATATAGAACATTTCAGCGCAGTACAGACCCTTCAGCCCTCGATGTTGCACCAACCTGGGGAACCAATCTGAAGCCTATCTATCCCACACTATTAGCCAATTATCACCCATTTGTTTAACCAATGATTATTTAAATGCCCTTAAAGTTGGTGAATCTACTCCTGTTGCATGCAGTGCGTTCCATGCCGCTACTACACGCTGAGTAAAGAAACTACCTCTGACAACTGTCTAATATTTATCACCCCTCAATTTAAAGCTGTGTCCCCTCGTGCATCACAGTCCGAAGAAAAAGGTTCTCATTGTCTACCCTATCTAACCCTCTGATTATCTTATATGTCCTGTCAATGCTCTTCTCTCGAACGAAAACAGAGTCAAGTCCCTCAGCCTTTCCTCTTCAGATCTTCCCTCTGTACCAGGCAACATCCTAGTAAATCTCCTCTGAACCCTTTCCAAAGCTTCCACATCCTTCTGATAGTGCAGTGACCTTAACTGAACGCAATATTCCAAATACAGCTGCGAGAGTTTTGTACAGCTGCAGCATGACTTCATGGCTCCGAAACTGAATCCTTCTACCAATAAAAGCTAACACACCGTTTGCCTCCTTAACAAACTTATCAACATAGATTTCAGGGATCAGTGTACATGGACACTGAGATCTCTCTGCTCATTCACACTACCAAGAATCTTACCATTAGCCCAGTACTCTTTATTCCTGTTGCTCCATCTAAAGTTAATCATCTCACACTTTTCCACATTAACACTGATTTCTCTTAGCAGATGCATTTTCCACCATTTTCCACCTCTCAGCCCAGCTCTGCAGCTTACCTATATTCCTCAGTAACCTACAACATCCTTCAGCACTATCCACAACTCCACCAAATTTAGTGTCATCAGCAAATTTACTAACCGATTTTTCTAGGCCCTCATTAAGGTCATTTATAAAATGAGAAACAGCAGTGGCCCCAAAAGTGATCCGTGTGGTACACCGCTAGTAATTGAATTCCAGGATGAATATTTCCCAACAAACTCCATCCAATGCTTTATTTCAAGTGACCAATGTCTCATCCAAACTGCTAAATCACCCTCAGTCCCATCCCCCCGTATTTTCTGCTGAAGCCTACCATGAGAAACCTTATCATCCGCCTTACTGAAATCCATATACACTACATGAACTGCTTTTCCCATAACCATCTGTTTGGTCACGATCTCAAAGAACTCAATAAGATTTGTGAGGCGAGACCAAATCTTCACAAAACCGTGTTGACTGTGCCTGACCAACTTATAGATCTTGAGATGATTATAAATACTCTATTTTATTCCCTTTCCAACAATTTATCCACAACTGAAGCAAAGCTCACGCCTCGATAATAACCAATGTTGTTCCTCCTCCCCTTCTTGAACAAGGAGACATTTGCTATTCTCCAGTCTTCTGACACTATTCCAGTAGAAACTTACGATATGAAGATCAAAGCCAAACGTTCTGCAGTCTCCTCCCTGGCTTCTCCGAGAATCCTAGGATAAATCCATTCTGGCCTCGTGGACATATCTGTTTTCAACCCCGAGAGAGAAAATGCTGGAAAATCTCAGCAGGTCTGGCAGCATCTGTAAGGAGAGAAAAGAGCTGATGTTTCGAATCTAACTGACCTTTTGTCAAAGCTTTTATCTATTTTCACACTTTCCAGAATTCTAACACCTCCTCCTTGTGAGCCGCAGTCCAATCTCGTCTAGTCGCCTGTATCTCAGTTTTCTCCCCGACAACATTATCATTCTCCAGTGTGAATACTGACAATAAAATATTCATTTACCCCTTCCCCAGTCTCCTTGGATCCCATACACAACTTCCCAAGACTGTCGTTGTTTGGCCCCCTAATCCTTCTCTAGTCATTCTTTATTCCTGATATGCCTACAGAATGCTTTAGGGTTTTCCTTGATCCTATTCACCAACGACTTCTCATGTCGCAAACTGGCTCTTCTTAGCTTTCTATTTACGTCTTTCCTGACTAACTAGTAACTCTCAATCACCCTAACACAGCCTTCACGTCTCATCCTAACATAAGACTTCCTGATGAAGAGCTTATGCCCGAAACGTCGAATTTCCTGTTCCTTGGATGCTGCCTGACCGGCTGCTCTTTTCCAGCAACATATTTTCAGATAAGACTTCTTTCTCATCTTGACAAGGGATTCAGATCCGTTTATAAACCATGGCTCCCTCACTTGCCCACTACTTTCCTGCCTGACATACGAAGTGAAAGTCAGCGTTGCTGTTGTGCCCTCCAGTTCATGTGATGGTTACCATTGAGGGACTCCGTGAGTTGGATATGATATCAGAGTGACGACATGATTCATAATCCAGCAGTAGGGCACTGCTAAAACACAACCTGCTAAAGCAAAATCAATCAACTCAAATTTACATGAGACTCTTTGTCTCTTGGCTTGGAAATTCATTGTTCTGAATGTCTCACAGAATGTCTGTTCTAACAGTAGTTGTGATTACACCACAGAGACAGATTTATATAGGTATATAAAATTCAACTGTTATAATGTCACTTGCTGCAGTTACATTGATGCAGTTCAAGATCTTCATTGGCAATTTGAGCCAATATTGCTCTTCGAATTGTTGTTCCATCCTACTTGCACTCTGGATGACAGGCCAGTAGGTGGTGAGTGGGAATGCCTTTGTGGGAAGTTGTTCATGAATAGACCCTGTGCTGGATTGGTTGTGACCTTTCAGGGAGCTGACCCCACACATGGCAGCTCGGTGTGTTTAGCTCCTTCTGCTTGTATGACGGTTCTGAGGAAGGATCTCTCGACCCAAAACATGAACTCTAATTTCTCTCACCAGATGTTGCCAGACCTGCTGAGCTTTTCCAGCAATTTCTGTTTCTGGTTCGGATTTACAGCATCCATAGTTCTTGCAGTCTTTATTTGAGATTTTTAATGCTGTTCAAATTGCTGTGTCAAGGTGAAGTCATTTATTGGAGGTCAGATTGAGGTGAAGCGTAATCCCAGACTGTTTCGTGGTTATTGAGGGATGGAAAGTATGTTGGGAGTGCGGTGAAGGTAGTATTGATGTGACATATTGTTGCCAGCCAGCCCTTGGGAGTTTATCAATGTTTGCAGTGATGATAATACTGAGCTGAACATTCCCCCCAGTACATTGTAAATGTGCGGTCTGCTGCTGGCTGGGGCACAGCTGGCACAGTGTGTTTCACATCAAGGGGGTAATGTAGTCGATCAACCTCTTTGCTACAATGACAACCTGTTCCTTCAATTCCAAAATTGTCCACTTGAAGGAAATGCTATTGAAAGAGTGCTGCGTGGCAGAATATCAAACAAATTACATTTGGTAGCAGATAAGACTTGGTAAGATTTATTGTACATGCAACAAGATCTGGATAATATCATATGATTACAACAATACACATAGGGGCAATTCAGCTGACTGGGTCTGCCCAGCCACATGCTGCATCCTAAATGCTGTATTCCCACATCTATCATGGCTTGTCTACATCGCCAGTACTAATTTAGAATGTGGGAAGAAATTGGAGCATCTGATGAAATCCATCGCAGTTATGGGCAGAATGTGCAAACTCCACACAGTCAGTACCCTTAGGCTGGATTCGAACCCAGGTCCGGGGTGCTGTGAGGCAGAAATGCTCAGCACTGTGCCCACAGAGGTGCTTAGTATGGAAAGTAACAATTGTGCCACACAAGTGACATGCAATGACATCTACAATAAGAGACAATCCAATGTCCTACATTTGACATTTAATATTACTATTACTATATCTGAATCACTCATTATCAACATCTTGGAGGTTACCATTGACCAGGAAAGACACAATGAAAAGGATTGATGAAGACAGAGTGATGAACAAGAATCTATTTGGTCTTCAGTAAGGTTTTCAACGACATTTGCTGATGATAGACTGGTCAGCAAGGTTAGACCTCATGGAATTCAGGGAGAACTCGCCATTTGAGTACAAAATGGGGTTGAAGCTGGAGACAGAGTGAAGTGGCGGAGGGTTTTTAAACTGGAGGACTGTAACCAGTGGTGTGCCGCCAGGATCAATACTAGATCTACTAATTTTGTCATTTCTGTAAACGATTTGGATGTGAAACTCATGGGGATGGTTTGTAAGTTTGCAGAAGACACCAAAATTAGAGGTGCAGTACACAGCGCAGAAGGTTAGTTCAGACGAAAACGGGGCCTTCAGCTGATGGACTGATGGGTTGAGGAGTTGTGGATGAGGTTTAATTTAGATAAATGTGAGGTGCTAAATTTTAGTCCGGCAGATCAGGGCAGGACTTATACACTTAATGGTAAATTCTTGGGGAGCGTTGCCAAACAAAGAGATCTTGGAATGCAGGTGCAAAGTTCCTTCAAAGTGGAGTCGCAGATAGAGAAGAGAATGAAGAAGCATTTGTTACATTTGCCTTTATTGGTCAGAACATTGAGTACAAGTGTTGAGAGCCATGTTGCGGGTGTACAGGACATTGGTTTTGCCAGTTTTGGAAAGCTGCATTTAATTTTGGTCTCCCTGCTTTAGGAAAGATATTCTTAAATTTAATATGGTTGAGACGAGATTTACAAGGATGTTGTCAGAATTGGAAGCTTTACAGACTATAGAGAGAGATTGAGTAAGTCGGGACTGTTTTCTTGAGAGCACCAGAGGCTGAGCGGTGAATTTATAGAGGTTTCTAAAATCATGATGGACGTGGATATGTTGCATAGTCAAGGCTATTTCCCTAGGCTAGAGAGTACAAAACTAGAGGGCATCGAGTTATAGAGATGTACAGCATGGAAACAGATCCTTCGGTCCAACTTGTCCATGCCGACCAGATATCCCAACCCAATCTAGTCCCAGGTGCGAGCACCCGGCCCATATCCCTCCAAACCCTTCCTATGCATACACACATCCAAATGCCTTTTAAATGTTACAATTCCACCAGCCTCCACCACTTCCTCTGGCAGCACACGTACCAACCTCGACGTGAAAATGTTGACCTAAGGTCCTTTATATGTCGTCCCCCTCTCACTTTAAACCTATGCCCTTCAGTTCTGGACTCCACGACCCCAGGAAAAAGATTAAGTCTATTTATCATATCCATGCCCTCATAATTGTGTAAACCACTATAAGGTCACCCCTCAGCCTCCGACGCTCCACGGAAAACAACCCCAGCCTGTTCAATCTCTTCAACCCTGGCAACATCCTTATAAATCTTTTCTGAACCCTTTCAAGCTTCACAACATCTTTCTGATAGGAAGGAGATAGGTTAAAGGCGAGAGGGGAAAGACGTATAAAAAAACCGAGGGGGCAACTTCTTCACACAGAGGGTGATGCATGCATGGAATGTGCCACCAGAGGAAGTGGTGGAGGCTGTTACAATTACAACATTTAAAAGGCATTTGGATGGGGATATGAATAACAAGGGTTTAGATGCTCAAATACGAACTTCTGATCCAATGTTCTTGCATTCCTGCAGATATCTGTAAATGCAGCATTGTAGTAAATGTGTCCCTCTAAAAACAGAATAATTATGATCTCAGTTGTAAACATTCCTGGGAATATCTTTCACTGTGGAACTGTACTATGTGCAAGTCAATGTCTTGAAATGAACAGGCGATTCCAGCGGCAATGTGATTCAGTCAGCATCTTCCAGTTAGAATTTTGCCAAGTGTGGGTTCCGAGCCAAAGAGGAACAACTAACCCCAGTGTCCAAATGTAATTGGAAGCTTCTCTCAAAGAAAAATTACACTGAGTCGGGGTTAGTAACTAGAGGGGAACACCTTACACCAGTGGCCTTACTTAGGTAGTAGCATCTCTGACCATAGAATTTACTCTTTGGGGAGAACTGAATGAAGTGGAAAATCTGACCACATTGGTAACTCGGACCATGACGATATGAAGCATGTGGTGCTTCATTTCTATTACATTTCTCGTTTCTGTTCTGTCCACTGATGGAGCTTTTAATGCAGTTTGGAAATCTATAATGGATTGCAACTGGGAAAACCTAGATAATTGGTTGATATGTTTGAAACTAAGTTTATAAACTGAAATGCACCAGTGAAGATGAACAGATTGATAAAGTTTAATAAAGGGAAAGTAGCAGAGCATCAATATTTATTCAATTAAATACTCTCTGCACGTATTATGCTTCCTTCAATAATTTTAATAGTATTTTTGTACTTATTAATCTTCTGGCAAGGTTAGGGTAAGGTGTGGGACATGGCTATTCTAATTTAAGGCCTAGAGTTTAATAATAGTGCTGGAAATGTTGACACAATTGCACATCTGTATCTGATGAGATTTGTATTCACAGTTTTTGAATCGGTAATTTGTAATCGTTTCACAATTAATTTTCCAGTGATCACTGCCCATCACTTTCTGATGATTGTCCTCCTTGGGAAAAAGAGGCTTTGTTGAGGATCATGCATCAGTCAGTTTTAAGGCAATACAAAAAAAATACAAATCTCATCGGGAATGAAAAATATCTGTTTCAACAAGTCGATAATTTCAGTCCCCTTCATACCTTTAGTATGTCTGCAATTTACAATCGATTTGGAGAATATGACAAAAGAATTAACAGAACAGAATACAAAATATTTACTCTGGTGCTTTAATATAGCACACATGCCTCTCCCATGACCAAGTGTTCAAAAACCGAATGAGTATTCTAACTCAATAAACCCTACTTGTGATTTTGCTTATTTATGGAAATTTCATTTCCAGATTTTGCATTGATAAGTCGTTTAAAGCTTCATGTCACACATTTAGCTGTACTTGGTTTTCTCTCATTGAATTTCAATATACAGTGATACATACTTCTATTTGGATGTGGTGTATTAAATATAGGAAGGTATGACACATATATCTTATCTTCAACACACCGATTCGATTCTGACTGCCTCTGTACACTTAATGTCACTTATACAGCTCACATTATACAGCTGAAAATTCCCATTCCTTGAGAATGATAATATCAAATATCCTGACTGTGTCTGTGCGTTCAATCTCTGTCACACATTGCCTATCATTTGTCCCACAGCCTCTGACCTTCCATCATAACCACATTTTAATTCTAAAATGTGACATACTCTGAATTGTTTGACTTCAATTTGCACAAGCATTAATTATAAAAACATCAAATCTACACACATACATACATATATACATAATATATATGCATCAATCAGATGCTCCTTTTTTACTGTGAAAATTTAATTTCAGTAAAGAATTGTTCACCTCTTAAACGTATACATTGTGAACATGAATTCACTATTTAGAGTCTTTGAAAGACTGGATTCAATGAAATCGTAACTTTATTTAGTATCATATTGGTTACAAGTGAAGATGGTTTAGGTTGTTGATTAACCATTTCAGTTGTCATACTTTTCAGAAGGAATTCTTCAGTTTTATGTCTACATTCCCAAAACCTATGGCTACCTCAGTGATGTTCTTCCCTCCACCTTCTTTTCCGGAGTGCGGAAGTTTGCACAATGTTCAGCAGTATGTACAACTCCTTCGATAATGGACAGGTCTGTGTCCACGAGGAGAAAGTGAGGTCTGCAGATGCTGGAGTATCAGGGCTGAAAATGTGTTGCTGGAAAAGCGCAGGAGGTCAGGCAGCATCCAAGGAACAGGAAATTCGACGTTTTGTGCACATGCCCATCATCAAGAAAGTGTGTCCAGCAGGCTAAGATTAAAAATAGGGAGGAGGGACTTGGGGGAGGGGCGATGGAGATGTGATAGGTGGAAGGAGGTCAAGGTGAGGGTGATAGGCCGGAGTGGAGTGGGGACGGAGAGGTCAGGAAGAAGATTGCAGGTTAGGAAGGTGGTGCTGAGTTCGAGGGATTCGACTGAGACAAGGTGGGGGGAGGGGAAATGAGGAAACTGTAGAAATCTGAGTTCATCCATTGTGGTTGGAGGATTCCCAGGCGAAAGATGAGGCGCTCTTCCTCCAACCGTCGTGTTGTTATGGTCTGGCGATGGAGGAGTCCAAGGACCTGCATGTCCTTGGTGGGGTGGGAGGGGGAGTTAAAGTGTTGAGCCACGGGGTGGATGGGTTGGTTGGTCTGGGTGTCCCAGAGGTGTTCTCTGAAACTTCTGGGTGTCCCAGAGGTGTTCTCTGAAACTTCCGTGTGTCCCAGAGGTGTTCTCTGTCTGTGTCCACATACAGTGAGATAACATCCAGCATGGCCTGATAATTGACAAGTAACATTACATTACACCACCTCAAAAACTGATATTTCACCAGTCTCCCATTGGCTTATGATGACATTACCATCACTAGATATATGACTTTGAACAACCTGAACCAATCAGTGGCAAGAAAATGACCTGGTCCAGCTAAACACGTGCTGTGGCCACCGGAGTATGTCAGACTGTCATAATAAACTACCTACCTATCTCTCCAATCCACACTCACCATCTAGGAAGTATAGCTCAGAGATGAGATTCAATGTTTCCCGTATATCTGGCTAATAGCAGCTCCTGGAACATACATGAACCTCCACATTGTGCAGTACAAACAGCTGATTAATGAATGTTCCGATCACCACATTCAGGACTGACCCCCTGTTCCAATGCCACTCATGACCAGCAACGAATACCACCTACAGATGCAAAACAGGTGCACTCCAAGTCTTTTTCGACAACATCTCACAAAAACAAGACCCCCAAAATCTAGAAGAACAAGGGCAGCAGATGCAGAGAAACGCCATCACATGCCAGGTCCCATTTAAGCCAGGTTTCACTCTGACTTGGAAATATATTGGTTTTCCATCACTGTTGCAGTCTAAGCATTCTGGAACTCTTCACCGAAATCACAGCGTTTTCCTGAACATGCAGAGAATGCAGATGTTCACGAATGCCACGCTCCAGCACCTTCGCAAATGCAATTACAACTGGGCAATAAGTATTGGCATAGCCACTAAAACTCACATTCCGTGAGCACCTTTAAAAATAACGAGTATTCCCACATCTGAAAGAAGATGTCGCTGAACTTGTGGGATGGGTGTTGTCTAAGAGGCTGCCCTACATGGCAGAGAGACAGGTAAATATCCAAGGGGAATGGAAAAGGTTCAGTACTTTTGCCTCGGTTGTCTGTGGTCTATGTGTTAAGACCATAAGACCATAAGACATAGGAGCGGAAGTATGGCCTCTCGGCACATCGAGTCCACTCCGCCATTCAATCATGGCAGATGGGCACTTCAACTCCACTCACCAGCATTCTCCACACAGCCCTTAATTCCTTGGGACATCAAGAATTTATCAATCTCTGCCTTGAAGACATTTAGCGTCGTAACCTCCACTGCACTCTACGGCAATGAATTCCACAGGCCCACCACTCTCTGGCTGGAGAAATGTCTCCGCATTTCTGTTTTGAATTGACCCCCTCTAATTCTAAGGCTGTGTCCACGGGTCCTAGTCTCCTCACCTAATGGAAACAACTTCCTAGCGTCCACCCTTTCCAAGTCATGTATTATCTTGTAACTTTCTATTAGATCTCTCCTTAATCTTCTAAACTCCAATGAATACAATCCCAGGATCCTCAGCCATTCCTCGTATGTTAGACCTACCATTCCAGTGATCATCTGTGTGAATCTCCGCTGGACACGATCCAGTGCCAGCATGTCCTTCCTGAGGTATGGGGACCAAAAATGGACACAGTACTCCAAATGGGGCCTAACCAGACCTTTATAAAGTCTGAGTAGCACAACGGTGCTTTTGTATTCCAACACTCTTGAGATAAATGACAACATTGCATTAGCTTTCTTAATCACGGACTCAACCTGCATGTTTACCTTTAGACAATACTCGACTAGCGCTCCCAGATCCCTTTGTACTTTGGCTTTACGAATTTTCTCACCGTTTAGAAAGTAGTCTATGCTTTTATTCTTTTTTCCAAAGTGCAAAACCTCTCATTTGTTCACGTTGAATTCCATCATCCATT
Source organism: Hemiscyllium ocellatum (assembly GCF_020745735.1). Taxonomy (NCBI): domain Eukaryota; kingdom Metazoa; phylum Chordata; class Chondrichthyes; order Orectolobiformes; family Hemiscylliidae; genus Hemiscyllium; species Hemiscyllium ocellatum. Next base: position 28,874,132 of record NC_083440.1, on the reverse strand, counting down.
TCCTGGACCACTCTCCCAACCTGACTAGATCTTTTTGCAGCCTCCCCACTTCCTCGATACTACCTTCCTGTCCACCTAACTTCGTATCATCGGCAAACTTCGCTAGAGTGCCCCCAAGCCCCTTCATTCAGATCATTAAAATATAATGTGAACAGCTGCAGCACCAACACTGAACCATGCAGGACATCGCTTGTGACCGGCTGCCATCCCGAAAAACCTTTTATCCCAACTCTCTGCCTTCTGTCAGACAGTCAATCCTCAATCCATACCAGTAGCTCACCTCGAAAACCATGGGTCCTCACCTTGCTCAGCAGCCTCCCGTGTGGCACCTAATCAAAGTCCTTGTGGAAGTCTAGACAGACCACATCCACTGGGTTTCCCTGGTCTAACCTACTTGTCATCTCTTCAAAGCATTCCAGCAGGTTTGTAAGACACGACCTCCCCTTACTAAATCCATGTTGACTTGATCTGATCAGACTCTGCTCTTCCAAGAATTTAGTAATCTCATCTTTAATGATGGATTCTAGAACTTGACCAACAACCAAGGTTAGGCTAATTGGCCTCTAATTTTCGATCTTTTGTCTTGATCCTTCCTTGAACAAGTAGGTTACAACAGCGATCTTCCAATCATCCGGGACTTTCCCTGACTCCAGTGACTTTTTAAAGATCTCAACCAATGCCCCCGCTATTTCCTCAGCCACTTGTCTCAGAACTCTAGGATGTATCCCATCGGGGCCAGGAGATTTATCAATTTTAAGATCCTTTAGATTTTCTAGCACTTTCTCTTTTGTACTGGCATCCACACTCAGCTCAGACCACTGAGTCCCTTTAATTGTTGGGAAATTACTCATGTATTCCACTGTGAAAACTGACGCAAAGTACTTGTTAAGTTCTCCTGCTATTTCCTTATCTCCCATCACTAGGCTTCCAGCATCAGTTTGAAGTGGCCCAATGTCTACTTTTGCCTGCCGTTGGTTTCTTATGTATTGAAAGAAACTTTTACGATCATTTCTAATATTACTAGCTAACATACCTTCACATTTGATCCCCTCCTTCCTTATTTCTCTCTTTGTTATCCTCTGTTTGTTTTTGTAGCCTTCCCAATCTTCTGATTTCCCACTGCTCTTGACCACTTTACAGGATCTCTCCTTTTCTTTAATACATTTCCTGACTTCCTTTGTCAGCCATGGCTGTCTACTCCCTCCCCGGCTAATCTTTCTTTTCTTGGGGATGAACCTCTGTACTGTGTCCTCAATTATACCCACAAACACCTGCCATTTTTGCTCTACTGTCTTACCCGCTAGTCTCTGCTTCCAGTCGATTTTCGTCCGTTCCTCTCTCATGCCCTCATAATCACCTTTATTTAACTGTAACACCATTACATCCGATTTGCCTTCTCTCTTTCAAACTGCAGACTGAACTCTACCATATTATGATCGCTGCTTCCTAAGTGTTCCCTTACTTTAAGATCTTTTATAAAGTCTGGTTCATTACATAGCACTAGGTCCAGAATACCCTGCTCCCTTGTGGGCTCCATGATAAGCTATTCCAAAAAGCCATCCTGGAAGCATTCCATGAATTCCCTTTCTTTGGATCCACTCACAACATTATTTACTTAGTCCACGTGCATATTGAAGTCTCCCATGATCACCGTGACCTTGCCTTTCTGACATGCCTTCTCTATTTTCCGGTACATGTTGCACCCCTGGTTCTGACCACTGTTAGGAAGTCTGTACATAACTCGCATTATGGCTTTTTTGCCTTTGTGGTTGCTCAATTCCACCAAATTCAGAAAACTATGCTGAATTGATCAGAGACTCTCTAATTTTAGAAAGTGAATTAATTTTGGGAATCGCATGTTAGTGACAATGAACTTCATCTGAGGATATCCGGTCCTTGGGAATGGTTGTAAAAGGACAGCAGTCATGTGTACCAGGGAGTTCGTTGTGGATACGGAGCTCCGTTTTCTGTTATTCATTCAATGAATGTTGATATCACTGGCGAAGCCAACAATTCCAAGACAGTCCTATTGCCCAGACAGGTGTCACCATATTGTTGATAGTCAGGAGTCACATAAAGGCCAAACTCGTCAAGGATGATATTAATTAATGAGATTTTTTTTCACAAGTGACAACTGTTTCATGGTTATCGTTAGAATCAGTAGACAAGTCTTTCCCCAAACCTCTAGGATTGGCCTGATTTGAGACAGTCAGCTTCAGATGACAAGCGATAGTACGAAGTTTGGGATTCCTCGTACAAGCTGTGATATAAGGTTTGTGGTCTCCACGGAGTGTGCTGGATACACTACGGGAATTTCTAGCCCCAGTGTATGCTCTGAATCTTGGAGGAGTTCCCCATTCACAAGGAAATTGCCTAAGAGAGGAACTGAGGAGCATGAGCCTGGACAGCAGGCAGGAAACTTTGCTTAATCCCAGATAAGGTGTGTGATTTCTAAACTGAGAAGTTGCAATGCCCAATGCTGCATGGATTCAGATTTTATTTCGCTGAGGGCTGTGGCATACGGTGTTGGACTTGTCGGGGTGAGGTCCTACCAAATGTTCAAGTTCCCGTGATTGTGCTGGGTATCCAACGTGGGAAATGGAGCTTGGATTCTCTGCTGAATAATTTCATGACTCAGATTTAAGGATGTGCAATACTGTTTGATTTTCATTTCATACTGTGGATTGCATCTATTCCCAGTCACTGTGAAGCGATTGACTGACTCATACCGTAGCTCATGTGGTATGGATGTACACTTCCAAAAGGAATCTGTGGAAGCTTCAAAATTGAATGCAGGAATTTTGCAATCAATGTTTATGCGAGATTTTTATCAATACTGGCTTTCCTCACAAGAGTGTTTTATTTTTTTCCGTGAATGTTGTGATTTTATGGGAAACTCCAGGCTGACAAATTAACATATAAAGCAGATGAAATCAATTACTGCCAACTCCAATTATGCGTTGAATATATGATTTTGCCTCATGTCGTTCTCTATATCTTTTAAAAGTGCAAATGATTCATTTAGAGATGGTTTGCTGCTGTAGTTCAAGTTATTTAAACTTGATATGACAGATAGAAAATTGTACTAAAGTCCATCCCTTACAATGTCGAGTTAGGTACAGAGAAAATTCGATCAGTAACTTCAATTCTCCTTTCCCTTTCTCTCTCTTACAGTTAGTCTCGTGACCGTTGTACACTTGGCTCGGGGCAAGTGTGGTCTTTCGGCATGCAGCACTCGCTATCTAATCGCCATAGGAATGTCTGATCTACTGTTCATTATGTTTGATATCATACTTGGTCGGTTTAGTTCCTATTATTATCCAGAATCTTTCCTGAACATCACCCCTGTTTGTTCCATTCTCTATGCCCTGACCTGCTTAGCCATTGATTGTTCTGTCTGGTTCACTGTTGCTTTCTCCTTTGATCGATTTGTTGCCATTTGTTTCCATCAGATGAAATCTCAGTATTGTACAGAGAAAACTGCAATGAAGGTTCTAGCAACAATCTGCATTTTCTTTTCTATAAAGAACATTCCTCACTACTTTCGATTTAAACCTGTCAAGATTATCAACAATGTTCCACTGTATTGTGTTTCCAGTCACAGTTTTAACCATCGGTGGAGGGGTTACAAGCATTTTGAAAAATTTTTAACACCATTTCTCCCATTTGCTTTTATTCTCTTTCTCAATGTTCTGACTGGCAGACATATCCTCGGAGTCATTAAGGTACGTGAAGGACTGAGGGGTCAGAAAAAAATAGAGAATGATCCAGAGATTGAGAGCAGAAAGAAATCTGTGATTTTGCTCTTTGCCTTATCCTCCAGCTTCATACTTCTCTGGTTGGTGTACGTTTTATATATCTTTCAAATTGGTTATCATTTGAATGATGCTGCATTTGCTCTGTTTGAATTACTTGCATTTATGTTGCGGAACCTAAGTTGTTGCACAAATGCATTTATATATGTGGTGACACAGAAAAGTTTTAGATACCAGTTGAAGTATGCAGTGAGATATCCAGTTTTAAAAATAATTCAATTTGTGAATAAATCCAAGTAACTGAGAGCCAACATTAGATGCAGCAGATCATGAAATTGAACAAAAAAGGAAGAATAGCAATGTCATTAACCTCATTTTCCATCGGGTAAAGAATGACTTCATCTGTGGAGCAAAACAAGAGATTGGAGGTGCAAAGTAGTCTAAAGTGCTATTAGCAAGGAGCAACAGTTCGTAGAAAGTTGAACAACAAACGCATAACCGAAAGAGGAATTCGACATGCACAAAAATAAAAACATTCATTCCATACAAGCGGTTGTCAGTGAGTGAACTAGACACAAAAATAAATGACCTTGAGGAAATTATCATCGTTCACTGCAATCCAGAGTGGGAACTGCAACGGTCGGCTCCTGTCCAGTCTTCCCCATGGAATTCTCTAATTCATACATCTGGACAAATGGAAAGAAAAAATGTTTCTATTATAATAGAATAAATAATATAATGCATGTACTGTGAAGATTGTGTCTTTGATTAAACATATGTTTTTCTGAATAATTTACTCTTTCGGCGTCCACCGTTGAGCATGCCAGGAGCAGCACCAGACGTCTGAAAATGAAGTGTCAACGTGGGGAAGCTACCAAACAAGTTTTGTTGAATGTAAAACAACATAAGCAACAAGTGAGAGACAGAACTAAGTGAGCCCCCCCCAAAAAATGAATCAGATCTCAAGCAGCTAGGCTTCATCAGGTGGATGTTTTTGCATAGTTACATCATTAATCCCATTCTCATCTTCACTCACATTACTCCATAAAGGCTGGTATCCCATCACCACGTCAAATGTTATTTCTGCATTTTACTTGACACTGGTCTGGTGTCCTCAGAGCCAACTCTCAGAGTGAACAGAACCTCTGATACTCCTGTTCATATCAGTCAGTCACGGCTCTTTTATTGTACCAGATTATCAGCCCCAATCAGGGAACCCATATTCTAGGAGATCCATCCGGGTCTCCTCATTACAATTGCTACACGCACCTAAAGTAGCACTAAACATTTCTTTTTGTACGGGGACTCAGACCGACTCTTATCTGAGGATAGATGTTTTTGTTCATCGTATTTAAATTGTTGTGTATCCCTTAACTTCTGAAACACTGCCCATTCATGATGTAGATTGATATTTCTAGAAACATATCAATGTGCATTGTGGCTCAGCAGTAACACAATCACATTGCATAGTTTCGTTTTGAAAGTGGTGAACTCAGGTGACCAAATCCAATTCCAAGGGCTGAGTTTGTCCAGAGAGGAGAAGAACACAGAACTTTGGAAAGGACATTATGAGAGGTTATGAAAGTTGGGTCGGCGCAGCACTGAGGGCCAAAGGGCCTATACTGTGCTGTGTTTTTCTATGTTCTATGTTTTCTATGTTCTATTACAGCAGAGAAACAAGTCATTCAACTCAGTGTTTCTATCAATGGAAGAAAGGCCTCCAGCTCTAGTCACACTTTCCACCTTTCTGTCTGTGTAGTTTAGATTTTTAGAAAGCTGATATTCAGTTCCCCAACGCATAAATTGGAAAGGAGCAAATTAACCTTTACTCTCTTCATCTTACATTGTCACTAAAGGCCCAGGATGTGTCTGCCAGCACATGTCGAAAATTGACTGATGCCTGAATCGGTTCAGCTGAAGTGCCTTATGTCATCCAGTTCTGGTTGAGTTTAAGTTAATCTCATTAACCATTAATTTGAATTCACGCTATTTTCTTTGTGAATAAATAAACATCTTCTCATCAAATTTTCAAAGAATGTGAGGTGACAAATCATCCACTGGAAAGGTGTATTCGTACAATAACATAATTATATCCTAAATATTGTGTCAATAATAAAAATATAGTTGGAGACAGGATTGCCCATTATACTAATTAAAAATCTTTTTTATTGGATTGATAACAATTAATAGACAGGTAAGCAGCACAATGAATGAAAGGTTGTCAGCTTCGTTTGTCAGCATCAGGAAGATTTTGCTCTATCACTGATTCTTAAGTTGATCAACTCTGACTTCACTACAGTTAGAGGAAATACAGCCCATAGCAATGATTTCGAAATTTAGCTAAACTATTTAGCAGTCTATCTCAATCCCTTTAGGCTGTGCTTACTGCAAATGCCACTGATACCTGGACCAGTGAGTGTGCGTGCAGAGAAGCACATGATTGCAGTTCTGTATGACTGTGCTTTTTTATTTATTCATTCTTGGGATAAAGATATCACTGGCTAAGCCGGCTTTTATTACCGATCCCAGAGGGCAGTTAAGAGTCAAGCACGTTGCTGCCGGTCGAGAGACACATGAACGACAAACCAGGTAAGGATGGCAATGTCCCTCCCTAAGGGAAATCAGTGAACCAGATTGGTTTTTCCAGCAATCGACAATGGATTCATGGTCAATATATGACTCTTAAGTCCAGATTTTTATTCACATTTCACCATCTGCTCTGGTGTATGGCGATGCTGCTCCTGTAACAAGGCTATGATGCCCTTAACATTTTTTTTTCGAGAGGTTTAAAAGCATCGAATCCGAAATATCTGGATTTAACTGCTTGGGAATGCTTTCAAGTTAAGTTAAAAAAAAACCTGTACAATGAAGGGGGAGTGGCCAGTAATCCCAGCTCATCATTTCTCTGGTTTCGTTTTGTTTTAGCAGTCCAGTTATTCACTGAAAGCAGGCATTGAGGTGTCAAACTGCTTGACCCAAAGAAGCAGGTCCATGCTGATCCTCCCTCGTCCTAACTTCTCTCCTGTAAGAACGTGTGCTTGATTTTACTTTTTTGCCAAGGGGTATTTATGGGGATTGTTGCAAGTATTTGGAACAGAATCATTAAGCTGGGATAGTCTGTTGGGTTTTCGTATAGGTTCAGTTATTCTCTATTCTGTTTGCTTCATTTGGTAATATTGCGAATAAATTCTGTTTTGTTTAAAGCTGCATGGTTTAACCAGCTGCATCGCTCCTTGAATATCCACTATACACCTGCTCAAACCAACGAGAAAAGGCAGAGTCTGTGCTACCTTCTTGAAATGTCTTGCAGGAGTCTAGCCTGGTCCATAGCAGAAGGGATTTGAACTGTGTTTATGGATTAACATTGCAGTGATATTGTCGCCAGGCCATCACAACCTTTCATTTTGACAGACAGGCAGCTGCCAGGACCCCATCTGGGTATACGCAGTGAATGCCAGTGGTACAGTGTTTTTACCCGAGGAACATCAATGTGTACTTTGTATCAGTCTGAGAATCTCCTGTGAACATACTGTGAGGGTAGGAAGGGGTTCGAAGTAAAATCTGCTCGACTGGTTTCTTCCACTTGCACACCAGCCCAGTCTGTTTGATCTACACTGGCACTCAAGTCACGTTGGGTGAAAATTGGGGAAGCCGTTCTTTTCCCTAGATTTGAGATACAAGCGGTAGTTCATTGTCACTACTTGTGTTATGCATACTCCAAACGCTGCTCTCAATTACACTGAAAAATTGCGAAATTCAATGTGGTGGTACTGCGACAAACTGGGCATGTGCAAGAAGCAAGAATGCTGTCACTTTCGCTTTCGTCATGTTGATTAGTGACTGGAGATGGATTGTGCTTTCTATCCTTGGTCTGATTCTCTTTCCAATTGACCGTTACCTTCATCGATGAGGTGTTAAACATGGTGCTGTCTGCCTGTTGTAATTGATACATCAGGTTCCTTCCACGTTAACACAAGAAGCCATGTGGTGATCCCTGGTGTCTGAGGGGCATATCCTTTAGTTGCTCCTCTCCTCAAAAACTAACATTGGAAAGAATGACCTCACAGAAGCCTTTCAATTTCCAAATCAATTTTGAAAAAACTAAGTTTGCACCCCAGTGGCAAGTTTCGTTTCCAAGCGTTTGCCAGACACGATTGTGATTGTTGAAGACATTCTGACTCTTGACTCAAATTGCCTCGAGATGTTGCTATTGGACTGCTTTCTTAGTGAAGCAAATATTTCATACACTGAGTGGAATAGGGTATTTCACAGGCTGCGGACTCAACAGGCACTGGGGAGGGTCTGGACTCAGAAAAAGAATAAACCATAAAAAAGCAGCCATCAGTCTTTTACAAATCAACTGCCAGTTGTAACCTCTGACAAATTAATAATCCCAGGCAGTTACATCCGGAAGCTGACTGAAGATGTCAACTTGTATGGCGATGAAACGTCTGAAAACAAACGTTCCAGCTCAGCGAGCAAATCTACATTCAGAACGCGACAATTCTCTTTTACAATCCAGTTTTAGCAAGCTGAATTAAAATTCTCATGCTGTTCTGTGGTTTATTAGTGTAACCTTTGCATTGCTCGTCCAGTTACAAACCTATTTCACTCTCCGCCCTAAGTGGTAAAAACTACTCCATGAAATTGCCATTTATCTGATGACAAATTGTTTGTTATGGGAGTTCAGTAGATGCCAGTGACAGCATCACAAATGTCATGAAAGCTGCTGTTTTTTTTTACATTTTGTTCTCTGTTAATTGTACTAAACACTTTACTTTCTCATGATTCCATGGTGACTATTATTACATTTAAAATCTTGTGGTGATTTTTACATTAAACTGCCGAGTCTTCCCATTCTGTTCCTTTGTCTGTCAGTCTGTGGCCCCAGTGCTATCAAAAACAAATCATCTTTATTCTGAGGAGAAAATGAGGACTGCAGATGCGGGAGATCAGAGTTGAGAGCGTGGTGCTGGAAAAGCAATGCAGGCCAGGCAGCATCCGAAGAGCCGGAGAATCAACGTTTTGGACAAAATCTCGATTCTCCTGCTCCTCGCTTGCTGCCTGGCCTGCTGTACTTTTCCCGCAGCATCTTTCTTCTGAGCTTGTTATTCTAATCCGGACATTGCTGATTATAAATCATGGAATAGGAATGAACAAACTTTAAAGTCTGACGACTGCACTGTAGTTTTACCATTCAAAATACAAGCGTGGAAAGACTCAACAAACTGCACGGCAGAGATGTAGAATAAAGCAGAAAATCAGATCATGATCAACAAGTCCATCAGTATCTGAAATATAAAATCAATACAATAGAAGGGTTTTCGGAACTCTTCCAAGTTTAAAGACATCCTTCCTGAAGCAGGGAGACTAGAATTGAGCACAATATTCTAAAAGTTGCCGAACCAATATCCTGTACAGCCACAACATGACCTCTCATCACCCATATTCAATGCACTGACCAATAAAGACAAGCGTTTCAAATGCCTTCTTCGCTATCCTCTCTAGCTGCGACTCCACTTTCAAGGAACTCGGAACCTGCACTCCAAGGTCTCTTTCTTCAGCAACACTCCTCAAAACCTTACCATTAAGTCATAGAATTATATAACATGAAGACAGGCCCTTTGGCCCAAACTCGTCCATACTGACCAAAATGTTCGAACCCCATTTCCCTGCACTTGGCACATATCCTTCTTCTTCTTTCCTATCAATGCATTATCCAAATGTCTTTTAAATGCTAATATTCCCGCCTCATCCACGTCAGCTGACAACTCATTCCACATGCATACCACCCACTGTGTTAAAAAAGCCCATTAATTTCCCATTTATTATTTTTCCTCTGATCTTAAACTGGTGCCCTCCAGTCCTCGATTTCCCAGTCCTGGGAAAATGACTGAGTGAATTCACCCTATCATGATTCTTATGATCCTATAAACCTTAATAATGTCCCCTCACAGTCTCCTATATTCGAAACAAAGACTTAGCTGGTCCAACCTCTCCCCAGAGCTCAGACTCTTAAGTCCTGGCGGCATCCTTGTAAGTTTCTTCTGCACTCTTTCCAGTTTAATAACATCCTTCCTGTGGCAAGGTGAATAAAACATAACACAATACTCCAAGTGCGGCCTCATCACCGTCCTATATAACTGCAACATAACTTCCCTACTCCTGTATCCAATGCCCTGACTGATGAGGGCTAGTGCATAAGAAGTCAGAAGTGTTGTACTGGAAAAGCACAGCAGTTCAGGCAATATCTGTGAAGCAGGAGCGTCAACATTTTGGTCACAAGCCCTTCATTAAGAATGTGGGGTTGGATTTGGTAGGAAAGTGGTTGAGAGATTTTAAAAAAAAAGAGGTTCGCGCTGTGGATAATGTAACTGTGAATATGATAGGTAGATGAAATTGGGGGGTGATGGTCATATGTCGGAGTGGACTGCGGAGCTGATAGGTGGAACTGGTCGGACAGATCCAGGGGATAGTGCCAAGTTGGAGAGTTGGCCACAACGGCTGTCCATCGCGTCAGTTCTGCCCACATGGTTGCTGCTGCCTTAGCCAATTCTGCCTCCACCAACATCACTTACTGGAACACCATCGACGAACATTCAACTGCTGCTGAAGACATTGGGAACGTCACTTTCGCCCATGCGGATGCCACCAAATGCACTGCTTCCGCCCCCATGACCCCCACAGTGTGCATCACTTCCTTTGGTGACATCAGCCAGGATACCATAACCACACCCACTTGCAACTCCAGCTTGACACCAGATCCTAGCTCCCAGTCTGGCTGTGTTTTTACCATCTCTCCAGACCTCAGTGTCACTGAGGATGAACCGTCAGTCTTCAGGAAAGGTCTCACCTCCATTTCCCCCACTGCTCCCTGTATAATGAATTCAACAAGCATTGTGACATTAAACACTTCTTCCACAGCCTCCTTTTCTTCCATGAAGACTCCAACCCGCCTTCCAAGGACCCATTCGCTTGCTTCCAACTGATCCCATTCACAACCCTTGTCAGTCTGTTACCTGCACACGACCTCTTTATTTCCAAGTCCTGACATAACATTGACTGCTTCATCCTGCCACCTCTCACCTTTGCAAGGTCCAGTCCTCCACTCCCTCCCATCCAACCCCAATATCACCATCAAACCAGCAGACAAGGGATAGAGGGCGTTATGATGTGTTGGTGCACTGACCTCGAAACTGCTGAAGCCAGATGCCAACTCACGGACACCTCCTATTATCGTGCCTGTTCACAAAGCCACATCCCATCACTTAAGCATCATCTCGCAGGCCATCCACAACCTCATCACTTCTGGGGATCTCTCATCCGCAGCCTCCAAACTCATAGTTCAGGAACCCCACACCACCGAATTCTACCTCCTCCACAAGATCCACGAGCCTGACTACCCCGGCTGACACATCGTCAGCCTGCTCGTGCACCACTGGACATTTCGACGCCATTTACGCCCTCCACATCCTCCAAGACTTTCGTTTTCCCGGCCCCCAATGCCTCATCTTCACCATGAACATTCGGAGCCTATACACCTCCATCCACACAGACCATGGCCTCCAAGCACTCCATTTATTCCTCTGCCGACGTCCCCATCAGTACCCTTCCACTGACACTCTCAATCGTATGACTTAACTGTTCCTCACCCTTAACAATTTTTCATTTGAATCCTCCAAATTCCTCCAGACCAAAGGGGTAGCCATGGGCACTTGCATAGTCCCAAGCTCTGCCTGCCTCTTCTTTGGTTACGTGGACCAGTCCATCTTCCGGAGTTATATTGGTACTGTCCCACACTTTTTCCTCTGCTACATTGATGACTGTATCGGCATCACCTTGTGTTCCCGCGAGGTGGTTGAAAAGTTCAGCAATTTCACCAACACATTCCATCATAACCTAAAGATCACCTGGACTATCTCGGACATCTCCATCCCCTTTCTGGACCTCTACAACTCCATTAACGGTGACTGACTCAACACTGACATTCCTAGGAACCCACCAACTCCCAAAGCTACCTGGACTATACCCCCTCCCACCCTGACTCCTGTAAAAATGTTAGCCCTGATTTCCAAACCCACTGCCCTGTGGCCAAACACTTCAAATCTCCCTCCCATTCCACAAAGGACATGCAGGTCGTGGGACTCCTCCATCGTTACTCGCTCACTACCTGTCACCTGAAGGTAGATCGCCTCATCTTCCACCTCGGGACCCTGCAACCACTAGGAATCAATGTGGATTTTACCAGTTTCCTCATTACCCTCCTCCCACGTTATCCCACATCCAAACTTTCAAATCACCACCTCCTTTGTCCTTTCCTACCTGTCCATCTTCCTTCCCATGGATCCGTTCCACCCTCTTCTCCAAGCTATCACCTTCACCCCCACCTTCATCCACCTATCGCACTCTCAACTACTTTACACCCAGTCCAACCGCCCCCTCCCCTCCCGTTTATCTCTCAACCCCTCTTGGGCCATAAGCCTCATTACTGATGAAGGGCTTCTGCCCAAAACATCGATTCCCCTGCTCCTCCGATGCTGCCTGACCGGCTGTGCTTTTCCAATGCGGCACGGTGACACAGTGGTTAGCACTGCTGTCTCACAGCTCCTGAGACCCGGGTTCAATTCCCGACTCAGGCGACTGACTGTATGGAGTTTGCACGTTCTCCCCGTGTCTGCGTGGGTTTTCTCCAGGTGCTCCGGTTTCCTCCCACAGTCACAAAGATGTGCGGGCCAGGTGAATTGGCCATTCTAAATTGCCCGTAGTGTTAGGTAAGGGGTAAATGTAGGTGCATGGATGGGTTGCGCTTTGGCGGGTCGGTGTGGACTTGTTGGGCTGAAGGAGCTGTTTCCATACTGTAAGGCATCCAATCTAATTACTCTCGACTCTGAAATACAGACAGTGCCTTTGGGAGGGGGAATGTTTGTTAGATTATTTGCAGCAGGAAGCCGTCACAAGTTTTCGGGTTATATTGTCTGACTTGATCAGTGTTCAGTGACAGGAGAGTGCGATTGTGAGCGAGGTATGCATAGCGAGCCAGACAGCAGGGATACAGGAGCATCATCTTTGGAAAGAGTGACACCAGAAGGAACAGAAAACCAATCAAGTGGGAGAATGCCAAAACTAATGGAATTGTAGGAGGGGGCTCACAGGACTAGACAACTCTTCCTGCAGCAATTAACGTGAGTCTCAGAGTCTGTGTGCCCTTCCTGTGCTGGAGTTCAGGGCCCAAGGTCAGGCTGTAGGTGACTTCACAACGGGACGGGCAGGAGACAATCTTACTGATCCACGTAGGTACAGAAAACATAAACCAGACAGGTAAAAAGGACCTGCAGACTCACTATCAGGCGCTTGGTGTCGAATTCAGAAGCTGAATTGATATATATGCTAAGTGCTAATTGGCACAGGGCCATTCAGATTAGGGAGAGACATTGGTGGTTCGGGGATTGGTTTGGAAAAATGGGATCTGGTTCTCTCATCATAGATGCTTCGAGACCTACTGGGGGTTCTTCTTTCCTCAATGTGTCATTCATAACTTTTTTTTTAGATTAGATTACTTACAGTGTGGAAACAGGCCCTTCGGCCCAACAAGTCCACACCTGAGTCGGGAATTGAACCCGGGTCTCCAGGCGCTGTGAGGCAGTAGTGCTAACCACTGTGCCACCGTGCCGCCCACAAACTTCTCAGGTCCTGTACGTTTGCTCATTCTCTCTTCAGCAGTTCCTGTCATTTTAAAAGGCGTTTGCACATGAACACCAAGGCGACTCTATCCCTGTACACATTTAAAACTCTGCCGTTCTGTAGATGCTAGCTCCCTTTTGTCTTGTATGACAAACTGTCTCAGTGCTGCCTTCATGCTGTTACGGTCACTCCACTCCTGGCTGCTATTTCCTGCTGATATTTTCATGAGCCTGTCTGTGCACCATAGCAATTGGTCTGTATAATCCTCACCATCTGCATCAATTCCAAGTTTGCTGACAAAGAAAATGTTAATTCGATTTCTCTCGATATTTGAATATCTATGTCAATCATATGTCGAGAAAGAACAAGAGTAAAATACACATCCTTGAAAAAAAACAACTTGGCTGCCATTCTGTTATTTTCAAATTGCAATGATTTACGAGCAGTCAGAACTTTCCTGTCTACCACATTATTTCCCCATGGTCGAATTGGGCCATTCATTACAATAGTTTCAGTTTTTTTATCCAGTCTCTTATTTAATCATCTGTAGGAGAACTTTGCTCAGCCTTTTCTTCATTAATCTTTTATTGATTCCATCAGAAGCAGTTGCATTCATTTACTTTGAAGTCCACGCGAACATATGGTCCATGTCCAGTTGGAATCATGTGAATCTGCTCCAGGTTTAATCAAAATCTGCACAGCAACCTCCTCACATTGACCCGCCTGCAGTTGTCGGAAATGAGCTTCCATTGTGCTTTAGAGAACGGTGTCAGATTGTCACCTTTGATGGGGCAGACGGATTGAGATGAGCTGCAGTTTTGTAGCTTAATGAAGTAGAAAATAAAATGAAGTGCAGTTAGGCGCAGAGACACTGCTGACCTCATCAGCTTCATACTGCTTTTACGTTCCTTCTTCTTCAATCAATGCATTTTTCAGTTTCAGATTCAGAATTCCTGGAGCTCTGAACTGGGCTGGAACAATGTGTTGAAAGGACTACAGTATTGCAATCCATAAGAGGAGTCTTTCACAGTGCACTGCTCCCATGAGCTGGCATGCTGCAGGCTGAGCAGGAAACCCGAAATGCAGTGATGAGGTCCCACTGCCCAGCGCTGCTCCTTCTCACTGAGACACCCACTAGAAGCAGGTTATGTCTCATGTTTGAGCTTTATTCTGCGTCACTGAATGACGGTTGTAATCAAAACGAGAACTGCAATAAACTCTCTGTGTTTTCTCACTCTTTCAGATCCACGTGTCTGAGTTCCAGGCATTTAATTGAGGAATGAGGGTAGGAGGCCACCAGTGAAATGGAGGGAATGGAGGAGGAGCTCACTGAATGGCATCTCAGAATCAGAAAGATGCTATTGGAAGGGTTGAAGGTGAATGGGTGGTTAAATGAAGATGTAAATGTAAATTCTTTCATGTGTGCCTTGTTTAGAATTTGGAGCCGTGAAATCTCTAATTTTTCACACATTTGTAACCACTGTATTTTTTGTAAAGGTTTGCTCCTCCAGCATCTCGAACCCTCTACTTTAGTGCACTGTGCACAGGTTCAGAAGAACCTCGTGGCTCAGACAAGCTCACTTCTTCCTTTTGAAATTTATAGTGTGTCAAGCAAATAAGAAAGGAAAGGCTCTGCATTGCTACGTTTTCAACCTCATTCTTCATGACCAATCTGACAATTTCCAAAAGCAAATTGCATACTGTGCTTTACTTCCGTTCCATGTTTTAGTGGGGACTGGGCATTATTTACCAGGAAAGTTCCAACAATGTCTTGGTCACGTTGTACACTATGAAATTCCATTGGTTTGAAGTTTTCTAATGGAACAGAGAGCCATCCCAATTGCATAGTGAACAGTAATTAGGTAATGAATGGGAGAAGAGGCATTGGCAGAGGGAGAGAGGGGGAGGGGGGGAGACAGGGAAGAGAGAGAGGGAACGAGAGTGGGGGAGAGAGAGGAAAAGTGAGGGACGGAAGGAGAGGGAGAGGGAGGGGGAGAGAGAGAGTGCAAGAGAGGGAGAGATAGATAGAGAGAGAGGAGAGAGGGAGAGACCTACGGAGGGGAGAGAGAGAGAGAGAGAAAGAGAGAGGAAGAGTGTGTGAGGGGGGAGAGAGAAAGGGAGAGAGGGGGAGAGTGTGACCTGGGAAGAGAGAGAGAGAGATGGGGGAGAGAGAGAGAGAGAAACAGAGAGACAGAAAGCAACTTCACAGACCCAGAGATAGAGGAAGAGAGAGAGAGAGGGAGAGAGAGAGAGAGAGAGAGAGAGAGAGAGGAGGGGGTAAATCTGCAAGAGATTCAGGGACTAGTGAGGAGTTTAAGGAGCCAAACAGGATAGAGATAATTATGTCTATAATTGCAGGGTATTGGAACATGTTTCTGAATGAAGAAGTGACTGCTAATTTTGGGATCGGCTTGTGTCTGTAGTGAATTGCCCGTTTCAGAATTGTGTGGCACCTGGGCACATTCATTCAGGTTATTCTGTGTGGAGTTGCCAGACTTGTTTTAAAGAGGAATTAGGAGAAAGTGAGGACTGCAGATGCTGGAGATTGAGTCGTGAGTGTGGTGCTGGAAAAGCACAGCAGGCCAGGCAGCATCCAAGAAGCAGGAGATTCATCGACCAACAAGCCTCATTCCCGAAACATTGATTCTCTCACTCCTCGGATGTTGCCCGACCTGCTGAGATTTCCCAGCACCATACTTAAGGAGGAATTAGACAACAGCCGCATCTCTGGAATTACCTCGTGAACTTCCTCTGCACTGTCTCCAATGAAATTATATTCCTCCTGACGTGAGGGGTCCAAACCTCTCCTGAAAACTCCAGCTGAGGGCTCACTCATGCCTTCTGCAATTGTTTCAACACTTACACAGTTAAATACTCTATTCCTGTAATAATAACCGTCAGAATGCCTCTTGCCTTCCTTGTTAGCCACAGTAGCTACATTGCTAGAGTGAGGTGGATAATGGATCTCATTGGACAGAGACACTAAGATTGAGATTAGAGATTAATCTGGCTGGACAGACAGTAATGGTGATGTCCGTGATGTATTTTAATGGAGAGTGACAAGTAAAGGGAGTTAGATGAGGTCTCTGAATAGGGAGTGAAATTAAGACTGTGATCAGTGATGTTTCTGGATGGACAGTAACATTAAGAGTTAGGTCAGTGATATCTTCATTGATATGAAGCCCATTTTATTCACTGAGTCCCTTTCCCTCAGGAAAAGCAATATGTTCGACTCCCTTTGTCCTTCATGTGACTCCTGATCCTGGGAAATAGGGAATGATGAATAAATGCTGATCTCAGCAGCAACACACACATTCAGTGTGTGAGAAGAATTACATTTCAATCACTGAATTAAATGTTCTTGTTTAAAGATGGCTGCTCCTACCCTCCAGTGCAGAAGGACAGCTCTGAGGCATATCTTCACACTTGGAGTAAACTGTCACAATGCAGCATCGGTTGACATATTTTGTGACCCTGGGTTGAGGCTCATGTTGTTTGAGTGAACATTGTTATTGCAGGCATATTCCAGATTCTGTTTTTGTTATTTCGTTGTGATGTACTGAACAGGAACACTCCTTCATAATTGGGATTAAACTTGTTTTTGTAGTTAGTTTGTTCATTGACAGAAATTTGAAAAACAGCAACAAAGCTGAGTAATACTGCTACCTCGCTCTCCCCAAGGAGCTTCCACACAGAATAAGGCAGCGTCTCTGAGAATACGTCAGCTCTGAAGGGTCAGATCTCCTTGCATAGAAAAATGCATCGACTAATTCAACACGTGGGGAGGGTGTTCTTCACCATCCTTGCTTTTATTGGCGTTCCTGTAATGTTTTTATGAGAACTGAACGTGTTTTAATCTGCTGCTGATCTGCTCTCTGGTTTTATCTTTGAACAATAATGTTTCCAGCTCACTGACTGGTCAGCCTGATCCAGCCACAGGAACAGTGACAGCAATTCACTGAGCAGCATTCTTGGTACAATTCTCTAATGGCAGAGACTCCCAGCGTCACTGCTGCTGCAGCATTCTCTGATCTCAGTATTCTGTCAACTATTCCGGTTTCATACGATGTTAGGATGTGAGCAGAGATCAGGCAAGTTAGTTCTGAAGAAGGGTCACTCAACTCGATAATTTAATTCTGCTTTGTCTCCACAGATTCTACCAGACCTGTTCAGTTCCTTCAACATTTTCCACCACTTCCTCTGGAAGCTCATTCCATACACGTGCCACCCTCTGTGCGAAAACGTTGCCCCTTATGTCTCTGTTATATCTTTCCCCTCTCACCCTAAACCTATGACCTCTAGTTCTGGACCCCAGGGAAAAGACTGTCGATTTATCGTATCCATGCCCCTCATAATTTTGTAAACCTCTATAAGTTCACCCCTCAGTCTCTGACGCTTCAGGGATAACAGCCCCAGCCTGTTCATCTCTCCTTATAGCTCAAATCCTAAATCCCTGGCAACATCCTTGTAAATCTTTTCTGAACCCTTTAAAGTGTGAACTCATTCGTTTTTGAAGGTTGACTTTGAATGCAGATTGCAAGGTTAAAGGCAGGATTCTTGGCAGTGTGGAGGAATAGAGGGATCTTGGGGTCCATACCCCAAAGATCGCTCAAAGTTGCCACCTAAGTTGATCATGTTGTTAAGAAACCGTATGGTGTGTTGGCTTTCATTAGCAGAGGAACTGAGTTTAAGAGCTGCGAGGTTTTTCTGCACCTCTATAAAAACTTGGTTAGACCACACCTGGAATATTGTGTTCAGTTCTAGTCGCTTCATTATAGGAAGCTCAAGAGAGGGTGTGGAGGAGATTTACCAGGATGCTGCCTGGACTGGAGGGCGAGTCTTATTGAGAAAGGTTTAGTGAGCTAGCTCAGTTACAAGTGATGTACCGCAAGGATCTGTTTTGGGGCCACTGTTGTTTGTCATTTATATCAATGACCTGGATGAGGACATAGAAGGATGTGTTAGTAAATCTACAGATGATATTTAGTTCGGAAGAGTGTGGATAGTGCTGTAGTATATTGTCGGTTTTAGAGGGACATAGATAAGCTGCAGAGGTCGGCTGAAAGGTGGCAAATAGTGTTTAACGTGGAAAAGTGTGTGATAATTCACTTTGGAAGGAGTAACAGTAATAAAGACTACTGGGCTGATATCAAGATTCTTGGTAGTGTGGATGAGCAGAGAGATCTTGATGTCCATAGATCCCTGAAAGTTGCCATCCAGGTTGATAGGCTTGTTAAGAAGGCATACAGTGTGTTAGTTTTTATTGGTAGCGAGATTGAGTTTCAGAACCATGAGATCATGCTGCAGTTGTCCAAACTCTGGTGCAGCTGCACTTTGAGTATTGCATTCAGTTCTGGTCACCACATTGTTGGAAGGATGTGGAAACTTTGGAAAAAGGTTCAGAGGGGATTTACGAGGATGTTGCCTGGTATGGAAGGAAGGACTTATGAGGAAAGGGTGAGGGACGTGAGGTTGTTTTCATTAGAGAGAAGAAGGTTGAGAGGTGATGTAATTGAGACATATAAAATAATCAGTGGGTTAGGTAGGGTGTACAGTGAGAGCTTTTTTCCTCGTATGGTGATGGCTAAAACGAGGAGACCTAGGTTTAAATTGAGGGGAGATAGATATTGGTCAAATATCAGAGGTAGTTTCTTCACTCAGAGAGAAGTAGTGGCATGGAATGCACAGCCTGAACATTCTGGCCCCAATTCTCAAGTTCTGCTCCTTCGTTTCAGAATTCCCAAACAGTGGAAATAGTTTATTTTTATATACCCTGACTTTTCCTGATAATGGTCACACAAGGGCCCTTCCCTCATGATAAACTCTACCCATTCCAGGGGGTATTAGTGCAGGAAACCATCTCTGATGCTTCCAACGCATGAACATTCCTTTGTCAGTATGGTGACCAGTCCCGGGTACAGTGCTCCAGATGCAAGGAAAAGCAGCGTCACCGTAGACTTAATAGACCACAGTACAGCTCCTCATTAGAGAGAGATGACTGATGGCACTTTAACCAAGGGATCACCGAACCTCAGGTGATGGGTTCGGTTGAGAAGGAGAGTCTGTCATGGGAAACTCAGTCAGTGTGGGAATTGAACCTATACTGTTGGCTTCACTCTGGCATTATGAACCACTGCCTGGTCAGCTGAGCTAATCAATCAGGATTAGGACATGCCCCGTTTAACCCAATAATAAGCAGCCCGCACCTTGATAGCAGCCAGGAGGGATAGCACGACAATCTGATGAAGGACACAATACACTCTCACACGTCATTCCGAAATGGAGAAGAGAGCACATCTGGCCTGTTTTTCACTTCCCTGTGCTTGCTTGCTCCACCTTGAGGTCAGAGACTAAGAGGAGTCTTGAGGAGATTTCACTTCTCACTCAGAGTCTGGAACTTCAAACCAAAAGGCTGGTTCACTCAGACTCTTGGAACTGGAGAATTCTTCAGATCAGTCTCTTGTGTAGATGGGCCAAGAGTTGGACGATAGCATTAAGTGCATAATACCATCTGAACTAGGAACAGGAAGAGGCCATTCAGCCCCTCGAGTTTGATCTACTGTTCAACAGGATAATGCCTGATTCAGCACTAGATTTGGGAACTGAAACCTGAACGATGCAGAGATGGAGAGAATCAAATTGTTCTGCCATGAGGAATCCTCAAACAAGAGCTGGAAACAGAGAGGGAGAATAATAAACATTAAAACACACACAGAGACACGTGCACATGCGTGCGTGTGCACACACTCATAATCTCTCCACGACACACACACACACACACACACACACACACACACACACTCTCACTCTCACACACACTCACACTCTCACACACACACACACGCGCACACACACACACGTGGAAAAGAATTGTGGAACTCCGGCTGTCTCTGGGATTTTTCCCCAAAGCGGGGTGCTTTGGCCTGGGGAGGAGTGGAGGTGAGGGGAATGGAGATGAAGGGACAGAATGGTGGAGAGACTCTGCTGCACATAGCACAGTCTGATCCCACAGGTGTTACTCCCTCCTTCTCTCACTATAGCTCTCATCTCCATTCCTGTGTTCCCAGTTGCCTCTCCCACATCTTTTCTTGCATCACCATCTCTCCCCATCCTTCACGTCCCCACTGTTTTCATATTTCCCTTTCGGTTCCGTCCTACAACTCACTGCCTCTTTGGCATGTCACCACTATTTTTCAGGAATTGCTAATCTTTTAATTTTTCCAGAACCAACAACCTTGCTCCCCTCTCTCTGCATCTTTTTCTCAGCTCTGTGGGATCTTGCTGTTCTTGCCTGTAGATCATTCTGTCTGTATCACAGTAGCAGCCCGACTCTCTCAGCTCCACTTCACTGTAGTTGCAACTTCCAGTCTCTCCCTTTCTCTCCCTCTCCCTCGCTCTCTGTCCTCCAACTCCCCCTGGGATTTCTCTCTTGCTCTCTGTCTCCCCTTCTGATTTCTGACTGAACTGCCTTGGAGCAGCAGCCATTGGAATTGGGAGGGTTGATGCTGAAAAATATGGAGCCCAGCTATTTATTGCTATTTATAAGTTTAAGTGATACAAAATGCAAGGAATTAACGTAACTCGGTGTTTTACTGTCACTGAACTTCGCCCTGAACCGAAACAAAGTTGCTACCTGAAATAATGTTGGGGGGTGGGGCAGGGTTGTTCTGACAACATCAGAGATTCACCTTCCACAATCTCTAACATCGAAACAGCTGCCTTCGTCAACTACTGCAGTCCGTGTGCTGTTAGTTGATCCTCAATGTCCTCAGGGAAAGAACTCCAGAATTTTGACCCATCGCCAGTGAATGATCAGAGACACGTTTACAAGTCAGGATGGTGATTAACTTAGAGGGGAACATGCGGGGGCTGGTGTTCCCAAGGATCTGCTGCACTTGTCCTTTTAGATGGAAGTGGTTGCTAGTTTGGATAGTGATGCATAAGGAGTTAGTGTTTGTCACATTAACATGGAGACTGTTGACTTGATACCAAGCAGTGAGACCAAGTATTTAATGGTCATTTACTGATTAACTGTTCTGATTAATTTCTTCAGAACCCTGCGAAGGATTTCATTTTGATGGCGACTTACAGAAGGTTGCAAGCTGATCATAACTACCCAATTGGAAATTCCATTTACCCGGACAATTCATTTAGATTGTGCTATGATGGGGAATCTGAAGTTTCTCAGCGCATCTCTCTCCCTACACAGGGGTAAAGACTCTCTGTCGGGGTGTGATGGAATACTCGAGGAGAAAGTGAGGACTGCAGATGCTGGAGATCAGAGCTGAAAATGTGTTGCTGGAAAAGCGCAGTAGGTCAGGCAGCTTCCAAAGAGCAGGAGAGTCGACGTTTCGGGCATGAGCCATTCTTCAGGAGTGATGGAATACTCCACAGTTCCTTGGATGAAGGAGCAGATCCAACATCACTCAAGAACTTTACACCATCCAAGACAAATCAACCGCTTGATTGGCCACACATCAATAAACGTGCAATTCTGCCACCACCGATGCTTTGGAGCAGCAGCAGCAGGAAGTGTTGATCAATGAGTTTTCAATTGTAATAGTAAAGTAGCATATTAATCATAAACGATGACTGAAGAATAGAGAGGGGCCCATCAGAAACAAGCAGGATAAGCACTGCAATGAAGCTAAGGATATGACAGAGACACAAAATGAATATTTTACGTCAAGTTTTATTAAGGTTATGTTGAGAATCTGAGTAGTACAGTGTGTGATTATAAAAAAAGAGGTGCTTATTAGACAGTGCTTCCGATAGAGACGTTTCAGAGCTCCGCTGGCATCCATCCGAGATTGCAGAGAGAGTTCAGGGAGAAAATTACAAAGCTGTTTATAGAAATATCCAAGGTATCTCTGAATTAGTCCTGGGATCTGGAAAATTGGAAATGTGGCACCGCAGTTTAACAAAAGGGTTAAGGATAACAGTTCTCACCAACAATGGGAAACCTTATGGGGGCCATAATACAAGATAATTTAAATATACGCTTTGAGAAAAGTATGGTGTTATAAGACAGTAAATATGGGCTGTCTAGGGAAGGAAAGGCCATATCTCGCAATTTTAATTGATATCTTTGCCGAGGTGGGAGGCAGAAAGTGGATGAGGGTCGTGCTATGGATGATGTATTTTCTACAATACCGACTGATGTAAAATAACTGTATAACTGCCATTTTCCACACTGTCCCTGCAGATTGCAAAAGAGGTTTCACAAGGTAGAGAGGAAGTTTTCCTAGCAAGTTTCGAAAAGATTTGTTATTCATGTTAAGGTTCTGGATGTAGATTTGCTCGCTGAGCTGGAAGGTTCATTTCCAGACGTTTCGTCACCCTACTAGGTAACATCTTCAGTGGGCCTCCGAGCAAAGCACTGTTCATGATTCCTGCTTTCTCTTTCTGTGTTTGGGTTTCGTTAGTTTGGTGATGTCATTTTCTGTGGTGGTTTTCTTTTGTCAGACAATCTGGAATGAGAGGATATAGCTTAGGATAAGGGAGTGGTACATTTAAAAGAGCGATGAGGAGGAATTACTTCCCAAAGGATCATGAATCTGAGGAATTCACTCCCCGAGAGTGCAGTGGATGTCAGGACACTGAATACATTTAAGGAGGAGGTGGACAGATTTTTAATGGGTAATTGGTGGAGACAGACAGAGATCAGGCAGGACAGTGGAGTTAAGACCGAAATAAGATCAGCCAGGACTGTCTTGAATAGCAGAGCATGCTAGAGGGGCTGAATGGCCTCCTCCTGCCCGTCATGCTTATGTTTTCATGGTGACTTCACAGAAATATCAAATAACTCTGCTTTCTGTCTCCACAGACGCTGCCAGAACTGTTGAGTTTCTCCAGCATTACCTGTTTTTGTTTGTGTATTAATTTGAGGTGTGACATTTGGTTACGACATTGAAGCGAGATGCGAGTTTAATTTCTTTCTGAAATGGTGGTCCCATTACCCAGCACATGGCCCATATCCCTCTAAATCCTTCCAAGTCACAGACCCACTCCACGTTACCACCTGATGTCTGGAGTAAGAGGCCTCATCTTCCACATTGAGACCCTGCAACCATGCGGGGGCAATGTGACTTTCACCATTTTCCTCATTTCCCCGTCTCCACATTAACCCTGTCCCAAGCCTCCAACTCGGCAACACACTTTTGACCTGTCCATCAGCTTTCCCATCTATCCACTCCAGCCTCCTCTCTGACCTATCACCTTCTCCCCCACTTTCATCTACGCATCACTTTCTCAGCTGCCTTGCCCCCACCCCATTTATCTCTCAACCACCCCCCTCCCCGGCCCTCAAGCCTCATCACTTTTAGAATAGTGTATTCGATTCTAGCCTCCTGCTATAGGAAAGATGTTGCGATACTTGATCGACTTGAGAAAAGATTTACAAGGATGTTGGTGACGAAAGTGTGATGCTGGAAAAGAACAGGCAGCTCAGCATCTAAATCAAATAGGCGTTTACAGGAGCAGACGTTCAAAGGCATAAATGGATTTATGGAATCCACGTTGGCAGGACAAGTTGAGAGAAAATTTCATGAAGAGCACTGTCTCCTGGTCCTTGTTCACAGTGACTGAGACTGTGTGAGCAATGAGGTGTTGTTGTGTTTTTGTAATGCACCAGTTCAGGTTCAGCTGGAGCATTGCCTAACCATCTGGAAACCACACGATCAGAAGCATCGTGGAGACAATCAAGATGAGGTCAAGCAGTTTTAGAAGAAAGCTCCCGGGGACGAGCATGCTCAGATCGCATCATCACTTGGAGGAGTTGGAGCTGGTTTCCTGAGGAAGAGTTGGCTGCGGAAGGATCAGAGTGAAGTCCACAAAATGATGTGAGGCCTGGGCTGGGTTAGAGATTAAGATTCTCACTCACAGAGAAACTGAATTTGATAGGCACCAGATTGAAAGGACTTGGGAAAAGCTGCAGAAATAGGATAAGGAAACTCCTGATTTTGTTTGAAATAGTATTGAGACATTTATAAATGTTTACCAAGACAACAAATGATTTGATGATTCCCTCTCAGGACTCTTTGGGATCCTCAAATTGAGAAAGGAGGAATGTAAAGTGTTAGTTTTGTATCTCTTCCTATGACACACAGAATATTCCTATCTCCAGAACAAGACACAAGATGCAGTTTCAGAACCACTTCCAGCACCTACATTCCTCCCTTCCTCTGTAATCTCCACTAGCACTGACACCAACACTCTCAAACAAAAACTAACAAACTTAAAAGACCCAGTACAACCCATGGACAAAATCAGCGTCGTCTACAAAACCTCAACCTGAGCTACAATCATTCACAAACCCTGCAAAAACCCTTCTATATCTCTGCAACCCTCCGAGAACTCTGCTCTGCTCTGTTTGTCTCCTCCTTTTTATTTTAATCACTTTTGATCCATTGGTTTGAAGTGCTTGGGAGGTTATCGCTGCTGAAGAGGTGTTACAACAATGGGGATTCCTGTGGTCAAATCATGAATCTGAGGAGTGGAGGAGGACGTGGATAGAGGCAGTGATCCATGGCAATGGGCACCATTACCCCCACCCTCTCACCTAAGAATGACCAACTCACAGTGGCCACAGGAGCAAGTTCTCGGGCCTCACCTTCCTGGAGGCTTTGGGGCTGTTTCTGGTGAAAGTGCTACTGGAAGGATCCACAGGGCCCCGCTGTTTTTCCTTGGAGGAGAAAAAATCCTCGATCACATCTTCACCTTCAACAACCAGCTCTGCATCCAAGCACACGGAACAGCTATGTGTAGTATATCTGCACCTCAACACGCCAATATTTTCATGCACAAATTCAAGCAAGACTTCTTTGCTTTGCAGGATCTCCAGCCAACGCTATATACCAGATGCATCAACAACATTATCTTCCTTTTGGCTCATGGCAAGTGATCACTGACACAATTACACAACCATATCAACAGGTTTCATCCCATGATCAGACTCATAGAACATAGAACATAGAATAATACAGCACAGAACAGCCCCTTCGGCACATGATGTTGTGCTGAACATTTGTCCTAGCTTAAGCACCATCCATGTACCTATCCAATTGCCACTTAAAGGTTACCAATGATTCGGACTCTACCACTCCCACACGCAGCGCATTCCATGCCTCCACCACTCTCTGGGTAAAGAACCTACCCCTGACATCCCCCCATACCTTCCACCCTTCACCTGAAATTTATGCCCCCTTATAACATTATGTTTTACCTGGGGAAAAAGTCTCTGACTGTCTACTCTATCTATCTATCTATCTATCTATCTATCTATCTATCTATCTATCTATCTATCTATCTATCTATCTATTCCCCTGATCATCCCCTGACTCACCATGGACTACTCTGCGAAATCAGTCTTATTCTTAGACACACGCATCTCCACCCCAGTACCATACTCTATCACAAGTCTTCGGATAACCTCACGAAGCTGCACTTCTCTAGCTTCCACCCCAAACATGTTAAAGAAGGCATATCCTATAGGGGATACACAGCCCTGAGTATACATAGAATCTTCTCAGACGAAGAGGAACATGATGCACACGTAAAGATGATGAAAGACACCCTCATAGGTACAGCATATGATGCTCAACTCATCGATCGCCAGTTCTGACATGCCCAAAACCATAATGTAACCTGAGAAGACAGACACAAGACTTGACCAATAGAGCACCCTTCATCATCACTGAACTTCCCCAGAATAGAGAAACGCCGCCATGTTCTTCACAGCTTCAACATGTCATCAATGACAATGAACACCTCATCTGGGTCATGCATGCACCTCCGCTTCTTGCCTTCATTCAACCACCAAACCCAAGACAGACTATCGTTTGCAGCAAACTACGCAGCCTTCACGATAATAGTGACACAACAACACACAATCCCACCATGGCAAACTCAGCAAGACATGTCAGATCATCAACATGGATACTGCCATTACACGTGGTAACACTATCCACCACATACATGGCAGATACTGAGATGACTCAGCCACTGCAGGCAAGGATGCCATGGAGCATGGAATATTGGCGACACCATACAACAGATGAATGGACACTGCGCACCAATTGCCAGACAGGAATGTTCCCTCCCGGTCGGTGAACACTTCAGTGTCAGGTACATTCAGTTTCTGATCTTCGGGTGAGCATCCTCCAAGGTGGCTTTTGAGATACACAACGCAGAATCACCAAGCAGAAACTGATATCCAAGTCCAGACCAGGAACTCAGCCTCAACCATGATCTTGGGTTCATGTCGCAAGACATTTAACCCGACTTTTCTATTGTGTATTTGTACAATCTACCTTACTGCTTTGTTTTGACACCATCTTCTTGATAATTTACTCCGATCCCTCTGCGTTGTTTAGTTTGTAGACTTTTGGATTTTTTGTTACTTTGTTGAGAACCTCGGATGTGACTCTTATGCCTGTCATGCTATTCCTGCTGTTTGTTTTGAATCCAGAACTTCCTTTTGCATCACAGAGTCACTTTCTTTTTCATTTCTTGTAATTATCTCCCTACCTCAATTACTTGCATCATGGGTCAAGCCTTCACTTGTTATTCATCTGTTGACACTTTACTCACAACGTCTGACACTTTTGATCACCTCAAGGACTTGTTATTCAGCATGTCGACACTCCACTCACACTATTTGTACAATCTTTTGATCTCTCCGCCTGTGTGCCTCCCTCCAGTTCACCTGTGGAAGGATCAGTGCTCTGCCAGCTTGTGCTTCCAAGTAAACCTGTTGGACTATAACCTGGAGTCATAAGACTTCTCACCCTGTCGAGCCCAGTCCAACATCGGCACCTGCACAACCATGAGAGCATATCGTCCATTCAGATCGAGTCTCTGTTAAAACACAAGGTTGTTCATAAACATCAAAATGTCGATCTGAGAAAGACGTTGAAGGTTTAGAAAAAAAAATGGAAATGGTGTGAACTTCACTTTCCAACTTTACTTTCAAACAGAAACCTGTGCTGGAAAAAGCTTGCTCCCAAAACGAATGAAGTTTGGCTGACATCCCATTCAAATACAAAATTCAGGAATTCTTTAAAGGGGGAAACACGGTAAGCATAAAGGAAATGAGAAATACCTTGTCCATATGCTCGGAATGATTCAGTTTTTCTTAAAAAAGTGATGTGAAAATAAAGTATAAAAATGTTCTTAAGCGATAAGAATGTAAACTTGAGCTTGAAAGGTTCAGTTTCCAAAAACAGTCAGTAAAATGACAACATGAAGTCTCCTGACGAATCAGGACCACCACCGCCTCCCCACACCCACGCCCCCACCCCCACGCCCCCCCCCCCGCCATCTCAGACCAGCAGAGAGTTGATCCTTTTTGCCAAGAGCTTTTGAAATATTTTTATCACACAAAGGCAACTTTGCAAGAATTCAACAAGTCAGCATTTTGCATGGTTCTAAATTCATTCACATTTTTTTTACATCTGATTAAAATGATCTAGCCGATCAAAGATGTGGAAGCAGTTCAGATGTTAAGAGAGCGTGCTCAGAATGAGCTGGTACTCAGTGTCAGTCAGGCCCCACTGTCGGGAATGTTGCCTTAATGTTTTGAAGTTCGATAATAACTCTTTCAGAGGCTTCATTACGTGAGGTGTATAAAACTATGAGGGGCATCGATAAGATGGATAGAAAAGGTCTTTTCCCCAGAATGGGGAGTCCAAAACTAGACTGCATAAGTTTCAGGTGAATGGGGAGACATTTAAAAGGGGCTGAAGGAGTAACTTATTCATGGTGATGGTGGTGCGTATGTGGAAAGAGCTTCCAGAGGAAGTGGTGGAGGCTGGTACAATTCCAACATTTAAAAGGCATCTGGTTGGGTACCTGAGAGGAAGCTTTAGGATATCTGGTCGGCACAGACGGGTTGGAATGAAGGATCTGCTTCCAATCTGTTTCACTCTAGGGAAGCAAGAAATTAGAGAACGAAACGTGTCATTTTGAAATATATCAGTCAGTTATGGATTAGTCAGGATATTCCCAAATCAAAGTGGGTACTGTTGGATATTGTGGTCTGCTTAATACTAAATTTCCTAATACTTACTGAGGCGCATGAGAATGCATCTAATTGCTAATACAGCAGCAACAAACTCTCCACATTTCACACCACACACATAGACACCGTCCAAACACACACAATCACACTCTAACACTTTCCACATCATAACTTGCCCTCTCCTCTTCTCACACTCGCCCTCTCTCACCCTCACACTCACATTCTCTCTCACACTCGCCCTCTCTCCCACTTCCTCTCTACCCCTCACACTCGCCCTCTCTCCCACACACTCGCCCTCTCCCTCCCTCTTACACGCCCTCGCTCTCAAACACGCCTTCTCTCTCACAGTCGCCCTCTCTCTCACACTCGCCCTCTCTCATCCAATTCCCCACTCTCCCCCTCCCTCTATGTGTTTTTGTGTGTGTGTGAATGAAAACAAAAGGGACACATCAAAGAAACATTGAGGTCAAGCTGTCTCATTGACGGTTATCAACAATTTCTCTCTGTCACATGCTTCCTTTTCTCAGTGCATTGCTTGGGAAAAGAAGCAGTTTGCTTTCTTGGAAAGAACAGCAAGCATTCACTCAGGAAAGGGTGCATCATCCTGACATCATGAGCACCCACCTGTAGTCATTGGCAGAAAGGATTCAGGTAGGTGACTGACACTGCCCAGATTGACAGCCCCCGAGGTGTTGTCAAAGGCAGGTAGGGGGAGAGAGGGAACCGAGAAGGGAAGAGAGAAGGAGAGGGAGAGAGAGAAGGATAGGGGGACAGGGAATGAGAGGGTAGAGAGAAGAGGAGGGGAGAGAGAAGGAGAGGGAGAGGGAGAAGTAGAGAGGGAGAGAGAATGAAAGCAGAAAAGATAGACAGACAGGGTGATGGAGAGACAGCATCAGGAGATGGAAAGGTAAGGGGAGAGTTGGAGACGGCGGAAGAGATGGATATGGGAAGAGAGGTGGGAGATAGTGGGGTGAGAGAGAGAGAGAGAGAGAGAGAATGACGGAGGGATGAAGCTTAGGAAAGAGGATGAGAATGTGAGAGAAAGGGAGAGAGAGAGGGACAGTGGGGTTTTCAGTGAGGTGGGGAGGGAGAGTGTGTGAGAGGGAGACGTAGAAGGTGCCTGAAGAGAGAGAAGGCGAGTGTGAGGAGTGGGAATGTGAGAGAGAGTGCGAGAGTATGTGTAGGAGAGGGCGAGAATGTGAAAAAGCGAGATGGTTAGTATCTGAGAGCGAGAGGGTGAGCCTGTGAGAGAGAGGGAGAGGGGGTGAGAGTGTGAGGGAGAGACGCAGATAGTTTGCTCGTGAAAGAAAAGGTGAGAATGTAAAATAGAGAGACGGTGAAAATGTGTGTGTGAGAGAGAGAAGATGATTTTGTGAGAGAGCAAGAGTGTGTGTGTGAGAGAGAGAGAATGTCTGAGAGAGGTAGACTGTGTAAGAACGAGGGACAGGATGAGAATCTGAGAGAGAACAAGGGTAATAGTGTGCGTTATGTGTGAGTGAGAGCGAGAGAGAGAGAAACACAGACAGACAGGCAGATAGAGGGGAGAGTGCAGAAAGAGTGAGAAAAATAGAGACAGACAGATCGAGAGCGAGAGAGAGTGGGGAAAGAGCAGAGAGAAAGCAATGCAGTGATGAAGGATGCACAACGACAGGAAAAAGGGGGAATAAGAGGGTGAGTTGCAGAGGGTGAGGAGAGGGAGGGTGTGAAATGAGGACAGAAAGAGGCTGAGAGAGAGGGAGAGGGAGGGGGAGGAGAGGTGCAGGGAGATGAGGGGAGGGAGTGGGGAAAGATAGAGGGCAAGATTCAGAGAGGCAGAGACAAAATCAGAGATAGAGTCTGAAATAGAAACAGAGATAGCAACGATTAGATGCAATGCCAAAACTTACTGAAATCTCACAGACATCCCGTTTTAATATCCCATCACTGGATACCAACCCTCACCATGCTCCTCACTGGCCTTTCTAATGTCGAGCCCATTGGCGTGGCCTTCGCTATGGGACAATCAGGCTCCTTCCCTCCCATCATCCTAATTGTCCCCAATCCTACTTTCAGCTCCAACATGGCACTTTCACACACACACCAGAATGGGAAGAAAGAGAGTTTAAGGTAGAGCCAAATCTGTAGAGGCACTCTCTTGTCCCAGAGAGCGACAGAAATCAGAACTGAGAGACAGAATGATGGAGAGTCTTGGTTTGTCATTAGCAACAGAGGTTAGGCATGTTAACTGTGTTAGTGATTACTGTCAGTGCTTAGGGATGTTAACCGGGTTCGTGATTACTGTCACTGGTTAGGGATATTAACTGTGCTAATGATTACTGTCAGGGGTTAGGGATATTAAACTGGTTTGTGATTGCTGTTGGTGGTTAAGGACATTAACCGGGTTAGTGATTACTCTCGGTGGTTATGGATGATAACCTGGATATTGATTACTTTTAAAGTTAGGGACATTAACCGGATTAGTGATTACTGTCAGTGGTTAGAGAGGTTAACAAGGTTAGTGATTACTATCAGTGGTTAGGGATGTTAACCGGGTTAGTGATTACTGTCAGTGGTTAAGGATGTTAACTACGTTAGGATTACTGCCAGTGATTAGGGTCGTTAACTTGGTTGGTGTTTACTGTCAGTGGTTAGGGACATTAATCGAGTTAGTGATTACTGTTGGTAGTTAGGGACATTAACTGAGTTAGTGATTACTGTCTATGGCTAGGCATGTTTACTGGGTTAGTGGTTCGGGATGTTTACCGGGTTAGTACTGCTGTCGGTGGTTATGAATGTTAACCGCATTACTGATTAGGAACATTAACACGGTTAGTGATTACTGTCAGTCATTAGGGACATTAACCAGGTTAGTGAATACTGTTGGTGGTTATGGAGGTTAACCACATTAGTGATTACTGTTAGTGGTTAGGTATGTCAACCGGGTTAGTGACTGTTGTTGGTGGTTATGGATGTTAACCGCATTACTGATTAGGAACATTAACCAGGTTAGTGATTACTGTCAGTCAATAGGTACGTCAATCGTGTTCGTGATTACTGTCAGTGGTTAAGCATGTTAACCAGGTGAGTGATTACTGTCAGTGGTTGTAGCCATCCCACTCCCCCTCTACAATACGGCCACTAAATTGCCCCCTCACTCCTGGGGACTATCCCCCCGCCCCCCGCGCCCCCCTCCCCCGTATTCCTGATCGGGCAGGGCCCCCTGTCTCTACGCGCTCAGGTTGTTGTTGTTGCTGAAGACGCTCTGACTGAAGGGAGTGAGCATCCGGCGGAGCAGCTCCAGGAGGAGGATACCCTCCAACCCCCTGAGAGGCTTCACCCCTGGGGCAGGGGGCAGGGTCTGTGATGGAGCAGGGATTGTTTGTTGCGCGGAACGAGGGACGGTTGGTGATGGAACCGGCAACCTTATTGGAGCCGCCAGCATCAAAGATGGTGATAGTGCCGTGTGGCTGCTTCAGCGGAAGGCGCCATCTTTGATACTGGCAGGCAGAGGTTTGTGGGGTTAGAGTTCAGGCACTTGGTCATATCGGGCAGGAATCATCCAGAAGTGACAGGAGAGTCAGAGTTTACAGATAAAAAACCCTCAAGGGTCTTTCTGCTGATGTTAAATAGGGGCTGTTCAGTTATTGGATACTCCTGGTGTCTCAAATGTATGCAAATATAATCTTATACGAGATTATATTTGCATACTTTTGGTGCGTTTGGTGAGGAGACCTAATCTCCAATGTTTGTTTGTTCATATGCTCCTGGACAGAACCAAATGATTCAATCACTGGGTATGTAAATAAATATACTTTTATGAATAAAGTACACTTTCGAACAAAATAAATCTCTGATTTCTCTCCATTGATGCGGCCAGACCTGCTGAGTTTTTTCTGGTGATTTCTGCTTTTGTTTCTGCTTTCCAGCATCCACGGTTTTTCATTTGTTTATCAGTCTGTCCGGCTTGATCCAATTGCCAGCCTGTTGTTCAGTTGGCCAATGTCGCTTTTAGTGACTGAAAAGGTCAGTTATTGTAAAGGGGTATTCAACTACCTGTAAAAATAATCTGAAAGATCTGCAGATACTGTAAACCAGACGTTGCTGGAAAAGCTCAGCAGGTCTAGCAGCGCCTGTGAAAGGAAATTAAAGTTAATGTCTCGGGTCCAGAGACCCTTCCTCAGTGTTGATGGTGGAAATGCAAATTTTGTTTTACATGGAGATGATAGGGTGTGGGTAGAGGGCAAGGCTTAAATGATAGATGGGATAGAGCGCAAAGAGAGAAGAACAGTTGGAGAAAGGAGTGGATAATGAACTAGCTGGAGAGAGGAGGTAAATGTGTAAGTTTGCTCCT
Source organism: Hemiscyllium ocellatum (assembly GCF_020745735.1). Lineage (NCBI taxonomy): Eukaryota > Metazoa > Chordata > Chondrichthyes > Orectolobiformes > Hemiscylliidae > Hemiscyllium > Hemiscyllium ocellatum. Next base: position 28,841,347 of record NC_083440.1, on the reverse strand, counting down.
TTGGCAGGTGCAGGTGAAGGTGCCGTGGGGTTGTAGGGGGGGGGTGTGGGGAGTGAAGGAAGAGTTGACCAAGGTGTCCCAGAGGGAACGGTCCCTGTGGAAGTTGGACAAGGGAGTAGGGAGGTGAATATATGTCTGGTGGAGGCATCTTGCTGGTGGTGGTGGAAATGGGGGCAGATAATCTTCTGAACGGTGATGCTGGTGTGATGGTAAGTCACAACAAGGGGAACCATATCACTGTTGTGGAAGGGTGACAAAGAGTGAGTGCGAAAGTGCGGGAGATGGGTCGGACCCGGTTGATGGCCCTTTCAATCAAGGTGCTGGGAAATCCTCGGTTGAGGAAGAAGGTGGTCATTTTGGAGGCTCCCTTATTGAAGTTGTCCTCATCGGAACATATGACAGAAATGGAGGAACTGGTGGAATGGAATGGGGTTTTTACAGGAAATAGGGTGTGAGGATATATAGTCCAGGTAGCAGAGGCGCCAAGGAAGGGAAGGGAGGAATCAGAGATAAACCAGGAGAAAGTGAGGGTGGGGTGGAAATTGCAAGCGAACTGGATGAACTCTTCCATTTCCGGGTGAGAGAGGTTAGCAGCACCGATGATATCGTCGATATATTGAAGAAAGAGTTGTGGGCTGGAAAAGTACTGGAATAAGGAATGTTCCACATACCCCACAAAGAGACAGGCATCTGTGGGGACCCATGGCCACCCCTTTGACCTGAAGGAAAAGAGAAGCTGTTGAGGATGAGGATGAGCTCAGCCAAGCGGAGCAGGATGGTGGGGGATGGGCACGGGTCAGGCTTTTGCTCCAGGAAGAGCGGAGAGCCCTAAGACCGTCGTGGTGGGGAATGCATGTGCAAAGGGGACTGCACGACCATGGGAAAGAGGAGGTGGCTGAAGCCTGCAACCTGGAAACCCCAAACCTGGTGTAAAGTGACGTGTGACTTTAGAACTCCTCCCTGCGGGGAGCTGTGGGCTGAGTCATTGTGTATATTTGAGTTGAAGATTTATACATTATTGATCAGTCAGGAATTAAAGGTCACAGGGTAAAGGGCGGGAAAGTGGATGTCTCACATCAGCCATGATCCTGTGGAATGGTGGAACAGGGTCGAGGCGCCAGATGGCCTCAGCTGCTGCTATTCCTTGTGGGCTTAATCCCAAGTTATATTGTCTTCATTTACTCAGTCATTCCTCATAGGACAATGTTTAAATTCCTCTCTCTTTGATTTTGTTGATTCTTTGTTGGACAAATTCCTCCTTCCGGAACAGAGCCTGTAAATGTTCACAGTCGCCTCGAAGATTTTGAAATGTATTGTTTCGAGAGGATAGTAACAAGACAAATACTACCAGGGACAGACCATGCTTCACAAAATTCACATGGATTTCAAACATCAAAGTATCGCCCAGAGAAAATGAAATGCAAAAGCCCTGGTTGACTTTGTGAATCTTGTTCTGATGGGATATTGGAGTAGGGAGACGGAAAGATAAATTGGAGGAGGATGGTTACACAGATAGGGAGGGGTATAAGGTCTGGAGGTGGTTCCAGAGATTGAGAGGGGTTACTGAGATAGGGGGAGGGGTGAAGTAGAGCTGGCGGAGGTGACATAGATCGAGAAGTGTGTGGGGGCTGGAGGAGGTTGCAGAGATAGGGAGGGTGTAGGGCTGGAAGAAGTTACAGAGAAAGAGAGAGGTGTAGAGGGTTGCTGGACATGAGAAATTAGGGAGGTATGTAGAGGCTGGTGGAGGCGACATAGATTGGGAGGGTGTGGGTACTGGAGGAGGCTACATAGATAGGGATGGATGTAGGTGCTGGAGGAGATGACAGAGATAGCAAAGGGTGTAGGGGCTGGAGCGGATTACAGAGATGGGGTGCAAGGGGTGGTGGAGTTGATAGATATCGGGAGAGTGCATGGGCTGGAGGAGGTGACAGCGATAGGGAGAGGTGTAGGGGCTGGAGGAGGTGACAAAGATGCAGACTGTCCCTCATTGGTTAACATTGCTGCCTCACAGTGCCCGGGAGCCGTGTTCGATCCAAGCCTCGGGTGACGGTCTGTGTGGAATTTGCACATTCTCCCCGTGTCTGAATGGATTTCCTGCAGGTGCTCCAGTTTCCTCGCACAGTCCAAACATGTGCAGATTAGGCGAATTGGCCATATTAAATTGCCCACAGTGTTCAGGGATGTATAGGTTAGGTACATTAGTCAGAGATAAATGTAGGGTTGGGGAAATGCATCTGGGTGGGTCACTCTTTGGAGGGTCAGTGTGGACTTGTTGGGCTGAAGGGACAGTCCTTAAACTGTAGGGATTCTATGTTTCTATACTGGTGCTCAGCGCAGACACAATGAAGCAATATTTCAATGCTGCTCTGCAGGTGGACAGTTTGCTTCAGATTTTCTGGATTATATTGAGCAGAATGAGATGTTATCCACCATGTGCCAAAACGCTTCTTTCTGCTCAGTTCTGTGTTCAATACTTCAAGCCCACAGAAAGAAGGAGCCTAGATACCAGCAGTCACAACCAGTACATGGGTGCTCCTCACTGACCTCATTTGTCTTGTGAAGGGCAGTAATGTTTTCAGGAGGATGTCATTGCTCTCAATATGCCTTTGAAGTTTGACCTACTGGGGAATTGGCAACAAAACCATTTTGTTTAAGCGAGGCCAATTCAACAAGGACTCTTTGTTTATTTCCAATTGGGTCTCTGCATTTATGATGGAATGATGGTGTTGCCTACAGGCTCATTCACTCCATGTTGAACGATATTGTCAGGCTATAAGAAGGTCAGTGCGAAGGGAGTACCGCACATCGGAGGGTCAGTATTGAGGGAGAGACACATTGATACATTCCGAGGCTGAAACAAACTCCAGGAGCAGGGTGTGTCCTCTGTGGGAGCGGGAGTGTGAGAAGCCATCGAGAGAGCAGCACCAACTGCATAGTGAGTGTCACCTCTTCAGTCTGACCAGGTCCCAGCTTCATGTTCGTCTTTGTCTGACTTTGCTCCTGGTCTCTGCCACTCTCTGGCCTCTCTGTCTGCCCGACTCGCCCTGTCTCTTTCTCCCTGTCCTTCTCTGTCTCTCTCCCTCTCTCTCTCTCTCTGTATTTCTAAATCTCCACTCTCCATCTCTCTGACTCTCTATGTCACTTACTCCCTCTTCTTCTTTCTCTCTCACCATCACTAGCTTCCTCTATCTTCCTCTCTTTCAGAGCTGAAAGTGCCCGCCCAATTTTGGAATCCCAAAACTATTTTGTACCGCCGAAAATTTTGTACCCCCAAAACTATTTTGTTGTCCAATTCAACTCCCCTCCTAAATTCATGCCTCCCTCCAAATTATTTACTGCACTAAATGTGCATCGACAAACATTTTGTTGCCCTCAATATTGCCCTGAGCCCCTCTCCCTGGTGCAGAGGTAAATGAGACTGTCCTGACTGGCATGTGTCTGCCCACTTTAATGCACAGCAATATCCCACTCCCAGAATTACAGGAGCTTCATGATAGAGTTGGAGTCATTTTGATTTGTTGTGCCTGTCCCTACCCATTAGATGATCCCAGTCCTGCCTGGCTCCTCAGGATTTCTCCCTGAATGGCCTCATTGCATCCACTTCCTGTGGACTCAGCTCCGCTCCCATGTTTCACACTATGCCTCCACTGCTCCCCACCCCCTCTATCTCAGGCAGTGTAAACAATAGACTGGGGGGTACACATTGGGAATAGACATGGGGGGAATAGACATGTGGAATGGACTGGGGGGAATAGACATGGGGCATGGACTAGGGGGAAGATGTTATCGGACAATAGACATGTGAATAGACTGGGGCAGATGATGGGGAATAGATTAGGGGGACGATGATGGGGGAATAGACATGGAGAATAGATTGGGATGAAGATGATGGGTTTAAATAGACATGGTTAGAATAGACTAGGTGAATTGATGGGGAACACCAACCCCTAAAATTTCCCCTCCAAGCCATTCACCACCCTGACATGGAAGTATGCTGCTGTTTCTTCACAGTCAATGGGTCAAAAGCATGGAATTTCCTCCATACCGGCATTGTGGATCAAACCACAGCAAGTGGATTACAGAGATTCAAGAAGACAGCTCACCACCACCTTATCAAGGGCAATTAGGGATGGGCTATCAATGCTCGTCAGCCAGCAATGCCCAATCCCACAAATAAATACAAACAAAACGTATGATATGGAATAGATGGGAGAATGAAAGCAAAGGGAGAAAATAGATGGGGGCGAAATAGATAGGGTAGAAAAAGACAGGTGGAAGATAAAGGGGTAAAACAAAATAGGGGAATAAGGACATGGGGGAAAGACAAGTGTGTGGCGGTTTGCGTGTCTGTGTACAGGTATCTCTGTCTGTGAAGATGCATGTGCTTGTGAGTGTCTGCATGTAAATGTAGGTTTGTGTGTTATCTGTGTATGTGTGTCTGTGTTTATCTGTGTGTTTCTGACTCTATGTATGTGTCTTGGCACGTCTGTATGTGTGAAACTGTTAATATGTACATATGTGTGCCTGTGTCAAGCAATGTATGTTTCTGTATCTTTCTGTGTGTGTGTGTGTGTGTGTGTGTGCACCTGTGTCAGTGACTGTATATCTGTAGGTATGCATGTGTATGTGTTAGGATATATTAGTGTGTGTATTACAGTGCAGTTCGTCGCTTCTGTTTATCTGTGTGCCCGTGTATCTGTCCGTTTCTATGTTTTTGTGTTTGTTTATGTATCTATGCTGGTGTGTATCTCTGTGCAATGGCCTGTCTGTTATTGTTGGGGTGAAGCCATTGAAATGGGGTCAAACCCTTCTCTTGATGTCTGTCCCTCTCGTGTTCAAGATGATAACGTTTATACTCTTGTCCATGCGTGTCTTAACATGCGTGTCTGTGTGCACGTGTCTACGTATGTGACTGTTTTGATGTATGTGTCTGTGTGTCTGTCTCTACCTGCAATGTGAATCACTTTGTCCTGATGGCAATTTGAATTAGTTAATTAAAATGTGGTGAATTAAAGTCATTTCTCTATCTCTTTCATTCTCTCTTCCTCTCCATCTTTCTCTGTCTCTCTTCTTGTATTAAAAGTGATACAATGCCACCCTCTGCTCGCCTCCCCACACCACAGCATAAGTATCATATTTATTTTGGAGAAAGCATCAACATCTCTGCAGCTCTCACATTGCATGATTGTTTTGTTCTTCAACAAATGCCTTTGGAGACACGGAACAGCTTTTTTCCCAATCCCTTGAAATGACCAAGAGGTGAACATGCCCAATACTGGTGTCATCCTCTCTACGTTTGAAAGCTTTCTCACTTAGGAATTATGAGAGTAATCAGAGAGCATTGCAAGCTGCAGAAAGTGCAATACAATTCACCCCGTCTCCTCACAACATGGTTCAGTGAGAGCTACCTGAATTGAGTTGCAGTGGAAATACTCTGTTGAATGTGTATACTGTCAGGAATACCACAATCATTTCCACACTGCAGAGAGGGCAAAACATTTCTGCACTAAATATGTTCCACACTGAGGGACCTCAGTATAGTTGCAGCTCTTGCCATATCAGCCTTGATGGAGAGTGTGTGTGTCACTGTGTGTGTTTTAGTGGTGATGTTGCTGTCTTTTTGGATGGAGCTCAGGGCTGCTGCCCAACCGCTCTCCATCTCTGGCTGAATCCTTGAGGATTTTCACTGTCTGCCACCTCATGTGCAGTGGCTTGGGCAGACCAGCAGACGGTGGCATTCTAACACTTGCAACAAAAGTTTAGTTGTCCTGTTTTCACTCTGCACCCCTGGACAGTAAACTTATGATACGACTCTATTGGGGGAGGGGGGCAGCCCATTGGAATTAGGCTGAAAAATAGGGAGCTCGGACATTTATTATCGTTTGTTTGGGGAATGAGGGCGAGAGGAATAGGTTCTGGTAATATCAGGAAATCATCTGCCACAATTTCTCATAATAAAACAACTTCGATTTGGCTAGTTGTGACATGTGTGTGGCATCTGTTGAAATGTCCCGGCTAAGTGAGACCATGTGTTTAATAGGTAACATTTTGTGATTAACTAATTCTACTTAATTTCATCAGAACCGTCCGACAGATTTGATTTTGATGGAGGTTGTCAGCTGATAATAATCACCCAAGAGGAAATTGTATTTCTCTGGAAAATTCTTTTGGATTGTGCGACAATAGGGAATCTGCAGGTTCACAACTTAACTGTTTCCTTGCACTGTGATAAGGACTCTCTGTCAGGAGGGTGATGGAATTTTCCCCATTTGCCTGAACGGGTGCAGCTTCACTAACACTCAAGAAGCTTCACTCCATCCAAGACAAAATAGCCTACTTCATTGACACCTCATTCACAGGCATCCACTCCCTCTATCGCCGACACTTAGTAGCAACAATGTGTACAATCTTCAAGAAAGACCACCGAAATTCTCCAAAGATCCTGAGACTCCACTTTAAAAACCTACAATAACTTCTATCTCGAAGGAGAAGGGGAGATTAGAACAGAGAACAGCCCCGACTGCAGATTCCCCTCCAATCCTGACTTAGAAATATTTCATCGTTCCTTCACTTTTGCTGGGTCAAATTCCTGGAATTCCCTTCCCCAGGGCATTGTGGATCAAGCTACAACACATGGATGCAGCGGTTCAAGAAGGCAGCTTACCACCACCTTCTCAAGGGGCAACTACGGACGGGTAATGACTGCTGGGTGAGGAAGTGGTGCCCACATCCCACGAGTGAAAATATTTTTAAAATCATTTCATGGTCTGTACACAATAGGACCCTACAATAGGCTTTGCTGAGGAGTTTTATTTATTTATAACGCAAGGAATTCGTTTAACCAGGTATTTTACTGCATTAACGATCTTCGCTCTGTACTGAGGCAATGTTGCTGCATAAATAAATGTGTTTGTGCAACAACTTAGGTTTCGCAGCATGTACCCAACTTTCCTGAAGTGACTCAGAGAGCCCGAGTAACCTTCAGGATTGATTCCTTGAATGACATAATATAAGAAACTTACAACATCGGTTAACCACAGGAGGATGAAGCTCCCAGAGATGGTTAACAGCAAAATCACAGCCTTCCTTCTGCTCTCCATCTCTGAGTCTCTGTGATTCTCTCCTTTACTCTCACCCTTTAGCCTCTTCCGGACTCTACTGGTCAGTAAAATGTGTCTGACTGTCAGAGCATTGAGCAACAGAATTAAAGCAAATGGCAGTAAAGGAGTCAAAACTGTGTCAAACCAATCCAATACCACCCACCAAGTCTCAGTATAGTAGCTTAATGTTGTTACACAGTAGAATGGCACATTGTTGATTATCTTCCAAGGCTCATATTGAAAATAGAAGGGGATATTTTTCAAACAGAACAGGGCACAGGTTGTTGCTAGAACCACTGTCGCAGTTTTTTCAGTGCAATAGTTTGTTTTCAGCTTCTGACAACAAATAGTCACAAATCGATCAAAGGAGAAAGTGACTGTGAACCAGACAGAGCAGTCTGTGGCTGTACGTAACAATACCCCAGTAACACTGCACACAGGAGTGATGTCCAGGAAAGACCGCTGGTAATAGGAAGAGGAAAATCTCCACAGTTTAACGTTCGTGATAATGACCATCAGATCGGCAGCCGCCATAACCACTAGGTAGCGTGTAGTGCAAGGGGTAACACCGCACTTTCCACGGGAAAAGATGACAATTGACAGCAAATTAACTGTGGGAGACAAATAGCAAAAACGATGTGATAAATTACCGTTCACAGTTTTCACCTGCCTATTCCAGAGTGTAACATAAAGATTTTACCAGCAATAACTGCCACTTTGTGTGAGAGCAAGTGGTCAGGGTTGAGTATGTATGGATTTTAAGACTGTTATCCAGCCCAATCATTGCAGAAATTATGGAGTTTGGGCGGAGACTGAGTTGAAGGGAAGCTAAGAGAGCAGAGGAGGCAAGTGATTTTTTTTGTTTGCGGTGCATATATTTGATTGAGTGTAATAGGTTCTTAGAGTTCTCAGCTCCAACTCTAGCAAGCACACAACCCCATTAGAAATCTCAGCCACAACTCAGTCACAGGACTAGCAATTAGACTGTTAAGAAACCAAACTCTCTCCTTCTCCCTGGATCAGGTCTTCCCCTGCTGTTTGGATAGGACCAAATCCTGATTGTAGCCACAACAGGTCAGGGAAACAGATCATAAGATCCTACATTAGATTTGCAACAAAACTACTCCATATGTCCTCCACAAATGCAGCAGAACAGAGGATACAGGGCTCCCTTATTGACAATGTGAGAGTTTTAGGACAGTTATGATATTTACACAGTAAATCAACACATCTATACATCACAACAATCTCAACGTGCAGGGATCCAAAGGGAAATCTATCAAGATTTTAATCGACTGACAGGAGACAGTGAGAAGAGAATTTCCAGACAGCATGATATTGAGAAGAAGCTTTACAAATCAAAGCAGAGCATATATCCCACAATTTCTCAGCATCACAGAAGAAAATCAATCTGAGGTTTAAAACTCACAACTGATCCAGCAACCACTGTCGCTTGTGGAAGGGACATCCAACATTTCCCACCCTGTGCGTGTCGAAGTGTTTCCTAACATCTTGCTGGCTAACTCCCGTCCTAATTCACAGACTCTGCTCCCTCGGTTTAGAATCACAAACCGCTGGAAAGACTTAAGTTTTACCTTAGGAATATCTTATAGGACTTTACTCAGATTACTCCTTAACCGTTTTAATTTGAGAGAAAACTGGTCTGATTTGAGGAAGAAAACAGAAATTGCTGCAGAAACTGAGGAGGGTGGACAGGAAATGTGGGAGAGAAATCAGAGCAAACACGTTGGGTCCAATGACCCTATGTCAAAAATCATACCTCACACCCTCTCACCGCATGAAACCGGAATAGTTGGCTGAACACTAAGATCAGAGAATGCTGCAGCAGAAGTGACGTTGGGATTCTCTGTCAGTGGAGAATTGTACCGAGAGTGCTGCTCAGTGAACCTTCACAAACTCTGCTGAGTGAACTGTTGTTACTGTTCTGGTGTCTGGATAAGGCTAACCAGTCAGTGAGCTGGGGAGGTTATTCTTTGAATGATAAAACCAGAGAGCAGATAAGCAGCAGATTAAATAATGCCATACCAGGAACTCCAACAAAAGCAACAATGGTGTAGAACGCCTTCTCTACGTGTTGAATTGGTCGATGCATTTTTCCATGTGAGGTGATCTGTCCCTTCAGGAAGCTGACAAGCTCCTTGTTTGAGACTCTGAGATGATGTTTTCCCAGAGACTCTACCTTAAACAGTGTGGAATCTCCTTCGGGAGATTGAGGTGACAGCATCATTCAACTTTGTTGCTGTTTTTCAAATTTCTGTCAATGAACAAATGAATTACAATAATGAGTTTAATCCCAATTATGAAGAGGGTTGCTGCTCAGTACATCATAACTAAATAACAAAACAGAATCTGGACTATGCCAGCTATAACACTATCCACTCTAACACCATGGGCCCCATCCCGAGATCAGAAAATGTTTCAACTGATGCCTCATCGAGACAGTTTGCTCCAAGTGTGAATATATGTCTCAGAGCAGTCCGTCTACACTCTCGGGTAGGAGCTGCCCTCTTTAAACAGGAACATTTCACTCATGATTAAAATGTGAATCTTCTCACACTGAATGTGTGCATTGCTACAGAGTTCAGTATTTATTCCCCATGGACGAAAGAGAGGACTGCAGGTGCTGGAGAAAAGAGTCGAGGGTGTGGTGATGGAAAAGCACAGTAGGTTAGGCAGCATCTGAGAAGCAGGAGAATCCTCCATCCAGACCCATCACTGACCTCCCTCTTCTGGTCATTGTTCATTTGGATCCGACGCTGAATGTGGGATAAATCCTTCTAGAAATGATGGTCTGTTAGCTTTCAATTTTAATATATTAATCATTAACAATTAGTGAACAATAGAATCGGGCCCTTAAGGAACAATCAGGATTAGCTGTGCATTGAAGCTAAGGATACAGCAGTGTTACTAAATGGATATTTTTCACCTTTCATTACCGACATAATGTTGAGCATGTGAGCAGAATAGTGACCGACAAATGAACAATAATTGAAAGTAGAGAAGTAACTGGACCCAGGTGGGATGCATCGTAGTCTGCTGAGTGGGTTAAGGGAGCAAATTGTCGAGTAGCTTTTATTTGCCATTGCTAACATTTTCAACTGATACAGTAAAAACGGTTCCTCCAGTACTGAGGGTGCTACATGGACAGCACAAATACACAATTATGCACAGCATAAATTGCGTAAGAAATGCAAAACATGCAAGTTACAGTGTAACAGAAGAATAATGGAAAATAGGCTTTTTCTCCCAGCAATATGAAAGATTTTCAGATTAGAAAGAGTCTGTTTGTACTGTGCTAAGGAGCCTGATGGCTTGGGGGAGGAGTGAAGGACTTCTGGTAAGATGAGTCTAGCTGTTTAAAAACCTTAATTCAGGCTTCGGTGCCTCTATTTGCCGAGAAGTGCGAGGGAGGAGAGAAAGACTTCTGGAAAGTCATATATTTGTGTGGTTGCGTTACCGGAACACATCCTCCTCCTCTAACCAAATAAAAAAGGTTCTGTGCACCAGATTGGTAAGGTAACGAGTTTATTTTGAATTCTTTATGTTTCAACAGTCTCTTTGGGAATTTAGAATAGTGGGAATAGAGGTTAAGGCAGTTGAATGCTTCTCCTGCAGAATGTGGGAGGTAAGGGTCACCACTAGTGTCCCTGCTGACTACATCTGCGTGAAGTGCACCCAACTCCAGCTCCTCGAAAACCGTGTTAGGGAACTGGAGGTGGATGAGCTTCGGATCATTCGGGAGGCAGTGGGGGTTATTGAGAGGAGTTACAGGGAGGTAGTCACTCCTCAGGTACAAGAAAAAGGCAGATGGGTTACAGTCATGGGATGGAAAGGGAACCGACAGGCAGTGCAGGGATTCCCTGTGGCCATTCTTCTCAAGAATAAGTACACCATTATTGATACTGTTGTGGGGGGGGGGGGGCTTACCAGGGAAAAGAAATGGGGCACAGGGCTCTGGCACAGAGTCTGTCCCTGCTGCTCAGAATGGAACGGGGAAGAGGAGCAGAGCAGTAGTCATTGTGGACTCCATATTTAGGGGGACAGATATGAGGTTCTGTGGGGGCGAGAGAAATTCACAGTTGGTGTGTTCCCTCCCAGGTTCCCGGGTTTGTGATGTCTCTGATCGTGTTTTTTGGTATCCTTAAGCGGGAAGGGCAGCAGCCCCAAGACGTGATCCACATAGGCACCAACGACTTAGGTAGGAAGAGAGGTGGGGATTTAAGGCAGAAATTCAGGAAGCTAGGATGAAAGCTTAGAGTTAGGACAAACAGAGTTGTTGTCTCTGGTTTGTTGCCCGTGCCACGTGCTATTGAGGCAAGGAATAAGGAGAGAGGAGTTGAGCATGTGGCTACAGGGATGATGCAGGAGGGAGGGTTTTGGATTCTTGCATGATTGGGGCTCTTTCTGGGGTCGGTGGGACCTCTACAAGCAGGATGATCTTCATCTGAACCAGAGGGGTACCAAGATTCTGGGGAGGGGGTTTCTCTAAGGCTATTGGGGTGGGTTTGAAATAATCCAGCAGGGAGATGGGAACCAAACTTGTAGTTCGAGTATAGAAGAGATTGAGAGTAGTAAGGTGCAAAATCAAGTTTCAGGGATGCAAGATGGCACCGGCAAGCAAGAAGTTGGTTGAAAGTGTGTCTAGTTAAACACCAGGAGCATTCAGAATAAAGTGGGTGAACTTGCAGCATGGGTTTGTACCTGCGACTTCGATGTTGTGGCCATATCAGAGACATGGATAGAGCAGATTCAGGAATGGTTGTTGCAGGTTCCAGGATTTAGATGTTTCAGTAAGAACAGAGAAGATGGGAAAACAGAGGGAGGTGTGGCATTGTTAGTCAAGGACAGTATTACAGTTACAGAAAGGATGTTTGGGGACACGTCAACTGAGGTATTATGGGCTGAGGTTAGAAACAAGAAAAGAGAGGTCACCCTGTTGGGAGTTTTCTATAGGCCTCAGAATAGGTCCAGAGATGTAGAGGAAAGGATAGCAAAGATGATTCTCCATAGAAGTGAGAGAGACAGGGTAGCTGTCATGGGGGATTTCAACTTTCCAAATATTGACTGTAAACACTATAGTACGAGTACTACAGGTAGGTCAGTTTTTGTCCAGTGTGTGCAGGAGGGCTTCCTGACACAGTATGTAGACAGCGGAACAAGGGGCGATTTGGTACTGGGTAATGAGCCCAGCCAGGTGTTAGATTTGGAAGTAGGTGAACATTTTGGTGATAGCAATCACAATTCTGATATGTTTAATTTAATGATAGGAAGGGATAGGTTTTTATCACTTGGCAAGAGTTACAGCTGGGGAAAGGCAATTACGATGCGATTAGGCAAGGTTTAGGAAGCATAGGCTGGGGAAGGAAACTGCAGGGGATGGGCACATTAGAAATGTGGAGCTTATTCAAGGAAAGCTCCTGTGTGTCCTAGATAAGTATGTACCTGTCAGGCAGAGAGGAAGCTGTAGAGCGCCGGAGCCATGATTTATGAAGGAAGTGGCATCTCTGGTCAAGAGGAAGAAGAAGGTTAATGTTAGTATGAGATGTGAAGGCTCAGTTAGGGCGCTTGAGGGTTACAAGGGAGCCAGGAAAGACTTAAAGAGAGAGTCAGAAGAGCTAGGAGGAGACATGAGAAGTTATTGGTTGATAGGATCAGGGTAAACCTTAAGGATTTCTATAGGTATTTAAGGAATAAAATAATGACGAGATTATGATTAAGGCCAATCAAGGATAGTAGTGGGAAGTTGTGTGTGGAGTCAGAGGAGATAGGGGAAGCACTAAATGAATATTTTTCGACAGTATTCACTTTAGAAAACGGCAGTGTTGTCGAGGATATTACTGAGATACAGGCTACTAGACTAGGTGGGATTGAGGTTCACAAGAAAGAGGTATTATAAATCATGCAGAGTGTGAAAATAGCTAAGTCTCCTGGGGCTGATGTAATTTATCCTAGGATTCTCTGGAAAGCCAGGGAAGAGATTACCGAACCTTTGGAATTGGCCTATAAATCGTCATTCTCTACAGTAATAATGCCAGAGACTGGAGGATAGCAAATGTGGTCCCCCTGTTCAAGAAGGGGAGTAGAGACAACCCTGGCAATTATAGACCAGTGAGCCTTACATCAGTTGTTGGTAAAGTACTGGAAAAGGTTATAAGAGATAGGATTTATAATCATCTAGAAAAGAATAATTTGATGAGGGATAGTCAACACAGTTTTGTGAAGAGTAGGGCGTGCCTCACAAGCCTTATTGAGTTCTTTGAGAAGGTGAACAAATAGGTAGATGAGAGTAAACCAGTTGATGTAGTGTAAATGGATTTCAGCAAGTCGTTCGATAAGGTTCCCCACAGTAGGCTCCTGTACAAAATGCGGAACAATAAGATTGTGAGAGATATAGCAGTTTGGATCAGTAATTGGCTTGCTGAAAGAAGCCAGAGGGTGGTGGTTGATGCGAAATTTTCATCCTGGAGTCCACTTACTAGTGGTGTACCGCAAGGGTCGGTGTTGGGTCCACTGCTGTTCGTCATTTTTATATACGACCTGGATGAGGGCATAAAAGGTGGGTTAGTAAATTTGCAGACAACACGAAGGTCGATGGAGTTGTGGATAGTGATGAAGGATGTTGTAGGTTACAGAGAGATGTTGATAAGCTGCAGAGCTGGGCTGAGAGGTGGCAAATGGAGTATCATGCTGACATGTGTGAGGTGATTCACTTTGGTCGGAGTAACTGGAATGCAAAGTTAATGGTAAGATTCTAGGCAGTGTAGATGAGCAGAGAAATCTCGGTATCCATGTACATAGATCCTTGAAAGTTGCCACCCAGGTTGACAGGGATGTTAAGAAGGCATACAGTGTTTTAGGTTTTATTAATAGAGGGATCGAGTTCTGGAACCATGTGGTTATTCTGCAGCTGTACAAAACTCTGGTGCAGCCGCACTTTGAGTATTGAGAATAGTTCTGGTCACTGCATTATAAGAAGGATGTGGAAGCTTTGGAAAGGGTGCAGAGGAGGTTTACTGGTACGGAGGGAAGGTCTTACGACGAAAGGCTGAGGGACCTCAGGCTGTTTTCATTAGAGAGAAGAAGGTTGAGAGGTGACTTAATAGAGACATATAAGATAATCAGAGAGTTAGGTAGGGTGAACAGGGAGAGCCTTTTTCCAAGTACGGTGACGGCAAGCACGAGGGGTCATAGCTTTAAATTGAGGGGTGATAGATATAGGAAACATATCAGAGGTAGTTTCTTTACTCAGAGAGGAGTAAGGGTATGGAATGCTTTGCCAGCAACGGGAGAAGATTCACCAACTTTTAAGTCGTCATTGGACAAGTATATGGATTTACAAGGAATAGTGTAGGTTAGATGGGCTTCAGATTGGTATGACAGGTTGGCGCAACATCGAGGTCCAAAGGGCCTGTGCTGCGCTGTAATGTTCTATGTCTATCTCTATGTCTATGAAACTGTTGCACAGTTTTGCCATGAGAGACCGAAGATTGGGTAATTGGAGAGTTCATAAGGTTACCTTGCACAGCTCACATGTCTGATACAATCATTTTATAAAGTGACTTTTAACAAGGAAGTCAAACTTTTGACCATAAAATGGCTTCCTGATACATTGTGCCAGATTCTCTTCAATGTTAGGCTTAGAATAATTTCCAAGCTAGGAGCAGACTCCTGCTTTTTATGCACTGGATCATTCTGTACCTGAGGCTGAGATGTTACCATAAGGTTGTATTTAAACTGACTCATTAGTCTTTGAATTAAACATGCTCCCTTTCCAGGGTTATGATTCAATTTCAAATGGGACATAGATCTGATTAGGTGGAATTGACAGTGGAGCAGTCTGTAAGGTCTGCAGAGTGGTCTGCAAGAACAGGAAGTTAAAGCTTCATCAATATTACCTTTTACAGAGTTTGTATTTCATAATTGGTAATGGCTACTCAATATCATCAAAAAGTCCCAAAATGCAATTAACTTCAATCCATCGCTTATAAGCACTAAGAATTAATTTCCTTCTGGCTCCAACAGCCTCGGTACTAAAATGGTCTCTCTCTCTCTCTCTCTCTCTCTCTCTCTCTCTCTCTCTCTCGCTCTCTCTCTCTCTCTCTCTCTCGTCTCCTTTTGAACTCTCAAGTCAGGGTTTTGTAACAGCAACGTTTTGTTTTCTCTCTGTGTCTGCCCCGCTTGCAAGGGGTAATAAGAATCCATTATAATTGGCAGAATCTGACTTTTAATTACAAAGCTTTTGATAGTACCGAGTTTCATTTCAGGGTCAGAATCAAACACTGTCATTAGTTTCACAATGTAACGGCTGTGAATGTTATTACTTGGTGTCCTATTCACACAGATTTACCGATGCTAAGACAAATGTTCTTAATTGCCTTATAGCATCCTGTTATCACTTGGTCCCTTTCTTCTGCATTCCTTGAGATCGTTCCTTTTTGCCAAACCTTCCTGTCTATTTTCTATTGTAGTAAATGTGTGGTATAATTCAGCATTACATTTTAGTCTAAATGTTTAAAGACAAGTTTTAAGGCTATGGACTTTCTCATTCCCTCCTTTTGTCATTTCATGACAACTGCTTGGCTTTTGCAAGTATATTTAATCTATTCAGTCGATTTGTATTCTTAATAAGTCGTGTCTCGTCTGGCGGAGTTGAGTCTGAAAAATACTGGATTGCAGCATGGAAGTTCGGGCATGGAGATACAGGGGGAGACATGGGTCGATTAATCAAATTCCTCTTTGTCTTTTGAGAAATCATCGATATAGGTGCAACATTTTGGGCCAATGGCTGTACAAGCGCCTCCTTCTTTAACAAGGAGGAAATCTAACAATAGCTGATTCTGAAGCGTCATCATGCGGGTCTCCTCCAACTCTGTTCACCAGCTTCAAAGAGTGGGCAGAAGAGTTGGCTAGTTTTTCGATGTCATATGCAAGGTCACTTACCTGACCTAGGGCCATCTCAACATCCAAGGCAGGAATAAGACCTCCCAGCAACCTGCACCACCAGATTTTGTTGATGTAAGTAGTTGTGTTAGTCCCGTTTTGTTTTTACTCTACTTTTTATTCGACATTGATTCACATTTTGGTGGGCGTTCCATCCATCATCTATTTCAGGTACTTCCCGGCGGATGGTAAAAGGTGGTACAGTGTGTACTGGGCACAATATGGGTGGGCTTTGTTTTCACATTGCCAATGAAGGCGAAAAGGAGTTCCAAGTGTGCGCTTCTGTGAGTGAATGACGAGTACACTCAGAGCGACAGCTGAATCTTGTACACAGTGGATGTTATCAAACGTTTGGTTGCCCAAGTGTATTAATGGATGGAGATCAGGAAGTAGACCAGTGTATTTGATAATATTTTTGCATAGTTTTTATTTCACTTGCCCCAAGTCTTTCAACACATCATCCTAACAGCGGAATGTTAGTGTTGAATCTTTGAGGTTTGTTAGTGCACTTCACAGAGTGACCTGCATCTTCTACCAAATGGGTTTTCCATCACAAATGAGAGATTGCATAAGTGGGTGAGTCCTATTTATACACTGTACATCAGAATGATGGAAAAGAGAGCAGTTAACACATGGATCAGGGGGTTTAGAGTAAATAAAGAAACCATTGGTAACAGGAGGAGGATTGGGATTGCATCATATCTTTGGTCTTTTTACATCTTTCCAGTTTGTTTTGTGCATTACAGTAGCCACTGAATACAGGAAATGCGTAAAGGTATTTCTGTCAATGGTGGTAGGTCGGATAGGAGAGGATTCTGTCGAGAAGGTATAGGTGGTCAGTCTCATGGCCATCGGTGCCTTCAGGTTTGGTGATTTCGGTACTATGTGTTTAATATTCCAATCTGTATGGTTCATTTTGAGAGGAGAGCAGACAAACATTTCAAAGTAACAGTTTTCGTTTGACGGAGCGTATGAGGTTATAGAATTGTGCCATCTCATGATGACTGGCATAGAAGTGTTGCGAGGATGAGAATAAGGTCGGGAGTGATGTTTGGATACTCAGTGTGAACAGTTTAAATTAGTTTCATCTGGGCAGCTGCAATCATTCCTTCCAATGGTATTCATTTGCACAGGTTTCATTTATACAGTCAGATTGGGGTTTTAGCCGGTCTGAGATATCACAGATAGGTTGGTTACATTTGGGTGCACGTACTTGGGATAGGTTTTCATTGGATGCCTGCATTAGTGCTAACACTAAGACTGTGAGGGGGATACAAGCTTGCAATGTCCTTTGTTGACCCATGTTGAACGTCCTCCTGCCTTTTACTTAGGTTTCAGTTGTAAAAAGAACTTGATAAGGATCTTGCCAGTGGTGGCCCAATTTTTCATGATTAAAGTCAATCAATAATGCGTAGTTACCAGGGTTAATGTCTTTAAACGTTGGAGCTCCTTCTTCTTCCCTCGCTGATACTCGATAGGCTTCTTTGACCTGTTGATGATAAGACTGCAATGTTTTCGTTAGGCTAATCAGGGGTCTGTGCATCTCTTCGGCCATGACATTCACATCAACAGAGTGTTATGTTGTTAATGGTGCAGACAGGGGGTCATCTGGAGCTTTCCATGTATCACTTCAGATTCTGAGCATCCCGTCTTCTTGTATGTCATGGTTCTCATGTTAAAAAGGGCAATTTGGTGTACTTACAGCCAATTAAGGCCCGTTTCTTCTACCAATTTGCTTAGCTGACCTTTTAAGGTATTGACTCTTTGCTTAGCTGACCATTGGCTCTTTCGACAATTCCCGCTGCCTGGGGATGGTTGGCACAATGGAATTTTTGATTCATGTTCAAACTTGTACATAGTTCCTTGTTTATCTCCTCACAGAAGTGGGGGCCATTATCAGAAGAGACTGTTACTGGTGTTCCAAATCTGGATGTGATTGCCCTCAATAGAATTTTACAAGTAGTTGTTGCGGTGTTAGTCAGTACAGGGATAAGCTTCAATCTATTTACTAAATACATGGATTATCACCAAGCAATACTTATAACAGTGACATCGAGGTAACTGTATAAAATCAAACTGGATAATATCAAAAGGTGCTCTTGGCAAGGGAGTTTCACCTGGTGGACACTTTACTCCTTTCTCGGGGTGATGTTGTTGACAAATTCGGCAATTTGCAGCTGATTGTTTTGCTTTTTCTTGCAGGTGGGGATTCCACCAAGTTTGCAGAATACTGTCCACAATTTCCTCCTTACCTACATGCATGTGTGTATGAACACAATCAACTAGAATTGGCAGAAGTGAGTTGGGCAGACATGTCTGTCCTACTGGCGTAACCCAAAGCTTCTTGTAACTATTTACATAACAATCATGGTTCATCCATCTCTGTCTTTCCTCATCAGAGGCGTCCCCCTGACAGGTCCGTATTAGTTCTAGGTCAGGCAAGGTCAGGGTGTCCAAGGAGGAAACAAGAGAGTCTTCCTTTAGTTTCCTATTGGTCATTTGAGTAACCATGTCTTGTTGCTCAAGAGCTGCTTTCTTAGCAGCTGCATCAGCAGCGTTATTGCCTTTAGCGACAATGGAAATATCAGAGAAGCGAGCTGAACATTTGCTAATTGCCAGTTGAGCGGGAAGTTGAATAGCACTGAGGAGATTAGCTACATAGGCAGCATTGAAGATAGGGGTTCCTGATGAGGTAAGGAAGCTGCACTGCTCCCGGAGTTGACCAAAGTCATGGGCACAACCAAAGTCTTAGTGGGAATCAGTATAGACCACAATGGTGGAAAATCAGGCACTTCAAGAGGTTCTTCCGGCAGGAATGTAGCAGGATTAATGTTAGAGCAGTATTTAAAGGAGAGAAGCCGATTCTGAAGTAATTAAATCTCATAGCGGCTCAGACGAACCACAGGTAGGTGTTGAGTATATTTAAAGGTAAGCAAGGTCACCCCACAATGGGAGGTACAGACTTCTACTCTAATATGAAGGTATATTAGAGGAAGCCACTACCATAGTATGATTGTGGGGAGAATCTGGGTGCAGTTTTAAAATAGTCATGTAGAAGCCACGTGTATTTCCATCTTGAATTAATTAGACGTGGTCCCAGTGGAATGCCACAGGCTGTGCATACTAATTAGGCAGAGTTGTATTTGCCAGCCTGTACTGTGGCCTTATCCTTCTAATAGGAATTTTAGATTGTATTCGTTTGAATTTAACTTCCACTTCTAGTTGATTAAAAGTCGATCTGAAATACTTCTTTTTAAAAAACTAGCAAGGTTTTGGTTCTTTGAGCAGTGCATCATTTTCTTTCACAATCTGGTTAAAGAGTACGAGCTGGTTATAAAAGCAGCAGTTAGATTTGATCAAAATTAGTGATCTTAAGTTCACTTATCAATGCAGTTGTAAGACTCCTAACATAGAGGGACAAATGATTCATTTAGGGAAGAGCATGGGCCTTGGCACGTTGGTCCTCAGAGAGGGTGTTGGGAGGGGTTCAGGTGACTCTTTGTTTTATGAAGCGTGCTCGCCTTGGCCATACTGAGGGTGAGTTTTCAGGAGCTTCCCGGCGAGGAACTGGAGGCAGTCGGCTGACAGGATGGGAGACATAAAGTATTTCCTCCTCTGAAACAGTGTCCTATTCATCATCCTCAGATGGATCAGGATTCTTTAGCAATAGGTCTTTGGGAGAGGAGGGTGGTGAGTAAGGAACAGGTCCTTCATGGGCAGCCTGTTTTCCTTTTCATTAGGATCCCTGACATTTCAGCTTAGGCAGTGAACCGTTGCTTGTTTTCTCTCCCACCGCCCTAATTCCAATTCTGCTTCTAAATCATATACTTCATATATGCGTTTTAGTTCTGTCAAATCTAATTCAATCCTTCCTCAGGGAACTACCTCCCCATTTAATATAATTTTGTCTCCATGATGGTTGCATGGATTTTTCGCATTTTTCTCTTGCTATCTTTTTCCGCACTGATATGTCTTCATTCTGCTTTCTTCCCTTTCTTTTTTTTCCCAAATCCATTGTTCAACTTTAATGAGTAGAGTTAAATCACGTGTGCCTCCTAGAGGCAAATCTTTATTCTGTTGAGCAGCTGCAGCCGATATTCTCCTCAATTGTTTCTCACAGTGAGGGTACAGACTTACTATTTCTGTTAAAGGACATTTGTCTTCCATCTTATCTCGTGTCGCACCCATATTTATCCAACTTACTTTAACTCTTCATAAAACTACTGGTCTACAGGGACCTCCAACCCCATTAACTTAAAGGAGCCTCAAACCCCAATTACTGCAGGGGCGCTCTAATCCCAATTACTGCAGGGGCACTCTAACCCCAATTACTACAAGGGCCTAGAACCACACTAAACACAGTGACCTCAAACCCCACAAAACACAGGGGGCTCTAACCCCAATTTCTACAGGGGCCGCTGACCCCAATTACTACAAGGACCTCAAAGCCTATGAAGCACAAGGGTCTCTAACCCCAAAAAACACAGGAGCCTCCAACTCCCAAAATACAGGGACCTCCAATCCAATTACCACAAGGGAATTGAACCCCAATTACTACAGGGCACTCAAACCCCGATTACTGCAGGGATTCTAACCCCACAAAGCACAGGAGCGTCTAACCCCACAAAACACAGGAGCCTCTAACCACAGTTACAACAGGGCACTCTATCCCCACAAACATAGGAGCTCTAACCCCAAAAGATTCTGTTTTTAGTACCTATTTAAACAATCTCATTTAGGGTTCCATCAGGGTATCATGAGAGTGAAATGGGGGAAGAAGCACACAAAGATACAAACCGAGAGCAAACATGGTCTAATCTTACCTTGTGGGTCCATTGGTCTCGGGTCCGATCCTTAGGTGAAGATCCTCTTTTCCAATTTCACTCAAACATATCCATTGTTGGAGCCCTGCTCGCAGCGCTCAATTGTTAAAATACAGATTTGAGACGGCCTATGGAATCCCTTGTGGACTCAACCTGTAAGTCAGCCTTGGTTCGTCGTGGAGATCGTATTCTTTGATAGTCTGGAATAAGTAACTTCAGACAGACAGTTCAACTTAATTTTTGTCATCCCCTTTATTTACTAATAGCATCGTTGTTACAACATAAAGCTAATACCTATAAGCTAAACTAACTGGGTTCTAATAGCTCAGGAGAGTAGAACATCAAGCTCGTCAAGAGCTCTGGCAGGACTATCACAAACTGGCTTCCTTTATACACAAAGTTTACAAAAGCACTTCTTATTCTGAACTGGACAGATAACTGTGAAGGACAATAATTCGGGAGAGACATTAATTGATACCAAGTTTTATTTCGAAGTCAGAATCAAACACTGTTATTAATTTCAAAAAGGGACAGCCCTGTGAATGTTATCACTCGATGTCCTGTTTATACAGATTCACTGATGTTAAGGCAAGTGTTCTTAATTGCCTTATCCTCCCTGCCTGTCTATTTTGTAGTGTACAGAAAATGCGTTCTATAATTCAACATCACATTTCAATCTAAATGTTAAACGATTAGTTTTAAGGCTATAGACATTCTCACGGCTGCACCAGAGTTTTGTACAGCTGCAAGATAACCTCATGGCACCAAAACTCAATCTCTCTACCACTAAACGCTAACACGCCGTATATCTTCTTCAAAACCCCATCAACCTGGATGGCAACTTTAAGGGATCTCTGTGCATGGGCAGAGAGATCTCTGTGTTCGTTTACACTGCCAAGAATCTTATCATTAGCACAGAACTCAACATTTCTGCTACTCCTTCCAAAGTGAATCACTTCACACTTTTCCGCATTGAATTACATTTGCCTCCTCTCAGGCCAGCTCTGCCGCTTATATATGTCCCTCTGTAACATACAACGTCCTTTGGCACTATCCACAACTCTACTGACCTTAGTGTCACCCGCAAATTAACCAAACTATCCTTCTACGCCCTCATCCAGGTCATTTATAAAAATGACAAACAGCAGCGGATCCAAAACAGATCGCTGCAGTACACCACTAGTAACTGAACTCCAGGATGAACATTTCTCATCAACCACCACACTTTGTCTTCTTTCAGCTTGCCAATTTCTCATCCAAACCGCTAAATCACCCTCAATCCCATGACTTCATATTTTCTGCAATCGCCCACCGTGGGGAACCTTATCAATCGATTTACTGAAATCCATACACACAACATCAACTGCTTTACCCTCATCCAGCAGTTTGTTCACCTTCTCAAAGAACTCAAAAGGTTTGTGACGCATAACCTACACTTCAGAAAACCGTGTTGACTATCCCTAATCAACTTATTCCTTTCTAAATGATTATAAATCCTATCACTTACAACATTTTCCTGCACTTCACCCACAACTGAAGCAAGGCTCACTGGTTTATAATTGCCAGGGTTATCTCTACTCCCCTTCTTGAACAAGGGAGCAACATTTGCTCTCCTCTAATCATCTGGCGCTATTCATGTAGACAATGATGACATAAAGATCAAAACCAAAGGCTCGGCTATTTCCTCCCTAGCTTCCCAGAGAACCCTCGGATAAATCCCATCCGGTCCAGGGAACTTACATATTTTTACATTTTCCAGAATTGCTGACGCCCCTTTCTTGTAAACCTCAATCGAATCCAGTATAATGGCCTGTATCTCAGTATTCTCCTCAATAACATTGTCTTTTTCTAATACTGATTGTCTGGAAAATCCTCTTGGCACACAAATGTCTTCAGAGAAGGAAATCTGCCATCCTCACCTGGTCTCCTACATTTGGTTCCAGACCCACAGCTATGTAGTTGACTCTTAACGGCCTTCTGAAATAGCAAAGTAGACAGGAGGCTGGAAGAACACAGCAACCACGCAGCATCAGGAGGTGGAGAAGTCAATGCTTCTTGTGTAACCCTTCTTCAGGACTGGGGTTGGAAATGCAGATAATAGGGGTGGCGGGTGCGGGGTGGTGAAGTGAGGACTGCTGAAGACAGGTAAATTGCATGAACTTGTTTGTCAATGGGAGGAATGAATCCGGTTGGAGGCAAGAATCAGTGGTAGTGAGGGGAAGTGCTGGAAAGGAAGTTGGATTTGGGAGTGAGGTTGTTTGAAATGGGAAAACTCAACGTTAAGTCTTCCCGGGCTGAAGGTTTCCCAAGTGGAAAATGAGGTGTTGTTCCTCCTATTTGAGCTGTGGTTCATTTTGGCAATGGAGGAGGCCAAGCATGGTCATGCTGGAAAGGGAGTGAGAAGGGACTTGAAATGGGCGGTGACTGGGTAGTCCAGTAGGCCCCTGCAGGCCCTGATGATATACTCAGTGAACCATTCCCTGAGTTTACGTTTGGTCGCTCTGATGCAGAGAAGACCTTTAGGAAGCATTTGTTGCAGTAAACTATTTTGGAAGAGAGGCAGGTGAAGCTCTGTCTCACCTGGAAGATCTGTTTGGGCCCTTGGATGGAGGTGAGGGAGGTGGTGTACTGACAGGTTGTGCATCTTTTCTTATTTGCAGGGGAAGGTGCCTGGAGATTCGGGGTCATCAGGGAAAGTGGCGCAAACTAAGAATTGTTGAAGGGAATGGCCCTTGTGGAAGGCCGAGAGTGGTGGGGAGGGGAAGATGTTCTTGGTGATGGGGTCTAGGTGGAGTTGGTGGAAGTGTTCGAGGATGTTGTGTTGGATGCGGGGACTGGTGGGGTGGTAGGTGAGGGTGAGGGGATCTCTATCTTTATTGAATTTGTGGGTTTACAGTATTAGAAGGGTAATGGAGATGGTGTGACGGAGGGCTAACTGCATGACAGAAGGAGGAAAATCACGTTGTGCGAAAAGGTGGACATCTGGAATGCTCCCAATTTGAACGTCTCCAAATCCGAGCAGTTGTGGTGGAGACAGTGGAACCCGAAGAATGTGATGGAATTCTTGCAGGATACTGGGTGGGAAGAGGTCTAGTGCAGGTAGTTATTGAGTCTGAGTTTGTCGTAAAAGTTGGTCTGGTGACAGTTGCATGAGATGGAAATATTGAGAGCCAGAAAGGGGAGGGAGGAGTCTGAGATGGAACAAGTGAATTTCACGGCGGGGCGGGGGTGAGGGGGTGGAAATTATGGGCAAAGTCAATGAACTGCTCCAATTCAGCCTGCGTGCAGGTCTCTGCACTGGTGCAGTTATTGATGGAATGGTGGAAGAGTTGGGGCACAGTGCCTGTACAGGTGCTGAGGAGAGACAATTCAATGTAGCCAACATGTACCCACTGACACACCCTGGATTTGGAGGAAATGGAAGGAGTTGAAGGAAATGTTATTAAGGGTGAGGACCAGTATTGCGAGCTGTAGGAGGGTGTTGGTTAATGGGATGCGAATGGGATTTTTCGGGGGAAAGAAGCAGAGGGCCTGGAGGCCATCCTTTTGGGGTAGGGATATTTATAAGAACTGCACGTTCATAGTTGAAAATGAAGCACTGGGGGCCAGGGAACTAGAAGTTGAATGAAGATATGGAGGGCATGGTTAGTGTCGCGGATGTAGGTGGGAAGAGCCTGAACCAAGGGAGTTGAGGTAGAATGAGATGAGTTCGGTGGGGCAGGAGCATTCTGCGACAATGGGTCGGCCGGGGTAGTTGGGCTTGTGGATCTTGGTGACAAGGTAGATTCAGGCAGTATGGGGATGGTTTTGGAGGCAGTGAAGGGTAGACCACTGGAGGAAATGACGGAACGGATAGTGTGGGTGATTTTGGCCTAATGGATCATAGTGGGGTCATGGGAAAGCGGGAGTTAGGACGTGGTGTTTGAGTGTTGGTTTTCAGTTCCTGCGACATCGAGGACCGTTCTCCAGGCTACTACTGCCCAGAATTTGTCAGCGGGTTTGATGGTGAATTGGAGGATTGGTGCCAAGAGAGTGAAGCACATCGCATTCAGTGAGGGTGAGGTTGCAGTGGGTGAAGGGGGTGGAGAAATTGAGGAGGCCGATGTCACGTCTGCAGTCCGCAATGAAGATGTCTAGGGAAGGTACAAGGCCTGCAGGTGGTGATCAAGTGGTGGAGGAAGGTTCCCCGACAGGGAAGGACTGATAAGGAAGAAGTGGGCTGTTAGGGGAGGCATACCGGCTCCTTCTGCTGGCCAGGAGAAGGAATCAGTAGAGACTGTCTGAATGAATAAAACGTGTTTTTTTTAACTGAAAGCATCCAATGAGTTCTCTATTCTCCGTTCACCATCCTGTAACAAGGCAGCTGCCACCCTGTGAAATACCAACATGAATTACTGCAATATCATAATACGGGACAAGTGTATCTACTAGGAACCACAGAATGATGAAAACATTTCACATTATTAACCATCGTGTCCAGAAAGGTGTGGGCTGGATTGGGTTGGCCAAGGGAAATGCAGGTTACAGGGGCAGGGTAGGGAGTGGGTTTGGGTGGGATGATCCTCGGAGAGGCAGTGCAGATTCAAAGGGCCAAATGGTCTCCATCTGTAGTGCAGAGATTCTATGATTCTCAGGTAGCTCGATGGCTGCTTTGTGATCCAGAGATAACAGCAGTGGCTGTGTTACCCAAACCAGCTGAGGTCATCTGAATGCCTTGCCTTCTCAACCCTGTGGTGGCCCCCAAGTTAAAGTCACCACCAGTTGCCCCTATGTGGTAGGAGAGTGACCCTCCAGGTCAACAGTGACTGGGTCAATGGCAAAGACACAGTGGGGTCAGTTTAATGACCCCGGGGTCAGTAACATAGACATGGTGGGGTCAGTCTAATGCCCCAAGGGTCAGTGACAGAGAAACAGTGTGGTTAGTCTAACTCCCACAGGTATCAGTGACAGAGACACAGTGGAGTCAGTCTAATGTCCCCGGGGTCAGTGCCAGAAACACAGTGGGGTCAGTCTAAGGTTCGCACAGGTAGGTGACAGAGACATAGTGGGGTCATTCCGCTCTCCTTCCCCCTTCCACTTGTGGACAGGGTTGATGATGCCTTTCCTCATGGATGTGGATATGCTCCAAGCACAGTCATGCTCTTACATACCACGGGAGAGTCCTGGCTGGTCAAGTCCCGCAGAGTCAAATACAAGTCACTGGATCATTGCTACTGGGAGTGTTATTCAACAGAAAGGATTCTCCAGCTTTTGTGTTTTGTCTAGACCCTCCTGTGTACCATTGTCCGTGGTCTCCGAGATGTTGGTTGAGAGAGGATGGGAGGCCATGCTGGCTGTGGACTTAGTTACATATAGTCCGGCATAAAACAATTCGCTGATCTTCAAAATGTCGGACTGTGAGGAAGCTAGAGAAGAGATTGCTTCTCCAAGTGTTGGCATTGGGACTCGATTAGGTTAGGATATCTGGTTGGCACGGACGAGTTGGACCAAACAGTCTGTTTCCAGGTGTACATCTCTATGGCTCTCTGACTTAATGACTCACTGAAATATTCTTATCAACAGCTGCACGTGGGTAGCAGAGGCTGGAGGATGGTTAATGTGGTGCTGTCATTTGTGAATATTAGCCAAGAAAAGCTAGGGAGCTATAGACCAAAGAGCCTGTCAGCACTGGTGGGTCAGCTTTGACAGAAGTAACATAACATGAGCAAATATGCATAGATACAGAGATTACTAACATATGGAGCTTATGAAGAGTCCTGCAGGTGGACGGCTCTGGAGAGATTGTTTATATACGGAGTGTCTGGCGAGTCCTATACCTGCAGAGGTTCTTTAGATATGGAGCTTGTAGAGTGGCCTACACGTGGACCGCTCTGGAGAGATTGTTTTTATACGGAGCATGTGCAAAGGCCTACACGTGGATGACTCTGGAGTGATTGTTTATATACGGAGCTTGTGGAGAGGCCTAGACACGGATGATGCTGGAGAGGTTGTTTCTATACGGAGCTTGTGGAGAGGGCTACACATGGACGGCTCCGTAGAGATTGTTTATATATGGAGCCTGTGGAGAGGGCTACACATGGACAGCTCTGGGGAGATTGTTTACATACAGAGCTTGTGGAGAGGCCTACATATGGACAGCTCTGGAGAGATTGTTTATATACGAAGCTTGTGTAGAGGCCTACACGTGGACGGCTCTGGAGAGAGATTTTTTTTTTCATTCCTGAAGCCAAAAGCTGAATGTTCAATTGTTTGTGGATTCACTTTCTCACATTTGTTCTGTTAAGTCTTTGATTTATTATTAATATTAATATTACTTTTTTGCTATGTTTTGCACGCTCTATACTAAATCTGTGATTTGGGAAAGGCAGTTTATTTTTAGAAAGAAGATGCTTTTGAGACCTTCTTCATTTTAGACATACAGGAGACACTGAGTGGGATGACGAGTGGTTTAGAGAAGGGATCACACAGCAGGGTGAGTCAGATAGATGATTAACTGTCAGGACAGGGAAGAGGGGCATTCAGAAGTCTCATGTGGTTATTCTCCTCGCTGTTCTGTTTCAGGTGCTGTTGAAAGAGCTAGTCTCTCAGAGGTAAATAGAAATAGCAGCCAGATCTTGGACACTAAGAATGAATCGTCTGTTGAACGGGTTTGTCAAGACTTAAAAGAATAATTGTTATTGTGGGCTCTGCTGTCAGAGGCACAGATAGGAGATACTGCAGCACTGAGTGTGAATCCAGGAGAGTATGTTGCTTTTCTGGTGCCAGGGTAAAGAACTTCTCAAAACGTGTGA
The DNA here is from genome assembly GCF_020745735.1 of Hemiscyllium ocellatum. NCBI lineage: Eukaryota > Metazoa > Chordata > Chondrichthyes > Orectolobiformes > Hemiscylliidae > Hemiscyllium > Hemiscyllium ocellatum. The sequence goes on along the minus strand of NC_083440.1, from coordinate 28,813,672 downwards.
AGTATATTATCAAAGGAGAGAGCGAAACGCCAGAAGTTATTGCACACATTGGGAGGAATGGCAGATTCAGGGAACGGGTTCAAACTTTGCAGAGTGAGTTTAACAAGTTAGAAGAATGTTGCAATACAGAACATCACAAGTAATAATCTCGGGTTTACTTCCGATGCAATGTTCCAATGAGGGAAGGAATAAAAGGGGAAAGCAGATAAATCAAAGGCTGGAGAACTGGTGCAATGTGTAGGGATTTCGTTTCTTGGATCATCGGGGATATCATCTGGGATAGAAAAGACCTGTTCAAGAAATAAGGGTTTCACCTGAACTGGAAAGGGACCTACATCCAGTTGGTGAGATCTAATAGTCCTATTTTGAAAGCCTGTAAGCTTTTAAAGGTTAGGGGTGAGGGCTTCCTAAATAACAGTGAATATAGAAAGAAAGGTTTTGAATCAGAAAAGAGAAATTTAATTCGAAAAACGATAGATATGAGTAACTGGGAACCAAGTAATTCTGACAAATCAAACTGATGTTATTTCAGTACAAGAGCTCTTACAGATCCGGCCGATGAAGTGTATGGGAACATGGAAATGAGCTGTTGTAGTAATTACAGAAAGCTGGCTGAGGTCAGGACAAGACAGGCTGCCTCAATGTTCCAGGTTTTGGATGTTATGGGAAGGCTAAGAGAGGCTAGAAAGGAAGGGGTGTGTGGTATTTTTGATTCAGGTAAATATTCCTACTGTACTTAGAGTAGCTATTACTGAGGGAGATTTGACAACGACTCTGGAGAGGTTGTTTATATACGGAGCTTGTGGACAGGCATACACTTGGGCGGCTCGGGAGCCGTGATAATCTATGGTTTGAAATTATAAATAAGAAAGGGATGGTCATCTTCATTGGATTGGACTCTAAGCACCCCAACGTCAGAAGGAAATCCAGAAGCAAATATTTCGAGCCCTCAAATATATGCAAGAATGATAAGATTGTAAAAGTCGGGGATTTTAATTTTCCAAGCGGTGACTGGGAATGCCACAGTGTTAAAGGTTTGGATCATGACGAATTTCTTAAATGTGTTCAAGAAAATTTTCTTTATCAATACATTAATATTCCAACTGGAGAAGATGCAAAACTTATCTGCTTAGGTCTCTACGGTGAGAAAACAGGTCATTCGGCCTAACAAGTCCACACCAATCCTTGGAAGAGGATCCCAACTGGACCAATATCCCTCACCTATATTTCCTATGGCTAGCACACCTAATTTGCTTATTCCTGGATACTATAGTATAATGGCCAACCAAACTAACTTGTACATCTTTACTGTACTGTGGAAAAACACCAGAGCATCTGGAGGAAACCCACACAGACAGAGGGAGAATGTGCAAACCCCACAGAAGCTCCGTCACTGCAGGGGAGAATCGAACATGGGTCTTTCCTGCTTTGAGGCAACAGTGTGAAGGACTGAGCCATGGAGCTACTAGAGCATCTTTTAGGAAATAAAGCAGGGCAAGTGACTGAAGTGTTAGTAGGGGAACACTTTGGCACTAATGATCATAATACTATCAGTTTTAAAACAGTTATGGAAATTGATGTCTTCAATGAAACTTGAAGCTCTTAATCGGAGAAAGGCGCATTTTAAGGGTCTAAATATGAGCTTTGAAAAGTTGATTGGAATAAACTATTCGCAAATGAGAGGTCTTCAATCATGTGTAATGAGAATTCAGAAGCATAATGTTCCTGTTAGAGTGAAAGGCAAGGCTGGCAAGATTTGGAAACAAAGGATGAACACAGTTATTGACGTTGTTGTTAAGAATAAAAAGGAATCATATATTAGCTACAGACAATTGGGATCAACTGAATCACTTGACGAGTTTAAAGAGTGTAGCGGTACTCTTAAGAAGGAAATCGGGAAGGCAAAGATGGATGAAATGTGCCAGATAAGGTTACAATTTTTTAAAATAAAGTCTACAAATCCATTAATAGCAGGTCGGCCCCCCTTATATTCAATGAGGATTGTATTGAAATTGAGGAGATGGATAGATATTAAATGAATATTTTGCATCAGTTGTGACTGCTGAGAAAAAAATGGGTACTGGGCATCTCAGAGAAATGAAAAATGTTGTTTTGATAACAGTTCACATGACGGAACAGGAAGTGCGAGAGGTCTCAGAAAACAAAGTTAGGACCTGATCAAGACTATCCCAGAACATTGTAATAATTTCGGGAGGAAATTGCAAGGCTCCTAATAGAAATACTTGTATCATCTGCAAACGCAGGTGAAGAAGCAAAGGACTCGAGGGTGACGAAGGTTATGTCAGGTTACAATGGGACATTGATCAGATGGGCCGATGGACTGAGGAGCGGCAGATGGAGTTTAACTTAGATAAATGTGAGGTGCATTCAATTCTGGTCTCCCTGTTATAGGAAAGATGTTGTTAAACTTATAAGGATTCAGAAAAAAATTACAAGGATGTTGTTAGGGTTCGAGGGTTTGAGCTACAGGGAGAGACTGAATAAGCTGGGGATGTTTTCGCTGCAGCGTCAGAGTCTGAGGCAGTGACCTTATAGAATTTTATAAAATCATAAATGATATAGATAGAGTGAATAGGCAATTCTTTTTCCAGTGTAGAGGAGTCCAAAACTAGACAGCACAATGTTGACCCGTTGAAGGAGATATTAGGCCATTTGGCAATAACGTGTGCCGGGGGTAAATTATAAAGAGCATCTTAATTTGTAGAAGGAGCTGGGTAATCAGAAGAACTGAGAGAGGGAGTCCAGAAGTCAACACAGCTCAGTGACACAGGACTGTACTCATTGTCAGACTTAGTGTTGTTACTGGCATTCTTCCCTGCCATTTCATTGTGGCCTTGAATGATTTGGGTGTGAACATAGGAGTCGAGAGTGTTGTGCTGGAAAAGCACAGCAGGTCAGGCAGCATACAAGGAGCAGGAAAATCGATGTTTCAGGCAAAAGCCCTCCATCAAGAATGAGCCTGCACTAAGGAGCTGTAGGTAGTAACTTTGCAGATGACGCCAAATTAGAGGTGCAGTGGATAGCAAAGGAGGTTACCTCAGAGTACAATGGGATCTTAATCAGATGGGCCAATGGGCTGAGGAGTGGATGATAATTTCGATAAATGTGAGATGCTGCATTTTGGAAAGGCAAATAAGAGCAGGACTTATACACTTAATGGTAAGGTCGTAGCGAGTGCTGCTGAACAAAGAGACCTTGGAGTGCAGGTTCATAGCTCCTTGAAAGTGGACTTGAAGGTAGATTGGATAGTGAAGAAGGCGTTTGGTATTGCTTTCCTTTATTGATCAGAGCATTGAGTTGAATAGTTGGGAGTCATGTTGCATCTGTACAGGACATTGATTAGGCCACTTTTGGAATATTGCATGCAATTCTTGTCTCCTTCCTATTGGAAAGATGTTGTGAAACTTAAAAATGTTCAGAAAAGATTTTCAAGGATGTTGCCAGGGTTGGAGGATTTGAGCTTCAGAGAAGTGCTGAATACATTGGGACTGTTTTCCCTGGAGCGTCGGAGGCTCAGAGTGAACTTTTAGAGGTTTAGGGTGATTAGACAAAGTTCTACCCCCTCTGGGGTGGGGGATACCAGAACTAGAGGGCATAGGTTTAGGGCTAAAGGGGAAAATTTTAAAATAATTCAAAATGGACCTCAGGGCCAACTTTTTCATGCAGAGATTGGTACATGTATGGAATGGCCCTGATGATGGGCTTTTGCCCGAAACGTCGATTTTCCTGGTCCTCGGATGCTGCCTGACATGCAGTGCTTTTCCAGCACCACTCTAATCTTGACTCTGATCTCCAGCATCTGCAGTCCTCACGTTCGCTATGGAATGAGCTGACAGAGGAAGTGGTGGAGGCTGATACAATTCCAACATCTAAAAGGCACCTGGATGGGTATATAAATAGGAAGGGTTTAGTGGGATATGGGCCAAGTGATGCCAAATGGGACTAGATTATGTTTGGATAATTGGTCAGCTTGGACAGGTTAGACCTAAGGCCCTGTTTCTGTGTTGTACATCTTAATACTGCATGACTCTGCGACTTAATTCTATGAAATCTGTCATTTCTTTGACTCTCACATCAGCTGGTAATATTACACTACAGCAGAACATTTAACACTTTCACAGAGATGTTAGAAAATATGATTTACACCAATCCAAAAAAGCAAATAAATCACTGGGTGACTTTGTAACATTTTGAATAGACGAGTGAGAATGTAAAGTTGAGAATGTGGAGGACAACATGCCTGTGTGGGTAACAGTGGTCAGTGGATGGTCAGGAAATGGAATTTGTTGAAATACCAAACCAGGAGGTTAGAAGAAATTTGGACAAAGTATGGAGTTTACAATCTGGTGTCAGGCTGATATTGTGCTGGAATACAAGGGCGAGAGGTAACAATGGAATAAATGACTGTTTCCCGGATGATGAGCTGTGAGGAAGGGGGATTAGTTTAGGAGCTGTTTTACAGATGGACACAATGGAATGAAGGACTGTTTCCCCGATAATGAGCTGTGAGGCGGGGGATGGGGTTAGGAGCTGGTTTGCAGATGGAAACAGTCATCTTGGTGATGATGAGAATTGAACTGATCTCAGGCTCCATTATGAAGCCACAAATAAATAAGCTTCACCCAGAGTCAGTTCCCACTGAGCTCGGGCGAGGCAGTGAGAGGCACAAAACGTTTTCATGGAAGCACTGAGGATGTCGGCTCATCTCATGTTAGTACTGCTGCCTCAGAGCGCCAGAGACTTGGGTTCAATTCCCGCCTCGGGCGACTGACTGTGTGGAGTTTGCACATTCTCCCCGTGTCTGTGTGGGTTTCCTCCGGGTGCTCCGGTTTCCTCCCACAGTCCAAAGATGTGCGGGTCAGGTGAATTGGCTATGCTAAATTGTCCGTAGTGTTAGGTAAGTGGTAAATGTAGGGGTATGGGTGGATTGCACTTCGGTGGGTCAGTGTGGACTTGTTGGGCCGAAGGGCCTGTTTCCACACTGTAAGTAATCTAAGTAATCTAATCTAATCTAATCTTCCACATCCGATCCGATTCCCGAGCTTCAGCTGCCAACTATCACTGAGCGCTCTGATTGGCCCTTGGGTTCCACATCAGTACAGCAGCTGATTGGTGGAAATAAATGAATAAAGAAAGGGAGTGATGCCAGCATCGGGCCACGTGGAGCTGAATGGAACTAGACCAAGTTTTGCTGAAAATACATTTGTAATCAAAAGATGGAGTTGAAACTTCTATTTTATTTACTTTTATCCAGTTGTGTGGATCAGAGAATTCTGTGAGGAAGTGTGAACAGGAGCCTAACATTGTTGTTCACGCTGCAGTGAACGATGATTCCAGGTATTTTTTATTGTATCCGGGACACTTGCTGTGAACTGATTGCAAGGAATGTTTTTTTTTGGAGCACACCTAATTCCTTTTGGTTATGTGTTTGTTGTTCAGCTTTATACTGACTGTTGCTCTATGCGAACAAAACTCTGCACTGGCTTTACTCCTCCAGTGTCTCCCATTCTTCATTGATCCAGGATGGTTTTGTTTAGATGTTGTGGGATTACGAGCAAATCCAGCCAGTCAGAGTAACCTGTAAAACCGAAGAAATTGATTACTGACTACTCCAAAAATATTGAGGACATAATCACGTTTCTGGGAGTCATTTGATCCTCATGTGATTCTCTTGCTTTTTTTTTAAGTGGACGTAATTCATTTGACAGTGTGAACTCTAATGGTTCAGTTGATATGATAGACAAACATGTTTGTGCTAAAACCATCAGGCACAAAAACATGCAAGTTTTCTGCAGTTCTCCTTGTGAACAGAAATCCTCCTCCCAGATTCGGAGCAGAAGCTGGGGCTAGGAATCCCCACCATTTAATCAACAATCTCCATGGAGGTCGCCAGAATTGTACCCCAGCTTGTTCCAGGAGACCCATACATTGCACCATTGCTTGGTATCAGAGACTGCTTTTGTGGATTCAGTCCAATGCCAAGCATTAAGGAAGATGAGAGGAGAAAGTGAGGACTGCAAATGCAGGAGATCAGAGTCGAGAGTGTGGTGGTAAAAAAAAAACACAGCATTCCTGATGAAAGCCTTATGCCCAAAACGTCGATTCTCTTGCTCCTCAGATGCTGCCTGACCTGCTGTGCTTTTCTCGCACCACACTCTCGACCTTAGGTCTGCTATGACAGCCAATGAAATTTGAGTTCAATCAAAATCTGGATTTAACAGTCGAATGGTGATCATAACACTGTTGTGAATTGTTACTAAAAAATCCCATCTCCTTGACAGATGTCCCTAAGAAAAGATCATCTTTCACTCTAACATGGCCTGCCCTACATGTGACTCCAAACACATGATTCCAAATATATTGCGTGCCCTCTGGGCAATTTGGAATGGGCAGTATTTACTGGCTGAGGCAGTGACACCCACATCCATTGAATGAGTGACAGAAAATTGAGCTCCCCACACACAGCGAACTCACCAGTATATGCAACTACACCCCTTTTTCCTTCATCCCATTGAAATGAATATTCCAACTCGAAGTTGATTGTCACAAATGTGCAACTCCCAAAACTGATCCAGTTTTGAAGATAAGAGATCCTTCACTTAACTGTTCACAGTTGTCCGCAGAAGGGAACAAAAACACAAGGTCCCAGCACAGAGAACTGAGGCAAATGGATCTGTCTCTTGGCTTTGATTCTCAAAAGCGTTTGGAAATTCATTGGAATCAGCCAAATAAGGCATAACACTGACTGGTCTCTGGGATAACGGGTGCCCTGAATTCAGCAAGACATCAGCCCAAAGCATCCAATCTTTCACTTTGAATGTTTCTCCTGTTCTGCGCTGTACAGGAAATTCTCGTGGACACGATCACCCTTTGGGTTCAGAGATGTCTTCTTGCAGAGATGGTAACCGTGATCATTTCTAAATGTGCTCTTGGAATGTAAGCTTTAGCCAGGCCAGTTTTGATTGCCCAGCTCTAATCGCTATTTTGATGCTGTTGGAGATCTGCCTTCTTGAATATCTGTAATGCCTGAGCTGCAGGAAATTCCACAGTGTTTTCGGAGGGGAATTTCAGAAATGTTGCTCAGCAACAGTGATAATGCAACTGCATATTTCCAATTCAAAATGAATTCTGTTTTAAGAAGGAACTTGCATGTGACAGTGTTTCTGTTCATCTGCAGTACTTGGTCATGTGTCGTGAGGTGCTGTTGAAAGAGTTGATGTGTTCTTAGTTTGCATCTTCTAGGTGGCATCCATTTCTGGCCATGCATTGGTGAAGAGTGTGCGGACTGAATGTGGTGATTGTACATTATAAATAACCAATGAAGATCTCCGTGAATGTGGCATTCAGCCAGATCCAAGGAGAGCATTCTATACCATCCCTAAGATTTCTGTATGGAGAATATGGACTGGAGATAGAGGCAGGCAGCGTATTGCAACAGGTATCAGGGTGTCTGACATGCAGCACGTTTATGGCCACACCAGTTCATTCTCTTGTCAATGATTGGCCCACGTCATGCAGTCAATGATGGTAGCGTCATAGTAAGCCAATGGGAGATTAGTTGATTCTCACCTTTTGAGACGGCTGGTACCTGGTGCTTATGGGATGTGAATGTTATTTTCCAATTGTCCGAACAAAATTTGGTGTTATCAGACTGTATATGGACACAGATCTTTTAATTATCTAAGGAGTTGTAAACGGTGCTTAACATCGCAATACCATGCATACCACTCTTTACCTGAGATATGATGATAGAGGGAATGGCAGAGATGAGGCTTTTTGTTTATTCTGTGATCGCAGACACAATCCTGAAGACTTCCTGCAGAGATGTCTGATGGCTGAGATGATTGACCTCCATCAGCAATAACCAACCTGTCCTGCATTCAGGATTGATCCCAAAGAAAGCTGTATTTTAGTTGAGTTAAGTTCTTTGAGGGATCGCTATTATGAATATGTATTCATAATTTATATGCTTAAGAGATTAATATTTATTTTCAGTCATTAAAATATAGATATAAAAATAGTCAAATATAATCAAGGAACAGGTAATCAATGTTTCGGTAAATGCAAGACAATCCTGAGTTTGTCACACTTTACAGTGAACATGTGGCTGTGCTGGAATGTCAGAGGTGATGGAACAAAACTATACAATGTGTGATTGAGATTGGACACCCGGCTGAGTTTGCACTCCCTGAATTGCAATCACATCCTCCTTATGGTACCATAACCAGAACCACACACAATACTCCAACTGTGGCCGATACAAAATCCTGGACAGCTTCAACACGACCACCCTGCTCTTATAATCTCTGCCTGCACTATGTGCATTCTTTACGCCCGTATAAGCCCATCCTGCTGCCTTCAGGGATCTGTTGACAAGTACCTCCAGATCATTTGGTTCTTTTGAGGTCCATTTCCTGATGAAGGGCTTTTGCCTGAAGGGGCATGGCCAAATGAGGGGAGGCACAGTGGCTCAGTAGTTAGCACGGCTGCCTCACAGCACCAGGGTCCCAGGTTCAATTCCAGTCTTGGGCGACTGTCTGTGTGTAGTTTGTACATTCTCTCCATGTCTGTGTAGGCTTCCTCCGGTTGCTCCACTTTCCTCTCACAGTCCAAAGATGTACAAGTCAGATGAATTGGCCATGCTAAATTGCCCATAGTGTTAGCTGCATTAGTCAGAGGGAAATGGGTTTGGGTGTGTCTCTCTTCGGTGGGTTGGTGTGGACTTGTTGGGCCGAAGGGCCTGTTTCCACACTGTATGGAATCTAATTGATTCAGATGCTGTCTGACCTGCTGTGCTTTTCCAGCACGACACTCTTGACTCTAATCTCCAGCATCTGCAGTCCTCATTTTCACCCCTTTTGAGGTTCCCACTGTGCCAGCATTCATTAAGTTCTGCCTTGTCTTGTAACTTCTGTCAAAGTCATGACTTCACATTTATCAAAATTAAATTCTATCTGGCACTGCTCTCCCCATCTGACCAATTTGACAATTTCTGTCTGTAATCTAAGACCATTTTCCTCACTGCCAAATCCACAGGCAACATTTCTGTCGTCTGCAGGTTTACTTATCATCCCCAACCACCTTCCCCACTCCCTCTCCCCAACACGTGCACAAGCACACACACACATACACATCAATATCATTTATGATCGTTATAACCAATTAGGGATCCAGCGCTGAACCCTGTGGTACACAACTCGACACTACCAGGTATGACAGTCAAGATCGGAGACGGTTACAGAGAGTGGTGAATCCGGCCCAGACAATCGCAAAGGCCAACCTCCCATCTATAGAATCCATCTACCAGGTCTCCTGTCAATGAAAGGCCGCCAGCATTCTCAAAGGTCCATACCACCCTGGCAATATATTTCTACAACTTCTACCATCGAGGAGAAGGTGCAAAAGCTTGAACAGACGCACCAGTCGGTTTTGAAACAGTTTCTACTCTACAGTTGTTCGAGTACTGAATGGACTCACAAACTCTTAACATTCCCCTGTACCTGTGTTTTTGTTTTTGCTGCGGTTTAACTGGTATTTACTTATCTGCCTGTATTGCTCGCAAGACAAAACTTTTCACTGTGCCTCAGGACACGTCTCAGTAAATTCAATTCACTTCACCAGCCTCCAATTATACAACTTCTACCAGCACAGTCTGCCTCCTCTAACTGAGACAATTTTGGAGCCAATCAGCTAATTTACTCTGGATGACATGTGTTTTTGTTTGAGTTATCAAGCGGCCATGTGGGGCCTTGTCAAATCCTTTGCTGAAATCCATAGGAACCACATCAATTCCCTATCCTTGTCTACAAACCTGGTCACCACCTCTTAAAACTCCACCAGATTCGTGAGGCATTGCCCCGACAGAGTCGTGCTGATTGGACATGGTCAAGCCTTGCCTCTCAAAGTGGAGATTTCTTCTCTCCTTCAGAACTTTCTCCAATAGTTCCCCAGGCATCAAAGTGACAATCACTGGCCTGTAATTCTTAATAAAACAATCACAATGTGGAAGAATGTCTAAGGTATTTTACACATGCATGTGAGTGGAGGCATAGTGGAGACATAGATAATAAGAGCTGGGAGGATTATGGTTAGGCCACAGTTGGAGTATTGTGTGTGGTTCTGGTCGCTCTACCATACGGAGGATGAGATGGCATTGCAGGGGGTGCAACGGTGCTTCAGTAAAATGTTGATTGGGCTGCAGCGATTTATCTGGAAAGAGGGAGGCTGGATAAGCTGGGGTTGCAGTATTTCGAACAGAGATCAGCACATATAAGACCATGAGGGGCGTAGACAGGGTGAACAGAAAACAGTCGTTTCACCTTAGTCAAGGGGCCGATAACAGGGTGGCATGATTTTGAGCTGAAAGGCAGAAGTTCGGGAGGACATGAGGAAAAACCTTCTCATCTAGAGGATGTTAGGGGCCTGCATGCACTGACAAGGAGGGTAGTACAGGCGAGAAACCTCACAACCTTTAAAAAGAACTTGCATAAGTAATTGAAATGTCATAACACTAAAGCAGTGCTGGGAAGTGGGACTTATGTAGATTGTGTGTAGATTTAGCATGATGGGCCAAACGGACTCTTCTGTTCTATGGGATTCTATAATTCTGTAATTCTGAAATGAAGGTTCGGAATCACTTCCTGGTTTGATCCTAATATCTATGTCTCGATTATGCCTCCACTCACATGTAACATCTGCATGTGTAAAATACCTTAGACATTCCCTTTTGAAGAAATATTTCCCAGTGTAAGTTCCAATTGTTGTTGTGCTCAGTATCAGCTTCAGGTTCTGTATTAGAATGTTCATTCATAGATAGAATTTTACAAATGTGTTGTAAAACTGAATGAACACGAACAGCAATGGGATAGCAGTGTGCAGTAGAATAGCTCTCAAGGAGCTCGACAGCATGAGGTACTGAATGGCTGAATAGCCTCAGCAAAATGACCGTCATCACTGAAAGGTCTATCAAAAGATATTTAATTATTGAAGGAACTGATAGTGAGTGAAATAATATTTCAAGTTTTGTTATTTGAAGACAAGTTGCAAGTAACATTTGACACCCAATAGGATCAGATTAATCCAGTCTTTGGGAGATCCAGATACAGACAAAAATCTCAATGATATCATATCGTTAAAATACACCTGTTGTCCGAATCTGTTTATTCAAAATTATATTTTAAAAATTAATCTTAGATTCCCAGTGGAGATACTACACAATATGAAATAAAGTCCCTGGAATTGTGTCAGCTCCAACTCCGAAAGAATTCTCCAATTCCCGCAGATTGACAGCATCAAAAACGGAGAAATGGTTTCACAAACAACAAAATGCATTTGACATGGGAAATGGTCGCTAAAGTATATTACACTATCCTTGCTGTTGTTGGTGCTCGTGGTAAGTCTTGTTACAATTTAAATATCGATAAATCTCGGCATTAAATCACAAATTTCCACTCTACGACTGATCATTATTTTCTTTCCATTTAGTAAGGCAAATCTCAATGTCAGATGATAGTGCCTTCACTTGCTGAGGTTAAAGCGATTAGCCTGTCAATGAGGAGACTCCTCAGTAATGTGCAGCACTGTCTGTTCCTCTATACTGTGCAGAATGGGTTTGCCCTGAGGCGACATTGATGGGGTTTGGCTGAGCACCGGCCCTGACTGGTCTAGGAAGTGTTTAGCAAGACCAGTCTCTCTCTGTGGGAGTTCAAAGCCTGCTATTGGTCAGATGGGCTTCGTAACAACACACCTTTGAGTGATACCTGGTGCTTCCCATTCCTTGGTGTGAAGGGGTTGTGTGATTGGTCTTACTCAGGCAGCTCACTCCAAATGGGAGCCCATATACAACAGGTGGGCAATGGGTGGGTTGAGCAGTTTATTATGGAGTGATAAGCAAAGGGCAGATGACCCTGATGATCTTGTGTGCTTTCCTTTGTCAGTGGATATGTGGAGAAATAATTTTGTGGAGGCAGATAAGCAGGTTAATATGTATGATAGAAATACACGTAGTTAACATTTCCAAACTAACTGTGGTATAATTCCTCAACTGAGAAAAACAAATCTCTATCTATACTTCATACACACTCGCCATTATACAGAGATTGTTTAGAATGTTGTGCAGTTTATCCAAATCTCCAGGATCTTCTGAATGAAGATATTACTGATTGTGGAGTTGGACTGAATGGGGATATCCTTTTATTACTGTTGCCTCATGGTGCTGGGAGAATGTGTCATTGTAGAATTGTACTGAGTGTGGGGAACTGCTCAGATATGAACTTCTGACTCAGTGTTCTTGCTTTTCTCAGGTTATCTGTAAATGCAGCATTGCTGTAAGTGTGTAGCATGAACGGGGTGACCTCAATTGTAAATATTATTGAGAATATCTTTCACTGGAGAGCTGTATTGAATGTGGGTCAATAACCTGAAGGCACCATCCGATTCCCGTGGCAATGTGATGCAGTGAGCAGCTTTCTGTAAAATTCTAACTGTGTCTGGGTTCTTAGCCCAGTGTCCAAGTGTTACTGAGGAGCATCTGTCAAAATGCAATTAGACTGAGTTTGAGTTACCAACAAGAGGGAAACAATTCACCCCAGTGGTCTGGCACAAGAAGGAATATCTCTGAGGATAGATGTTAACTCGTGGGGAACTGAATGAAAGGGAAGTCGGTGAGTTTGTAGTAGATGTTCGTATTTAGTCAGTCATTAGAGATGAAGAGGTCCAGGCAGGAGAGTGAGATGTCCAAAATTGCCCTGGGGAATTTAAATTTGGGGTGGAATGTGTTGGTGAAGTTGATAAATGGTTCAACCTCCTCGTGGGAGCACGAGGTGGCGCTGATGCAGTCACCGATGTAGTGGAAGAGCAGGTAGTGTTGGTGCCAGTGTAGCTGTGTAAGATGGACTGTTCCAACTATCTGACAAAGAGGCAGACATAGATGGGACCCATGCGGGTGCCCATGGTTACCTCTTTGGTTTGGAGGAAGTAGGAGGATTGGAAAGAGAACTTGTTGAGGGTGAGTACCAGTTCAGCCAGTTGGATGAGGGTGTTGATGGAAGGGTAGTGGTTGAGACAGCGTGACAGGAAGAAACAGAGGGCTTGGAGAACTTTGTCACAGCAGATCAATGCATACAGTGACTGGATGTCCATGGTGAAGGTGAGGCATGGGAGACTGGGGAAATGTCTTGGAAGAGATGAAGTGCGTGGGCAGTTTCCCGAATATAGGTGAGGAGTTCCTGTACTAAGGCATGCAAAGATGAGTTCAATGGAACAGGCGCAGGCTGAGAAAATAGGTTGACTGAGGTAGTCAGGCTTGTGAATCTTCAATAGGAGGTAGGACAGGGTGGTGTGGGGTTCCTGGTCGATGAGGTGAAGAATTAGAATGGGACATCCACTCAGGTGATAAGGTTATGGATGGTCTGGGTGATGATGACTTGGTGATGGGAGGTGAGGTCATGTAGAGGGAACAGTAGGAGGAGGTATTTGCGAGTCTGCCCCACGAAGGCCTCCAAGTCCTCCATTACATCCTCTCACGCTGGCCTAATCAGTACCTTTCCAGTGACATCCTCATCCATCTGGCTGAACTGGTCCTCACCCTCAACAAATTCTCCTTCCAATCCTCCCACTGCTTCCAAACCAAAGGGGTACTCATGGGCACTCGCATGGGCCCCAGCTATGCCTGCCTCTTTATCGGGTATTTGGAAAAGTCTATCTTCTGCAGTTACACTGGCACCATTCCCCACCTGTTCCTCTGCTACATCGATGACCGTATCGGCGCCACCTCGTGCTCCCATGAGGATGTTGAACCATTTATCAACTTCATTAACACCTTTTACCCCAACCTCAAATTCCCCTGGATCATCTCCAACACCTCGCTCCCCTTCCTGGACCTCTCCATCTCCATTTTCAGTGACGGAGTGACCACAGACATCTGCGTCAAGCTCACCAACTCTCACAGCTACCTGGACTACACCTCCTTCCACCCCGCCTCCTAGAAAAACGCCATCAGTTATTCCCAATTCCTCCGCCTCCGCTGCATCTGTTCCCAGGATGATCAATTCTACCTGAGAAAGTTCCAGATGGCCACCTTTTTCCAAGATAACAATTTCCCAACCCACGTGGTTGCCAACCCCTCCAGCGCATCTTCCCCAATATCTGCACCTTTGCTCTCGAACCCCACTCATCCCAATGCAACAAGGACAAAACCGCCCCAGTTCTCACCTTCCACCCCACCAACCTCCATAGACATGGCATCATCCTCTGCCACTTCTACCACCTACAAACAGACCCCACCACGAGGGATATATTTCCCTCACCATCCCTATCAGCAATCCAGAGAGACCACTCCTTCGAGAATCCCTTGTCAAGTGCACGTCGCCCCACCTATCCACCATTCCCTGCCACCACCTTCCCTGACACTGCAGGAAGTGTAAGACCTGCACCCACACCTCCCCTCTCACCTCCTTCCAAGGCCCCAAAGGAGCCTTCCACATCCATCAGAAATTTACTTGTACTTCCACATATGTCATCAACTGTATCTATTCCATCCGATGTGGTCTCCTCGAAATCAGGGAGACAGGATGCCAACTAGCAGATCATTTCAGCGATCATTTCTGGGATACCCACACCAAATAACCCCACTGCCCCGTGGCTGAGCACTTCAACTCCCTCTCCCACTCTATCAAAGGCATGCAGGTTCTGGGCCTCCTTCATCACCAAACCCTAAACACCCTGAAGGAAGAATGCCTCATATTCCCCTTGTGACCCTACAACCACACGGGAAAAATGTCGATTTCACCAGTTTCCTCATTTCCCCTGTCCCCACATTATCCCAGTCCCAAGCCTCCACCTCGGCACCGCCCTCGTGACCTGTCCGTCACCTTTGCCATCTATCCCTTCCCCCTCCTCTCCGATCTAACATCCTCTCCCCACCTCCATCTACCTATCACATTCCCAGCTCCCTTTCTGCAGCTCCACCTCCCCCTCCTCCCATTTATTTCTTAGCTCCCCGGCATCATTCCTGAGGCTTATGCCTGAAAAGTCGATTCTCCTTCTCTTCAGATGCTGCCTGACCTGCAGTACTTTTCCAACACTACACTCTTGACGCTGATCTCCAGCATCTGCAGTTCCCACCTTCTTCTAGATGAGCCAACATCCTTAGTGCATCTATGAAAAGGTTTTGTGGCTCTCACTGACTCTACCAAGATAAATGGGAATTGATTTTTGGATCAACGCTGTTTGCTTGTGGCTTCATAATGGAGCCTGAGATCAATTCAAAAAGATATTTGCTTCATCAAGGGATTTTTACTTCCATCTACAACAGCTCCCAAATTAGTCCCTGCCTCCGCTCATTTTGATGAAACAGCCATTCCATCCACTGTTTCCCCGGACCCTCATAGCCAGCACTATATCGGCCGAACATCAGATTACAAACTCCTTAATTTACTTTGTACAAATTTATTCCATTCTCCTGGTTTACAAGTCCAAACAAATCCCAATAATCCCTGATCATCTGGTGAGTACAGAAACCAACACAGGCGTATTGTCCTCCACATTCTCGACTTTAAATTCTTACCATGCATTCAAAATTTTCAATGGCCATCCATTGGTTTCTTTACTTTTTAGACTGATGTGAATCTTGTTTTATAACCTCTATATCAACTTGTTTGATGTCCTGCAGTGCTGTCAATGTCACCAGCTGGCGTGATGGTAAAATGTAGTTATAGATTGCATTCATTAAATCAGATAAAATGGCAGATAGGAATGACAGAAACAATAGTAAGTCTAACGATTGGGAACAGTTGAGGATCCAACAAGGGCTGATGAGGAAGCTTCTCATGGGAGGGAACGAATATGAATGCAGTCTTCCCTTGAAGCCAAGATCCCTCTTATGTTCCCAGGCTATTTCCATTCTCATTTGTCACTTCCCAAACAACACACGCGAACGTATTTGTTCATTCCAGCCCTGCCAAATGAAAACTGCCTGACTCCATAACTGGTCCCATTGCCTCTGAAAAATGCTGCCTGCCCTCCTGAAACAGGTTTCCAGCCACATGTCTAAACATCCAATTATTCCACTTCAATTCTCACCAGCACATGGGACTGGCAGTGATCCTGAGATTACTTTGTTACCGATCCTGCTTTTCAGTCTGAGGTTTCGCTGCCTGATGTGTGTTTATGGATCACATTCCCGCCCTTCCTACCCGGGTTTTTAATAACGAGAGGGAGAATTACCAACAGAATCCAGTGAGTAAACTGGAGCTCAGTCCCCATGTTAAAACAGCAGCTGCCTCTTTAGTGAAGAGGCATGATATCTGGAGGCATTTAATCAAATTTTCACAACGTTCATTGTCACAGATTAGGCCAGTTGAGGAGTTTGTTTGTGGATCTAGGGCTATGACCTAGAATAAATTAAATGCAGTGATTCTAACATTGAAATTAAGGACAATTCTGCACACAAATAATGCCGGAACACTTGAGCTCTCTTCTGTACATGGAGGTTCCTGCGCGATTCATTGTTTTATTTTAAACGTGTGATAAGGAGAGTTAGGTTAAATGAGGATGTGAAGAATTCTGACAATGATGGAAAATGGAGCATTTGGAGATGGCCATCAATGAACCTCAGCGTCAGTGAATAACAGAACCGAATCCAGGGACGTCAGTGTCTCAACAACAGCAAAGCTCAAAGAACAGAGCCTTATCTTTTAAAGTGATCATTTTCTGGAATCAACGTTTGATTTCAATCATTTTAGATCAGAACAACAGTATCTATGTTGTTTCACTCACACATTCATGTGAAGTCTATTCTATTTGTTTTAAATATTTCTTCTTTATTTCACCTTGTTGCAGTTAGGTACAGTTATGCAGCCGTTCTCAAACTTGTGTTGTTTTTCTAAGCAGTCTTACTTTTGCATTGTAACACATTAGAACATAGAACATAGAACAGTACAGCACAGAACAGATCCTTCAGCCCACGATGTTGTACCGACCATTGATCCTCATGTAAGGTAAACCTAATATAGGAACCCTTAAATTTCTGTGACCATATGCAAGTCCAGCAGTCTCTTAAATATCCCCTATGACCTCGCATCCACAACTGCTGCTGGCAACGCATTCCATGCTCTCACAACTTTCTGCGTAAAGAACCCACATCTGACATCCCCTCTATACTTACTGCCAAACAGCTTAAAACTATGACCTCTCGTGTTAACAATTTCTGCCTTTTAGAAAAAGTCTCTGGCTATCAACTCTATCTAGGCCTCTCATTATCTTAGATACCTCAATTAGGTCCCGGCTCTTCCTTCTTTTTTCCAATGAAAAATGTCCGAGCTCAGTCAACCTCTCTTCGTAAGATAAGCCCTACATTCCAGACAGCATCCTGGCAAACTTCCTCTGAACCGTCTCCAAAGCATCCACATATTTCCTATAATAGGGCGACCAGAACTGGACACAGTATTCCAAGTACGGACTAACCAAAATTATATAGAGCTGCAACAAGATCTCACGGCTCTTAAACTCAATCCCACTGTTAATGAAAGCCAAAACACCAATGCTTTCTTAACAGCCTTGTCCACTTGGGTGGCAATTTTAAGGCACCTATGTTCCTGCACCCCAAGATCCCTCTGTTCCTTCACAGTGCCAAGAATCCTGACTGTAATCCTGTACTCAATTTTCAAGTTCGACCTTCCAAAATGAATCACTTCGCATTTATCCAGGTTGAACTCCATCTGCCACCTCTCAGCCCATCTCTGCATCCTGTCAATGTCACGCTGCAGCCTACAAAAGTCCTCTGTACTGTCAACGACACCTCCAACCTGTGTGTCGTCTGAAAACTTGCTAACCCATCCTTCAATCTCCTCATCCAAGTCATGAATAAAAATTACAAAGAGTAGAGGCTCAAGAACAGAGCCCTGTGGAACACCACTCACCACAGACTTCCAGGCAGAATACTTTCCTTCCATTACCACTTCTGTCTTTGTCTTCTGTCGAACATCCATTTCTGTATCCAGACAGCTAAACTTCCCTGTATCCCATTCCTCGTAACCTCTGAACGAGCCTACTATGGGGAACTTATCAAATGCTTTGCTGAAGTCCATATACACGACATCGACCACTCGACCCTCATCAACCTGTCTAGTAACATCCTCAAAGAACTCAATAAGATGTGTGAGGCATGACCTGCCCCTCACAAAGCCATGCTGACTGAATTTAATCAAGCTATCTTCTTCCAGATGGTCATAAATCCTATCCCTCAGAATGCTTTCGAACACCTTGCAGACGACAGACGTGAGACTGACTGGTCTGCAATTGCTCGGGATTTCCCTATTTCCTTTCTTGAAGAGAGGAATTACATTTGCCTCCCTCCAGTCCTCAGGTACGACTCCAGTGGAGAGCAATGATGCAACGATCTTCGCAAGCAGCGAAGCAATCACATTTCTCGCTTCCCAAAGCAGCCAAGGACAAATCTGGTCTGGCCCTGGCGGCTTGTCAATCTTAATATTTGTCAACATTTTCAGCACATCAGCTTCCTCAATCTCTATCCGTTCCAGCATGCTTGCCTGTTCCTCAATGGTTTCATTCACTACAAGGTCCTTTTCTTTAGTAAAAACGGAAGCAAAAAACTCATTTAGGGAATCCCCTACCTCCTCAGACTCTATACACAAGTTCCCTATCCTATCCCTGATCGGCCCTACTCTTTCTTTGATTCTGTCTTGTGTGCTCCAGCATCACAGAACTTCACTTTTGAACATGACACACACTCCTGCATTGTTAATGCAGAGACAGCTGGATAAGGACATCCTCAAGTAGGCTGATAGAAAAAATTGACACCTCGATGACTCAAACTCTGAGGTCCAACACAAGATGAAAGGGAAGAATCTATCCATCCACAGATCATCATAGCCATATATTTTGAATATAACATGCATATAATAGTGTTTTTAAAAGAGACTTCACTGAATTCCTATGGACAGAGAGCCCTCGACAGTAGTGAATAGCTAGCAGGGGTGATTGAATACAAGATGCAGATTCGTCAGAGTTGGAATGTTGTGGTAAGCCCAAGGATAAATGATAAGGGTGCCTGGGAAGCATCATGAGATCATGGGAAGCGCTGGGATTGTCAATCACTCCATACAGTCACATGATCAATTTGATTGAATATGAATGTAATCAAATAACAATACAATTGGACTGATTGGGATGAAAGGGCCTGTTTCAACACTGTATGGAATCTAAACCTAATCTAAATAACAATACAATTGGTTTGCAATTATCGAGGTGAGTTAAAATAAACGGCATACATTTTCCCTTTGTTCAATGAAGAAGCTTCTAGATCCCCAGAGGCTTCTTCCCATCGGCGTAACATCAATGAACTTTGACACTCAAAGTGAACTCAAGATTTTCTGCGATTTATTTAGTCATTCCAACTCAACAGAAGCAGAACACAAGGGGCCCATTGGCTCGATCACGCCTGTGCAGACTTCCTGAAAGGTGTACCAAGTTAGCTCTGCTCCACAATCTTGCTGCAGAAATCATTAACCTCCCAACATCAGATAGTTACTGAAATCTATGATTAAAGTGATTATTGTATTTGCCTCCACTGCCCTTTCAGGCAGTAAATTCCAAATCAAAAGAATCTGCTGTAATAAAGCCACTCTTCTCATTTCTCCGTCAGATTATTTTGCCAATTCTTTATTATTAGATTCCCCACAGTGTGTAAACAGGCCCTTTAGCCCAGCCAGTCCACACTGACCCTTCGAATAGTAACCCACCCAGACCCATTTCCCCCTCTGACTAACGCACCTAACACTGGGCAATTTAGCAAGGCCAATTCACTTGACCTGCACATCTTTGGACTGTGTGAGGAAACCGGAGGAAACCCACACAGACACAGGAAGAATGTGCAAACTCCATACAGTCACCTGAGGCTAGTGCTGTGAGGCAGCAGTGCTAACCACTGAGCCACTGTGTATTCTCTTGTTCCCATCTCTCCTCTCAACAGGAACAGGTTATTCTCATTCACCTCAGCATGGCCTCAGCTCGATCAAACCTCCTGGTTAAACCTGCCCTGATATAAGGGCAACACTACAGTTCCTGCTCTTTCTTAATCACTGTAGACCCCACTCTTGGAGAATGACATTTGGTGTCGAAACCACGGGAATGGTGGTGGAGAAAGAGAGAGAGGAGAAATGAGAAAAAAAGAGTGGGAGACAAAAACAGAGAGGCATCTAGAGAGATTTAGAGAAGGGCGCAGGCAGACAAAAAGAGAGAGACAACAAGAGAGGCTGCCTGAGAGAAAGAGAGAGAGAGACAGCAAGAGAGAATGAGAGGGGACACCAGAGACCGGGGGCTGGGGAGAGGGGACACCAGGGTCAGGGGGCTAGTGGGGAGGGGACACTAGTAACCAGGGGCTGGGAGGGATCACCAGTCACTGGGAAGTGGTGGGAGGGGACATCAGTGACCGAGGGCTGGGGGGAGGGGACACCAGAGACTGGGGTCTGGGGTGGAGGGGACACCAGTGACTGGGGGCTAGTTGGGAGGGGACACCAGAGACTGGGGGGAGGGGTGAAGGGACGCCAGGGACCAAGGGCTGGGGGAAGGGGAAACCAGTGACCAGGAACTGGGGGGAAGGCGGAAGGGACACCATGGACCGGGGGCGAGGGGGAGGGAACACCATTGACTGGGGTCTGGAAGTGCACGAGTGACCGGGGGCCGGGGGAAAACCAGGAACCGGGGAATAGGGGGAGGGGACACCAGTGACCGGGGTCTGGGGGCAACACCAGGGACTGTGGGCTGGGGGAGGGGATCCCAGAAACCAGGGACTGGGGGGAAGGGACACCAGGGACCAGGGGCTGGGGGAAGGGGACACCAGTGACCGGGGGCTGGTGCTGAAGGGACACCAGTGACTTGCGGCTGGGGGGACGGGACACCATGCACCGAGGGCTGAGGGGGGACACCAGGGACCAGGGCCAGGGGGAAGGACACCAGCAACTGGGGGCTGGGGGGAACACCAGGGACCGGTGATGGGGGGTGGGGGTAGGGACACCAGTGACTGGCAGCTGGGTACAAGGGGGCACCAGTGACCAGAGACCAAGGGGAGGGACACCAGTAACCGGAGGCTGGGGTGGAGGGGACACCAGTGACCAGGGACTGGGGGGAAGTGGGGGAAGGACACCAGGGACCAGGGCTGGTGGGAGGGAACACCAGTGACCGCGGGCCGGGGGAGCACCAGTGACCGGTGGCAGGGGAGAGAGACATCAGTGATTGGCGGCTGGGGGAGCATCAGGGACCGTTGGCTAGGATGGTAGGGACACAAGTGACAGGCAGCTGGGGATGAGGGGACACCACTGACTGGAGGCTGGGGGTGAGGGGACACCAGTGACTGGGGGCTGGGGGGACTGGACACCACGGACCGAGGGCTGGGGGCAGGTGACACCAGGGACCAGGGGCTGGGGAGAGGGCAAACCAGGGATCGGGGGCTGGGGGGAACACCATAGACTGGGGGCTAGGGGTGAGGGGACACCAGTGACCGGGGCTGGGGAGGAAGGGGACACCAGTGACCAGGGGTCGGGGGGAACACCAGGGAGCGGGGACTGGGGGAGGGGACACCAGTGACCGGGGGATGGGGGGAACACCAGGAACCGTGAGCTGGGGGAAGGGGAAACCAGTGACTATGGATTGGAGGGACTGGGGAAAGGGGGAAGGGGGAAGGGGGAAGGGACACCAGGGACTGGGAGCTGGGGGGAGGGGATACCAGGGACCAGGGGCTGGGGGGTTTTCATGGGACCGGGGGCTAAGGGGGAGGGGACACCAGTGACCGGGGGCTGGGGGGTTGGGACAACAGTGACCAGTGCTGGGGGGAGGGGGGAAGAGACACCAGGGGCCAGGGGATGGGGTGAGGGAATACCAGTGACCGGTGGCTTGGGGGGAGGGGACATCAGAGACCGAGGCCCGGAGAACATTGGGGACTGTGGGCTGGGGGGAGGGGAAGCCAGTGACTAGAGACTGTGGGAAAGGGGAAAGGGACACCTGGGACCAGGGGCTGGGGGGAGCGGACATCAGACACCGGGGGCTGGGGGTGAACACCAGGGACCGGGGGAAGGTGGAGGGGAAACCAGTGACCTGTGGCTGGGGGGAGGGGAAACCAGTTTCCAGGGACTGGGGGTAAGGCAGAAGGGACACCAGGGACCAGGGGCTGGGGCGAGAGAATACCAGTGACAGGTGGCTGAGGGGGAGGGGAAACCAGTAACTGGGGTCTAGGTGGGAGGGGACACCAGAGACCAGGGGCTGGGTTAAGGGGAGACCAGTGACTGGATGCGAGGTGGGAGGGGACACCAGTGACCGGGGGCCAGGGGGAGGGGACACCAGTGACTGGGGGCTGGGGGAAGCACCCGGAACAAGTGGCTGGGGTGGTAGGGACACCAGTGACCAACAGCTGGGGATGAGGGGACACCAGTGACTTGGGGCCTGGGGGAGGGACACCAATGACCGGAGGCTCGGGGTGAGGGGACACCAGTGACTGGGGGCTGGGGAGACGGGACACCATGGACCGAGGGCTGGAGGGGAGCAGCAGGGACCGTGGGCTGGGAGCAGAGGACACCAGGGACCAGGGGCTGGGGGGTGGGTGAACCAGGGATCGGGGGCTGGGGGGAACACCAGGGACTGGGGGCTAGGTGGGAGAGGACACCAGTGACCAGAGCTGGGGGGGAGGGGACACCAGTGACTGGGAGCCAGGGGGTAACACCAAGAACCGGGGACTAGGGGAGGGGACACCAGTGACCGGGGGCTGCGGGGCACACCAGGGACCGTGAGCTGGGGGGAGGGGAAACCAGTGACCATGGACTGGGGGACTGGGGGAAGGGGAAAGGGCGAAGGGGCACCAGGGACCGGGTGCCGGGGGGAGGGGACACCATGGACCGGGAACTGGTGGGTACACCTGGGAAAAGGGGCCAGCGGGGAGGGGACACCAACGACCTGGGGTTGGGGGGAGGGGACACCAGTGACCGGGGGTTGGGGGGGAGTGGATACCAGGGACCAGGGCTGGGGGGAGGGGACATCAGGGACTGGGAGTCTGGGAGGGAACACCAGAGACCGGTGGCTGGGCTGAGAGAAAAACAGTGACCAGGGACTAGGGTGAAGGGCGGAAGAGACACTAGGGACCGGGTGCTGGGGGGTGGGAATACCAGTGACCTGTAGCTGGGCGAGGAGGGAACACCAGGGACAGTGGTCTGGGGGGAGAGGAAACCAGTGACCAGGGACTGGAGGAAGGGGAAGGGATACTAGGGACCGGGGGCTGGAGGTAGGAGACACCAGGAACAGGGGGCTGGAGTAAGGGGAAAGGGACACCAGGGAACGGGGGCTGTGGGGATGGGACATCAGTGACCGGTCGCTGAGGGGGAGGAGACACCAGTTACAAGGGGCCGGGGGGGTAACACCAGGCACCGAGGGCTGGGGAGAGGGGAAACCAGTGACCAGTGGCTGAGGGAGGGGACACCAGAGACCAGTGGCTGAGGGTGGGGGCACCAGTGATTGGGTGTGAGTTGGGAGGGGACACCAGTGACCGGGGGCCAGGAGGAGGGACACCAGTGACTGGGGGCTGGGGGGAACACCAGGGACCGGTGGCTGGGGGGTGTAGGGACACCAGTGACCGGCTGCTGGGTACAAGGGCACACCAGTGACCGGGGACCAGTGTGAGGGACATCAGTAACCGGAGGCTGGGGGGAGGGGACAACAGTGACCAGGGACTGGGGGGAAGAGGGGAAGGGACACCAGGGACCGGGGCTGGGGGAACACCAGTGACCGTGGGCCGGGGGAACCCCAGTGACCGTGGGCCGGGGGAACCCCAGTGACCGTGGGCTGGAGGGAGGGGAAGCCAGAGACCAGCGACTGGGGCAAAGGGGAAAGGGATACTTGGGACCGTGGGCTAGGAGGAGGGGACACCAGGGACCGGGGGCTGGGGGGAAGCGACACCAGGCACCGGGGTCTGGGGGGAACACCAGTGACTGGGGGAATGGGGAGGGGAAATCAGTGACCAGTGGCGGGGGGGGAGGGAATACCAGTGACCGGTGGCTGATGGGGAGGGGACACCAGTGACCAGGGCCCGGGGAAACACCAGGGACCTTGGCCTGGAGGGAGGGGAAACCAGTGACCACTGGGGGTAAGGGGAAAGGGACACCAGGGACCGGGAGCTGGGGGGGAGGGGCACCAGGGACCAGTGGTTGGGGGAGGGAACACCAGTGACCAGGGGCTGGGGGAGGGGACACCAGAGTCTGGGAGCTGGGGGGAGGGGACACCAGTGACCAGGGACTGGGGGAAAGGGGAAAGGGACACCAGGGAACGGGAGCTGGGGGGGAGGGGCACCAGGGACCAGTGGTTGGGGGAGGGAACACCAGTGACCAGGGGCTGGGGAGGGGACACCAGAGTCTGGGAGCTGGGGGGAGGGGACACCAGTGACCAGGGGCTGGGTTAAGGGGAGACCAGTGACTGGGGGCGAGGTGGGAGGGGACACCAGTGACCGGAGGCTGGGGGGATGGGACACCAGCGACCAGGGACTGGGGGAAGCGGGGAAGGTACAAAAGGGACCAGGGCTGGGGGGAGTGAACTCCAGTGACCGTTGGCCAGGAGAACACCAGGGACCGTGGTTGGGGGGAATGGAAACCAGTGACCAGGGACTGGGGGGAGGGGAAAGGGACACCAGGGACTGGGGGGCTAGGGGCAGGGGACACCAGTGACCGGGGGCTGTGGGAGGGGAACCCAGTAACCAAGGACTTGGGAGAAGGGGGAAGGGACGCCAGGGACTGGGAACTGGGGGGAGGGTACACCAGTGACAGGGGGCTGGGGTGAGGGGACACCAGCGACTGGGAGCTGGGGGGAATGGGACACCACGGACCGACGGCAAGGAGGGAACACCAGGGACCGGGGGCTGGGGGCAGGGGACGCCAGTGACCCGGGACTGGGGGGGTGGGGAAACCAGGGACCGGGGGCTGAGGGGATCACGAGGGACTGGGGGTAGGGGGGAGGGGACACCAGTGACCGGGACGGGGGGAGGGGAAACCAGGGACCGGGGGCTGGGGGGAACACCAGGGAACGTGAGCTAGGGAGGGGAAACCAGTGACAATGGACTGCAGGACTGGGGGAAGGGGGAAGGGACACCTGGGACCGGGGGCTGCGGGGAGGGTACACCTGGGACTAGGGGCTGGGGGAGAGGAAACCAGTGACCGGGGGTTGGAGGGAGGGGACACCAGGGTCCGAGGGCAGGGAGTAAGGGACAGAAGGGACCGGGGGCTGGGGGGAGGGAATACCAGGGACTGGTGGCTGGGGCGGAGGGAACACCAGAGACTGAGGCCCGGGGGAACAACTGGGACCATGGACTTTGGGGAAGGCGAAAGAGATACCTGGGACCGGAAGCTGCGGGGAGGGGACACCATTTACGGGTGGCTGGGGGGAACACCAGTGATTAGGGACTGGGGGATGGGACACCAGTGACTGGGGGCTGAGGGGAACACCAGGGACCGGTGACTGGGAGAGTAGGGATACCAGTGGCTGGTAGCTGGGGGCATGGGGACACCAGTAACCGGGGGCCAGGGGGAGGGACACCAGTGACTGGGGTCTGGGGGGAACACCAGGGACCGGTGGCTGAGGGGCAAGGGACACCAGTGACCAGCAGCTGGGGGGAAGGGGACACCAGTGACCGGGGACTGGGGGAAGGGGGAAGGGACACCAGGGACGAAGGACTGGGAGGAAGGGGGGAAGGGACACCAGGGCCGAAGGACTGGGGGAAAGGGGAAAGGGACACCAGGGATCAGTGGTGGGGAAGGGAACACCAGTGACCAGGGGCTGGGGGAGGGGACACCAGTGACTGTGGGCTAGTTGGGAGGGGACACCAGAGACTGGGAGCTGGGGGGCAGCGGACACCAGTGACTGGGGGCTAGTTGGGAGGGGACACCAGAGACTGGGAGCTGGGGGGGAGGGGACACCAGTGACCGGGGGCTAGATGGGAGTGGACACCAGAGACCAGGGGCTGGGTTAAGGGGAGACCAGTGACTGGATGGGAGGTGAGAGGGGACACCAGAGACTGGGAGCTGGGGGGGAGCGGGGACACCAGCGACTTGGGGCTTGGTGGGAGGGAACACCAGAGACTGGGAGCTGGGGGGGAGGGGACACCAGTGACTGGGGGCTAGGTGGGAGGGGACACCAGACACCAGGGGCTGGTGGGAGTGGAAACCAGTGACTTGGGGCTAGGTGGGAGGAGACACCAGTGACTGGGGACTGGGGGGAGCACCGGGGACCGGTGGCTGGGATGGTAGGGACACCCGTGACCGGCAGCTGAGGGGAGGGGACACTAGTGACCGGGGCCCAAGGGGAGGGTCACCAGTGTCTAGGGGATGGGGGAACACTGGGGACCGGGGGCTAGGGGGAGGGACACCAGTGACTGGGGGATAGGAGGAACACCAGGGACTGAGGTTTAGGGGGTAGGGGACACCAGTGACCGGGGCTGGATGTAGAGATACCAGTGACCGGGGGCTGGGGGGCAGGGACACCAGTGACTGAGGACCAGTGGGAGGGACACCAGTGACTAGGGATTGGGGGCAACACCAGGGATCGGTTGCCGGTGGGAGCACCAGGGATCGAGGGTCGGGGAGGGGTATGGGGAACACGAGCTGTGGCCCAGTGAGAAGCAAGGGTCAGCAAGAGCCTGTGTTCAGATTTACTGGAGGTCCGCTGCATTGGTCTGCTGCAGGGAGACTTTGGGGACTGACTGTGAGATCTGTCTTTTTGACTTCACTTTGTGATTTTTTTTCTGATCTATATCTGTACTGTGTCTGGCTGTGATCGAACCTTTTCTCTTCATTTCTCTGTTCTGCAACTAAGGATTGTACCGAGGTACTCTGTACCTAAGATGGCACTTGCAGCGGTGATTTATAAACTTTTCACTGGTCTCATGTGAGTATGTGCGACAATAAAGCTAATTTCATTCAATTTGAGAGAATAAAAGGACAAGCTGCCAATGACAGGGAGAAGAATGAGAGAGAGAAGGAAAGGTTGCGAGTGTGACTGAAAGACAGAACAAAAGAGAGACAATAGGAGAGACTGTGGGGAGAAACAATCACAGAGAAAAATAGAATAGGGAAAAGTGAGCAGGAAGAAAGAGACAGAGAGAAGGGCGGACAAGTTAGTGCAGAGACAAGCAGGAGTTCAGGAACGACACAGAGAATCTGAAAATGTTATACAGTACTCAGCATTGCAGCAGATCCCAGCTCTCGCTCTCTCTCTCTCAATGGTTTTTCACACTTGCTTTCTCCCATGAGGGACAGACTGTGCTCCTGGGGTCTGTATCATCCTGTGTTTGTTTCAGGAGGTTAAGGAAACACAAACCCCCAGGTCTGTCACTCAAACCCCGCTCTCATCCCAAATTCTATTTCATTCAGTCAATTTCCAGCTCCCTTTATCTGGTGCTCACCTCCCCCTGGAATGTAGCAAATCAAGAGACTGTAGTTTTTGTGAGATTACAAAGGGTAAGTTGGGGGGGAGGTGTGGGTGGATAGTGAAAGTGCAGTATGTCCCTTCCCTGCCCATGTCTCTCCCACACATAGAGATACACCTGCTGTTTCAAACCAGCCACAACACGTTTATTTAAACAAGGGTACGCAGGCTTCGGCATCCAGGGAATACTATTTTTTTTCCCAGAGGGGAACACAGAACTTTTACACAAACCAACACAAGGTGTGAGTGGGACTGAAATGAACCAGTCAAGTCCACAAGTTTACTCTTTTAATGAGTTTCCGAGGATGGACATCAATCCATTTCACAAATGAATTCAAAGTGGATTGTGGGAGGGACATGGGCAGGGAAGGGACATGGATCTGTTCTACAAGTCTGTTAATTGTATAAATGACCATGGGATTTTAAACAGATTCATCTCTGCCTGACAATAGACTGTGACTTTCTCATTGACATTACATTTGGGAATGAGCTGATTGACACAAATTGTGTTACAGATGGTGAAACAGCTAGTTGGGGGGCTATTTCCAAATGCCTTTTCTTAATGGTCATAGAAACAATGGGACTGGCCTATTTTCCCTTGATGAAGTTCTTTGATCAAGGAAAAATGTCTACTTCAGTGTTAATTCCTGAAATGATCCTTTAGACAAACCTTTCACACAGATCTTCAACATGATAGGTTCATCATCATTGATATGGGATAAATCACAAACACGGTTACATCAACTAAAGTGAGAGAATGTAGAGCATTACAGCACAGTACAGAGCCTTTGGCTGCCAACATTGCACCGACCTCTGAAACCAATCTGAAGCCCATCTAACATACACTATTGCATTATCATACATTTAGTTATCCAATGACCATTTAATGCCCTAAATGTTGGCAAGTCTACTCCAGTTGCAGGCAGTGCATTCCACTCCCTTACTACTCCCTATGTAAAAAACCTACCTCTTCCATCTGTCCTACATCTATCATCCCTCAACTTAAAACTATGTCCCCTTGTGCGAGTCATCTCTATCCAAGGAAAAAAGGTTTTCACTGTCCACCCTATCTAATCCTCTGATCACCTTGTATCAAGTTAACACTTAACCTCCACTCCAACGAAAAACAGCCTCAAATCCCTCAGCCTTTCCTCATAAGACCGTCCATCTATAGCAGGCAACATCCTGTTAAATCTCCTCTGCACTCTTTCCAATGCTTATATGTCCTTCCTATAATGCAGCAACCAGAACTGTACTCGATACTCCGAAGTGCAGCCACACCAGAATTTTGTACATCTGCAACATGACCTCATGACTCCGAAATTCAATCTCTCTATCAATAAAAGTTAACACACCGTATGCTTTCTTAACAACCCTATCTCCCTGCTTTGTAAATTTCAGGGATCTATGCACGTGAATACCAAGATCTCTCTGCTCATCTACATGACCCAGAATCTTACCATTAGCCAAGTACTCTGTATTCCTGTTACTCCTACCAAAGTGCATCACCTCACACTTTTCTGCATTAGACTCCATTTTTCACATCTCAGCCCACCTCTGCAGCTTATTGATGTCCCTTTGTAACTTGCAACATCCTTCTGCACTGTCTATAATTCCACCAGCTTTACTGTCATCCGCAAATTTAATAACACATCCTTCTACGCCCTCATCCAGGTCATTTATTAAAAAGACAAACAGCAGTGGCCTTAATACTGATCCCTGTGGTACACCACTCGTAACTGAACTCCAGGATGAACATTTTCCATCGACCAACACGCTCTGTCTTCTTTCAGCCAGCCAATTTCTGATCCAAACCACTAAATGGCCCTCAATCCCTTGCCTCTGTATTTTCTGCAAATGCCTACTATGGGGAACCTTATCAAAAGCTTTACTGAAATCCAAATACACTACATCAAGTGTTCTACCTTCATCAACCTGTTTGGTCACCTTCTCAAAGAACTCAAAAAGTTTGTGAGGCACGACCTGCACTTCACAAAACAATGCTGACAATCCCTAATCAAATGATTCCTTTCCAGTTCATTATAAATCCTATCTCTTTGAATCCTTTCCAACACTTTACCCACAACTGAAGTAATGCTCACTGGTCTACAATTACCAGTGTTGTCTCTCCTCCCCTTCTTGAACACGAGGACAACATTTGCTATTTTCCAGTCTTCTGGCACTATTCTTGGAGATCATGACGGCGTAAAGATCGAAACTACAGGTTCCACAATCTCCTTCCGAGCTTCCCCTAGAATCCTAGGAGAAGTCCTATCCATCCCAGGTATTAATCTATTTTCACATTTTGCAGAATTGCTAACTCGACCTCCTTGTGAACCTAGGAGTCTGATTGTCTTTTTGTCAGTATTCTCCTCGATAACATTTTCTTTTTCCTGTGTGAATACTGACAAAAATATTCACTTAGCGCCTCTCCTATCTGTTTGTACTCCGCGCACAACCTCCCACTATTGTCCTTGATAGATTTCACTCTTACTCTACTCATTCTTTTATTCCTGATATAGCTATAGAAAGCTTTAGGGTTTTCCTTGATCCTATCTGCCAAAGGCGTTTCATGTTCCTTCTAGGCTCTTCATAATTCTCTCTTTAGGTCCCTCCTGGCTGACTTTTAACAATCAAGGACCCTGGACCTTCACAACTCATTTTTGCATAATCCTCCTCCTTCCACTTTACAAGAGATTCAACTTTACTAAACCACAGCTCCCACGCTTGTCAACTTCCTCCCTGCCTGACAGTTACATACTTATCAAGAACACCCAGTAGCTGTTCCTTCAATAAGCTTCACATTTCAATTGTGCCCGTCCTCTGCAGTTTCCTTCCCTACCCTATGCATCCTAAATCTTGCCTAATCGAATCTTAACTGCCCTTCCTCCAGCTATAACTCTTGACCAGCGGTATATACCTATCCCTTTCTATTGTTAAAGTAAACTTAACTGAATTATGGTCAATATCACCAAAGTGCACACCTACCTCCAAATCTAACACATGGCTGTGTTCTTTACCTAGGACCAAATCCAATGTGGCCTCGCCCCTTGAAGGCCGATCTACATGATTAATAAGATAATACATTATAGATTACAGATACATGTCAATGTTTGTAATGTGTATTAGTGTGTGTGTGCATTTACTTACATCAATAATCTGAAACTACCCTGAGAGCCCTTTCATTTTCATAGCTTACCCTTTTTGTTCTTAATCTATTGAGAAAGCATTTCTTGTTGATCTTACCAGCTAATAATTTCCTTATGCCCCCTTGGCCTTTCCGAGTTTTTAAAGATTTTCACAACATCCATTTAGATTTTCTGTGAAACTCTTTATAGATTTAGGATATCTTTTCATGATCAATATCTTTATTTTACTGATTCATCTCACCCTGTATGGTTGGAATACCTCTGGGGCTCTAGATCTGAAAGGAGAATGATTTGTGTTGTTTGGTCATGTCTACACTGTGCCTCTGGAACCTCACTCTTGAGATTCTCCTACTGTCATTATTTTTGCTTCAAATATCTGCATCCAGTCCAGTTTTGCCAGATAGTCTCTCAGATTCATACGATTTGTCCACACCAAGCATCAACGCTTTACACTGGTGGTCTTTGTGTTGTGCTGTATTTGTGTGAAATGTAAATGCACTATCACTGGCTTGAAAATAGTCTCTCTCTCTCTCTCTCTCTCTCTCTCTCTCTCTGGCAATTCATCCACAGGACCAGATTCACTTCATCAAATTAAATCTAGAATTGCTCTCCCTCTTGTTGAGCTCTTGCCTGCTAAAGAGGTTGGTTAAATACAATTCAGGAACAGTGTTCTCAGTGCCTTTCACTCTCTTCATATCCCGATTGGTATTTGAAGATGGAATCCCCAACTGTACTGTTTTAACATTCAGAAATGTCTTGCATACTGCTCATCTGTTTTACTCAGAGGATTTGGTCAACGACAGTAAACTACTAGCAGCCTGGTAGCCACCTTTTTATAAGTTCTCAACTGAACTCTATCACCTCTATTATTGATTCATTGAGGATGTCAGGGAGGGCCCTGTTCACAAGAATGGAGGAAGGGGATCCACAATTGATGAGGAAGGAGGTCATGTTGGATACATGGGGACGAAAAGTGACATCATCAGGACAGATGGATATGGAGTAACAGGGAGAATGGAGTGGAAAAGCAGAATGTGAGAAAGTGTATTCGAGGTAACTGTGGGAGTTGGTGGGTTTATAATGGATATTGAAGTATATCCTTTCCCCAGAAGTGGAAAGAGAGAGGTCAGGGAAGGGGAAAGTTAGATAAGGTCAGGGGATCATGAGAGATGATAGATATTGGTAACAAATTAATGGATTAACTAATGAAGCAAATTAATGAAGCAACACTGATAATATTATCAATATACCAGAGAAAGAGTTGTGGGTTGGGGTATTGTCCAGCGGAAGATAGGAGGGGGTATCTGAGAGCTGCCACTCAGCTGATTGCTGCTGCTTTCCTCTCTCACCTGGAATTGGAAAAGGTCAATGATTTCACCTCCAATTTACATTCAGCCCTCACTTTCACCAGGTCTATCTCTGACTCCTCCCTTAACTTCCTTGTTATCTCGGTTTCCAATTCTGGAGATAGACTGATCACTGACATCCACTATAAACCTATCGACTCCCACAGCTACCTGGACTATATATCCTCGCACCCTATTTCCTGTAAGGACCCCATTCCATTCTCCCAGTTCCTCCATCTCCCTCCTATGTTCCAATGAGGCCAACCTAAACAAAGGGGCGACAAAATGTCCACCTTCTTCCTCAACCAAGGATTCCCCAGCATCGTTGTTGACAGGGTCCTCAAACGAGTCCAACTCATCTTCTGCACTTCCACCCTCACCCCCTCTCTTCCCTCCCACAACAGTGACACGATTCCCCTTGTCCTTACCTACCAACCCACCAGCATCGCCGTCCAGAAGATCATCAGTCACCATTTCTGCCACTTCCAACAAGATGCCACCATTAGACACATATTCCCCTCTCCTCCCTTGTCTGCCTTCTGCTGGGATAGTTCCCTCTGGCACACCTTGGTTCACTCTTCCTTCCCTCCCAGCACCTTCCCCTGCAACTGCCGAAGGTCTATCATCTACCCATTTACCTCCTCCTACCCACCCCCTCAATTCAGTATCCAATGGCTCAAACCCACCTTCCAGGTGAAGCAACATTTTACCTGCACTTCCCACAATCTAGTCCACTGCATTCACTGCTGACTATGTAGTCCCCTCTACATTGTGTAAACGTAGACTGGAGGACTGCTTCGCAGAATAATTGCATTCTGCCAACAACAAAAAAAGACACTCTGAGATTCCAGCTGCTTGTCACTGGGTCAACATCTCTGTCTCAGGCTTGCTGCAGCGTTCCAGCGAAGCCGGAAGAACAAGGGATCCCTAGCATCCTTATTGACAGGGCTCTCAAATGTGTCCAACCCATCTCCTGCACTTCCGTCCTCACCCCCTCTCTTCCCTCCCATAACAGTGTCATTTTCCATTTGGTTACCCTGTTGCCCTCCGGACTCAATATCGAATTCATTAACTTTAGGGCCTGAACTCACCAAGTCCTCGCCCCCACTAACCCACACACCAGGCCTTGTTATCCTATCACGTACCATTACACACTACTTATTGTTCACCAGTAACAGTCTCCATTAACAGCTTTCAGGCTCCTAGCCTGATTGCAGCCGACTCCTTTGCCTATCCAACTGTTTTTTTTCTTTCTTTGTGCTCTATTTTCATCTACCATTTACTCCTTAACCCCTGACCCCACTCTATCTTCTGCATATAAACAACATGTTCACAGCTGCCATCAGATCAGAGGAAGGGCCACCAGACCCGAAACGTTAACTCTGATTATTTATAGATACTGCCAGACCTGTTGAACTTTTCCAGCAATTTCGTATTTTTTTTTGTTCCTGATTTACCGCATTCACTGTTCTTTCCATTTCGATATTGGCAGGTAGGTCCTGTTGGAGCTGTATGGGCCTTTGGTTCGGCCGCAGCTGGAGTATGTGTCCAGTTCTGGTCACTGCACAATAGGAAGTTAAACATCACACCACACCAGGTTATAGTCCAACAAGTTTAATTGGAAGCACTAGCTTTCAGAACGCCACTCCTTCATCAGATGATTGTGCCCAATGAAGGGTGAACGCTCCGAAAGCTAGTGCTTCCAATTAAACCTGTTGGACTATACCCTGATGTTGTGTGATTTTTAACTTTGTACATCCCAGTCCAACACCGGCATCTCCAAGTCACCGTATGAAAGATGTGATCCCATTAGAGGAGATTCACCCGCATGTTGATCGGGTGCAGCAGATTAGCTGTGAAGAGGGAGGCTGGATAAGCTCATGTTGCTTTCTTCTGAGCGGAGATCAGGATACGTAGAACTATGAGGAGCGTGGACTGAGTGGATAGAAATCAGTTGCTCCCCTCAGTTGAAGGGCCAATGAGAAGGTGGTGTAATGTGAAGCTGAACGGAGCAGGCTTAGAGGGAACATGTCACCTAGAGGATGGTAGGAGTCTGCGCTGTGCTGCTTAGGAGGGTAACTGAGGTGTGAAACCTCAACACCTTTACAACTGACTTGGATGAGAACTTTAAAATGTCATCATATTCACGACTATTGACCAAGTGTTGGAAATTGGGAAAAGTGCAGTTTTAGAGTGATTTTGGAGGTACAAATTCGATGGAATGAGCAATCTCATTTACCCAGTGTGATTCTATCACTCTATGGTTTTACAGTTAAGGTTCCAAATTAGTTTATTTCTCATATTTATTTTGAGAAAGTATTACCTTACGTTCCAACTGTTGTTATGGTCAGTATCAGCTTCAGACAAGTGCTCACTCACAGATAGAATTTCCCAATGTTGTAAAACTGAACTCACAAGGAAAGCAGTGGGATAACAATGTGCAGTAGAACAGCTCTCAAGGAGCTCCACAACACGAGTTATGCAATGACTGAATAACCTCAGCAAAATGATAAGAATATCAGAAGATATTTAGATATTAATGGGACTGACAGTGTGTGTGAAATAACTCAAGCATTATTGTTTAAAGACAAGTCGCAACTAACATTTGAGACCTAACAAGATCAGATTAATCCAGTCTTTCGGGTATTCATTACAGAGGCAAATCTAAATGACATCACATCATTAAAATAAACTTGTTGTCGGAATCTATTTGTTCAAAATAATTTTTAAAATTGAAGCTGTAATCACAGTTTCCCAGTGGAGATACCACACAATATAAAATAGAGTCTCTGGAGCTGTGTCTTCTCCAATTCCGGAAGATTTCTCCAATTCTGACAGAATGCCAGCAGCAAGCACAGAGAGGCAAATGCTCTCTAAAGGGTACTACACCAGCCTTGTCATCGTCGGTCTTCCAGGTAAGGCATGTACCAACTTATATTACACAAATCTCTGTATTAAAGCAGACTTTTTCCCACTCTATGACTGCTAATTACTTTATTTCAATTTAGCAAGGCAAATACAGAAGTCCAGCGATTCTGCCCTCACTTGCTGAAACTAAAGTGAACAATTGTTTGGTTAGGAGGTTCCTCAGTGATGTGCAACATTGCCAGTTCCTCTATACTGTGCAGAATGGGTTTGCCCTGAGGCCACATTGATGGGGTTTGGCTGAGCACCGGCCCTGGCTAGTCTAGAAAGTGTTTAGCAAGACCACTCTCTCTCTCTCTCTCTCTGGGAGTTCAAAGCTTGCTATTGGTCAGATGGGTTTTGTAACAACCCACCTCTTAGTGATACCTGGTATTTCCATTCCTTGGTGTGAAGGGATTGTGTTGGTGGGTCAGAATTGAGGGACTCAGTGAGTTGGAAACTGTATCAGGGTCACCAGTTCATTCACAGTCCATCAGCAGCACGCTGCTATCAGAATCTGTTTATGCTGGTTTACATGATACACGGCATGGGACATCAATACACCGATTGTCACACAGGGTGTCAGTCTGAACAGTGATTGTGGTTTACACCACAAAGACAGATTTATTAAAATATTCATTATGTGACTTACTGTACTCATATTGATGAAGTTCAATATCTCACTGGCCAATTTGAGCCAATCTGTATCTTAGAAATGTTGTCACATCTTCCTTGCCCTCTGGATGACTGGACAGTGAGGGTGAGTGGGAATGCCTGCTCACCTGTGGTCACTTTGTGGGAAGTTGTTCATGACTCGACCCTGTGTTGGATTTGGATGGCCATTCAGGGAACTGAACCCACACAGGGCAGCTCAGTGTGTTCAGCTCCTTCTGCTCAGCAGGAATGCTTCATGTAGTTCAAATCGCTGCATCAAAGTGAGGTGGTTTACTGGAGGTCACGTTTCAGTGCTCAGTAACCCTCTACAGTTTTATGACGATTGAGGGATCAAAATTAGCCATTTCCCCTCTCATGTGGCCAACAATGATTACCTAGCTCGTCTTCTCCACTTCCTGCACCTTCCCCCTCGAACCCTATCCCTCCAACCGCAACAGAGATAGAACCCCCCCAGTCCTCACCTTCCACCCACCAACCTCTGGCTACAATGTATCATCCTCCACCATTTCTGCTACCTACAAACAGACCCAACCACCAGAGATATATTTTGTTCCCCACCCCTATCAGCATTCTGCGGAGGCTATTCTCTCCATGACTCCATCATTAGGCCCACGCCCCCCATCAACCCACCTTCCACTCCTGGCACCTTACCTTGCACCACAGGAGATATATAACATTTGCCCAGGCCTCCCCCTCCCCTCCATCCAAGGCCCCAGAGGAGCCTTCCACATCCTGCAGAGATTATCCTCCATATCCAAATGCCTCACCTACTGTGTCCATTGCTCTTGTTGTGGTCTTCTGAACACCAAGGAGACAGGACACCAAGTCACTGAATGTTTCAGGGCACATCTCTGAAACACATGTACCCAACAAACCCACCGCCTTCTGGCCAACCACTTCAACTGTCCTTCCCCCCACCACACCCTCCACTTTACCAAAGACACACAAGTCCTGGGATTCCTCCACCATCAAATCCAAGCCACCCAATGTCTTGAAAAAGAACGCCTCCACCTCCACTGTGGGACTCTCCAACCACACGGGATCAATGTGGATTTCACCAGTTTCGTCATCTCCTCTCCATCCACCTCATCTCAGATCCAACTCTCGAACTCAGCACTGCCCTCTTGAACTGTCCAATCTGTCCATCTGCCTTCCCATCTATCTCCTCCACCCTCTCCTCCGACCGATCACCATCACCATCACCTCCCATCTGCAAAAAGCCTTCTCAGCTACCTTGTGCACCCCCCCCACCCCCGTCTCACCCCTACCTTCCTATTTATCTCTCAACACTGTTCCCTCTTCCCTCCCAACCCCCCTCCACCATATTCGCAATGAAGGGCTTACGCCTGAAACATCGATTCTCCTGCTTCTCAGATGCTGCCTGAGCTGCTGTGCTTTTCCAGTGCCACACTTTTCAACTCTGATCTCGAGCATCTGCAGTCTTTACTTTCTCCCAGCTATCACTTGGAAGTTTATAAATGTTTGCAGTAACGATAACACTGAGCTGTACGTTCCGACAGCACATTGTAAATGTCAGGGCTACTGCATCAACCCTGCTGGCTGGGCCATATCTGACACAGTGTGTTTTATATCGGGGAGTAATGCAGTGACTCAAAGTCTTTGATGCAATAACGCCCTGTTCTTCAATTCCAAAATAATTCACTTGAGGGAAAATGTCAGCGATGGAGTGTTGGGGGCAAGATGCCAAATTAATTTCATTTTCTATCTGATAAGACTCTAAAAGATTCAGAGAAAATGTGTTACTGCCATAATGCCAGAGGTTTTAAACAATGCAGAAGACTGACTGTTGTGGGAACTAGTATTGTGTAATGAACTCTCTTGGAGTCTTTTATTCTTCCCTTGAAGTTCAGTGGTTCCTTCCCCAGAGCATCTTATTCACTGATGCGGGAAACTGTGCATGATGGTTACATAGAAACCTTGACTTCATGGGCACTGGCAGGGGGCAGTGCAAATTCCTGATGTGTGACATCAATTTCCAAATTAACTCTGTGGTGTAATTCCTCAATTGAGATAAAGTAAGATTTTAGTCTGTAGCTCACAGGCACTCTGCATAATCCAGTGATTGACTGGGATATTGAGTATTGTTGATCCCGACCTCCAGGAATCACTCTGAGTGAAGGTGTTACTGATCGTGGCATTGTATTAAATGGGGCTCGCGAACCTCAGGCTAGACTCTCTGATTGCTATGGTCTAATTTTACGCGTCATTGCAGCGTTGTACTGATTGTGGGTAACTGAGCAAATACGATCTACTGACCCAGTATTCTTGCTTTTCTATGCGTATCTGTAAATGCAGCATTGTCCTAAAATGGAGCTGCAAGTGGAGATTATCTCTTGCAAGTTTTACTGGGAATATCTTTCACAGTAGAACTGTATTGTATCAATTAGAATTTTACCGAGTGTGGGTTTCTACCAATGACGAACAACTAACTTCAGTATCCATGTGTTACTGGGAGCATGTCTCAAAGGAAAATTACACTGAGTATAAGTTACTAACTAGAGATGTGCTGAAGAAGGGCTTATGCCCGAAACGTCGAATCTCCTGTTCCTTGGATGCTGCCTGACCTGCTGCGCTTTTTCAGCAACACATTTTCAGCTAAGTTACTAACTAGGCAAAGTTAGAAATCACACAACATCATGTTATAGTCCAACAGATTTATTCGGAAGCAGTATTTTTCAGAACATTGCTCCTTCATCATACAACTGATGATGGAGCAACACTCCAAAAGCCAGTGCTTCCAAAAAAACCTGTTGGTCTATAACCTGCTGTTGAGTTATTTTCAACTTTGTCCACCACAGTCCAACACTGGCACCTCTAAGTGATTACTAATTGGAGAGGAACAACCTACCTCAGTGATCTTGCATAAGTTGAAGTCCATCTGATGATAGAATTTAACTGTTTGTGGAGAACTGAAGGAAGTGAAATATCTGACTGCAGTGGGAACTAGGACTGCAGCGATACGAACCATGGGGTGCATCATTTCAATGACATTCCTTACTTCTGCTCTGCACACTCATGCAGCTGTTTTTTTAAATTCATTTGTGGGATCCAAATGTCGCTGGCTGGACAGATTTTATTGCCTGACCCAGTTGCCCTTGAGAAGGTGGTGGTGAGCTGTTTTCTTGAACTGCTGCGGTCCACCTGCACTGTGTCAACCTACAATGAATTTCGGGGAGGGGGGTGGTGCGTGGAGTTCCACTCAATGTAGTTTGTAAATATCAAGATGGATTGCAAGTGAGAAAATCGTCGCTGCTAGTTGGATATGTTTGGTGTTAAATTTACAAGGTGAAATGTCCCATTGAAGATAAACATTTTTCATGAAGCATCAACAATGTTAATTCAATGAAATGCACGACAGACATATTTTGTTGACTCAAATGATACTTTTGGTAATGATGTACCTTCCAGCAAGGTTAGGACATGTTGTGGGACATGGCTATATCAATTATCTGTATGTTAATAAAGATGGATATAGAGTTGGAAATGTTGACACAATTTCACATCTGTATTTCATTAGATTTGGATTAACAATTGATGCATTTGTAATTCATAAGCTTTCCACAGTTAATTTTCCAGTGGTCGCTGCTCTTTACTTTGCGATGTGTGTCCTCCTTGGGAGGAAGAGGTATCGACAAGGAACACCCAACAATCCGTTTTAAAGCAACGTATAAAAATAAGCATTACTTGTTGTAATGGGGATAAAAATATCTGTTTCAATTTAAAAAAAAACTAACTTCAGTCCCAGCAATATTATGACTGAGGATAATAATTGAGTTGAAGAGCATTACATAGAATTAACATTCTGCCAGAATACAGAGCATTTAATCTGACATACAAACCTCTGCCATTACCAGATTTTCTCACCCTGAGTGAGTATTACATATTCATGAACTTCAGTTGCTGTCTCTTTCTTTAATTATACTCTGCATTCATCTGTATACTCTACATCTATGCTACACTACTCAACTCTAACACGGCTATCAAATCCAATTATCAGAATGCGGAGCATTGTTCTTATTTTAGTGAAATAATTACAAACATTTGGACTCTGGCAGGGAGCCCAATCTCTGTCACTCCTTGCTTGTTCTTTGTACCATAGCCCCACAACCGCATGTTAACTCTGTTGTGCTAAAACTCAGGATTGTTTGTCTTGCATTTACATAAGGATTGATTATCTGCTTGTCAATCAGATGCGTTCATTTATACAGTTAAAGTTCAAACATAATTTGTAATCTTAAACAGATAAATTATGAACACATTCACAATAAGGACTTCGCAATAAACTGAACT
Organism: Hemiscyllium ocellatum; assembly: GCF_020745735.1. Classification (NCBI taxonomy): domain Eukaryota; kingdom Metazoa; phylum Chordata; class Chondrichthyes; order Orectolobiformes; family Hemiscylliidae; genus Hemiscyllium; species Hemiscyllium ocellatum. The sequence goes on along the minus strand of NC_083440.1, from coordinate 28,773,795 downwards.
CAATGAGATTATAACTCTCTTAAGTTTCATCCTGACTACAGGTAAAGATGGTTACGGTTGTTGGAGGACAATCATCACCGTCATCATACATCTTTACTGGGTTGCTTCAGGTTCATGTCCTACAATCAACGAATCTTCATCTTCCATTCAAATTAGGGATGCAAAATGTTCACGAACATTTACGACAATTAGGTAATGGAGAGGTCTTCGTTCATATATAGTGAGATAAAATGTCACTTGGGCTGATAATTGACAAGTCACATTTGCAGCCCATAAGCACCAGGCAATGACCATCTCCAAACAGTGAGAACCTAGCAATCTCCCACTGGCATCACTGAATGCATGACTGTCAACAACCTGGGTTGGCTATTGACAGGAAAATGACCTGCTCCAGCCACACAAGTGCTGTGGCCACAGGAGTATATCAGACACTCTGATAACTTTAATAATAGGTTGCCTGCCTCCCTATCCAATCCATGTCCACCATCCAGAAAGCATTGCTCAGAGGTGGGATGTATCTGCCTGAGTGCAGCTCAAACACAACACTGACAGCAACACTCGGTCTTATGAAGTTGAAGGAGTGTACTGTACCTTTGAGAGTGAAAGCTGTATTACACTGAGAGTTTGCAGGCATCTGTCATGTGACTGACTCGCAGGCTCAGAATGTACTAGAAACTTGAAAATATGTACATTTGGCTATTTTCACAACAGTTGGAATTTAACCAATCAGTTTAAATTATGTCCCAGGGTACTAAAACTCAATTGAATTTGAATTTATTGTTTTTGTCAATCTTAAACCAATGAGACAATGCAATGTTTGGGATATAAAGAAGAAGGCATTTTTGAGTGTTAACCAGAGAGCGATAAAGTACCATCTAGAGAGAGACTGCCATTCAAAAACACTCCCTATCAAAGGTGCCTTTTTCATATGAAACATCTTTGCAGCAAAAGACCAAAGACAACCCAGGGAGATCTACAACTGAAAGGAGGAGGACACCAACGACAGCCACTGTCTGGTTTTGAAAATTAAGTTGATGTAATTTTATCAGGGGTTTTTAATGGTACAATATATTGTTATAGAGTTGGAGGTAGATAACAAACCATTCAGGGAAAGTAGGCTTAGAGTTGTGAATAATTGTTGTCTAATGTTCACTTTTAGAGAAACTAAATAAAACTAATTTTGTTTTCCTTTAAATAGTGGAGTTGGAGGAGTTCTCTGTCACTTGTACTTTAACAGATTTCTGTGTGTTTGGTTTAATTAGCAGAAGGCTTTACTACCGTTTGAGGGCTCATCTGGAATTTGAACCCAGAACTTTCACACCCAAAGCAAGAACCAGTCTACACATTGTGCAGGATAATCACTTCCTCAACCAAAGACAGCATGACCAGCGAAGAATATCACTTACAAGATGCAAACCAATAACACTCAAGTTTCTTTTTGGCAGTACCTCACAAGCCTATGACCTCCAGCATCTTGACAAACAAGGGTAGCAGCTACACAGAAACGCCACTGCATGAAAGCTTGCCTTCAAGCTGCATTTCGTTGTGACTTTGAAACTATTGTCATTCTATCACTGTTGCTGGGTAAATATTCTGCAGCTCTTCCCCTAAAACACTGTGGGTTTTCTGCATCTCAGGGAATGTAGATATGTAAATATCCAGATCTCCAACACTATCACAAAGGCGAATATAACTGGGTGATGAATGCTGGCCTAGCTCCCAAAGCTCATAATGCATGAATACATTTAAAAATAATCACTATTCCTAAATCTACATGAGGATACCTCTAAACCCAAGCGGTGATTAGTGTCCATTGGAATGTCCTGTATGTCAGGAGCAGGAGAAATGTCCAAGGGAAAAGGCTGGATGCTTGCTGCTGAGGTTCTGCCAAATTGCATCGGCAATCCCAGGGGGTAGTCCATGACATCACTTATTTTATTGAGTCCAATGAGTTTCCCAACTCTTGCTGGTCTCCAAGCTAAGAGGCAGATCCTTTTGCCTCAGTTCTCTGTGCTTTATACTTGTCTTTGCGTCATTGTTTCCTACTCCAGGTAACGACACTGAATCATGAGGAGGATGGCTTATCTTCGAAGGTCGGTCAATTCTGGGAGATTAATTTCGGTGATAGTGGATTTACTGTGGGGATATCCAATTCCAGGGAATGGTATAAAAAGGGAGCAGTCATCTTTGCCCGGGAGTTGACTGCAAATGGGAATCAACATTTTACTTTATTCGTTGAAGGGATGTGGGTGTCGCTGGCTAGGCCAACACTTACCACCCTTCCCCAATTGCCCACAGGGTAGGTAAGAGATAACCAGGTTGGTATGGATCTGGAGTCACGTCTAGGCCAGACCAGGTATAGATCTCAGATTACCCTCCCTAAAGGATATCGGTGAATGAAATGGTTCTTCCTTTATTTTCCTCCAATAACTGCTAACTGTTGCATTGTCATCATCAGACATTAGAAGTCCAGCTTTTTTAAAAAAAACTGAAATTCCACGATCTGGCATGATAGACATTGAACCCAGCTCTCCAGTAAAATAACTGGATCTTAATGAATACTATGGTGAGAACACCATTTGGCCATCTTCTCTTCTCACCTTTAGCATTGGTCTGAATCCAAACAGTCAGTCTCTGACGCCATCATTAAGACAATGGTTGAGTTTCTTCGATCAAACTGTGGTTCAGTTCTTGTGAGTTCCATGCAGAGTGTTCAGTAAACTATGGGGATTCCTAGTCCCAGTGTGCATTCCGCAGCTGGGATGGGAATCTCAGTTCACAAGGAGAGGGTTTAGGAGAGGAGATTGGGAGTGTAAGCCTGTACCTCGGGCAGGAAATTTTGCTTAATCACAGGTAAAGTATGCGATGTGTAAATCAGAAAGTTGTAACGACTAATGCTGCATGGAATCTACTTTCATTTGGGCCTGGGTTGTGGTCATGAGAGGGGAGTCATACCAATCATTGAAATTCTTCAAATTGCAGTGGATATCCACCCTGGGACATGGTGGTTGAATTCATTGCTGAATAATTTCATACTTCAGATTGTCGGGATATTCAATTCTGTACTCAAGGAAGGGACTCAACGCCCGATCATTTGTTCACCCACATTGTGGACAACATTCATTCCTGGACACTATGGAGTGATTCAATGCCCATTACTGTCATTTATACAGTGTGGATATACAACTCCGGGGTCAATCTGACCTGTGGAGGCTCCAAAACAAAACACAGGAATTTTGTAATCAACATCCATGTAAGGTTTCTCCGGTTTGTGTTTTACTGATCTCAGGTGTCTTTGTGTGGATATTATGGTCTTATGGGAAACTCCAGCCAGTCAGTGTGACATATTAAACAGATGGAATCAACTGCTGCCAATCTAAAAAAATACACTGAGTACATGAATGTGTTTCTGTCAGCAATCTGCTGCTCATGTTCTTCCCTGCGTCTTTTAGAAGTGCAAATGATTCAATTATAGAGAAATTGCTGCTGTGGTTCACATTCTTTAGACTTCGTATGACATGGAAGAACAACTATCTTTCAGTTACTACTAATAGTCTGGGCTCAGGCATCAGAGAATGTTTGATCAGTAACTCCAACACTCCTTGTTTCCTTTCACTCTCTTACAGTTAGTCTTGTGGTGATTGTATTCTTAGCTCGGGGCAAGAGTGGTCTTTCTACATGCAGCACTCGCTATCTGGTGGCCATGGCAACATCTGATCTACTGTTCATTCTTTTTGAAGTTGTACTTTGTCGATTTGTGTATTATTTCTATCCATTGTGTTTCCTGGACATCACTCCTGTTTGTAGTGTTATTTATGTCCTGACCTGCATAACCATTGATTGTTCTGTCTGGTTCACTGCTGCTTTCTCCTTTGATCGATTTGTCATCATTTGTTTACATCAGATGAAAACGAAGTATTGTACAGAGAAAACTGCAATGAGGGTTCTAGCAACAATTTGTATTTTCTTTTCTTTAAAGAACATTCCCAACTACTTTCGATTTAAACCTTGGGAGATCATCAAGAATGTTCCAAAGTATTGTGTTACTCGTTACAGTTATAAATATTACAAGCAGTGGGAAAGTTTTAAATATTTTGAACAATTTTTAACACCATTTTTGCCATTCATTTTTATTCTCTTTATCAACATTCTGACTGTCAGACATATCTTTGAGGTCATTAAGGTACATAAGGGACTGAGGGGTCAGAGAAACATAGAGAATGACCCAGAGATAGGCAGCAGAAAGAAATCTGTGATTTTACTCTTTGCCATATGTGCCAGCTTCATCCTTCTCTGGTTGGGGTATATTTTGCATTTCTTTAGAGCAAGTTATTCCTTGGATTCTGCTGATTATTATCTCTTTGAACAAGTCGCATATATGTTGCGAGACTTCAGTTGCTGCACAAATACCTTTATTTATGTGGTAACGCAGAAAAATTTCAGAGACCAGTTAAAGTATGCCATGAAATATCCAGTTATTAAAGTAAGTCAATTGATAAAGAAATCCAAATAACTGAGTGTCAACATTAGCTGCAGCAGATAATGGAACAGAAGTACAAAATATGAGAAGTTCTCTATTGTAAGGATTAAATAATATATTTAAGAATGTGTCTGTGATTACAATGTATTTTCAACTGTACTGCTCCCCGCCTCCCCCACCCTCCACCACCACCACCCCATTGGCCTGATGCTGCTGTCACTCCTTTTCTTTAATCGTTTCATTCCACCAATCAGCCGCAGTGTTGATGGGAAAATCCACGGCCCAATTAGAGGGCTCTGTGACAGACAGGATCCGCAGCTCGGGAATGCAGTTGGATGTGAGAGATGAGCCGAAACTATCAGTGCTTCCATGAAAATGGTTTATGGCTTTCACTGACTACAAGATGTTCAGTGGGAACAGGTTCTGGATGAACTCTGTCTGCTTGTAGTTTCATATTGGTTGTTGAGATTAATTCACAAAGACATTCACAACATTTCCATCTGCCACACAGCTCTTAAAGCCATCCCTGCCTCAGCTCATAATTGTTGAAATAGTTGTAACTGTTGAGAAAGGAATGGGGGTTAGTGAACACAGAGAAATAAATATTGATGCTTTGAAAATAGTTCCATCGTTACCTCTGGACCCCCATATCCCAGAATCTTTTCAGTCTGACTCTAGATTGTAAACTCCATACACTTACTTTGTCTAAATTCTTTCTCCCCGCCTGGTGTGCGGGGAGAATTCCCATTTCCGGATCATACGCTGACCAGAGTGACCTACACTGGCATGTTGTTCTCCAAATTCACGATTTTACATTCTTACTCGTTTATTCCAAATGTTCCAGTATCTGATTTCTTTGTTTTCTTGGGCTGGTATAAATCTTGTCTAGTAATATCTTAATGAACGTGCTAGATATTCTGCTGTGGTGTAAATGTTACCATCTGGTGTGACGGTAAAAGAAATTACAGATTTCAGAAAATCAAGTGAAATTAAATGGCAGCTAAGTGTGCCAGAAACAACAACAAGATAGAGAAGCGGGAGGGCGGGGGTGGTGGGAGAACACAGCAAGCCAGGCAGCATTCGGAGGTAGAGATGGTAACACCTTGGGTGTAACACTTGTTCAGGACTGGGGTCGAGTGTGGGGGAGCTGCAGATAAAGGGGGTGGACGGGGCAGTGTGGTGAGGTGGAGACAGGTGAAGACAGTTAGCGAGTAAGACCTGATTGGTCAATGGGAGGGATGAATGTGGTAGGTGGCTGAAATGAATGCAATGGAGGAGTAAGGGCTGGGAAGGGAGGCGGGGGTTGGGGGTGGCGGGAAGGAAGTTGGGTGAGGTTATTTCAGAGGTTATTTCAAATCGATAAACTCAATGTCCAGTCTTCCGTTGTAGGCTGCCTAGGTGGAAGATGAGGTGTTGTTCCCCCAGTTTGCAGCTTGATTCATTGTGGTAATAGAGGTGGCCAAGGATGGTCATATTGGAAAGGGAGTGGGAAGGGAATTAAGATGGGCGTTGACTGCAGGACTGACAATCCAGTGTTACTGAACTGTGTCGACCTCTGGACCAGCCTTCTCAGTTCTTCCGATTACCCAGCTCATTCTCCTAGATAAGATGCTCCTTATAATTTATCTCCTTGAATATGTTATTCCGATCTGACCAAATATCATCTTTGATCGGTCAACATTAACTCTAAATTGATATGATAAAGGCCTCATTAAAAATGTTTCTAGAGACATAGAGATGCAAAGCATGGAAACAGACCCCTTGGTCCAACTGCTCGTTGCCAAACACATATCTGTTGTAAAGTCATCCCACTTGTTAGCATTTGGTCCATATCCCTCTCAATCCTTTCTATTTACACGTTTATCCAAATGCCTTTTAAATGTTGTAATTGCACCAGCCCATACCACTTCCTCTGGCAGATCATTCCATGCGCACACCACTCTCTGTGTGAAAATGTTACCCTTAGGCCCCTTTTTAATCTTACCCCTTTCACTTTAAACCTATGCATTCTAGCTTTGGACTTGTTTCTACTGTGAAAAAAGAGAGACTTTAGCTATTCACCTTATCCATGCCCCTCATGATTTTATACCCTTCTATGAGCTGTTTGAAAACCAACAGTATTATCGTCACTAGTCCCAAAGTGCTCCCCCATTAACACTTCAGTCACTTCAGCTGCCTAATTTCCAAACAGAAGATCTGGTGGCTCAGTGGTTAGCACTGCTACCTCAAAATGAGAGGGTCCTGGGTTTGATTCCACCACTATTTCTGTCAGCTCATTCCACACACACACCACCCTCTGTGTGAAAAAGTTGCCCCTTGGGTTCCCTTTATATCTTTTCCCCTCTCACCCTAAAACTATACCATCTACCTCCACCCCAGAGAAAAGACCTTGTCTACTCACCCTATCCATGCCCCTCATGATTTTATAAATCTCTATAAGGTCACCCCTCAGCCTCAGTTGCATCATTTCATACCGTATATTCTCATTAAACGGTCTCTCAGCAATATCTAATCTAATTATACTTGTGATATTTTCCTTAATCAAAAATGCCACTCCCTCTCCTCTCTTGCCTCTCTTCTTATTCTTCGTATAACATCTAAAACCCAGAACATTGAGCTGCCAATCCTGCCCTTCCCTCAGCCAAGTTTCTGTAATAACTATGACATCCCAGCCCCATGTTCCCACCCATGTCCTGAGCTCATCAGCCTTAATTGAAATACATGAAGTTTAATTCATCAAAGTGACTTTGTTCTGACTGACTCTTGTCTGTCTTTTCTAATTACCTTTCATATGAAAGCAACCACCCCAACACACACAAACGAAGCTGCATCAGGACACTATTCAAAAGAGCCACAACACACTGCAGTACACCAGAACTGCGAAAAGAGGAAGAAGAACACCTATACAAGGTATTCGCCAAAAACGGATACCCACGCAACTTTATCACCAGATGCCAAAGAGGTAGACCACGGAACGAGGACATGCCACAACCAAAAGGACTAGCCACACTACCATACGTCAGGAGCGTCTCAGAACTGACAGCCAGACTACTGCGACCCTTAGGACTCATAACAGCACACAAACCAACTTCCACACGCAGACAACAACTCACTAGAACAAAGGACCCAATAGCCAGCACGAGCCAAACTAATGTAGTTTACAAAATACCATGCAAGGACTGCACAAAACACTATATAGGACAAACAGGAAGACAGCTAACAATCCGCATCCATGAACATCAGTTAGCCACAAAACGACACGACCAGCTATCCCTAGTAGCCATACACTCAGACAACCAGGAACATGAATTTGACTGGGAAAACACTACCATCATAGGACAAGCCAGACAGAGAACAGCCAGGGAATTCCTAGAGGCATGGCATTCATCCACAAACTCCATTAACAGACACATAGACCTGGACCCCATATACAAACCACTACAGCTGAATCTGACACCCGGAAACGGCAAGAACATCCATCAACAGACACATCGACCTGGACCCCACATACAAACTACTACAGCTGAAACTGACACCCGGAAGCGGCAAGAACAAACCACTATAAATACCGGAAGAAACATCAAAGCAGCGCTTCACAGGAGGCTCCAATAGCACTGATGATGTTCCCTAGCCAGGGAACGAAACGTTTGCAGCAAAAACTTCCAGCTCGGCGAACAGAACCACAACAGAGATTACTACGTTTTATGTTCTGTATTTTAGCCTTCTACCCAACCTTTTATACTCACTCTGCAAAACCTTAGCCCTTTCCCTGACGATATCATTCCTCCCAATGTATACAAGAACTTCCGGCTTCTCACTCTCCCCTTTGATAATATGCTTCACAAGTTTTGAGATGTTCTTCACCCTGGCACCAGAAAAGCAACATACTCTCCCAGGTTCATGGTGACTGTCATAGAATCTCTATCTGTACCTCTGACAGGAGAGTCCCTATAACAATGATTCTTTTAAATCTTGACAAACTCGTTGAATATAAGATTCATTCTTCGTGTCCAAGATCTGGCTGCTATTTCTATTTACCTCCGAGAGACTAGCTCTTTCAACAGCACCTGAAACAGAACAGCGAGGAGAATAGCCACAGGAGACTTCTCAATGCCCCTCTTCCCTGTCCTGACAGTCAATCATCTACCTGACTGACGCTGCTGTGTGATCATTTCCCTGAATCTACTGGTCATCACACTCAGTGTCTCTGGGATGCCCTCAGTGGGATTAAGCCTAAGAAGGAGAGCTGTCAATAGCAGCTTATATATGAAAATAAGTTTCCATTCCTTTCCCGCAGATCTAACATGAAACATGCAAAATACAGAAAATATAGATGTTGAAAAGAAATCAAATGCAATTGAACAATCAAAATAAATGTCTCTTCCAAACATAAACCAACACTCAGCTTTCAAGCGATTGAATTACAGTGGATGCTGGAATCTGAAACCAAAAGAGAAAGCTTTGGCAAAGGGTCAGTTAGACTCGAAATGTCAGCTCTTTTCTCTCCTTACAGGTGCTGCCAGACCTGCTGAGATTTTCCAGCATTTTCTCTTTTGGTCTCAGCTTTCAAGCTCTGGATTAAAATAAACTCTCTCCAGAGCTGTCCACGTGTCAGCCTCTCAACAACCTCTTTACATGAAAGATAACTCTTTCCTTTTCAAAAAAAAATAATTATTTTTGACAAAGCTTACCCACCAGTGATGTCAGACTCAAAGGTCGATAGTTCCCTGGCTTTTTCCCTGGCACCTTTCTTAAATCATGGCACCATATCGGCCTCCATCCAGTCTTCTGTAACCTAACTCATGGCTGACAATGACACAAATATCTCAGTAAGAGGCCTAGCAATCTCTCCCCTACCTTCCTCACAGTCTGACTTTTTTGAAGTACAGAGAATTGTTTAATGCTGGACGGTAAGATGTGAAGTCCACAAAAGGTACAGCCTCCCATCCAACTCTCTACCGACATTATGGCGACCACAGACAATGTTATACTGGAGGGTCTGGGAAAATCACTCACCCTGGAGAATCCAATGAGAATAAAGCTCCCAGAAGCAATGACCCAATGAGCTGCATTTGTCTCGATGGCACTGGCAGCACATCCGAACCCCTGAGGAAAGGCATCATCAGCCCCTCCCACAGGGGAAGGGGAGAGCAGACTGACTCCACTTTGTCTCTGTTACTCACCCAGGGAGACCACACTGACCTCACTGTGTCTCTGTTACTGACCCAGGGGAGACCACACTGACCCCACTGTGTCACAGTTACTGTCCCAGTCACCATTGCCCTGGAGGTCACTCTCTCATTTGAAAGAAATGACTGGTGGTGAGTTTAACCTTAGAGAAGGCAGGCTCTTCAGGATGTCCTCAGCTGATGTGGGTAATTCAGCCCCTGCTGTGAGCATTGCTTCCATCACAAAGCAGCCATCCAGCTTACTGAGAATCATACAACTGGGTTCACATAGTAATTCCTGGTGAAGGGCTTATGCTCAAAATCTCAACTCTCCTGCTTCTCATGATTTAGAGATGTCAGTGTTGGACAAAGGGGTGTACAAACTTAAAAATCACACAACACCAGGTTAGAGTCCAACAGATTTAATTGGAAGCACTAGCTTTAGGAGCGCCGCTACTTCATCACGTAGTGATGAATATAGTGCTTCCAATTAGACCTGTTGGACTATAACCTGGTGTTTGTGATTTTAAATTCCTACTTCTAGGATGCTGCCTGACCGTCTGTGCTTTTCCAGCATCACCTGTTTTGACTGAGAATCATGCAATCCTGGCAGGACAGATAGAGGCCAGTTAGCCCATCAAATCCACACCAACCCTTCGAACAGCATTTCACCCAGACCCATCCTTTCCCCACACTATCCCTGTAACTCTGCATTTCCTATGTCTAACCCACTGAGCCTGCACATCCCTGGACAATATGGACAATAATGTTAAAAGTTTAATACATCTGAGGTTCCTAACAGTAACACATATTCTGTTTTATAACATTGAAATAATGTTGGTAGTTCGTGGGATAGGTGCTGCCTTCTCACAGGATGGTAACAGGAGGATAGAGGACGCAGTGGGACTATTAAATAAAACTTTTATTCCTTGGGACAGGGGCTGCTGATTCCTCCTCCTAGCCATCAGAGGAACCCCTCTGCCTCACCTCACGGTCGTGACCCGGTCACCTCTTGCCTCCTCTGCTTCCTCGTTGTCGGTTCTTCTCCATGGGGGTGGCCATCTTGTGGTGACGTCACCGCGCAGCCCCTTGCGCTTTTTCGTCACTCAGGTCATTGTGAGACTGTCAGAATTCAGAGAGTGAACAGGGGCAGGAACAAATTGTCCCAGAAACAAAAATCTGCTGATTGTGCAGTGGCGCGGGGAGGCCAGCAGAGGGTGGGGCACTGTATCACTTTATCACAAGAGGGACAGGCGCAGAGAGAGTCAGAGATATTGATTCATTGTTTTTAACTAATTAATTCAAATTTTACTCCAGGGCAAGCTGTGCCCCATTGCAGGCAGAGGTGGGCACACACACAAGAAACATACAGAGACACATCAACATGGCCACGAACATCAGCATTGTATCACTTTAAACACAAGAAATATGGGCAGAGAGACGTTTCAATTGATACAAACGCCAAAGCAACAGGAGCCCATTGCAGAGAGATACACACACAGAAAGACTCACAAACATACAAATACTAGTACAACGCTGATACATACTAACCCACACTCTCATACCCACATCGACACAGATAGTCAGACAGATGCACAGACACACAGACACAGAAACACATGAATATACACACATACATAGGGTCAGTGTGAATAAGTGACACTTCCCTGAGTTTAACCATCTACAACAAAACCTGTGTCAATCAGCTTAGCCCCAGTTTTTACAAATGACAAAGTGGAACAGTCATGTGATGTCCCTCAGCTTACTGTCAGGGAAGAGTTGAATCTGTCTAAAATCTCATGGTCATTTTTACACTTAACAGGCTTGTACAACAGATTCGTATAATGACTGGATGTCCATCTGTGAAATGGATTGACGATGATGCAGAGTAGTTGTGCTCTCTATATTTAGGTAGAAGACACTGACAGTGCAGTTTGCTCAGCACCACAGCCACAACATCCACTGACTCCATCCAGGACCCTCAGTCAGAGCAGTGTGTATCATAGGCAAGATGCACTGCAGACATTAACCAAGGTTCCTTACAGAGCCATTTCCAGACCAAGGGCACTGTAGTCTAGCGTGCCAGGCACAGCCGAGACACAGGAGCAGCACCAGTTGACAATTCCACAACAAACCACTCACCACCCGGCTTGGAAAAATATCTCAGTTCCACAAGTGTCATTGATTGAAAATCCTGGCACTCTCTCCCTTGGTGTGTTCACCTGCACCAAATGGTTGCAGCAGGTCAAAATGATAACCAATCGTCTCAACTTATGTTTGAGCAGTAGGTGGTGACCCAAACACATTAATGAATCTTAAAATATAAGCTTCACTATTTGCTACTCGACGCGCTCCTATGCTGAGTATCGGAATAAATTGAGTCTATAGTCTAGAAAATTGAAAGGCAATTTCATTAGAATGTATCTGCTTCTAAGGAACAGATAGAGCAGATGCTAAGAAATTATTCCCAGGGGTCTGGGAATCTGAAACACAATGACACAATCTCAGGATTCGCTGGAAAAGCTCAGCAGTACTGGCAGCTTCTGTGAAGTGAAATCAGAATTATTCTTTCTGGTTCTGTGATTGAAGAGTTTCACTCTGATTTCACTTCACAGATGCTGCCCGTACTGCTGAGCCTTTTCAGCAATTTCTGTTTTCATTTCAGCCCCATTCAATTAGTCATAATCATGGTTTAGTTAACTATGTTTGGGAATAGTGAGAAGCTCACTGTCATAGTGATGGTGGTATAGTGGTGAGCATAGCTGCCTTCCAAGCAGTTGACCCGGGTATGATGCCTGGCCATTGCAGCTTTAAAGCGATTTTCAAAGGAAAAATCTCAAGATACGATTTATTGGTGATTTTTGTCTGAAAGTGCATAAATGTATCCAATAGATCCATCAAACTGCTGCTCGATGTTTTGGATGGTGGTTTCTCTGAAATTGCAATGTGGAACCAGCCAGCGTTGCTCAGCATCTCAGAAGCTTCAGGGTCAAGAGAGTGTGGTGCTGGAAAAGCGCAGGTCAGGCAGTATCCGAGAAGCAGAGAAATCGACATTTCGGGCAAGGGAAGGGGGCTGGGAGCCTTGAGGATGGAGAGATAGGTGGGAGGGGGTAGGGCTGACAGGAAAGTAGCCGAGAGTGCGAAAGGTGGCGGTGAGGGTAATGGCGATATGTCGGAGGGGAGGGTGGTGTGCATAGGTGGGGAGGAAGATGGACAGGTGATGAGAGCAGTGCTGAGCTGGAAGGTTGGAAGTGGGGAAAGGTAGGGGGAGTGGAAATGAGGAAAGTGGTGAAGAATACATTAACCCCCTGTGATTGAAGTGTTCGAAGGCAGAAGATGAGACATTCTTCCTCCAGGCGTTGGGTGGTGAGGGAATGGCAATGTAGGAGGCACAGGATCTGCATGTCCTCAGCAGAGTGGGAGGGGGAGTTGAAATGTTCAGCCACGGGTCAGTGGGTTTGATTGATGGTGGGTGTTCAATAAATGTTCTTGGAAGCACTCTGCGAGAAGGCGTCCAGTCTTCTCCAATTTAAAGGAGACCGCATCGGGAACAACAAATACAGCAAATGACGTGTGGAAGTGCAGGTGAAACTTTGATGGATTGTGAAGTTCTCCTTTGGGGCATTGGAGGGAGGTGAGGGGGGGAATGTGTGGGCACAGGTTTTGCAATTCCTGCAGTGGCAGAGAAAGGTGCCAGGAGGGGAGGGTGGGTTGTTAGAGGGCATGGACCTAATGAGATAAGTTTGGAGAAAGTGAAGACTGCAGGTTGCTGGGGATCAGAATCAAGCGTGTGGTCCTGAAAAAGCAGAGCGGGTTGAAGACCAGGAAAATCAATGTTTCAGGCATAAATCTGGATGAAGGGCTTATGTCTGAAACATCGACTCTCCAAATCCTCGGATTCTGCCTGACCGGCCGTGATTTTCCAGTGCCATACTCTCCATCTCGGAAGCATTCCTCTCCGTTGCTTTCCATTCCTTATATAAATGTTGATTGCAGCACAGGGATGTTTTGAGCATGACAAATGAAATACTGCTCCAGATGAGAACCTGAAATAATGACAGAAGCTGCTGGAAACACTGAACAGTATATGTAGGGATGGGGAAAGACGATTAACGTGTCAGATCTACACAAGGCAGAAATCAACTCCAGCTTCAGAACAATCAGTGGTCCTAAGTTTTACAGTTTTCTATGAAATTAACATTTTCTCTATTCCAAATTTTTCAGACTAATGCTCATTTGTTTTTGCAAAATTGTGCTCAATTTTGAATAAAATGTAACTGGACAAGCTCACAAATATCCAAACAATGTATTATGTACAATCAGTCGTTTTGTTTCTCAGTATGAATGTATACCAAAGTGAGTGCTCAGTGTACAGACAGAGTCTGTTCACATGATCTGCTTCATTGACCCGAACAGACTCTGAGCGTGGCTGCAGTTCCCACTTGCGGCCAGTAGTGGTCACTAACCTGCGGAACAGTGAAGTTCCTGGATCTAGAGATGGAGAGACGACGGACCATAATCCCTGCCCTCGTGTTGGGCAATGTGAGGAAGGGAGAGACAATAATTATTCCCTCCACCCACCCAATAACCAGCATCATTACCTTCAGGAACGAGACTTTGCCGGCAGAGTCCGCTATCCCGCCGACACAGCCCTTTCTGAGTGGGTGTAAGAACCAAACTCAATAAAATTTTAGACGAGACCACCAAAGCTGGAAACAAGACAATTTATTACGGACTTGCAAGTACGGGCTACAATTGCATAAGGCAAAAGGAGCAAATTAGACTTGAGTTAGTTTACAATTATAATTTTTGAGCTGAGTGAGGTCACCTCTCCAGACTCCTAATTACCCAATCTCTTTTACTAGGTTACACAACTGCCCATCCTGGCTCCACCCGGTTACCCGGGTCTTGCATACACAAGAGGTGACCTGACCAAGCCGCCACGTGTCTGCATGCCCTGTCCCACAGTAATGGCAGCAACAACTTTGCTTGCCCCGGTCGCCCGGAGATATACAGATATATATCTTACCCGGGTCTTCCGTACACAAAAGTTACCCGACCAAACCCACTGTACGCCAGCCCAAGGCAATGGCAGCAGCAACTGTTGCTTGCCCCAGTCGCCCGGAGATCTGCAGATATATATCTTGCCCGGGTTTTGTGTATAAACGAGTTACCCGACCTAATCCGCCACGTCTCAATCCGTCTTGTTTCCAGGGTCTCTCAGTCTGGATCTCACTCGCCCGATCCGCCGCGGCAAACAGGAAACTAAAGACCGCCGAAATCAGCGAGGTGCACATTCTCTGTTTTCCCAACGAGCAACCGGAGCTTGGGATCCCAGGATGAGCACACAACTCTGCAAGAAACAAACTCAATATAATTATACCACACCACCAAAGCTGGAAACAAGACAATTTATTACGGACTTACAAGTACGGGCTACAATTACATAAGGCAAAAAGAGCAAATTAGACTTGAGTTAGTTTACAATTATACCTTCTAAGCTGAGTATGTCACTCAAGGTCCTTCTCCAACCAATTCCCAGTTCATCCTGTCAGCTTCCTCTACCTAGAACACACCACCCCCAGGTACAGTACATACCAACAATCAACTTTGTGAGATTAGAAGGACTGGAGTGTGGGAGAAAGCAGCAGATCAGTGCTTTAGCCCAGGCCTGTCCCTGTCCTTACCCCACTACCACTGGACCCAGACATAGAATACGTAGACACAAAGAGGCAGTTTTCACACCTGGAGCAGGCAGCACACATGCTTACAGCACAGATGGACACAAAATATTTGCACAAGTGAACACAAGTTTATTCCTCAAATGAACGCACACTTTATGCATCAATGAACAAAGGTTTAGCACACCAGGTAACACAAAGTTTATTGCATAATTGAGCACAAGATTTAATGAAACGAAACAGACAAGTAAAGTCAGTGAGTTTAATGAGTTTGAGATTTATACAAGTGATGTTAAATCCATTCTACAATTGGCCACAGCATATTTACAGATTAATTTAACATAAAACAATTATACTATTGGACACAATTTTTAGACTAAAAGTAACAGAAGTATATGATGAATTGAATATAAGATTATTAAATTAGGAGAAAGTGAGGACTGCAGATGGATGAAGGGCTTATGCCTGAAATGTTAATTCTCCTACTCATGGGATTATGCCTGGCCTACTGTGCTTTTCCAGCACCACACTCTCGACTAAGATTATTAAACAAATGTACTTCATTGCGAGGAATATGTGAAACGATATTACAAGGCTGTTCCCGTTTTCATCAATATTTCATCGATATTCAATGCTGGGAAATAGCTGCTTGACACAAATTGTATTAAAGATGTTAACACTCAGGACAGTGTCAATTACAGCACACACAATACCAACAGCAGTCTCCCTCTGATGGACTCTGTGAATATCACTCCCTCACACAGACACAAACACAGTGTGATTCCACCTCTGCTGAGGGCTACATTTTCCCACAAGGGATAAATGATACTGATATAGTTGTGACTTCTATAGACAAAATATAATTACATGCATGATTTTGCGCTATCTATCACTTGCCTTGACACATGTTCCAAGTCTTAACTTAGTCATAGAGTCATAGAGATGTACAGCACGGAAACAGACCCTTCGGTCCAACCCATCCATGCTGACCGGATATCCCAATCCAATCTAATCCCACCTGCCAGCAACCGGTCCATATCCCTCCAAACCCTTCCTATTCATATAACCATCCAAATGTCTTTTAAATGTTACAATTGTGCTAGCCTCCAACACCTCATCTGACAGCTCATTCCATACACGTACCACCCTCTGCGTGAAAACATCGCCCCTTAGGTCTCTTTAATATCTTTCCCCTCTAACACTAAACCTATGGCTTCCAGTTCTGGGCTCTTCCACCCCCAGGAAAATGACCTTGTCTATTTACCCTATCCTGCACCTCATGAATTTATAATCCTCTATGAGGTCACCCCTCAGCCTCTGACACTGCAGGGAAAACAGCCCCAGTCTATTCAGCTTCTCCCTGTAGCTCAAACCCTCCAACCCTGGCAAAATCCTTGGAAATCTTTTGCGCACCCCTTTCAAGTTTCAGAACATCCTTCCGATAGGAACGAGACCAGAATTGTATGTAATATTCCAAAACAGACGCAACATGACCTACCAACTCATAGAACATAGAACATAGAACATAGAAAAATACAGCGCAGTACAGGCCCTTCGGCCCTCGATGATGCGCCGACCAAAGCCTACCTAACCTACACTAGCCCAATAACCTCCATATGCTTATCCAATGCCCGCTTAAATGCCCATAAAGAGGGAGAGTCCACCACTGCTACTGGCAGGGCATTCCATGAACTCACAACCCGCTGAGTAAAGAATCTACCCCTAACATCTGTCCTATACCTACCACCCCTTAATTTAAAGCTGTGTCCCCTCGTAACAGCTGACTCCATTAGCGGAAAAAGGTTCTCACTGTCAACCCTATCTAAACCCCTAATCATCTTATACACCTCTATCAAATCTCCCCTAAACCTTCTTTTCTCCAATGAGAACATCCCCGAGTGCCTCAGCCTTTCCTCATACGATCTTCCTACCATTCCAGGCAACAACCTGGTAAATCTCCTCTGCACCCGTTCCAATGCCTCCACATCCTTCCTATAATATGGCGACCAAAACTGCACACATAACTCCAGATGAGGCCGCACCAGAGTCTTATACAAATGCAACATGACCTCAGGACTCCGGAACTCAATTCCTCTACCAATAAAGCCCAGTACACCATATGCCTTCTTCACAGCACTATTTACCTGGGTGGCAACTTTCAGAGATCTGTGTGCATGGACACCAAGATCCCTCTGCTCATCCACACTACCAAGTAGCCTACCATTAGCCCAGTAATCCATCTTCTTGTTACTCCTACCAAAGTGAATGACTTTACACTTAGCTACATTGAACTCCATTTGCCATCTTTCTGCCCACCTCTGTAACTTATCTATATCCCGCTGTAACCTGCCACATCCTTCTTCGCTGTCCACAACTCCACCAACTTTCGTGTCATCCGCAAACTTGCTCACCCAGCCTTCAAGCCCCTCCTCTAGGTCATTTATAAAAATGACAAACAGCAATGGTCCCAAAACAGATCCTTGTGAAACACTGCTAGTAACTGCACTCCAAGATGAACCTATACCATCAACTACTACCCTCTGTCTCCTTCCAGCCAGCCAATTCCTAATCCAAACCTCTAATGCACCCTCAATGCCATACCTCTGTAGTTTTTGCATTAGCCTGCCATGGGGTACCTTGTCAAACGCCTTGCTAAAACTCATATACACCACATCTACTGCTTTACCCTCGTCCACTTCCTTGGTCACCTCTTCAAAGAACTCAATAAGGTTTGTGAGGCACGACCTGCCATTCACAAAACCATGCTGACTATCCTTGATCACATTATTCCTATCCAGATGTTCATAAATCCTATCCCTTACAATTCTCTCTAAGACTTTGCCCACAACAGAAGTGAGACTCACCGGCCTATAGTTACTAGGGCTATCCCTACTCCCCTTCTTGAACAAGGGAACCACACTCGCTATTCCCCAGCCTTCTGGCACTATTCCCGTAGACAACGACGACATAAAAATCAAGGCCAATGGCTCCGCTATCTCCTCCCTAGCTTCCCAGAGGATCCTAGGATAAATGCCATCAGGCCCAGGGGACTTATCTATTTTCATCCTTTCCAGTATTCCCCAGACCTCTTCCCTACATACCTCAAGGCCATCCATTCTAATCACTTGTGACTCAATATTCACATCAGCAACAGTGTCCTGTTCCTGAGTGAATACTGACAAAAAGTATGATTTAGTGTCTCTCCAATCTCCTCCGCCTCCACGCACAACTTCCCACTACTATCCTTGACTGGACCGATACCTACCCTAGTCATCCTTTTATTCCTGACATACCTATAGAAAGCCTTTGGGTTTTCCCTAATCCTACCAACTAAGGACTTTTCTTGTCCCCTTCTCGCTGCTCTTAGCTCTCTCTTTAGATCCTTCCTGGCTACCTTATAACTCTCAATTGCCCCAACTGAACCTTCACACCTCATCTTGACATAGGCCGCCCTCTTCCCTTTCACAAGGGATTCCAATTCCTTATTAAACCACGGCTCCCTCACAAGACCCTTTACTCCCTGCCTGACTGGTACATACTTATCCAGGACACCCATTAGCTGTTCCTTGAACAATCTCCACATATCATTTGTGTTCTTCCCTTGAAGCCTATTTTTCCAATCCACGCATCCTAAGTCATGCCTCACCGCATCATAATTTCCCTGTCCCCAGCTATAACGCTTGTCCTGCAGTGCACACTTATCCCTCTCCATCACTAGAGTAAAAGTCAGCGAGTTGTGGTCACTGTCGACGAAGGGCTCACCTACCTCCAAGTCTAACACCTGGCCTGGTTCATTACCTAGAACCAAATCCATTATAGCCTCACCTCTTGTTGGCCTGTCTACATATTGTGTCAGGAAACCCTCCTGCACACATTGGACAAACACCGACTCATCTAACGAACTCGAGCTATAGCTTTCCCAGTCAATATCTGGGAAGTTAAAGTCCCCCATAACAACCACCCTGCTACTTTCACTCTTCTCCTGAATCATCCTCGCAATACTTTCCTCTACTTCTCTCGGACTATTAGGAGGCCTGTAGAAAACTCCTAACAGGGTGACCTCACCTTTCCTATTTCTAATCTCAGCCCAAACTACCTGAGATGGCAAGTCTTCCTCCATCGTCCTTTCCACCGCTGTAATGCTATCCTTGACAAGCAATGCCACACCTCCCCCTCTTTTACCCCCATCTCTGACCCTACTAAAACATTTAAACCCTGGAACCTGCAACAGCCATTCCTGTCCTTGTTCTACCCATGTCTCTGTAATGGACACAACACCGAAGTCCCAGGTACCAACCGACGCTGCAAGTTCACTTACCTTATTTCTTATACTTCTGGTATTGAAGTATACACATTTCAAGCCACTCCTGGTGGGTGCAGGTTTTGCAAATCCTGCAGTGGCAGGGGAAGGTCCCAGGAGGGGAGGGTGGGTTTTTTTGCAGGTGGCAGAAATATTGGCAGATGATGCGATTGGTTAACCTGTATCCATAAAACCTTTTGGTGCTCTCTCACCAGCCATTGTTCATGTTTTTTTTTCTAGGGACGTAGAGCCAGTAGAGAGCTGTTTCATCAGCATTGTAAATTTGTTCAAGACGAAGGCTATCATCAGATATCATCTTCACAAATTCGTCAATATAATTTACAGCTGCTTTATAGTCGGCAGAAGCCTCTTCACCACAGTTTTTCAGATATTTTACACCCGTAACGCTTCTTAGATTTCTGCACCCAACCTTCTGAATATTGACACTCGCCTTCAATGTTCAGTTCTATATGATGTATTCTCTCTTGTTCAAAACCAATAAACCAGTCAGTGGCATATGTTCACTTCTTCGTTATCGAATACGTATGGTTAAGATCTTCATTTCTTGCCCTGTGCAGTGTTTTCCTTTTTTCATTAGATTATGGTCATCACTGTTACCATACAACTTCAGTAACTTGTCATTCTGTCTCTTTAAGTCATATACAGTTGTAGTTTTGACACTATATTCTTCATTAAGATGTCACACAGAGACACCACAATCAAGCTTCTGCAATAACTCCACTTTCTGCGTTACTGATAAGAATTAAACACAATTGACAGCTGGTAGTACTAGGCCACGTAGCCACGTGGGTCAAGTGGGTGTGGACTTCATCTGCTGTTTTATGTCGACATGACTGATGCTCCACACTCCACGAAGAAACTTCGGATCTTGGAGCTTTTTTGGATTTCAGAATTTCGGATTAAGGATCGTTACCTGTACTTGTTATTCGAGGTGACAAATCTCTCTGTGATTCAAAAATATTAATTGTCCCACCTCTCTCTCATTCTGGGACAGACGGTTCCAAAGTTGTTCAGCACAAAAGAAAAATTCTTGTCATCTCTGTCCAAAAGAGTAAACCCCCACCAATTTTAAAAATCATTTCCCCTGCTCAGAATTCACCCACAAGAAGAACCATCCATTCCTCAATCACCAAGTCAAGATCATTCAGGTACAAGGCTATTATTTTGTTTTATTTTATAATGCTAATTGATACATTCGTTGGTTTTTTTTTGTGTCTGGCCCTTCCTGCCATTCTCTGATTATCACATTATTTTCATCTTAGCTTTTCTTTTTAATATTCACATTTTTGGGTCATTGGAATCTCTCCTGGGGTAGAAGTGACCTGTTTAAGAAGGATAGGTTGTACCTGAATTGAAAGGGCATTTGTTAGAGCTACATGAGAAGATTTAAACGAGTAAAGGGTGGGGGGAACCCAGAGAGATAGCGAGTAAAGAGATCAGTCTGAGGCTGGCGCAGTTGGGAAAAGAAATGAGTCAAACAGTCAGGGCAGGCAGGAGCACAGCAGAGGACTACGTACGACTGATATATTAAACTATTTATTTCATGCAACAAGCCTGACGGGTAAGGCAGATGAACTCAGGGCTTGGTCGGGAACATGGGACTGGGACATCATAGTTATTACAGAGACGTGGCTCAGGGATGGGCAAGATTTGACAGCTTAATGGTCCAGAGTATAGTTTTTATAAGAAGAATAGGAAGGAGGGTAAGAAAGGAGGAAGAGTGGCATTTGTGATTAGGGATTATATTACAGGTGTATTTAGGGAGGATATTCTGGGAGTGCATCCAGGGAAGATATTTGAGTGGAACTGAGAAATAAGAAAGGGATGATCACCTTATTAGGATTGCACAATAGACCCCCTAATAGGTAGCATGAAACTGAAAAGAAAATTTGTAAGGAGATTGCGCTTATCTTCAAGGTTTGTGCGAAGATTTGTAGCTCGGGTGCTCGTTGTAGTGGTTCTGTTCGCCGAGCTGGAAGTATTTGTTGCAAACATTTCGTCCTCTGGCTAGGAGACATCATCAGTGCTCTGGAGCCTCCCGCGAAGCGCTTCTTTGATGTTTCTTCCGGTATTTATAGTGGTCACTATAAATACCGGAAGAAACATCAAAGAAGCGCTTCGCAGGAGGCTCCAGAGCACTGATGATGTCTCCTAGCCAGGGGACGAAACGTTTGCAACAAAAACTTCCAGCTCGGTGAACAGAACCACTACATTGCACTTATCTGTAAGAATGATAGGGTGTTAATTGTAGGGATTTTAACTTTCAAAAGTAGACTAGGACTGTAATAGTGTCAAGGGCTTGGATGAAGAGGAATTTGCTAACTGTGTCCAAGAAAATTTTTTGCTTCAGTATGTGGATCTACCTACTAGAGAAGGTGCAAAACTTGATCTATCCTTTGGGAAATAAGGCAGGGCAGGTGACTGAGGTGTCAGTGGGAGAGCACTTTGGGGCCAGCGACTATAATTCTATTAGTTTTAAAGTAGGGATGGAAAAGAATAGACCGTTTCTAAAAGTTAGATATCTAAATTGCAGGAGGGCAAATATTGATGGTATCAAGCAGGAACTTTGGAAAGTTGATTGGGGGCAGATATTTGCAGGTAAATGGATGGCTGAAAAATGGGAAGCCTTCAAAAATGAGATAACAGGAGTCCAAAGTCGATTATGTTCCTGTTAGGGTGAAAGGAAAGGCTGGTGGCTGTAGGGAACGCTGATGACTAGATAAATTGAGTTTCTGGTCAAGACAAAGATGGAAACAGATTGTCAGTTATAAACAGCAGGGATTGAGTAAATCCTTAAAAGAGTATAAAAGCAGTAGGAGTGTATACTTACGAGAAAAATCAGGAAGGCAAAAGGGGACACGAGATAGCTTTGAAAAATAGGGTTAAAGAGTGTTCAAAGTGATTCTTGAAAAAACTTTAAGGACAAAAAGGTAACTAGGGAGAGGATAGGGCCCCTCAACGATCAGCTAGGCCTCCTATGTGTGGAACCACAATAGATGGGGGAGATACTAAACAAATATTTTGCAACAGTATTATTGTGGAGAAGGATATGGATGCTGGAGAGCTTGGAGGAATAAATAGCAATATCTTGAAACATTGCCATCATACAGAGGGGGAGGTGGTGGATGTCTTAAAAACCAAAAGGTGGATAAATCCCCAGGACTGGACCAGGTGTACCCTAAGCATTTGGTATGCTTGCCTTTCTTGGTCAGTGCATTGAGTACAGGAATTGGGAGGTAATGTTGCGGCTCTACAGGACATTGGTCAGGGCATGATTGGAATACTGCATTCAATTCTGGACTCCCAGAAACTAGGGAAGTGATTGCTGGGCTGCTTGTGGAGATAGCCACAGGTAAGTTGCTGGAAGACTGCAAGGTGGCTAAGAGATATGGTAAGGAAAAGCCAGGGAACTGTAGCCTGACATCAATCATGGGCAAGTTGTTGGAGGGAATCCTGAAGGACAAGATTCATATCTAATTGGGAAGTGTGAAGATTGATTAGGCTTGGTCAACATGGCTTTGTGCGTGGAAAGTTGTGTCTCATTAACTTGATTGAGTTTTTTGAAGCAATGAAGAGGATTGATGAAGGCAGAGCAATGGAGGTGGTCTACATGGACTTCAGTAGGGCATTCGACATGATAGATTGGCGAACAAGCTTTGATCACATCGATGACAGAGAGAACTAGTCATTTGGATAGGGAATTGACTCGAAGGTAGGAAACAGAGGGTGCTGGTAGAGGGTTGCTTTTCAGACTGTGACCTGCAGTGTGCTGCAAGGACTGGTGCCGCATCCACTGCTTTTTGCCATTGGTATAAATGATTTGGATGTGAGTATAGGAAGTATGGCGAGTAAGTTTGTAGAAGACACCAAATGTATTGGTGCAGTGGACAGCAAAGAAGGTTACCTCAGTATATAATGGACCCTTGATCAGATGGGCCAATGGACTGAAGAGTGGCAGCTAGAGTTTAATTTAGATAAATGTGAGCTGTTGCATTTTGGCAAGGCAGGACTTATACACTCAATGGTAAGGTCCTGGGAGCGTCACTGAACAAAGGGACCTTGGGACGCAGGTTCATAGATCCTTGAAAGTGGAGTCACAGGTGGACAGGTTAGTGAAGAAGGCATTTGGTATGCTTGCCTTTATTTGTCAGTACATTGAGTGTAGGAGTTAGGAGGTGAAAATGTGTTGCTGGAAAAGCGCAGCAGGTCAGGCAGCATCCAAGGAACAGGAAATTCGATGTTTCGGGCATAAACCCTCCATCAGGGCTTATGCCCGAAACGTCGAATTTCCTGTTCCTTGGATGCTGCCTGACCTGCTGCGCTTTTCCAGCAACACATTTTCAACTCTGATCTCCAGCATCTGCAGACCTCACTTTCTCCTGTAGGAGTTAGGAGTGATGCTGCAGCTGTACAGGACATTAGTCAGACCAGTGCTGTAATAGTGCGCTCAGTTCTGATCTCCCTGCTATAGGAAAGATGTTGTGAAACTTGAAAGGATTCATGAAAGCTTTACACAGATGTTGCCAGGGTTGGAGGGTTTTAGCTTTTAGGGAGAGGTTTAGTATTTTGGGGCTGTTTTCCCTGGAGCATTGGAGGCTGACCTGATAGATGTTTACAAAATCATAAAGGGCATGGATAGGATGAACGGCCATGGTCCTTTCCTCAGGGTAGGGTAATTCAAAATTAGAGGGCACAGGTTTAAGGTGTGAGGGGAAAGCTTTAAAAGGGACCTATGTGGCAATCTTTTCAGGCTGAGGATAGTGTGTGTATGGAAAAACATCTGGTACAATTACAACATTTAAAATGCATCTGGATGGGTATATGAATAGGAAGGATTCGGGGGATACGGCGAACTGCTAGACTAGATTAATTTAGGATATCTGGTCAGAATGGACGAGTTGGAGTGAAGGGTTTGTTTCCATGCTGCACATCTCTGTGACTCTATGACTTTAAAGGCCAAGGGAACCACATCTGGGCTGGCTTCTGACAGGGGAGTGGTGTAATTGAGATCAAATGAGGTTTTTATTTATTTATGGGACTTGGACGTTGCTGGCTGGCCAGCATTGATAGTCCATCCCTATTTGCCCTTGAGAAAGTGGTGGTGAGCTGCCTTCTTGAATTGCTGCAGTCCACTTGCTGTGGGTTGACCCACAATGCCGGTGGAGACGGAATTCCAGGATTTTGATCCAACTGTGAAGGAACAGCAGCGTATTTCCAAGTCAGGGTAGTGAGTGGCTTGTAGGGGAACTTGCAGGAGGGTGGTGTTCCCAAGTACCTGCTGCCCTTGGCCTTCTAGATGGAAGTGGTCATGCGTTTGGAAGGACATGCCTAAGGATCTTTGGTAAATTTCTGCAGTGCATCTGTTAGATAGTACATACTACTGCTACTGAGCACTGGTACAGGATTGATTGAATGCTTGGAGATGTGGTGCCAAGCATGCAGTTGATTTGTCCTGGATGGTGTCAAGCTTCTTGAGTGTTGTTGGAGCTGCACCCATCCTGATAAGTGGAGAGCTGGCCCAAATACAGATGAATACCTCAGTCATAGCAGGAAAAATGTTAGAAAGAAAGGATCTGATCGAGGGCATGCTGCTGCAGCCTTTGGGTAAGACATTATAGTCAGCTGGTCAAATATGGTGCCAGAAGATCTGTTCGTGGACTGATCACCTGCAGTCAATGAACGGGAGGATGGCTTGTCTCCATCTGTCTGTACGCAGAACGCATGATAGCTGTACTTTTGCTGGAAAATGATTATGGTGATGCGGCATACTTTTTCAATTTAGAAGGGAGGTTTGAATTGCTTTAATGGCCTCTATAAATCTTATCATTATCGGTTTGCTCTTAATCAACTGATAAAACTTCTTCAAAGTTTGGGAGAAAATTTGTCGCTCGGATGCTCGTTGTTGTGGTTCTGTTCGCTGAGCTGGGAATTTGTGTTGCAGACGTATTGTCCCCTGTCTAGGTGAAATCCTAAGTGCTTCGGAGCCTCCTGTGAAGCACTCCTGTGAACTTTTCTCCGGCATTTGTAGTGGTTTGAATCTGCCACTTCCAGTTGTCAGTTCCAGCTGTCCGCTGCAGTGGCCGATATACTGGGTCCAGGTCGATGTGCTTATTGATTGAATCTGTTGATTGACCAACCACTGCAACAGACAGCTGGAACTGACAACCGGAAGCTGCAGATTCAAACCACTATAAATGCCGGAGGAAAGATCACAGAAGTGCTTCACAGGAGGCTCGCAAGCACTGAGGATGTCACCCACACAGGGAACAAAACGTCTGATAAAAACTTCTTTTTCTGTCGATCTTATCAGCCGATAATTTCCCTGTGGCCCCTTGGCTTTCTGAATTTTATTTTAATTTTTACTTCATCCATGTAGATTCCCTACAAGCCTTTCTGTAGTTTTCAGGATTTTTGTCAGGATCTGAATCTTTGTTTTACTGTTTCATCTCATGCTGGGGTACACCGATGGCACTCTCGATCTGAAAGTTTCATGATATCTGTTGTTGGGTGATGTCTACGCTGAGTCTCCAGAATCTCACTTGTAAATCTCACTTTATGGGCGGCACGGTGGCACAGTGGTTAGCACTGCTGCCTCACAGCACCTGAGACCCGGGTTCAATTCCCGACTCAGGTGACTGACTGTGTGGAGTTTGCACGTTCTCCCCGTGTCTGCGTGGGTTTCCTCCGGGTGCTCCGGTTTCCTCCCACAGTCCAAAGATGTGCGGGTCAGGTGAATTGGCCATGCTAAATTGCCCGTAGTGTTAGGTAAGGGGTAAATGTAGGGGTATGGGTGGGTTTCGCTTCGGCGGGTCGGTGTGGACTTGTTGGGCCGAAGGGCCTGTTTCCACACTGTAAGTCTAATCTAATCTAAAATCCTCTCAGATTTGTCATTATTCTTTCTTCAAATATCTGCGTTCAGTCCAACTTCTCAGATTCATAAGATTTATCTGCACCAAACATCATCCTATCTTAATTGTGTTCCATGTTTATGCTGAATGTAAACGTACTAGTGTCATTAGTTCAAAAATAGTCCAGTCTATCAATACATCCACAAGCTCAGCTTCGTTTCCAAAGATTAAATCTATAATTGCTGTCTCTCATTAGGTACTTTTGTGCAAAAGAAGTTAGTTAAATATGATTGAAGAATTCTGTGTTTTCAGTGCCCTTCACTCTCTGCATATCCCAATTGATATTTGAGAGACAGAATCCTCAACTACTCCTGCTGTATATTTTAACGTTTAGAAATGCTTTACATCCTGCTCTTCTGCCTTCCTCTGAGGATTTGGTAGAGTTGAATAGCTTTATTTGTCATTTCTCCCATATACAACTGACACAGTTAAAGAAAACTACCTTCCTGCAGGGCCGAGGGTGCTGCATGGGCAGCACAATCTAAACACGGCATAAAGTGCATAAGAAGCACAAAACACACTTGTTACAGTGTGATAGAGGAATTTTAAATAATAGATGTATTTCCAGCAGCAATTCGAAGTCGTGCAAAGAATTTCAGATGGGAATGAGTCCGATCATACTCTGTTAAAGAGCCTGATGGCCTGGGGAGGAAACTATTGCACGGTCTGGCTGTGAGAGACCGAATGCTCTGGTATCTTCTGCCAGATGGCAGGAGGGGGAAGAGTTTGACTGATGGGTGTGTGGGGCCTTCCACATTGCTCTTAGCCTTTTCAGATGCAGCATGTGATGTAACTGTCTGTTAATGGAGGGGAGAGAGACCCCGATGATCCTCTCAGCTGTCCTCACTATCCATCGTAGGGTTTTACAATCTGAGATGGTGCAATTCCCGAACGAGGCAGTGATACAGCAGCTCAGGGTACACTCAATGAACCCTCTGTAGAATGTGGTGAGGATGAGGAGGGGGTGGGAGGTGGGCTTTCCTCAGCCTGCGCAGAAAGTAGAGACACTGCTGGGCTTTCTTGGCTGTGGAGCTGGTGTTGAGGTTTTACCACATCCGCTGCACCCGATGTGGCCTCCTCTACATTGGGGAGACAGGCCACCTACTTGCGGAACATTTCAGAGAACACCTCTGGGACACTCGCACCAACCAACCCAACCACCCTGTGGCTGAATTCTTTAACTCCCCCTCCCAATCCACCAAGGACATGCAGGTCCTTGGCCTCCTCCATCGCTAGACCATGGCAACTCGACGGCTGGAGGAAGAGTGACTCATCTTCCGCCTAGGAACCCTCCAACCACAAGGGATGAATGCAGATTTCTCCAGCTTTCTCATTTTCCCTCCCCCCACCTTGTCTCAGTCAAATCCCTCGAACTCAGCACCGCCTTCTTGACCTGCCATCTTCTTCCTGACCTCTCCGCGCCCACCCCTTCTCCGGCGTATCACCCTCACCTTAACCTCCTTCCGCCTATCGCATTCCCAATGCCCCTCCCCCAAGTCCCTCCTCCCTACCTTTTATCTTAGCCTGCTTGGCACACCCTCCTCATTCCAGAAGAAGGGCTTATGCCCAAAACGACGATTCTCCTGCTCCTTGGATGCTGCCTGACCTGCTGCGTTTTTCCAGCAACACATTTTTCAGCTCTGATCTCCAGCATCTGCAGTCCTCGCTTTCTCCTGGTGTTGAGGTGTCAACATTAAAATATTGGAGGTGTGGTTACCATCTTTTTTAAACTTCTCAGCTGAACCCTTATCACCTCTTTTGTTGATTCATTGAGCATATCATTGAGGGCCCTGTTAACAATGGGGAGGAGGGGAATCCTGAGTTGAGGACAAAGGAGCTCATGTTGGATACACGGTGGGTGGAAGATGCCATCATCAAAACAGATAGAAATGGAGTAAAAGGGAGAATGGAGTAGAGTCCTCACAGGGAGCAGGATGTGAGGAATGGTGTTCAAGGTCACTGTGGGAGTCAGTGGGTGTGTAATGGATGTTGGTGTACAACCTTTCCCCAGAATTGGAATAAGACAAAGCAAGGAAGGGAGAAGTCAGAAACGAATCAGGTGCCAGGAGAGAAGGTTAGAAATTGGAAGCAAATTAATATTTCTTTTCTTAATTCAGGCAAGAACAGGAATAACATCAATCACATCGTCGATATGTTGAACATAGAGGTGTAGGTGGAGCCCTAACTAGGACAAGATCTTGGAATATTTAACATACCCCCAAAGACACAGCTTCAACTGGGACTCATGCTGGTAGCTAGAACCACACCTTTGAGATGGTGAAAGTAAGACAATTTAAAGAAAAAAGGAAGTTGCAAATGAGCTCAGGCTGGTGACTGTGGATGGTGGTGGATGGGGAGAGCTCAGGTCTCTTTTTGAGAAAAAAGCAGAGAATCTCAGACCACCCTGATGGGAGATGGATGTGAAGAGGAGGCAGCTAGGGCCACAGGGGAAAAGAAACCCGAGCAATTGTGAAATAACTTAAAGCTTCAGGAGAATCATGAATGTAAGTGTTGCTTCCAGTTACTTTCCATTTCAATAAACCACAGCACTCCCATGTGGCACGGTGGCACAGTGGTTAGCACTGCTGCCTCACAGCACCAGAGACCTGGGTTCAATTCAACTGTCTGCGTGCAGTTTGCACATTCTCTGCATGGGTTTTCTCCAGGTGCTCTGGTTTCCTCCTACAGTCCAAAAAATGCAGGTCAGATAAATTGGCCGTGCTAAATTGCCCGTAGTGTTAGGTGAAGGGGTAAATGTGGGGAATGGGTATGAGTGGGTTGCTCTTCGGAGGGTCGGTGTGGACTTGTTAGGCCAAAGGGCCTGTTTCCACACTGTAAGTAATATAATCAAATCATTTCCCACTGTATCGTGAGCCCTTACTTCCTGCCATGACCTTTAATGTCTCACTTCATTAAAACAGAACAGAGTTCAGTGCAAGAGTGTGGTGCTGGAAAAGCACAGCCAGTCAGAAAGAATCCGAGGAGCAGGACAGTCGATGTTCGGGGCAAGACCCCTTCATCAGGAATGAGGCTTGTGGGCCATGAGGGAAGAGAGGTAAATGGGAGGGGGTTGAGGTTGGGGTCAAGTTGGCTGCGAATGTGAGAGGTCGATGATGGTGGGGGTGAAAGTGATAAGTCTGAGAGGAGGTTGGAAACGAAGATGGACAGGTAGGACCATTCCTCCCAATCTGCCAAGGACATGCAGTTCCTGGGCCTCCTCCATTACCAAACCCCTACCAACTCCTGCCTGGAGGCAGAACACCTCATCTTCTGTCTTGGGACAGTTCAACCACACGGGATCAATGTGGATTTCACCAGTTTCCCCATTTCCCCTCCCCCCACTGTATCCCAGTCACCTCCCAACTCGGCACCTCCCTCTTGTACAGTTCTACCCGTCCATCTTCCTTCCAACCTGTCTGCTCTAGCCTCCTCTCCGACACATAACTTTCAATCCCAACTTATCTACCTCGCACACTTTCAGCTACCTTACCCCGCAGTCCCATCCTCCTCCAATTTATCTCTCAGCCCCATTGGCCCACAAGTCTCATTCCTGATGAAAGACTTGTGCCAAAAAAGTCGACTTTCCTGCTGCTCCGAAGTAGCCTGATCTGGTTACTTTTCCAGCACCACACTCTCCACTCTGATCTCCAGCATCTGCAGTCCTCACTTTTCCCTAAGTTCAATACAAGCCCGGATTTTGAGAAGATTTGTAGCTTGGATTGAGGCTCTGGATGTAGGTTTGCTCGCTGAGCTGGAAGGTTCATTGTCAGATGTTTTGTCACCATACAAGGTAACATCTTCAGTGAGCCTCCAGATGAAGCACTGGTGGTGTAGCCCACTTTCTATTAATGTGTTTGGTTTTCCTTGGGTTGGTGATGTAATTTCCTGTGGTGATATCATCGAGTAAAAAATGAGGTCTGCAGATGCTGGAGATCACAGCTGCAAATGTGTTGCTGGTCAAAGCACAGCAGGTTAGGCAGCATCTCAGGAATAGAGAATTCGACGTTTCGAGCATAAGCCCTTCATCAGGAATAAGAGAGAGAGCCAAGCAGGCTAAGATAAAAGGTAGGGAGGAGGGACTAGGGGGAGGGGCGATGGAGGTGGGATAGGTGGAAGGAGGTCAAGGTGAGGGTGATAGGCCAGAGTGGGGTGGGGGCGGAGAGGTCAGGAAGAGGATTGCAGGTTAGGAGGGCGGTGCTGAGTTGAGGGAACCAACTGAGACAAGGTGGGGGGAGGGGAAATGAGGAAACTGGAGAAATCTGAATTCATACCTTGTGGTTGGAGGGTTCCCAGGCGGAAGATGAGGCGCTCCTCCTCCAGCCGTCGTGTTGTTGTGTTCTGCCGGTGGAGGAGTCCAAGAACCTGCATGTCCTCGGTGGAGTGGGAGGGAGAGTTAAAGTGTTGAGCCACGGGGTGATTGGGTTGGTTGGTTCGGGTGGCCCGGAGGTGTTCATCTCCCATCATGATGTCATTTCTTGTTCTTTTTCTCGGGGGTGATAAATGGAATCCAAGTCAATTGATTGGATCAATGGACACATTGACTTTTACCACCCCCTGAGAAAAACAACAGGAAATGCTGGAATCCCATTTGTTGAGGATTGTTGGAGATACATTTTTCCAGGCAAGTGGAGAATATTCTATCAGACTCCTGATATATACCTTGTAAATGGTGGAGCGACTTTCGGAGTCATGAGGTGCATATTCTTTCCCTCTGACCTTTCCTTGTGCCCACAGTACTTATCTCATGAGACCAGTTTAGTGGTAACTCCCAGATTGTTGATGGTATGGGATTCAGCAACAGCAAAACCATTGAATGTCAAAAGGTATTGTTCACGTGATCCCTTATTAGAAGTGGTAATTACTTGGCATTTGTGTGACATGAATATTAATTGTCGCTTGTGATCCCAGGTGTGGAAGCTGCCAGGATCTTACTGCAGAATGACATGGAGTGCTTCAGTATCTGATGAATTAAGAAAGCTGCTGAACATTGTGCAAGTATTAGCGAACCCTCTGACTTAGGAGGTTATTATTAAGGGAGGGTCAGTTAAAGATAATTAGGCCAGAACACAATGTTCAGGAACTCCCTGCAGTGAGGTCCTGGAACATAGATGGCTGACCTCCAACAACCACATCAATTGCTGTGGGTCTGGATACACATGTAGCCCAAACCAGATAAAGACAGCAGGTCACGTTCCTGAAAGGGCATCCCTGAACCAGATGGGTTTTTATGACAATGGTGTCATCGTCAACATTTTATTTCCATATATTAATGAAATTGAAGTTCTGTCACGATAGGGTTTGACCCAGTCCCACAATAATACATCTGAAGTCACTTAATATGAGCTGATTTGATGGCTGGATTCCTGGCGGATACAGAGGAAAATTACAGGGACTCTGATCCAAACCTTTAATTCCTCTCAGGCCACAGGGGAGGTGACAGAGGACTGGAAAACGGCTGATGTGTTTCCACTTTTCAAGAAGGGTGACAGAGATAGGCCTGGAATAACAGACCGTGGGTTTTCCATCGGTATCTGGGAAACGGTTGGAAAAAATCCGAAACAGGGAATTTATCTCCATTTTGAGATGCAACGTTTGATCATGTATTGTCAGCACAGCTTTGTCAGGAGGGCTCATGCCTAACACAATTGGGGGAGTTTTACAAAGAGGTGACCAGGTCTGCAGATGAGAGTAGGACAATTGATGTACTTTATGTGGAGTTCAGCAAAACCTTTGACAAAGTCCCACATGGGAGATTGATAACATAGATTAAAAACACACTGCAACCAGAGTAACTTGTGAGTGTCTCTGGGTATACCACAGTGATCAGTGCTGTGTCCCTTTTCGTCTGGGATATTCATAAATGAGATAGATATGAGTGTGTAGGGATGTACAGAAGTGAGGTTGGGGATGATAAGACAATAGACAATAGTTGCAGGAGTAGGCCAATTCTGCCCTTCGAGCCTGCACCATTCAATATGATCATGGCAGATCATCCTTAATCAGTATCCTGTTCCCGCCTTATCTCCATAACCCTTGATTCCACAATCCTTGAGAGCTCTATCCAACTCTTTCTTCAATGAATCCAGAGACTGGGCCTCCACTGCCCTCTGGGGCAGAGCATTCCACACAGCCACCACTCTCTGGATGAAGACGTTTCTCCTCATCTCTGTCCTAAATGGCCTACCCCATATTTTTAAGCTGTGTCCTCTGGTTCGGCACTCACCCATCAGCGGAAACATGTTTCCTGCCTCCAGAGTGTCCAAACCTTTAATAATCTTATATGTCTCAATCAGATCCCTTCTCAGTCTTCTAAACTCAAGGGTATACAAGCACAGTCGCTTCAGTCTTTCAGTGTAAGGTAATCCCGCCATTCCAGGAATTGACCTCGCTGCACCCCCTCAATAGCCAGAATGTCTTTCCTCAAATTTGGAGACCAGAACTGCACACAGTACTCCAGGTGTGGTCTCACCAGGGCCCTGTACAGTTGCAGAAGAACCTCTTTGCTTTGTTACTCAATCCCTCTTGTTATGAAGGCCAGCATACTATTAGCCTTCTTCACTACCTGCTGTACCTGCATGCTTGCCTTCATTGACTGATGTACAAGAACACCCAGATCTCTTTGTACTGCCCCTTTACCTAAATTGATTCCATTTAGGTAGTAATCTGCCTTCTTGTTCTTGCCAAAGTGGATAACCATACATTTATCCACATTAAATTGCATCTGACCACTCACCTAACATGTCCAGGTCATCCTGTAATCTCCAAACATCCTCATCATATTTCACACTGCCACCCAGCTTAGTACCATCAGCAAATTTGCTAATGTTATTACTAATACCATCTTCTATATCATTAACATATATTGTAAAAAGCTGCGGTCCCAGTACTGATCCCTGCGGTACCCCACTGGTCACTGCCTGCCATTCTGAAATAGAGCCATTTATCACTACCTTTTGTTTCCTATCAGCCATCCAACTTTCAATCCAAGTTAGTACTTTGCCCCCAATACCATGCGTCCTAAGTTTACTCACTAACCTCCTATGTGGGACTTTATCAAAAGCTTTCTGAAAGTCCAGGTACACTACATCTATTGATAAGTAAGTTTGCATATGACACAAACATTGACTGGGCAGTTGGCATTGAGGGAAATAGACTTAGGTTACAGACAGAAACAGATCAATTGGTCAGATAGGCAGAGCAGTGGCAGATGAAATTTAACACTGATAATTGCGAGATGATGCACTTTGCCACAATTCACAAGACAAGGCACCACTGAGCAACTGTGCCACCCATTGTTCTTTAAGTCCATTTTATACCTTTCTCCACTTAACTATGCACTCTAGTTTTGGACTCCTCTATCCTTGGGAAAAGACTTAATAGCCATTCACCCTATCCATGTCCTTCATGGTGTTATAAACCTCTACAATGCCACCATTCAGCCTCCAACGCCTCAGGGAAAATAATCCCAGCTTATTCAGCCTCTCCCTAGAGTCCAAACTCTGGTAACATTCTTGTCAATCTCTTCAAAACCTTTTCAAATTTCACAACATCTTTCCAATAACAGGGAGAGCAGAATTGAGTGCAGAATTGAGCTAACCAATGTCCTGTACAGCCGCAACATGACCTCCCAACTCCTAGACTCAATACACTGACCAATAAAGACATGCATACCAAACATCTTCTTCACTATCCTGTCTACCTGCAACTCTACTGTTAAGGAGCTATGAACCATTACTGTATTTTGCTAATGGTCTTAGCTATGTTCTCTATTAATGATCCTCCTGCCAGTGTAACGAGAGACAGCAGCAGCAAGGGTGAAGCTCCTATTGCAAACATGCTGGTGGAAGGTGGCATAGATTCATAGGGCTGTAAAATATCGAAATATGTCCAACACATCCATGTTGACCAGCTACCCTAAACAAATCTCGTCCCATTTGCCAGGATTAGCCCTAAATCCTTCTAAACCCTTCCTATTCGGAAACCCAACCAGATACCTTTTAAATGTTGTAATTGTACCAGCCTCCACTACTTCCTCTGGCAGCTCATTCCATACACGCACCACCCTCTGCATGAAAAAGTTGCCCCTTAGGTCCCTTTTATATCTTTCCCATCTCATCTTAAATATATTCACTCTAGTTCTGGACTCCCCCACCCCTGGAAAAAGACCTTGTCTATTTACCCTATCCTTATGCCTCATGATTTTATAAACCTCTATAAGGTCACCCCTCAGCCTCCGAAGCTCCAGGGAAAACAGCCCCAACCTATTCAGCCTCTCCCTATAGCTAAGACCCTCCAACTCTGGCAAAACCTTGACAAAGTCATCCCTCAGTTTTCGATGCTCCAGGGAAAAGAGCCTCAACCTATTCAATCTCTCCCTAGATCTAATACCCTCCAACGCTGGCAACATTCTTGTAAATCTTTTCTGAACTCTTCAAAGTTTCACAACATCATTCCAATAGCAGGGAGTCCAGAACCGAACACAGTACTCCAAAAGTGGTCTAACCAAAATCTGGCAACACGACCTCCCACCTCCTATACTCAATACTTTGAACAATAAAGGCAAGCATACCAAATGCCTTCTTTGCTATCCTATCTATCTGCGACTCCACTCTCAAGGAATTGTGAACCTGCACTCCAAGGTCTCTCTGTTCAGCGACAATCCCCAGGACCTTACCGTTAAGTGTATAAGTCCTGCCCTGATTTGGCTTTTAGTGGCACAGTGGCTCAGTGGTTGGCGCTGCTGCCTCACAGGACCAGGGACTCAGGTTCAATTCCAGCCTCAGGCGAAAATCTATGTGGAGTTTGCACATTTTCCCGGTGTCTGCAAGGGTTTCCTCTGGGGGTCGTCTGATTTACTCTCACAGTCCAAAGGTTTGCATGTTAGGTGAATTGGCCATGCTAAATTGCCCATAGTGTTCAGGGGTGTGTTGGTTAGGTGTATTAGTCATGAGAATGCTAGAGAAATAGAATAGGGGATTGGGTCTGGGTGAGATAGGTTTTGGGGAGCCACTGTGGACTTGTTGGGCTGAATGGCCTGTTTCCATACTGTAGGGATTCTATGATTATATGAAAATGCAGCACCTCACATTTATCTACATTAAACACCATCTGCCACTCCTCAGCCCATTGGCCACTTTGATCAATGTCCTGTTTTCCTCTTAGATAATCTTCTTCGCTGTCCAATACATCTCCAAACTTGATGCTATCTGCAAACTTACTCACAACACCGCCTATATTCACATCCAAATCATTTATATAAATGGCAAAAAGTAGTGGACTTCACACTGATCCCGTTGGCACACTGCTTGTCATAGGCCTCCAGTCTGAAAAGCAACCCTCCACCACCACCCTCTTGTCTTCCACCTTTGAACCAGTTCTGTATCCAAATGGCTAGTTCTCCTTGTATTCCATGTGATCTAACCTTGCTAAGTAGTCTCCCATAAGGAACCTTGTCAAACGCATTACTGAAGTCCAGATGGCTCACATCCACCGCTCTGCCCTCATCAATCCTCTTCATTACTTCTTCAAAAAAGTCAAATCGAGTTAGTGAGACAGGATTTCCCATGCCCATTTCCCACCGCCACACTCTCAACTCTTATCCCTAATCAGTCCTTGCCTGTCTAAATACTGTCTCTCAGGATTCCCTCGAACACTTGCCCACCACCAATGTCAGGCTCACTGGTCTATAGTTCCCTGGCTTTTCCTTACCATCTTTATTAATGATACCACGTTAGACAACCTCCAGTCTTTCAGCACGGCACCAGTGACTATTGATGATACAAAATCTCAGCAAGGGCCCCTAGCGTCCCACAGACCTCTAGGGTAAACCTGATCAGGTCTGTGGATTTATCCACCTTTAAGCATTTTAAGTTGTCCAGCACCTCTTCCTCTGTAATATAGACATTTTTCAAATGTCACTGTTTATTTTCCTACTTTTGATATCTTCCATACCCTTCTTAACAGGAAACACCAATGCAAAATATTCATTTAGTATCTCCCCATCTATTTGGCTCCACACAGAGGTGGCCTTGCTGATCTTTGAGGCATCCTAATCTCTCTTTGAGGCTGATCTTTGAGGCACCCTAGCCCCTCTTCAATTTATAACTTTAACGTTTAGATCCAGTCAATCCTTTTCCATCACTATTTTAAAATATAATTATAGTCACTGGCCCCCTCTGACATCTCAGTCACCTGCCCTGAGATTAATCATCCTTTTGTCCTTAAAAGTATTTATAAAATCCCTTTGGATTTTCCCTAACACCATTTGCCAAATCTATGTCCCCTTGCTGCCCCCATGATTTCCCTCTGAAATATAATCCTACAGCCTTTATGCTCTTTGAGGGCTTCACTTGACCTCTGCTGTCTATACCTGACCTATGCCTTCCTTCTTTTTCTTGACCAAAACCTCAATTTCTCCAGTCACCCAGCATTTCCTGCACCTACCACCCTGCCTTGCACCTTAACAGGAATATACCTTCTCTGGACTCTCATCATCTAATTTTTTTTGAAGGCTTCCATTTTCCAACCATCCCTTTTCCTGCCTCCAATAACTTATGAAGATTCTTATCCAATACCATCACAATTAGCCTTTCTTCAATTTATAACTTTAACTTTTAGATCCAGTCGATCCTTTTCCATCACTATTTTAAAACTAATAGAATTATGGTCACTGGCCCCCTCTGACACCTCAGTCACCTGCCCAAGAGTAGGTCAAGTTTTGCAGCTTCTGTAGTAGGTACATCCATATACTGAATCAGAACATTTTCTTGTACACACTCAACAAATTCCTCTTCATCCAAGCCCTTACCTTCCAATTTATCAAATGCATATGTTTCACATTTAACCACCCACCCCCTCCCCCTCAAGTCCACAATTTGCCCACTGATGATCAAATCCATTTGAGTTCCATTCACTTGAGAGATCAGGGAGACATTGGCTGTGCCACGTTGACAATGTAACTTGTTATGATCCCAGCTGATGATAATACTGGATCAGAATCAAACCTGGCTTGATGGATCATAGGTTTAGTCTTCTTTCGCTTAGTGAGTTAACATGGTCATTAGTCACGGAGGCAGATTGGGTCAGACTGGATTTACAGTTTTTTTGAGAAAGGGAAGGATGTAATATAGTCACTGTGAAAATTAGGGTTAATGTTGTAGATGTACTGAAAAGGCTTGGCTTCAATGCATGAGGACAAATTTGATATATAACATATGAAGATTCTGCCTTAATCATGAGAACCACTAATAATTTTGGAGGTGTAAGCGTCTTAATTTAAAGTTTGTGCGAAGATTTGTAGCTCGGGTGCTTGTTGTAGTGGTTCTGTTCGCTGAGCTGGAAGTTTTTGTTGCAAACGTTTCGTCCCCTGGCTAGGAGACATCATCAGTGCTCTGGAGCCTCCTGCGAAGCACTTAGATTAGATTAGATTAGACTCACAGTGTGGAAACAGGCCCTTCGGCCCAACAAGTCCACACCGACCCGCCGAAGCGCAACCCACCCATACCCCTACATTTACCCCTTACCTAACACTACGGGCAATTTAGCTTGGCCAATTCACCTGGCCCGCACATCTTTGTGACTGTGGGAGGAAACCGGAGCACCCGGAGGAAACCCACACAGACACGGGGAGAACGTGCAAACTCCACACAGTCAGTCGCCTGAGTCGGGAATTGAACCCGGGTCTACAGGCGCTGTGAGGCAGCAGTGCTAACCACTGTGCCACCGTGCCGCCCTTCTTTGATGTTTCTTCCAGCATTTATAGTGGTCTGTCCTTGCCGCTTCCGGGTGTCAGTTTCAGCTGTCCGCTGTAGTGATTGGTATATTGGGTCCAGGTCGATGTGTCTGTTGATGGAGTTTGTGGATGAATGCCATGCCTCTAGGAATTCCCTGGCTGTTCTCTGTCTGGCTTGCCCTATGATAGTAGTGTTTTCCCAGTCGAATTCATGTTGCTTGTTGTCTGAGTGTGTGGCTACTAGGGATAGCTGGTCGTGTCGTTTCGTGGCTAGTTGGTGTTCATGTATGCGGATTGTTAGCTGTCTTCCTGTTTGTCCTATATAGTGTTTTGTGCAGTCCTTGCATGGTATTTTATAAACTACATTAGTTTTGCTCATGTTGGGTATTGGCTCCCAGCATGAAATTAACCACCCCAACACACACAAATGAAGCTGCATCAGGACACTATTCAAAAGAGCTACAACACAGTGCAGTACACCAGAACTGCGAAAAGAGGAAGTGGAACACCTATACAAGGTATTCGCCAAAAACGGATACCCGCGCAACTTTATCAACAGATGCCTAAGAGATAGACCACGGAACGAGGACATGCCACAACCAAAAGGACTAGCCACACTACCATACATCAGGAGCGTTTCAGATCTGACAGCCAGACTACTGCGACCCCTAGGACTCACAACGGCACACAAACCAACAGCCACGCTCAGACAACAACTTACTAGAACAAAGGAGCCAATACCCAACATGAGCAAAACTAATGTAGTTTATAAAATACCATGCAAGGACTGCACAAAACATTATATAGGACAAACAGGAAGACAGCTAACAATCTGCATACATGAACACAAACTAGCCACGAAATGACACGACCAGCTATCCCTAGTAGCCACACACTCAGACAACAAGCAACATGAATTCGACTGGGAAAACACTACTATCATAGGGCAAGCCAGACAGAGAACAGCCAGGGAATTCCTAGTGGCATGGCATTCATCCACAAACTCCATCAACAGACACATCGACCTGGACCCAATATACCAATCACTACAACGGACAGCTGAAAATGACACCCGGAAGCGGCAAGGACAGACCACTACAAATGCCGGAAGAAACATCAAAGAAGCGCTTCGCAGGATGCTCCAGAGCACTGATGATGTCTCCTAGCCAGGGGACGAAACGTTTGCAACAAAAACTTCCAGCTCGGCAAACAGAACCTCAACGTCTTAATTTAAATTTAAAGGTAGTTAAGATTGTAGACGGTGATAATCTTGTGATCAAACAGTTGTGATCAGGTGCAGGCTGCTTGCTTATATTGTCCCTTGGTTGGTTGTTGCTTCACAACCCTCATCAGCTGCTGACCACCAGGTGATGGTCAGAATGTCTCTGTGCAGTATGATGGATTGAATGGCCTCCTACATTACGCCAATTCTGAGATTCTGTTTTTCCCCCACTGTTTGGATGTGTGCAGTGATCACATGTTTCAACACAATAACAAAACTGAGATTGGTAATTTAGTCACCATCAAACACAATATCTGAACATGTTGCATAGTTTTATCTCACTGTGTACTGTAGCATCACCTAGTTATTTTCCCACATCCTCTCACTCACAAGACCCATTAACTTTCACTGCCTCTGGCTACTCAACTTGGAAAAAGAATGATTTGCATTTATAGAATATCTGACATATTGATAGGTCTTTTCAAACTGCTTTACCGTAATTCAATGCTTCTAAAGTATAGTTGCTGTAGGAAATGGAACATCGAGCTTTCACAAACACAATGTAATAATGAACAAATCACCGGTTTCTGTGTTAATACCTAAAGGGTAAATATTGGCCAGATGTCTGGGGATAACATCTCCACCCTTCACCCCAGGCTGCAAATGGAACAGGATAAAGAGACAAGAGACGGTTCACTGTGAACTTTCAGTCTTCACTTGATTCGGGGAAGATGCTAGAGAAGTGGACATTACCAATCCTTGTTCAAAATAAAATGTCAGCTGAGTCCCAGTAACTATAGGCTAGTCAGTTTAATGTCAGTGATGAGGCAGGTTTTATAAATTTCAATCAGGGCAAAAATTGACAGACCCTGGGAAATGTTTGAGTTAATCACAGAGAGCCCAAATGCATTGTAAAAGGCAGCTGGTGCTTCACTAATTTTAGGAAATTTTTTTTCATGAAGTAACAGGTTAATGAAGAGAATATGCTGGAGGGTGTTCTGGAAAGCATTTGACAAAACTGCCACATAAAAAGGCTCCTGACAAACTTGAAGTTCATGAAGTAGGAGATTCAACATCAATTTGAATGAAGTCATTGGCTTAAGGACTGAACAGCAATACCACATCTTTTCTGCACTGTATGATTCTGACTTCATGACAAGACCTATATTACATTTAAAGTAAAACATTTCAAATTTGCTGGGACATTTTTGATTTCAACTGCATTCTCAATTTCAGATAGTTAAAGAATCTCTTGAAAACCAAATTTATAAAGCCAAACACATCATGTCATTTACCTAAAATATGCCATTTATTTCAGAAACCGGATGAGTATTTGTGCTCAGCACTAATCTGGAGCATAACAGCCATTACAAAAGAAAACACAAACTTTGATCTGATGAGTGAGGGTAAACAGGAACACAGAAGCACATGTACCGTAATTCTACTTCAGGTTATCTCTAAGTGTCCTCCCCATTAGCTAATTCCTTTTGAGCTGTAATCACAATTGTATCCTATGCAAAACATACCTGTCAATTAGCACATACCAAATTCCATAAATTGCAAGAGGTAACTGATTTTGATGATACTGAATAACAGATGAGTGCAGCCTTGGTCCACCAAGGACTCCTAGCTCCCAGTCAGTGAATGAATTCTTAGTTGCACCCTAATTTGATTGTTATAAGATCACAGATTAAATTACAGCCTCAATTTCATAACATGACTTAACACACAAACTTTCCTGTCTGGTAAATATGATGATTGAGAATGCAGTTTAATTCGCTGTTTCCTTTCATTTTGTTCTGAACCTGAAGTCCCTGACTCATGTTCCATGGACCACAGGTGTCTTCCAGTACCTCAATGTTATTAAGCAGTATTCAATAATGGAAGAAACTGAAGTAAAGTCCTTTCTTCACTGAAACTCATAAACCCCAAGGGTCACGGGGAGGTGACTGAACTTGTGATCAAATAAGGGAAGCCCGATGAATTTCCAATAGCCACTCATTAAAGGTCACTGAAGCTGATCATTGTGTCGATAATCAGATTTCTTAGCATCAATCATGGATGAAACCACAGATCTTCTTGCTCTGTAAGCTAGAAAGAATGGACTATAAAAGTGAGCATGAATTTTATTAATAACTCCAGTGATATGAGGATACTCACAGATGATCCAATAGAGACTAGGAATGAGTACCTGGGGTGTCTCTTCATCCTCTGTACTGATTTCACAGGGAAATATCTTCAATGGCCGAAGTGTGGACCTCTCCCAAAGCTATGCCAGAATATATGGTGTCACCAGTCACTGCAGCCCATGGCATATTATCAGTGGTAAACCTGGCTGCCCACTCCCCTGTGTTGTTGAGGACTATCACTCCGGCATAACTCTGTAATCTGGTCCTCAGGTACTGAAGCCCAGCATCAGCTGCCTCTGCTGGTGACATGCCTAATGTTTGGGGGAGTGGGGTGGGGTTGAAACAGATAAGCATACAAGTTACCCAAACTTACATATACTTTTTTTTATTGGAAAAGAATATATGAACGATTGACTTCAAAGGTTATTAGGCTCAGCTACTTGGAGTCTTAAAGCTTCACAAGGGACTTATTCACTCCATTTCACCTATACCTCTATATAACCTTCTGATTTTCTTTTCTTCTCATGGACTTGATGAACACACCCTTAAAGGCACCTATAATATTTCTCCGCATTACATCATGTAGCACTGAACACCACATTCTGAAAGCTCTATGTTCTATATATAAGACATATCTCCCGAATTCTTTATTGGTTTTAATTGTAACCATCTTACGTTGATGTCATTTAATTTTTATTCCTTATCTGCAGGCACTACTGTTTTTTCCCCTCCACATCATGAAATCCTCTCAATTTTAAATATATATCTAAGCAGCTTCCTACATAAATACACTCCCTCTTCAAATTATTTTCTACTGTCTTTCCTACTTTGCTTCCTGTATCCTGCTATTTCATCACACAATCTTCCTCAGGATGAGCCATAACCCTGACTTTCCTTCATCCACATAATTGCTATACCCCTCATCTCCAGACACAATTGTTTTACATAATTACTTTCAGGACTAGTACCCTATGGAACAACACATTTTGCCAGTCTGAGCAACAATCTTTAAACTTTAGTTTTTGTTTGTAACCATATTGCTATCCATTTTGCTATTTCCTTCCTGAATCCATGTCATCACTTTAATCATAAGTTTACTATTAACATATATTTTAAAAGTCCAGATATTATACATACCCTGTTATGAAAGGAATAACTGAATAAAATTTGACATCTGCGGCTGACTGTTCTTTATTATATTCTCAGTTCTGGATATTTTTCCTTTATGGCTGTGAGTAAAAACTGCAAAATGTTTCCACAATCAACTTTAAACTGGCCAGTCAGTAGATCCATGGTGCATTACTTATATGATTGTGATTCAGTAGCTGAGGATTAAGTAATAAAGCCAAATACACATTAAATATTTTCACTTTTATATCAAATCAGTTAGCTCAATGACCTCAAATTGATCTTGTGGTGTCCAAAAGGATAAAA
Organism: Hemiscyllium ocellatum; assembly: GCF_020745735.1. Taxonomy (NCBI): domain Eukaryota; kingdom Metazoa; phylum Chordata; class Chondrichthyes; order Orectolobiformes; family Hemiscylliidae; genus Hemiscyllium; species Hemiscyllium ocellatum. The sequence continues at coordinate 28,730,721 of NC_083440.1, read as the reverse complement.
AAAAGTTAAACATCTAACAGCAAAATGCTTCCTGTTTTGATCTGCTGACATTGCCCTTCATATAGGGGGACACAATGGGCCTAGCAGGGTTATCTCTGGACCGTTAACCCACAGACCGTTAACCCACAGTGGTTAGCACTGCTGCCTCACAGCGCCAGACACCTGGGTTCAATTCCTGCCTCAGGCGACTGACTGTGTGGAGATTGTACATTCTCCCCGTGTCTGCGTGGGTTTCCTCCGGGTGCTCCGGTTTCCTCCCACAGTCCAAAGATGTGCGGGTCAGGTGAATTGGTCATGCTAAATTGCCCGTAGTGTTAGGTAAGGGGTAAATGTAGGGGTATGGGTGGGTTGCGCTTCGGCGGGTCGGTGTGGACTTGTTGGGCCGAAGGGCCTGTTTACACACTGTAAGTAATCTAAGTAATAATCTAAGACTCAAGTAATTCTCTGGGGAACCAATATCGAAACCCATCACAGCAGGAGATGACATTTGAATTCAATAATTAAAAACTGGAATTAAGAGTCCTAACAACAGCCCTTGAATATATTGTTGATTGTCGGGGAAAAAAAATAATCTGGCTCACTCAGGGAAGGAAACTGCCATCCTTATCTGGTCTGGCCGATGAGACTCCAGACCCATTGCAATGTGGTTGACACGATTTTAACTTCCTTTGGGCATTTAGGGATGGGCAATGACTGCGTGGTTAGCACTGCTGCCTCACAACGTTAGGGACACGGGTTCAATTCCAAACTCGGGTGACATTCTCCCCGTGTCTACATGGATGTCCTCCAGGTGCTCCGGTTTCCACCCATAGTCCAAAGATGTGCAGGTTAGGTGAATTGGCTACGCTGAATTGCTCATAGCGTTAAGGGAGGCGTACGGTAGGTGCATTTTTCAGGAGAAATGCAGAGTAATAGTGTAGGGGAATGGATCTGGATGGTGGATCGGTGTGGATTTGTTGAGTGGAAGGGCCTGTTTCCATACTGTAGGGATTCTATATTTTTTTAAAAATGCTGGCCTAGCTACAAATGCCCTCATCCCGCAAATTAATAAAAAGTAATTAATATAAATCAGCATATTAGTTTAACTCATTGCTGCAATCATAATAAACCACTTCCTGCACTTAGTAGCAACTAGCACAGAAATGAAAGCCCAACCACCCTTTGCAGCATAAGACGTCAACAAAAATACAAGTGTCTGTGAAAGAAGACATGCTGACTAACCAGTGCTGGATTAATCAGATACAAAATCCCATCGAGGAAACCAAGCAGCTGTAGTTTTGAGGAAGGGTCACTCAACCCAGAAACGTTAACTCTGATTTCTGTCCACAGATGCTGCCATACCTGCTGAGCGTTACCAGCAATTTTGGTCTGTGTTTCTGATTTAAGGCATCTGCAGTTGTTTTGGTTTTCAAATGAGTACTTAACTCTCATTTCTCTAAACAATGCATCCTTTTTAAAAGGCTTTTTTAATTGATCTTTGCCTTCTCAACGCCGTTATTCCAGTTTTTAATGGGGTCCTGGTTATCCTCGAGGAGGTGCCCGAGTGACCATTATTCATCTGAGACTTGGACGTGGAATGTACTACGCTGCAGCTATACAAACTTGAACTGGGATACTGTCCCCAGTTAGACACTGTAGCATGGGTGAAGTGCAATACAGAGTCAGCAGAATGACTCTGGGTTAAATGATGAGGGCAGGTTACATAAAATAGATTTGCATCAGCTTGATCAATGGCGATCTGAGTTGTTTATGGTGAGGATAGATAAAGAGAGATTATTTTCCTGAAAAGAAGTCGCGGAGAAGGGCCCACAGAATGCTTGAAGAAACTTGAGAATAATTGTTCTCAACTTCCAAGACTACTGAGTGAAGTATAATGTCAAGGAAAGCAAACAAATAAGATTGGTCAACATCTGTGGGCGGCACGGTGGCACAGTGGTTAGCACTGCTGCCTCACAGCGCCTGAAGACCCGGGTTCAATTCCCGACTCAGGCGACTGACTGTGTGGAGTTTGCACGTTCTCCCCGTGTCTGCGTGGGTTTCCTCCGGGTGCTCCGGTTTCCTCCCACAGTCACAAAGATGTGCGGGTTAGGTGAATTGGCCATGCTAAATTGCCCGTAGTGTTAGGTAAGGGGTAATGTAGGGGTATGGGTGGGTTTCGCTTCGGCGGGTCGGTGTGGACTTGTTGGGCCGAAGGGCCTGTTTCCACACTGTAAGTCTAATCTAATCTAATCACCTCAGGGTGCCAGGAACAAAAACAGAAAGTTCTGGAAACATTTAGCAGACCAGACAGCATCAGTGGAGAGAGAAACCGAGTTAACATTTCAGGTTGTAACCTTTCATTGATTCTGATAAAACCCGAGAAGAGTTTGTTCTGCCAGTCCATGGGATCATGGCTGATGCGATAACCCTAAAATCTACTTACCTGCTTTTTCCCCCATAATTCCTGATTCCCTTACTGATTGAAGTTAATCAGTCTTGACACTGAATTTTCTTAAAGCCCAGAAACATAAGAGAAGCCTTAAAATTCGAGGAATGCCTCTCAAGGTGATAAATGGAAGTGTTTTCTCTACAACCCCACAGAGGGCTTTAAGAAAATTCAATGTCAAGACAGATTGAAGTTAATCAGTAAGGGAATCAGGAATTATAGAGAAAAGCAGGCATTACAGCAACTCACTAAAAATGGAATTCAACAACACCAATCAACCAACTCCATATCCACATCAATAGGAAAAAAGACATGCCATCCCACCATGGACATGCTATTTAGTTCCTTCATTCGGCTGGACTAATATCCTGGAATTCCTGACACCCTCATCACTAGGATGGGTGAATATCAATGAGAAGGTCTATGAACACTTTCTCAGAGAAACTAGGACTGGACAATACATGTGGCCTCACAGTATCGCTCAGTTCAAGAGAATAAAGAAGAGGAGAATAAATCACCAGTGGAATGGTTATAGTGAAAACTATCATGAGGCGGCTTCGGATTTTCAGGTTAATAGAAAACTTCAGCACTTACGGCAATGTTATAAAAACTTGCCAAGCGCAAAAGTGTAAACAATAATAATTGACAATGAATAGAGCAAACACAAGTGCTGAGGAGGAAAGATAAACCAGGAGTGGAAACAAAAATTTAGGTTTCAAAAAAGTTAAAAGAGGATTGATGAGTGCAGGGCGGTGGACATGATCTATGTGAACTTCAGTGAGGCGTTCGACAAGATTCCCCATGGGAGACTGGTTGCAAGGTCAGATCTCATGGAATACAGGGAAAACTAGCCATATGGATACAGAACTAGCTCAAAGGTAGAAGACAGAGGGCAGTGATGGAGGGTTGTTTTTCAGACTGGAGGCCTGAGAGAAGTGGAGCACCACAAGTAGCGGTACTGGGTTCACTACTTTTTGTCATTTATATTAATGATTTGGATATGAACATAAGAGGTAGAATTAGTAAGTTTGCAGATGACAACAAAATTGGACGTGCAGTGGAAAGCAAAGAAGGTCACCACAGATTACAACAGCAGCTTGATCAGACGGGCCCATGGGCTGAGAAGTGGCAGAGGCATTTTATTTAGATAAATGTGAGGTGCTGCATTTGGGGAAAGTAAATCTTAGCAGGACTTACACACTTAATGGTAAGGTCCTGGGGAGTGTTACTGAACAAAGAGACCTTGGAGTGCAGGTTCATAGCTATTTGAAAGTCAATTCGCAGGTTGATAGGATAGTGAAGGTGGCGTTTGATATGCTTTCCTTTATTGGTCAGAGTATTGAGTACAGGAGTTGGGAGGTCATGTTGCAGCTGTACAGGACATTGGTTAGGCCACTGTTGGAGTATTGCGTACAATTCTGGTCTCCTTCCTGTCATAAGGATGTTGTGAAATTTAAAAGCAGTTCAGAAAAGAGGATAATGCTTGCATTGGCAGATTTGAGCTATAGGGAGAGGCTAAATAAGCTGGGGCTCTTTTCCTTGGAGCATCGGAGGCTGAGGGGTGACTTTATAAATGTGTATAAAATCATGAGGGACATGGATATGGTAAACAGAAAAGGTCCTTTCCCTGGGAAAGTCCAGAACTAGAGGGCATAGGTTTAGGGTGGGGGGAGGGGAGATATAAAAGAGACCTAATGGGCAAGTTTTTCATAGAGCGTAATGCGTGTATGGACTATGCTGCCAGAGGAAGTGGTGGAGGCTGGAACAATTGCAACATTTAAAAAGGAATCTGGATGGGTATATGAATAGGAAGGGTTGGGAGGGATATGGGCTGGGTGCTGGCAGGTGGGACTAGATTAGTTGGGATGTCTGGTCGGCTGCATATCCGTCTGACTCAAAACAAGAGACTTGAGCATTCATGAAACACTTTCCTCTTAATCTCAAGCAAAAAAGGGAAGCAATTCTTTCCATTCTGATTTGGTTTTCCAGATTCAGTCAAAGGGAATTCTCTCAACTAACTGACATAATTAATAATTTAACCAACAAAAGCAATTCTAATCAACGTTACTTCAAGGTCAAAGAACATCTTGCACAATTGCTCCAAAATGCTTGACAAAATGTTTTTTTTTCAAAAACAATTGCAATTAATTTAGTTGGAGCAGAAACTAACTATACCACTAACAAAATTTGATTTCAACTTGGAATCTTTTTCTCTGCATGCTACCCTCTGAACAGGTCAAAGTCACAGTCAAGGTGCAGGGAAAATATGTCCCATTGTGAGAACTGCAAAGAAGCTGATTAACCAGTCATACTACATCACCATCTTCACTAAAAAAATAAAAAAGCCAAGCACTATAAAATCCCAGTTTCTCTTTTTTCTTCAAAGATTATAACGTGGAAGTATTCCAAAACTACAAAATATAATGCACTACTGTTACTTTACTGTGGAGATGCCGGTGTTGGACTAGGTTAATCTGTTACCTGGTGTTATGTGATTTTTGGCTTTAACTTGAAGTAGATTAAACTTTGACCAAAGAGAGTTTATTGAAAAAGGAACAAGCATTTGGAAAGGAGTTGGACGTAAGGATACAAGCTAGATGTCGATCTAAACTCAGACAGAATATATTCAAAGTGAATTTCACTCATGATGAGAATCCAGAAGTCACTCACGAAGGGCACTGCAAAATGACAGATTTTTTTTCTAAACACTGCTTACTCAGTTGCTCACCACAGCAGAGACCTTGGAGATAACTTTATAAAATCAGGCAGTCAGTGGAAGGCTCACTGACAACGATGTTTCTGGAAAATTCTCAGCTAAAGGCACCAAACAATGAATCAATTTTTAAAATTTTCAGAATGGGTTTTATCAGGCCGTGCTTCAGAATACTCAGTTGCTAAGCTGCTGCAATCATCATGCCATTTATGAGCGACTCGGGACGGTTTAAGCTAGTCTCGTGGGGGGGTTGGATGAGGGGTGGGGTGTTGGTGGCAGGTCCCTAAGCAGTAGTGAGGTAAAAGACAAGATGGAGGCTGGTATAGAAGTTAAGACAGCAACTTAAATAGACAAGGCAGGCAAGAGCACAGCGGGAATGAGGGAAGATTGATGAATTAAATTGTGTTTATTTCAATGCAAGATACCTGAGGGGTAAGGCAAGTTAACTTAGGGCATGGAAGGCAACATAGCACTGGGAAACCCTCACTCTGAGGGATGGACAAGCTTGACAGCTCAATGTTCTGGGGTTCAAGTTGCTCGAAGATGGACAGAAGGGGAAGCAAGAGAAGAAAGGGGGTGTGGTGCTTTTGATTAGGAAAAACATCACAGCAGTATTTAGAATATTCATGAGGTTGGCCATTGAAGCTACATGGGTGGAATAGAGAAATAATGGAGTGATCACTTTGATGGGATTGCACTACAGCACCCCCCCCCCCCCACCCCAACAGTCAGCAGGAAATCAAACAGCAAATATGTAGAGAGATCATAGATATCAATAAAATTTATTGGCTTATAACAGTTGGGGATTTTAAACTTTCAAGCATAGACTTGGATTGCCGAAGAGTTAAAGGCTTGGATAGGGGAAGAATGTTTGAACCATGTACAGGGAAAGCTCTCAATCAATGCAGAGATTGCCCTACTAGAGAACAGGCAAAACTCTACCTCCGCTGGTAAGTAGGGTGGGGAAAGTGAGTTGTTCGTAGGGAAGCATTTTGGGACCAATGATCATAATTGTATTAGATTCAAAATAGTAAAAGCAAGGTAATGAGAGCTTAGGGCCAGCATCCTGCTAGTGTGAAGGGTAAACCTTGCAGAAATAGGGAATACTGGATGACTAGTGATATTGAGGCCCTGGTTAATAATAAGGAAGTAGACATCAGTTATAGACAGCTTGGGTCAAGTAAAGTGTAATGAGTAAAGAGGAAAATCAGGAGGGCAAAAAGGCAGAAGAATGAGGTGGCTTTGGCAGTTGGGTAAAGGAGAATCCAAAAAGAAGCCTCTTCTGGAATACTGTGTCCAGTTTTGATCTCCCGGTCATAGGACAGATATTATTCAGCTGGAGAGGACTCACAAGAGAGCTGCTGGGAATGGAAGTTTTGAGCTACAAGGAGATGCTGCAAGTTTCAAATAGGAGGTCGCATGATGGCATTCTAGAGGTTTATAAAATAATGAGGGGTGTAGATAAAAAGAATAGCAAGTGTCTTTTTCCCTAGATTGCAGTATTTCAAGACTGGCAGGAGCATTTTTAAGGTGAGAAGAGAAAGATTGTGAACAATACCAGGGGAAGGGTTTTTTTGGTTTTAAATGTGGTTTGTGTGCGGAATGATCTTGCTGAGGAAGTGATGAAATTGGGTACATTTACACCATTTAAAAGACATTTAGACAAGTACATTAATAAGTAGTGTTTGGAAGCATATAGGTGAAGAGCAGGTCAGTGGGTGTCAGCATGGACTGGTTGGACCGAAGGGTCCGTTTTGGTGCTGCATGACTCTATACTAGACGTTGGCAAGGTCACATTTGGAATACTGTGTACAATTCTGGTTATCCTGCTAAAGGAAGGACAGCATTGAACCGGAAACGCTGCAAAAAAGATTTACAAAAAGTTAATGCAACTGCAATGTTTGAGTTATAAAGACTGGACAGGCTAGGACTTTTCTATCTGGAGCACAGGAAGCTGAGGGGTCACCTTGTGGAGGTGTATATTATAATTAGGGATATAGATAAGGTGAATAACCAAGACCTTTCCCCAGGCTAGGGGAGTCCAAAACTAGAGAACACAGTTTTAATGGGAGGCGCAAGATGACTGGCTTCCAACAACTACAACCATCTTCCTTTGTGCTCGGTATGATTCCTGTCGGTTGAGATTTTGCCCCTCATCCCCATTAAATTCTGCTGAACATTTTGATGACCATGGAATGCTGCATTGATTTCAACAGCAGTCACTCTCACCTCACCTCTGGAGTTCAGCCTTTTCTGCTTCCACAGGCTGGAGCACAGCACTCCTGTCACAGCCCACTCGGAGGACCATTGACCAGATTATTGATAGCAATGCAGTTGACTCCTACCTTTACACTTCTGATGCCTTAATTATTTAGAAGTTGGTAACTTTGGATATATTCTCAGTTGTATGGCCAACATGCACCTGATCATAAGAACAATGAGCAGGAGTAGACAATACAACTACCCAAGTCTGCTCCACTATTTAACATAATCGTAGTTGATCCCATTTTGGACTCAACTTTGCTTTCTTGCTTACTCCCCATCACTGCATTCACAACACTCTGGGTTAGTGAATTCCGGAGATTCGCAATCCTTTGACAGAAGTAGTTCCTCATCTTTGCTAAGTCTGTCACCCTTACGCCTAAAATGATAAACCTCCTGTTCCAGATTGCCCCAAAAGAGGACACTTTGCCAGATTTAAAGCTGATGCTGTATGGTATTGCAACAGCATGGCTAAAAGCCGAGCTATTTCTGAAGTTCACTTCAACTTCGTCTGTAGTTCTTCACGTGAGGGGTCATCGAGAGCCATAGTCTTAGAAAAGTCCAGTGCAATCACTGATCAGCTAAGACTGGTGTCTGTAATGATGGGCATCACAAGGAGAGGTACTTGGGAGTCAGCATGCTATTTGTGCTTTAATATCTCTGGTACCTCCAGTGAACATTTTCAGTAGCTCAGTGTGAAAATTGAAGGGAGTCCCACCTGGTGCCAAAAGCATTTTAAATCAATCTTGAGAACACCAGAAACCAGTTTATCCTTGTGATGAAATTCAGCAAGCATCAGAGATGCTAAAAGCGATCATCATCTAGCTGTGAGCTAATCCCAATACTGAACAGTTCCAGAAAATCTAGGGTTTCGAAGAATGGTTGTTCAAGCCGGTAACAGTCTCGGATTTCCAATCAACTTTTGATCAGAGGGTCATGAGGTGCTGTGCACAGAGGTTATGGAAGGGTGAAATAGTTCCACAGATCACTAATATAATAAGGGGTCATGGTAAAAGGGTTATTTTTTAAAAATAGCTTTGCAATGGGTCTGACACAGTCTCGTCCTGTCTACTCGCATTCATCACTGATGCAGAGGAGGACAAAGATGCATAGTAATTAAATCTTTCGATGGTATCAAATTGTATGGTCACTATGGTATCTTAGAGAAAATGGATTTGTGGAGAACCAGAAAATGGACTTGAGGTCTTTCTATATGCACTTATTTACTTGGGTCTAAACAGAGAGGAGATAGAGAGGACAGCTGCAGTGAGGGTGGGCTTGCTGTCACAGTGGAAAAAAGATGTAATATTACTTCACTAAAATTTCTTACACAGTGTAGAGGTTGAGGCTGAAATTAACAGGGCTCAGGGTGGACTGGAATTCAGCACAATATTACAGCCACAGTAACAAGCTTTCACTCGGCTTTGGTGAGACTTCCGCTTAAGCAGATATTGTGACACGGTGGTGAACCCTTTTACTAATTAAATCAAACATCCAGAAAAGCTCACTCCGCCTCAATCTTTTAAAGTATGAGTGACACAGAAGTCCCAATTTCCACTATTTAAAAGAGAAAATATCAATTTATTCTTTAACTCTAAAAATGAACATTAAACAACAACTATTTTCAACTCTAAGCCTCCTTTCTCAAAGGTTTGTTATCTACCTCCCAGTCTGTAACAACATTGTCCCAATAAAAGCCCCTATTAAAATTACATCAACTTAATTTTCAAAACCACACTGCAGCTGCCCTCTTCCACTGGCTACAGATCTCCCAGGGTGGTCTTCGGTCTTTTGCTGTAAAGATGTTTCATATGAAAAGATACCTTCGACAAAGTGTTTTTCTGGCAGTTACTCTGACGATAGCAGTTGGTCACACATGCTCTCTCTCTGGCTTACTCTCAAAATGCCTGCATCTTTATACCCCAAACATCAGGTTGCCTCAGTGGTTTGATGGTGTCAAAACATTAGATTCAAATTCAATGGGGTTTTAGTATCTTGGGCATCATTTAAACTGATTGGTTAAATTCAAACTGTTGTGAAAACAGTCAAGACAAGAGCGATGCTGGAAAAGCATAGCAGGTCAAGTAGCATCCAAGGAGCAGGAAAATTGATGTTTCGGGCAAAAGGCCTTCATCAGGAAGGAGGCTGGGAGACTTGGGTGTGGAGAGATAAGTGGGGAGGGGGGTGGGACGGGACTGGGGAGAAGGTAGCTGAGAGTGCTATAGGTGGATGGAGGTGGGAATAAAGGTGATGGGTCAGAGAGGAGGGTGGAGCAGATAGGTGGGAAGGGAGATTGTCAGATGGGACAGATCATAGTGCTGAGCTGGAAGGTTAGGAGTGGGGTAAGGTGGGGGGGGGGGGGGGGGGGGGGAGGGAGGAGAAATGAGGAAACTGGAGAAGTCCATATTGATGCCATGAGGTTGAAGGGTCACAAGTGGAAGATGAGGCGTTCTTCCTCCAGACGTCGGGTGGCGAGTCAGTGACAGTGGAGGCAGCCCAGGACCTGCATGTCCTCAGCAGAGTAGGAGAAGGAGTTGAAATGTTCGGCCATGAAGCGATGGGATTGACTGGTGCAGGTGTCCCGGAGATGTTCCCCGACACACTCTGCAAGGCGGCATCCGGTCTCCCCAGTGTGGAGGAGACCATATGGAGAGCAAACTATACAAATGCTGTGAAAATATTACAACTAAAATTTAGGTATTTGTTTCACAACCGAATGTTACATATTTTCAATTTTCCAGTTCAAAGCGACTGCTCGTCAGTGACATGATAGATGTTTGTATGCTCTCAGTGCAAAACAGTTTAATACGGTTTTTAAATTCTAAAATGCCTGCTGGCATCGCTTTGTCCACTGAAATTTTGTGTTCTTATTCAGTAAAGGTACAGTACATGCTTTCAACTTCATAGCACCTCCCCCCTTAAGTATTGAGAAACATGGCTTCATTTTTTCTCTTAACCCCATTACGGTAAAATACAGGGGAACATCGATTATCCAAATGTGATGGGCAGGCTCTATTTCATTCAGATAATCGATTAAAATATTTTCCTCGGGGGCTCAGAGATTTTAAAGTCTGCTCCCCGTTCAGGAGATCGCAGCAGCACACAATGTGCAAGGCTCCGCCCAACCCCATGCAACATCGGCTCCTGCCCCAAAACTAAAACTCCACCCCCAACAAACCCCATGCAACACCTCTCCGCCCTCCAACACCACCCCCTACCAACAAACCACGTGCAAACCCTACCCACTACCCCGTGCAACACCGTCCCCCAACCCCATGCAACACCAGCCCCTGCCCCAGCACTGCCCTGCCCCCAAAACTGAAACTCCACCCCCACCAAACCCCATGCAACACCTCTCCACCCTCCAACACCGCCCCTACCCCCAACAAACCACGTGCAAACCCTACCGCCCCAGCCCCGAGCAACACCGGCCCCTGCCCCTAACCCCATGGAACACCGTTCCGCCACTGCCACCCCAACCCCTTCCAACACCCATCGCCTCAAATCCCATCCAACACCACCCCCCAACTCCATCCACACCCACCCCTTCTCCAGGGCAGATGGATTGTACATCAACAAGACTGCTGCTGCCTTTATTGGGTAAGTCTCCAAATAACACACACAGCCGCACACAACGTTTCACTGCAACATTTTAACAGGTTCCACCTTTGCGCTGCAGAGGACAATGTTGGAGAGATTATCCTGGGAAGCAGTGCGTGGGTGGGTGGGTGGGGGGGGGGGGGTGCGGGTACACCCGTGTCGAACTCCAGGGAAAGTGTGGGGAGAGAGAGGGCGGGCAGTCAGACATTGAGACAGTGCCTGTTTAATCACTGTTGTTAACAAAGGATGCGATGACTGTTGGAAATATGTCTTTGATGTAATGTTTCCATCGGGACCTCAAGGACCTCTTCAGTTAATCCGATTAATAATTATCCGAAAATCAGATTATCGAGGTTCCTCTGTACCTAGCTTAATGTCCTAACTTCATATTAATTTCTGCATACCCCAGATCGATACCATTGGTTACTGTTCAATCTTAAATCCACGCTAACGTATTTATCACAGTAAGACCAGCAACATATAAAAATCTGTAAAGACCTGTAACATAAAACTTCAATGAAATAATCTCCTACTAGTCTTTAAAGCCTTCGAAGAATGTAAGAGGATTGCGATCAGTCTCCAATGTGTTGTTTGTCATACATTTTAATATTTATAAGGCCAGCACCAAACTAATTCCTTTCGATGGTCGAGTACTTTCTCTGGTGGGCATTGAGTTTCTCTGGAAAGTAAACAATTGGCCGTTCAATTCTATCACCTTCCACAGCTCGAACTCATGTCACTAGCAACAATTGCAACTTAAGGATTTCATAAAGTTTGGTGCAGCTAAAACTGGTGCAGTGGTTAATACTGTGTTTAAGTCGTCAAGTGCCTCCTGGCATTGCTCTGTCCTCTGAAACTTTGTTTTCTTCTTCAGTAAATTGGAGGTATCACTACACTGAAGTTTGGAACAAACTTCTGATAGAATCCAGTCAAGTGTGGTGCTAGTAAAGCACCAGCCTGACCTGCTGTGGTTTTCCAGCAGCAAACTCTCGACTCTAAACTCCAGCATCTGCAGTCCTCACTCCCACCTTCTGATAGAACCTGCTTCATCCCAAAAATCAAAAAAGCACCTTTTTCTTCAAAGGATGGCAGTGGAAATTCCTCGATGGCCTTTGGTTTTTGCATTCGTTGGGGTCAACCTTCCATGACCGATGTTATATCCCAGTTTTGCTTCTCTTAACCATTCAAAGAGCTCGGCCAACTGCACCATGTGATCTTTCCACGACTCACTAAAGATCACTACATCGCCTAAATAGACTGCAGAGTTTGTTAACCCAGCCACAACTCTGTTCAGGAGTCTTTGGAATGTGGCCGGTGTGTTCTTCATTGCAAAGGGCATAACTTTGAATTGCCATAGCCTATTTGGGGTTACAAATGCAGAAGTTCTTTTTAATTTCTCTGATAAAACCAAGAACCTCACAGTAAGTCCAACTTTGTGACGTAACTGCCTTGTCTGACTTTCTCTATACAGTCCTCCAATTGTGGTATTGAGCAGGAGTCTGATTTTGTTATGATGTTGACCTTCCGATAGTCCACACACAAATCATCGAGTTCTGTCACATTTGGGAACTAACATGATCAGCGAACTCGACTTGCTTTGTCTCTGTTTGATAGCTTTGTTGAGCATCACATCCACTTCTTTCTGGACCTGTGCGGCTTTGAAAGGATTAAGCCTGTAGGGGTGTTGTTTTATTGGAACAGCATTCCCTACTTCTATCTCATGCACAACAGCATTTGTCATCCCCACCTTATTCCTGCATATGTCCTCATACCACTGCAACAAACCTTCCAACTGCATTCTTTGCTCCTGCGACAGATAGTTCACTAACCTATCCCACTCAAGTACTTTCTCCACGATCAAACTCCACGACATTTGGATTTAATTCCTCACTGTGCTGGGCAGTAAATAACACCTGTTTCTTCAGTTCCCTTTCTTGATTAGGTGGAAACCTTATTATAACGTCATATTCACATGAGATGACATTCCCGATAAGAGTTTTTTTCCAATCCTGCATCGTTACCATGTAGTTTTCTTTTCTCCACTAAACCAGGCTTTGAAGGGATCACCTACCACTGGTAACAATTCTAATAAGTCATCCCCATGGGAAAACATCTGAATTTCAAAGTTTTTATCTGCCACCTGCTTCATCCTATGCTGTGCCCTCTTCAGGTGCTTTATGTTAACACACCTACCCGATTTAATCTCTCCCTCACTTCCAATACAAAATCCAAGTGTGAGATCTCGGACTTCGGTCCGGTCAGTTTCGCTTTAATTATTTTCGAAACGCCTCTCACTTCATGTCCGATTATTAACTCAAAGGGAGTAAACTGAATAGATTTGTTTGGGCAATCTCTCATGGCAAACAATACGTATGGGATACTTTTTTTGCTAATCATTAAGGTAATGCAGACAGTACGCTCTTAACATGGTCTGATGCCACCTTTTCAATGCTCCCTGGGATTCAGGATGATATGCACGGGATTTAAAGTGCTGTATGCCTAAGCTATCCATGACTTCCACAGACAGCCGAGCAGTAAAATTAGAGCCTTGGTCTGACTGAACCTCTCTGGGTAACCCATACCATGTGAAGAAAGGTACTAACTCCTACACTACCCTTCTTTGCCTTACTACTCTGTAATGGAATTGCCTCCAGAAATCTGGTGGACACATCCACTATGGTTAACAAGGACTAGTGCTCACTTTTAGTTCTATTTTAGGAAAGGACCTACACAATCATTCAATCATAACCTACATGAAAGGTTTAGATTAGATTAGATCACTTACAGTGTGGAAACATGCCCTTCGGTCCAACAAGCCCACACCGATCTGCCGAAGCGAAACCCACCCATTTACCCCTTACCTAACACAACGGGCAATTTAACATGGCCAATTCACCTGACCCGCACATCTTTGGACTGTGGGAGGAAAGCGGAGCACCCGGAGGAAACCCACGCAGACACGGGGAGAACGTGCAAACTCCACAGTCAGTCGCCTGAGTCGGGAATTGAACCCAGGTCTCTGGCGCTGTGAGGCAGCAGTGTGAATCACTGTGCCGTCCACAGTTCTTAGGGAAATGGCAGCAAAAGGTGCTGATTTTACTTCTGCCTGTGGCTTACCTACTATTTGGCATGTATGGCAAAAGTTAACCACAATCTTCCACACTCTTGGCCAATAAAAAGATTTAGTACCTTAGCCTGAGTCTTTCACACCCCAAGGTGACCTCCTACAGGTAGATCACGTGCTCCCAGAAACACCGCCTGTCTGTAAGCTACTGGCAACACAATCTGATGCACTTTGGTTCACTTTTCCTCTGCATTAACCAACCTGCAGTGGTCTCCATTTTCATCTTGGGATTCCATCTTTAAGATAATAACCCTCAGAAATATGTTCTGAGTACGCATGAACATATTTATCTTTTAATGTCTCGTCTTTCTGTTTTACGTCCATGAGCCTTTCAGGACTAAACTCTTCTGCGTGGACCTTTGCGTGCTCAGGTTACACCTGCACCATTATGTCAAATAGGGTGAGGGCTATATAAAACCCAACTACTTCATCTTTCTTTAGTCTTTGCTTCATGCTGTAACTTAGGATAGTGTAATCTTGTTACTACACCGTCTGGGAAAATTCCAGAGTATTTTTATTTCAACAACTCAGTTCCCTGGTCCTCCTTTGGCTTCTCTACAACAAAGGTTTCACTCCCACCTTGGATCCTGCTAAATCATTCCCAGTATACGCTTTCAGCTTCATAATAGCAGAAAATAATGGAAATGCTTACATCAGGTAGCATCCATGAAGAAAAACAGAGTTAAAATCCTTTCGTCATTACTGCTTGAGGCCACAATTGGAATAGTGGCCAAACTTCAATGGCATACTGGAATCAGACTGACAGCGTGAAGATATTTGAACCAACCTTACATGTATCAAGATTGATCTTTCTCTGCACTTTCTCCAACTGTAACACCATATTCTGCATTCTGCTCTATTACCCTGATGTACACATGAGATAGGATTTGCCTGGATAGCATATAGAACAATACATTTCTGTGTACCTCAGTACGTGACAATAATAAATCAAATCAAAAACAAATAGGACCAGCCTAACTTTTCGATGTCATCTTGAGGATTTAAAAGGATCAAAGTCCTAAAATTAGCCAGAGATGTGATCTTATGACTACAGTGTTGTCATATAGTATAAAAATTGGACCACCTTGTTCCATGTAAAACACAATCAGTCTGGCGAGGGTAACCTTCATAATTGCCTCTCCTTTTCCTGTGGAACAGACTGCTCCACTCTGGTTATCAGCATAGCCACCACTTCCTGCTCAAAAAAAAAGGCAACTGCTATATCAAACTGGTAGCACAAAATCTTAACGATTTCATTAAAAGTAATTCCACGAATTAACCATTGAGAGATGAGCTGGGGCTGGAGGATTTGATCTGTCTGCTGGGCATAACACATATAATAACAACACATCTGATCCTGAAGGGCTGATGGTTCAAAGAGCTACAAAAAGTACAAAAGCCCCAAATCTCAAAGCTGTCTGTCCCCCAAAATTCCTCACCTGAGCTCAAACTCCCAGGAAGATCTCAGGTCGGAGTTAGAATCCCAGCTCTGAGCTGTTCCCTTTCACATACAGTTCAGAGTTTAACCAGAGTCTCAGAATATCTGATGTGCCGGAGTTGGACAGGGGTGGACAAAGTGAAAAATCACAACACCAGGTTATAGTCCAACAGGTTTATTTGGAAGTATTAGCTTTCGAAGCATTACTCCTATCCTAGTTACTTGGAGGAACAGCACTCTGAAAGCTTGTATTTCCAAATAAATCTGTTGGTCTAAGAAGATACACAGAGAGATTAACCCAGAAACTAAAAATACTTTGCAGGTTGGACTACATCTCTGGAGATGGAATAGTGATTCTGAAAAATGATCCTGAGCTTAAATTCTGCCTCTCTCTCTACACATGCTGATTATTTTAGATTTGGGTGGCACAATGGCTCATCCTGTTGCCTCAGTGCCAGGGACTTGGGTTTCTGCCAGGTGCTCCAGTTTCTTTCCAGAGGCCCAAGATGTGCAGGTTAGGTGGGTTGACCATGGTAAATGCACATTACAAGCAGAGTCGATGCAGGCTTGACGTGCTTTCCTCATTGTAGGGATTCTATGATTTACAGGATCTGCAGAATTTTGCTTCTGCCACTGACTGGGAGGCCTGATGTTACCTTGTCTTGTGCAAGGGGATTGTGGATGGACTTAAAAATGTACAAATGTGCATCAAAAGATTAGAAACAAGAAATATGCAGTGATATGGGGACGATAACTCCAGATTATTTTTCGTATTCAGTGAACAGAAGTGAAGTTTTACAGAGCAGTGAAATTTCCAGTGAAAGGGCTGGAGACAGACCAGTGAAATTGAGAGAAGTGCAATCAGGGAAGGGTTGATAGTTAAGAGGCACAGAGTCAGAGACAGCATAATGAAAATGGGGAAAGACATGGTCAGAGACAGGCTGGTGAAACTACCTCATTAAACCTAACGTAGAGTGTGAAGAGCAAGAATAAGGCAGCCATGGATCCACGTGGAGTGGAAGGATTGTCCTGTGACTCAGGATTAGGTAGACTCAGCTTGTATTCCATAGGAGCCTACAGTGTGGATCTAAAGAGCTGAACCAGCTCCTCCTGTTCCTATTTCTTACATTATTATGAAAGGCAGTACTAAAATAAATGGCACCATTTGAAGGGGATAAAGTGGGGAAAGGGCAGGAAAGAAGACACGGCAGTTTTTTAATACAAAATTTAAGGTAAGACAAAAGACAGTTACAAAAGAAGTACTGGATGCTTGGCTGCTCGAGCTTTGTTTAATTTATTCATAGCGTCCAGGCGTCACTGGCTGGGAGAGCATTTATTCCCTAGTTGCCTTTGAGAAGATGGTGAGCTGTTTGCAGCACATGTCTATCTCCAACACACCGACTACTGCTGCTTCAACTGGGCCACTGGGGAGGGAATTCCAGGATGTTGACCCAGAGACAGCATGATGTTGCCAAGACAGGATGCTGAGTGGCTTGAATCAGAATCCATTTGGTCTATCAAGTCCACACCAACCCTCTGAAGTGACTCGCACCCAGACTCTACTCCTGTAACCCTTCATTTCCCATGGCATACACATCTTTAGACTGTGGGAGGAAATCCACTGCAGACACAGGGACAACATGCAAATTTTACACAGACAGCCAATCACCAGAGGCTAGAATTGAAACAAAGTCCTCAGCACTGTGAGGCAGCAGTGCCAATCACTTGAGCCACCATCCTTCCTGGAGGTGAACTTGCATGCATCAGTTGCTCTTACCCTTCCAGACAGAAGTGATCCTGAGTTTGGTCACTGCTGTCTAAGAAGCCTTGGTGAATTTCTGCTGTGCATCTCGTAGATGTTTTACACTGCTGCTACTGTGCATCAGAGATGGTTGGAGTGAATGTTTGTGGATGTGGTGCCAGTCAAGCAGGCTATTTTGTCCAGGACAATGTCAAGCTTCTTTGTTGTTGTTGGGAGTTGCATTGCTCCAGAGCAGTGGGCAGTATTCCACCACACTCCTGAACTGAAACTTGCACAGAATGACTTTGGGGTTTCAGAAGGCAAGTTACTCAATGAAAGATTCCTAATCTGCCTTTGTAGCCACAGCATTTATATGGCTAGTCCAGTTCAGTTTTTAGTCAATGATAAACCCATGGATGTTGATAGGAGGAGAATCAGTGATAGCAATATCACTGAAAGTCAAGGGATGATGGTTAGATTCTCTCTTGACGGAGATGGTCACTACCTGGTATATGTGGCACAAATGTTACTTGCCACTTGTCAGCCCGCATCTGGATATTGACCGAGTCTTGCTGCATTGGCAAGGATTAGTTCAGTATCTGAGGAGCTGCAAATACTGCTTAACATTGTATGGTCATCAGCAAATGTTCTCACTTCTGACATTACGACGGAGTGAATAGATGCAGAGAATAGAACAAAAACATTTTCTCCATATTTCGAAAATTCTTTGGTTAGATCCCAGTCAGAGAATGCTACTCAATGTGGGGTAACATAATATCAGACGAATGGCAAAGCAACAAAAGGGGATTTACTGAAATGGTATTGAGGATGAAGGACTACAACAAAAATAGTTGGAACCAAGAGAAGCTGGGAATATTCTTCTTACAGGAGAGTAGGTGAAGGAAAGGTTTGATAGAAACCATTTATAGAAAAACAAAGCTGGATGAATGACGAGTGGATGTACTTGATAGAAGAATGATAGTTGATGAAAAGGGATTTGGCTCACATAGTACTTCCCTCCACGTGTCCCTCTCCTCCATCTCCTCAGATGGAATTCAGCCCCATTCCCTATTCTTCCCCCATGCACCAACCCTTCAATTTCCGCTGCTTCCTCCTGCTCCTTGACCTCCACGTCTCCCCCATTTTCCTTCAAGCTCTCCAACTTCCCCTTTCCCCCACCCTCAGGGAATGGAAGTGGTTTTCTCTTGCTCTGTGACTGCATAGATACAGCATGCGAAGGCAGATATTCAGGGATACCATGGAAGAAACAAGAGGAATAGCTTACCTATGCAGGGAGTATCACCAATCCGGCCGACCAAGGTGTTAGTTAGGCCTCCAGTGGAGGTGGCACAAGCCACATTCCCAAAACTGTCTAATGCAACAGCACCAATTGTTCCATGGTCACTACATCAGCCAAAAGAGAAGCTTAACAGATTGGAAATCATATCATATCACCGATTAGCACACAGCCCGTTAGCGTTAGTTATTTTAACTAATTCAGCATTGCAACTAGGTTAAAATGACCTTTACTTGTCCACTTGTCCTGAAGCAAGTGTTAGTGCTCCAATAATGACATAATATTGCTCGCAGTTAGTCAAACTTTAGGACATGAAGTGCCAGGTGTACTGAAGCTGTGCTCAAGTTTCTTCACAGCCTTAGTCACATAAGCTCAAAGATAAGAGTTTTCAAGAGAAAGAGCAATTAAGCAACACAACTGGAATCTATTCATAGTTCGAATAGGATATTCCCCAACAATACACAGACAATGCCAGTGAATAAGCCATACCTCAATTGACTGAAGCTATTCTTTGTATTGGTTTTCTGCTCCTGACCTTTGAACAGACTACTTGATCAGACCTTCTTATGCAGGCCTGTGAACAGCAAATCAACTCAGGTCTGGAGGTGACAAAACTTTAACACAGCAGAAGGAAACTGCTGGTTACTGCAAGTACAGGTGATTAACTCTGATATCACATGCCCAGGTGACCGTGTTCAGAGGATCTCGGTACAACGTGATAAACACTGTTGTGAACGTGACTGCTTTTGGCAAACGGAGGGTTAACGAGTAACATCCAAGTGTAAACACAGTTCTGGCCATAACCCAACCTAGTGCTTCTTCATACTTTTCTACTCAGATTCTGAATATGGGAATACAGAAAATCATGCTAAACTCCAGCTCCACATATAACACTACATTAAAACGGGGAAGGTAATCAGGAATTTGATTCAAACAATTAACATATTGCGACAAAGGCTCACTGATGTCAAATGAACACAGACTAAAACCGTAGAACCATAATGATACAGAAGTCAATTAAAGTAATTCTACAGGATTCTGTCCAAGGTATGACGTTAATAAACAAAATAAGTTTGAACTAAATGCACTTACATTTGTGGATCCACTGGGACAGAAGCTGCTTGGAGGTTTTGCTGCCAGCGTTTCCTCGAATGTTCAGTAATCAGAGCCTCCATTGGGACTTCTGGAAACCCCACTGTTTTAGCAAATCGCGATGCCCCTCGGTCACTCAGCATCACGAGATTGGTCTGGAACAGCAGCAGCTTCCAATCAGCATTTATTTAAGCAAATCACAAACAAGAACAGAATTTGCTGGAAAACTTTAGCAGATCTGGCAGTTGTTGCGGACAGAAATCAAAATTTCAACGATTTGGATCCAGTGACTCTTTCACAGAGCTATAAAAAGGTTCTTTTCTATGCAAAAAAAAATAGGAAAGGGGAGCAGGGTGATTGGGAGTAAACATGGAGATGGAGCCCAAAGAGAAAGATGAACAGTTGAACAGAGAAGTGGGTCAGCCTGGGAAGATAAACGTTAATAAGAGGATAAATTAATGGATCATAACAGTTTGTGTGTAATAGCAGACCGTGCAAGGACAAGCACAGCAGTTCAGGCAGCATCCGAGGTTTAGCAGTAAAATCGACGTTTCGGGCAAAAGCCCTTCATCAAGAATAAAGGCAGAGAGCGTGAAGGGTGGAGAGATCAGCTGGAGGAGGGTGGGGGTGGGGAGAAAGTAGTAGAGAGTACAATAGGCGAGTGGGGGAAGGGATGAAGGTGATAGGTCAGGGGCAGGGGAGGGTGGAGTGGATAAGTGGAAAAGAAGATAGGCAGGTAGGACAAGTCATGGGGACAGTGCTGATCTGGAAGAGCTTCAGGGCAGCAGTAACTAACCCTAAACCCCCACCTCCCGACCTATTACCTTCATCCCCTCCCCCACTTACCTATTGTACTCTATGCAACTTTCTCCCCACCCCCACCATCCTCACTTATCTCTCCACCCTTCAGGCTCTCTGCCTGTATTCCTGATGAAGGGCTTTTGCTTGAAACGTCGATTTTCCTGCTCCTCGGATGCTGCCTGAACTGCTGTGCTCTTCCAGCACCACCAATCCAGAATCTGGTTTCCAGCATCTGAAGTCATTGTTTTTACCCCGTGCAAGGACAAGGCCTGGTGTGCGCGGGGGTTGGGATAAGGACAGGGGAGAAGATGCCTCAAGCTCTAAAATTGTTGAACTCAGGAGAGTCTAGCTGACTGGAGAGCTCCAGAGTAGAAAATGAGGCACTGTTCTGGAACAATGCAGCGATCCAGAGGCAGGCAGCAAGGTGGGATGGTGAAGTAGCAAGCAACTGAAAGCTCGGACCTTTTTTTATTGCAGACAGAACGTGGGTGTTCTGCAAAATGGTCACCCAGTCCATGCATCATTTCCCCAATGCAATGGAGACCACATTTTGAGCAGTGATCGCAGTAAACGAGATTGAGTGAAGCGCAAATAATGCGCTGCTTCATCTGGAAGGTGTGTTTAGACCCTTAGATACGGAGGATGGAGGTGGCAAATGATCAGGTGTTCCATCTTCTTGGGTGGCAGAGAGAGTTGCTGTGGGAGGGTTGGTCCACTCCTCCTTCATTCCCAGAGTGTCCCAGAGGGAACGGTCCTTGCAGAAGTCTGACAGGGGAGGGGAGTGGATGGGAATGGGTGTTTGGTGATGGCATTTGGAGGTGGCAGAAATGGGGCGTAGAGGTTTTCTCTCCTTGTTCAGCCCCTACCCACTTACAGCCACAATTTCTCTGACGCTTTACATCAGTTTCAGTTTGCAGGATCTGGCCATCTTCCCTATACCATGGACGAGCAATTCTTTACCCATCCATCCCCCATGAGGATGGTCTCAGGGCTCTCTGCTTCTCCTTGAAAAAATGGCCTGAACTGTCCCCATCCACCAGCACCCTCCTCCACCTGGCTGAGCTTATCCTTACCTGACCAGCTTCTCTAAACGCCATTCATCTTCTCCAGGTCAGAGGCACTCTTTCCATTGTTCTTAGCCCAACCACCACACGCCAGGCCTTGTTATCAAATGGTCTACTATTAAACACAACCCATTGTTAGCTATTAATTATCCCCATTGTTAGCTGTTCATCATCCACTCTGGTCTGTCCAACTGCTCTTTCCTCTCTCTCCGAGTTCTATCTCCACATATCATGGTGCATTGGGAGGGACAACGTGACAGACGAACCCATCTCCTACACAAAAGGACGGAGCTTCATTGAACGGTATATCAATTTAAAATTTGTTACTGAATGGTTTCTATCCCCCACTCCATTAATGGCAGCTCTGCAACATTGAGTTACAGAACTGGTTTCAGAGTGACAGGCCACCAGACTGAAATCACCCTCCAGTAGAGCTCCCGACTTCAATTCATTTGGGATGAATGAAAGAGAGAAAATGAAGGAAACGTGAGAGAGAACTTGCTGTTATTTAGAACCTTATCACATCCTCAGATATTCAAGGTATTTCAGACAGATTAACTGCTCCTGAAGTAGTCACATTTACTGTACCACTCAACAGGTCAAAATGAATAAAAAAAGCATGATCCCGCAAACAACAGAAGTGTGATTGGTCTTTAAATGTAATCCAGTGGTATTGACGGAGATAGAACTGATAGTTGGGATATTTCCCCATTCTTCAAGTAGAGATGTGAAACCTTGAATGTACAAACAGAAAGGCCTAATTAGAATGGCAACATGATAAATGCTGAAATTTGAATTCAGTAAAAA
Source organism: Hemiscyllium ocellatum (assembly GCF_020745735.1). NCBI lineage: Eukaryota > Metazoa > Chordata > Chondrichthyes > Orectolobiformes > Hemiscylliidae > Hemiscyllium > Hemiscyllium ocellatum. Next base: position 28,708,357 of record NC_083440.1, on the reverse strand, counting down.
TCTAGAGAGCAACCAGTGTGCTTTCCATGTTTTACCAGCATTGTTGAACTTCGAATCTAAAACTGGTTGGTTACTAACCATTGGTCGTCATTAAAACAAAAAATTAATTTAATACCACCTTTTCAGAGAGAAAGTCTGCCATTCTGAACAGGTTGTCTGATATGTGACTTCAGATCCACAGCAATGTGACTGATTCTAAACTGCTGTGTGGATAATTAGGGATGAGTAATAAATGCTGGGTTAGCCAGTGATGTTCACATCCCCGGAATACACTTTAAAACATGTACAGGCTGAGCCTGGACAGACTAGCTGGCTCACCTTTAGAGATAGCAACTTATCAATTCTCACTGAAATTCAACCTGCAATACAGGTCAGGGGTCATCATAACTTAATAGCCTTGATTATTAGACAACTATGCATTCTATTGTAGAAACTGTTGCCACAAGTAGAACTGGAGGTGGATTCAGTGACAGACAAGATATTCATTTTATATGCGCAATAAAATAAGGAAAAAATAAAGAGTGTCAACAAAAATGGACATATTTAAAGGACAAGTTTTTCTTTTAAAAATTGCTTCATTGTGCAGATGTGGGCAACTCCAGCCACTGCTCATGTTGAAGTAGGTCCTGCTGAAATGATGATCATGGGGTTCAGCAGACCGAGTCCATTTATGAAACATCACATCTAAACTTTGTGCCCTTTGATTAAGAGCATCATGGCCCTCTACAGGGGCAAGGTGAGTAACAACGTGATATCGGTTGCTCTGAAACCAGGCTGAGGAATAGAAAATTAGCTAATGAAGCAAAAATTCTTATCATGACTTCAGGCTTTCTCAGCATTCTCACACTCAATGAAATACTGTTGGAATTTTGTTATTGTACAATATAATTAAATAAAGCCAAGCCTACAGCAGTTTAAGATGGAGGTCCAGTGTGGTTGGGAACATGAGGAGAGCTCAGTCTGATTTCTCGCCATAGTCGACAGAGCCATGTTTTATATAACAGCTAAAGTACATAAATTGTCAGGGATAATTATTTTCTCCTACAATGAGGTAATAAGCATTGCCTCGCCCTGTGTTCTCGGTTGGAAAGGTGTGTAACAACAAAGGAGTAAACTCTACCTGTTCCATAACCAGGCGAGCGAGCTTGGTTGGATTGGCTATGTTTCTAACAGCAGCAACTGCTCCCGTGTCAAGGGTTTTCCCATCCATGATCATGGCATCAACCTCAACTTCACCGCATTCGTTAAGCATAGATCCACAACCTAAATCAGGAAAGACATTCTCTATTATTCTCTCCTTGGAGATTCCTGTCTTGCAATGGCATTTCTCTCATAGGCCCATTTCCAGTCTTTGTCATAATCAATTCACAGTTTATGCTGCTGCCCACTTACATTTTCACCGACTATCCAGTTCACATCCAGATAACCAACGTTTAACGTTTAAAAGGTTGATAGTTAAACAAAAGCAGAATAGAAGAGGTTGTGGAGGGAAAGCAGAGTTAACATTTCCAGATCCAGTTATTCTTCAGAGGCTTTGAGAAGGGGAGAGGATGCTATATCTATCAACGTGCGATAACTGCAACATAATTGGGAAAGAAATGAGAAAAGGTGCCAATTAAACAATTAAAATGAATAAACTTTAGATAAATTGATGCAAAGCAGTTTCATGGCATGGGAAGAAAGAAACTGAATGGGGTAGAAGAGCAAAGAGATGAAGTGGAAAAGGTTAACAAATTTAAACACAGGTCATGGAAGTAATTTAACTTACTCAGAATTCAAAAAGTAGAGAACTGGTGTAGAACTAAAAAACAAAAATTCCACAAATACTTATCAGGTCTCTCAGCATCTGTGCAGAGTGAAAACAGGGAATTAAAATACCATGTTAAAGTCCTATCATAAAAGTCAGAGATATCTCCAGCACTGAACCAGACCCTTCGGTCCAACTCATCCATGCTGACCAGATAACCTAACCCAATCTAGTCCCATTTGCCAGCACCTGGCCCAGATCCCTCTAAACCCTTACTATTCATATATCCATCCTGATGCCTTTTAAAATATTGCAATCGTACCAGCCTCCACCACTTCCTCTGGCCACTCACCCCATACACGTACCACCCTCTGTGAAAAGGTCCCCTTCAGGTCCCTTTCAGATCTTTGCCCTCTCACCCTAAACCTATGCCCTTGAGTTCTGGACTCCCCCACTCAAGAGATTTTGTCGGTTTACCCTATCCATGCCCCTCACGATTTTATAAATCTCGAGAAGGCCACCCCTCAGCCTCTGATGCTCCAGGGAAAGCCTCTGATGCTCCAGCCTCTTATGCTCACATCCAAATCATTTATGAAAAGTAGTGGACCCAGCACCGATCCTTGTGGCACTCCACTGGTCACAGGCCTCCCGTCTGAAAAACAACCCTCCACCACCACACCCTCTGTCTTCTACCTCTGAGCCATTGATCTATCCATTTGGTTAGTTCTTCCTGTATTTCATGTTACCTAACCTTGCTCCCATTGGGAACCTTATCGAACACCTTACTGAAGTCCATATAGATCACATCCACCACTCTGCCTCCTCAATCCTGTGTTCCTTCTTCAAAAAATTCAAACAAGTTTGTGAGACATGATTTCCCATGTATAGAGCCATGTTGACTATCCTGAATGAGTCCTTGCCTTTCCAAATAGATGTACATCCTGTCCCTCAGAATTCCCTCCAACAAACTTGCCCACCACCAACATCAGGCTTACTGGTCTATCGTTCCCTGGCTTGTCCTTACCACCTTTCGTAAATAGTGGACCACCAGTCTTCAAGTCTTCCAACACCTCACCTGTGACTATCAATGACACAAATATCTCATCAAGAGGTCCAGCACTCACTTCCCTAACTTCTCAGAGTTCGAGGGGACACCTGATCAGGTCCTGGGGATTTATCCACCTTTATGCTTTTCAAAACATGCAGCACTTGCTTCTCTGTAATGGAGATTTTTCAATATGTCACCATCTATTTCCCTACAGTCTATATCTTCCAGTAAATACTGATGCAAAATACGTTAGTATCTCCCCCATCTCCTGCAGATCCACATATAGGCTGTATTGCTGATCTTTGAAGGGCCCAATTCTCTCCCTAGTTACCCTATGTCCTTAATGTGTTCATAAAATCCCTTTACCTTCTCCTTAACTATTTTCCAAAGCTATCTTATGTCCCTTTTTGCCCTCCTGATTTCCCTCAAGTATACTCTTCCTATCATTATATTCTAAGGATTCATTTGATCTCTCCTGACTATACCTGACATACACTTCCTCCTTTCTTAATCAAACTCTAAATTTCTTGAGTCATCCAGCATTCCATATACCTACCAGCCATTTCTTTCACCCCAACAGGAATGTACCATCTCCGGCTCTCGTTATCTCATTTCTGAAGGCTTCCCATTTTCCAGCCGTCCCTTTACCTGCGAATGTCTGCCCCAATCAGCTTTCGAAAGTTCTTGCCTAATACCGTCAAAATTGGCTTTTCTCCAATTTAGAACTTCAACTTTTAGGTCTGGTCTATCCTTTTCCATCACTATTTTAAAACTAATAGTATTATGGTCGCTGGCCCCAAAGTGGTCTCCCACTGAGACCTCAATCCCTGCCCTGCCTTATTCCCCAAAAGTAGGTCAAGTTTTGCACCTTCTCAAGTAGGTACATCCACACATTGAATCAGAATATTTTCTTGTACACACTTAATAAATTCCTCTCCATTTAAACCCTTACACTATGGCAGTCCCAGTCTACGTTTGGGAAGTCAAACTCCCAGACCATAACCACCCTATTATTCTTACAGATGACAGATCTCTTTACAAATTTGTTTCTCAATTTCCTGCTGACTATTAGGGGGTCTATAATACAAGCCCAATAAGGTGATCAGCCCTTTCTTATTTCTCAGTTCCACCCAATTAACTTTCCTGGATGTATTTCTGGGAATATCCTCCCTTAGTATAGTTGTAATGCTATCCCTTATCAAAAACACCACTCCCCCTCCTCTCTTGCCACCCTTTCTATCCTGCATGCAGCATTTGTATTCTGCAACATTAAGCTGCTAATCCTGCCCATCCCTGAGCCATGTTTCCATAATTGCTATGATATCCCAGTTCCACGTTCCTAACCATGCCCCGAGTTCATCTGACTTTTCTGTTAGGCCCCTTGCATTGAAATAAATGCAGTTTACATTTATCAGTCCAACCTTGTTCTCTGCTTCGTCCCTGCCTGCCCTGACAGTTTGACTCGCTTCTGTTCTCAACTAAACCAACCTCAGATTGATCTCTTTCCTCACTATCTCCCTGGGTCCCACCCACTCCCATCTTACTAGTTTAAATCCTCCTGAGCAGCTCTAGCAGATCTCCCTGCCAGTATAGTAGTCCCCTTGCAATTCAGGTGCAATCCATCTTTCTTGGACAGATTACTTCTACCCGAGAAGAGATTCCAATGATCCAAACATGTGAATCCTTCTCCCATACACCAGCTGCTCAGCCATCTGCTCTATCCTCCTATTCTTGTCCGCACTAGCTCGTAACACCGAGAGTAATCCAGATATTACTACTCTCGAAGACCTCCTTTTTAAATTTGTCTACCTCAATATTTTCTCCCATCAGAAAATCATCCTTTTTCCTTCCAATGTCATTAGTTCCAATGTGTACAATGGTCTCCTGTTGATCCCTCTCTCCTTAGAGAACATTCTGCACTCTCTCGGAGACACATTGATCCTGCACCAGGGAGGCAACACATAATTCTGATTTTTCGTTGCTGGCCACAGAAAGGTCCGTTTGTGCCTCGGACAATCGATCTCTTGAAACCTGACCCCATCTCAATACCAGAAACTTGGCTGTTTGTGCTCCATTCCCCTGAGAATCTATCATCCAGTACATTTTCCAGATCTCTCTCTCTCTCTCTCTCTCTCTCTCTCTCTCTGACTGACCACGTGCTGCCTTTGTCTGTCCTTTCCCTTTTGCCATTGTTTTGACTTTTGCTTTCTCCAACGTTCCAAAACAATGTTCCAAACTGAATTTAAAACAGCAATTGCCACTCCTGGAATTCAAGGAAATCACCTCCAATACCTGAAGGATCATAATCTGTCCACATTATCTGTTCCACTGGCTGATGGAAGGCCTGTAGTACAATCCCATTAAGTGATTTAATCCTTCCACTGCTGTGGCCTTGCTGGAAGAGCCGTCCAAGCTGTGCTCCCTCAGTACAGTTGCGATATTCCCAAGCAATAATGAAACTACCCCACCTCTTTCATATCCCTCAATGTCATGTCTAAAATATCTAAATCCCAAACATCGTATGCAGCCACACAGCATTCCTCTCCCTCCGAGCATATCGACAATCCTCTTGTCCGATGCTCCGTTAATTTCCTCTCTAGGTACTGATTCCATCTACTCAACTCATTGCCTCTTCCCTCCACCCCCCCCCCCCAACACTCCAAACTTATCACCATAAGTACGACAATTCTCAGCTTTCAGTTCTAGATTAGATTACTTACAGTGTGGAAACAGGCCCTTCAGCCCAACAAGACCACACCGACCCGCCGAAGCGCAACCCACCCATACCCCTACCTTTACCTTTTCACCTAACACTACGGGTAATTTAGCATGGACAATTCACCTAACCTGCACATTTTTGGACTGTGGGAGGAAACCGGAGCATCCGGAGGAAATCCACGCAGAATGTGCAAACTCCACACAGACAGTCACCTGAGTCGGGAACTGAACCAGGGTCTCTGGTGCCGTGAGGCAGCAGTGCTAACCACCGCCCACAAAGTTCTGCAAAGGGTCACTGGACTTAAAGCATTCACTGTTTTTCTTTCCACAGATACTGCCCAGACTGGAATTTCTCCTGTGCTTTGTTTTTGTTTAACATTGAGGACCTTAGTTCAAATGAATCCAGGTTCCGCAGATGGCAGAATTTGAATGCCATTAAATGCTTCAATCAAAAGTCTAATGATGACTGTGAAACCACAGACTGGTGTAAAAACCTGTTTGATTCACTGGTGCCCTTCGGGAAAATATAATTGCCGTTCCTGACATTTCTCTGGATCAAAACCTGGCAGTCCCTCCCTAATGGCAGCGTGGGCCGACTTATAGCAGTTCATGACGACAGCTCACCACCACCTTCTCAGTGCATCGAGTGATTGGCAATTCACTTTAGGTAGTGACGGTCACATTCCTTGATTTTAATTTTTTTAAAATGCTCCTAAATGAACTGATTTTGCAGATGCAAGCACCATTGACTTCATCTATCTTACAAGGATAGAAGCTTTCAAAAGTAAAAATTGGATTTTGGAAAATAAATATTCGATACGCTTGTCTGCTTTGCAGACAGTAGTGTCACGGATCAGGCCAGACCCTTATAAAATATTTTAAGGGTAGCGTAGACCCTACCATTTTCTTACTTTAAAAAGTAAATGTGAAGTGATTGCTCCAGGTGTGATGTAACTGGTCAAACCACTTAGCTTTAAAAGTTAAACACTATAGTTAAAACACAAAAGAAAATGGAATTCAGAATAGCTTAAATATTGGAAACCTGATCCGAATACTCAATACAGTACCAAAACAAATTAACTGTTCCAACTTCATAATACCCCAGAAACACACTGCTTGGCAATAAGGCAAATTCAAAGAACAGATTCTGACAGGCAGGATTCCAACCCAGGAGAAAACAAGACAGAGACTTCAGAGAAAATCAGTTAGGAATCATTTACTGAAGCTTGAAACCCTTCTGAGATTCAAACATGTTGTGACTCAAACAGCTAAACGAACAACTAGAAAGCTTAAACTGGGAGAACCGGCCACTCCCCTCCTATTGTTAAAATGTTTTTAAAAAACCCAAAGGCCTCTTAAGCATCCAGTTAATCATCCAGGGTTACCAGACTATTCGGAAGAACAGACAAAGATAAGGGAGGTGGTTACTTCTGACATTCAAGGATGATATCAGGGCAGTGCTGAGAGATGTTGTAGATTCTATGGAGAGCGAGGTTGAATCCATTTTGGTGGAAATTAGGAATTGTAAGAAAAGGTCACTGATAACTGCCATCTATAGGCCACCAAATAATATCACATTGGGACGGACAAGACGTAACTAATGCCTGTAAAAATGGTACAGCTATTATCATGGGGGATTTTAATCTGCATGTAGATTGGTCGAACCAGCTCAGTCAGTGAAGCCTTGGGGTGGAATTTGTTGAGTGTGTCCGGGACAGTTTTCTTGAACAGTACGTAATGGAACTGACAAGGGAGCAAGCTATCCTAAATCTGGTCCTGTGTAATGAGACAGGAATAATTAATGACCTCATAGTTAGGGATCCTCTTGGAACGAGCAATCACAGTGATTTAGAATACAGCTGGAGAATGTGAAGATAAAGACCAATACCAGGGTCTGTGCTTGAATAAGGCAGACTACGATAGAATGAGGGAGGACCTGGCTAAGGTAGGCTGGAAAGAGAGACTTTATGGTGAGACAATTGATTAGCAGTGGAGGACTTTCAAAGAAAATTTCCAAAGTTCTCAGCAAAAGCATATCAAAGAGAAAAGGAAGGACTGTAAGAAGAAGGGTAATCTGCCATGGGTGTATGAGGAAATAAGGGAGGCTATCAAATTGAAAGAGAAGGCATACAAAGGGTCAAAAATATCAGGAATCTAGAAGCTTGGGAAGTCTTTAAAGGTCAACAGAGAGCTATAAAGAGAAGAAAAGATAGAACATGGGAAAACACTAGCACAGAATATAAATATAAAGCACAGATAGCATAGGTTTCTATAAATATGTAAAACAAAAAAGAGTGGCTAAAGTAAGCGTTAGTCCTTTAGAGGATGAGAAAGAGCATTTTGTTATGAGATATGATGAAATGACCAAGGCACTTTGTACTGGTCTTGACAATGAAGCAAACTAATAACATGTCAGTAATTGATAAAGAGCTGAAGGTAGGTGAGGACTTGGAAACAAATATTAATACGGAAGAGGTAGTGTTGGGCAAGCTCATGGAACTAAAGACAGACAAGCCTCCTGGCTTTGATGGAATGCATTCCAGGGTACGAAAAGAGAGATGGCTGAGAAATAGCAGGTGCACTGGTGATATTTTTCTCAAATTCACTGGACTCTGGGGCAGGCCCAGCAGATTGGAAAACAGCAAATATGACGCCACTGTTCAAAAAAAGGGAGGTAGACAAAAGATGGGGAATTATACAATAGTTAGCTAACTTCTGTAGTGGAGAAGATGCCGGAGCCTATTGCCAAGGAAGAAATAGTAGGGCATCTTGAAAGAAAATTGTCCCAGGGTACAGACGCAGCATGGGTTCATGATGGGCAGTCATGCTTGACAAAGCTGGTGGACTTCTATGAAGAGCAAGGTGAACAACAGGGACCCAGTGGATGTGGGGTACCTAGATTTCCAAAAGTCCTTTGACAATGTGCTGCACACAAGGCTGCTGCATAAGGCAAGGTTGCATTGCATTAAGGGTAGTGTATTAGCATGGACAGAGGATTGGTTGACTAACAGGAAGCAAAAAGAGTGGGAGTGAATAAGTGCTATTCTGGCTGACAGTCAGTGACTAGTGGTGTGCCTCAGGGATCGGTGTGGGGACCGCAATTATATACAATTTATATAGATGGTCTGGATTTGGGTAACATGCGTACGGTGTCAAAATCTGCAGATTACACTAAGATGAGTGGCACAGCAACGTGCACAGAGGACTGTGAAACTTTGCAGAGGAACACAGATACATTGAGTGAGTGGACAATGGAATACAACGTTAATAATTGTGAAGTCATACACTTTAGTAGGAGTAAGAGTAAAAAGGATTATTACTTGAATGATAAAAGGTTGCAGCACTCTGCTATGCAGAGAAACCTGGGTGTCCTTGTGCATGAATCACAGGAGGCTGGTCTTCAGATACAAGTAATTAGGAAAGGAGATGGAATTTTGTCCTATATTGCGAAAGGGGTTGAGTTTGATAGCAGAGGGGTAATGCTACAGATGTACAGGGTACTGGTGAGGCCACACCTGGAGTACTGCATGCAGTTTTGGTCTTCTTGAGAAAGTATGTACTAGCATTGGAGGTGGTGCAGAGGGGGTTCACTTGGTTGATTCCGGAGTTGAGGGGGTTGGCTTATGAGGAGAGACTGAGTAGATTGGGATTATATTCATTGGAATTCAGAAGAATGATGGAATGATAGAAACATACAAAGTTATGAAGGGAATCGATAAAATAAAAGTAGAAAGGATGTTTGCACTGGTAGATGAAGCTAGGACAAGAGGGTATAGTATCAAGATTAGAGAGAGCCGATTTAGGACGGAATTGAGAAGGAACTTCTTCATCCAGTGGGTTGTTAATCTATGGATTCCCTTGGCTAGGAAAGTAGTTGACACGATTTCAGTAAACACTTTTAAAGCTAAGGTAGATTATATTTTCAAAATAGAGGAGTTAAGGAATATGGTGAGAGCGTGGGGAAGTGGAGCTGAGTCCACGCAAAGATTAGCCATGATTGTATTGAATGGCGGAGCAGGCTCGAAAGGCCAGATGGCCATCTCCTGCTCCTAGTTCTTAAACAAAGAAACTTCAACACCTCTGCCTTTATAACCGCTGATCAAAATAAAAATCCAGGACAAAAATAGCCTTTTTAAAGTGACAGCATCGTTACACGGAGAACACTGAATGTTACATCCGTAACATTGCTCAGCTTGTTGCAGAATGTCTGGGTAAGCTGGAGGTCATATTTACTGACTATTTTTGGTTTGAAAATGATCAATGGGCTGGATTTTTGTGAGCAATGGATCTACTTGGGTCGTGAAATAAGCTGTCACTCAGTCTCAGGAGGATGGCCTTATCGAGTTAGCAAGCATTGAAAGAGTTGTCCAAAAGTTCTATCTCGGGATATCTTCTAGCTTAAAGTGAAAACAGATTATGAATAATTTGGAGGTGGGGGGGGAAGAGAGAGAGAGAAGGAGGGCAGGTGGAAAGAGCTAAGAAACTACTAGTCTTTCCTTTCTCATCTCTGTGAGCAAGCCTTCGCTGACATGGCAATGACAAAAACCAAAGGAAATAAACCCAGACTCCAATGGAAGCAGCTCTTTGAGTAGTTATTAATAAATAATACACCAAAAAGTGACACGCTTGTTAAGAAATGCAAGTACAGCTTTCTCACTAATGACAGATGTTTTTAAAACAATTTAGCAACAAACCTCATTCCCAGCAAATTCACTGAATCGTTTCCGGTGGTTAAAAAAATTCCATGAATGAGTAATACTGAAAATATATTTGAACATTGATAGACAAACCTTGGGAAAAATGGAGTTTTGTTTTTGTCTTGTCAGGACAAGGGTTTATTTACAAAACGCCTGGCAGTATACATGATACAGAAGGTTGAGGGCTGTTGGTGCAGTCGACAGACTTTGCAGTTCATGGGACATTGGTACCAGTACAGGGGAAAAAGGTTGCCATGCCATTGTTAGTGTCCTCACTTAAAACTGGACTGTAGGACGAATATCATTTCATGAATCAGTTCAGTCGGTTTTCTGTTTGGCAGGAAGCACTGAATTCGGAAACTTTTGGGGAAGTGGTCAGCAACAGACCGAAAAGGGAGCATTGAAGAAATAATTAGACATACACTTCCCACGTCAAGGCATACAAGGTTCAGGGCAAAGTGCTGGAAAACGGCCCGAAAGTAGACAGCTGTTTTTGACAGGCCCGGGCACAAGCGGTAGAGGGGATTTTGTTTTTCTGTGCTGCAGACCTCTGACTCTCAAAGCATTCTGTCCTCCAGTTTTCCACATTCTTTCTCCATTGAAATAATATTCAACTCCTCTATTCATCCTGTTGAAGTGCAAAAAAACTCATTTTCGTGAGTAAGATTTCAAGGTCACAGACGTGCACTGGCAGGAAGGAAGGTGGTTTGGAGCGTCAATGCCAGGAGCATCCGGAATAAGACGGGTGAACTCGCAGCATGGATTGTACGTGGGACTTTGATGTTGTGGCCATTTCAGACACGTGGCTTGAGCAGGAAGGGTCATTGCAGGTTCCGGGGTTGACTTAGTCGAGGACAATATTATGGTGACAGAAAGGATGTTTAATGGGCTACTCTACTGAGGTAGTATGGGCTGAGATTAGAAACAGGAAAGGAGAGGTCACCCTGTTGGAAGTTTTCTATCGGCCTCTGAAAAGTTCCAGAGATGCAACGGAAGGGATGGCAAAGATGATTCAGGATAGGAGTGAAAGTAACAGGATAGTGGTTATGGGGGTCTTTAGCTTTCCAAAGATTGAATGGAAAAGCTACAATTTGTGTAGTTTAAATGGGTCAGTTTTTGTCCAACATGTGCAGAAGGGTTTCCTGACCGTACATAGATAGGCCAACAACAGACGAAGCCATATTGGATTGGTACTGAGTAATGAACCTGGCCAGCTGTTACATTTGGAGGTAGGTGAGCACTTTGGTGATAGTGACCACAATTTGGTTACATTTACTTGAGCCATGGAAAGGTATAGGTAAACACTGCAGGGCAAGAGTGAAAGCTGGGGGGGAAAAGGCAATTATGAAGCAATTGGGCAAGATTTAGGATGCAGAGGATTGGGGAGGAAACTGCATGGGATGGGCACAACTGAAATGTGGAGCATGTTCGAGGAACAGCTCCTGCATATCCTTGGTAAGTACATACCTGTCAGGCAGGGAGGAAATGATCGAGCGAGGAAACCATGGTTTACGAAAGAAGTTGAGTGTCTTGTCGAGAGGAAGGCGGCGGCTTTTGTTAGAATGAGATGTGATGAGTTAGTTAGGGTGCTCGGGAGTTACAAGCAAGCCAGGAAAGACCTAAAGAGAGAGCTAGTAGCCAGGAAGGGGCATGAGAAGCCTATGGCAGGTAGGATCAAGGAAAACCCTAAAGCTTTCTATCAGTATGTCAGGAATAAAGGAATGACTCGGGTAAGGTTAGGGCCAGTCAAGGGCAGTACTGGGGAGTCCAGAGAGATAGGGGAGGTGCAAAATGAAATGTTTTTCATCAGTATTCACACAAGAAAAGATAATGCTGTCGAGAATACTGGGAAACAGACTATTAGACAAGAAAGGATTGAGGTTCAAAAGGAGGGGGTGTTAGCAATTCTGCAAAGCGTGAAAAGAGAGAGGTTCCCTGGGACGGATGGGTTTTAACCTAGGATTCTCTTGGAAGCTAGGGAAGAGATTGCAGAACCTTTGATTTTGGTCTTTATGCTGTCATTGTTGACAGGAATAATGCCAGAAGACTGAAGGACAGCAAATGTTGGCCCTTTCTCAAGAAGGAGAGTAGAGTTAACCCTGATAATATAGACCAGTGAGGCTGACTTCAGTTGTGGGTAAAGTGTTGGAAAGGATGAGAGATAGGAGTTATCATCTGAAAAGGAATAATTTGATTAGGGATAGTCAACATGCTTTGTGAAGGGTAGGTCATGCCTCACTAACCTTACTGAGTTCTTTGAGAAGGTGACTAAATAGGTGCATAAGCGCAAAGTGGTTGATGTGGTGTGTATGCGCTTCAGTGAAGCATTTGATAAGATTCCCCATGGTAAGCTCCTGCAGAAAATACAGAGGCATGGATTTGAGGGTGAATTAGCGGTTTGGATCAGAAATTGGCTAGGTGAAAGAAGAGGGTGGTGGTTGATGGGAAATATTTGTCCTGGAGTTCAGTTACTCCTGGGGATTCGCAAAGATCTGTTTTGGGGCCAATGTTGTTTGTCATTTTTACAAATAACCTGCAGGAGTGCATAGAAAGGTGCGTTAGTAAGTTTGCGGATGACACAGGTCAGTTGGGTTGTGGATAGCGCCGAGGTTACAGAGGAACATAGATAAGTTGCAGAGCTGGGCTAAGCAGTGGCAAATGGAGTTTAATGCAGAAAAAAAAAGTGAGGTGATTCACTTTGGAAGGAGTAACAGGAATACAGTGTACTGGGCTACTGGTAAGATTCTTGGTAGTGTAGATGAGCAGAGAGATCTCAGTGTCGAAATGCATAGATCCCTCAAAGTAGTCACCCAGGTTGATAGAGTTGTTAAGGCAGCGTAATCAAATTAGTGTCCCGCTTCTGTCCCTAAGCATCATGGTAGCCCACAAACCTCCCACCACAATGAAACAGCTCCTGATGAATTTAGAAGGACCTTGTACCAACAAACCAGCAGAATGATCATCACATACAAAATACCCTGCAAGAACTGCTATAAACATTACGTTGGACAGACAGGCAGGAAACTAGCCACCAGGATACATGAGCACCAACTAGCCACCAAAAGACATGAGCACCAACTATCACTGGTACCATACACACAAATGAAGAGGGACACCAGTTTGACTAGGACAATACATCCAATCTAGGACAGGCTAAAACAAAAACACACAGGAATTCCTGGAGGCCTGACATTCAAACTGGAACTCCATTGGCCTAAGGGCCTGTTTCCACACTAAGTAATCTAATCTTAAAAAAAAAGATTTGGACACCAATTACCAACCCTGGATGGCACAGTGGTTAGCACTGCTGCCTCTCAGCGCCAGGGACCCAGGTTCATTCCCACCTCAGGCGACTGTCTGTCTGGTGTTTGCACATTCGCCCTGTGTCTGCACGGGTTTCCTCCCACAATCCAAGAGTGCTAAATTGGCCGTGCTAAATTGTGCATAGTGTCAGGTGCATTAGTCAGGGATAAATAATCGGGTCGGGGGAGTGGATCTGCGTGGGTTACTCTTGGGAGGGTCGGTGAGGACTCTGTTGGACTGAAGGGCCTGTTTCCATACTGTAGGGAATCGAATCTAATCTATCCCGAACAGAAGCAGAAACGATATCACCGACCACGACAAAGTGAGACCGATAAAAGCAAGCGGGACAGAACACTTAACGCTTCACTCGAGGCTCATTGATGATGTTACTAGCATGGTGACAAAACGTCAGAGAACAAATATACTGGCTCAGTGAGCCAGCTTACAACCTGACTGGTCCCCTGACATATGACCATCTGGATTAGTGGTGCTGGAAGAGCACAGCAGTTCAGGCAGCATCCGAGGAGCAGTAAAAATCGACGTCTCAGGCAAAAGCCCTTCATCAGGAATAAAGGCAGACAGCCTGAAGTGTGGAGGGATAAGCTTGAGGGTGGGGAGTTCCCAGCATCTGCAGTCATTGTTTTTACCTATATGACCATCTGAATACTTGCTAACAATACACGGTCTTCCATAAGTTATTAATATGTATTAATAACTGTGGCCCCAGCCCATGTGGCATTGTTTGCAGTTTGACAATCTGAATATAGCCACTTTATTCCAACTCTGTCTTCTATTAGTTAGCCAATCTTCTATCCACTACAACGAACATCATTGTGGAACATTGGAAAATGTTACATCTACAGGTTTACTTTCATCGAAGAGTGCTTGTTACCTCAGGTATGATTGCTCCTTCATGAAGTCATACTGATCCTGTTCAATTACATAGGTGTTTCCAGATTAAAAATATGACAGGCTTTAAGTCAACTTGAACATGTTAAACTAACTGATGTATAATTGCCCGCTTTTGTTTTGTCTCCTTTTTTCAATGTGGATGTTACATGTGGTAGTTTTGTAATTCTCCAAGACTTTTCCAATATCTCAGTATTCTTGAACAATTACAACCAGTTCAACTGCTATCTCTGTCACTCCTTCTTTTAAAATCTAGGGTGCAATGGTAGAGTTAAAACGTTTAATGATAGGGCCTTGGGTAGTGTTGGAGAACAGAGAGACCTAGAGGTGCAGGCACGTAAATTTTGAAGTTTGCACCATAGAGATAAGGTGATCAAAAAGGCATTTAGCCCGTTCGCCTTCATTGCTCAGTCCTTTGAATATAGGAGTTGGGAAGGCATTGTGAAGTGATATGGGGCATGAGGGAAGCCTCTTCTCGAGGAACGTGTCCAGTTCTCGGTATCCAGTTCCCACATTATCCCAGTGTCTGCATTGGTTTACTCCCACAGCACAAAGATGTGCAAGTTCGGTGGATTGGACGTCTAAATTGCCCATAGTATTTAATGATGTGTAGGTGCGTTAGCAATGGGAAATGCATGGTTACAAGGAGAGGGGTATGGGGATGGGTGTAGGTAGAATGGTCTGCAGAGGGTTGGTGTGAACTTGATGGGCCAAACAGTCTGTTTCTGCACTGTAGGGATTCTATAGTTCTACAGTTAACATCGTGTATGAATTGATCAATGGTTGACAGGCAGGAAATAGGAACAGAGAACAATTGGGCCTTTTTCCACATCGAAGAGTGTGGTGCTGGAAAAGCACAGTCAGTCAGACAGCATCCAAGGAGCAGGGGAGTGAGTCAATGTTGTTTCGAGCATGAGCCCTTCATCAGGAATGAGGCTTGCGGCCAAAAGGGAGCTGTGAGATAAATGGGAGATAGGTGGGGCTGGGGAAAGGTAGGTGAGAATACGATAGGTCATGAAGGTGGGGGTGAAGATGATAGGTCAGACAGGAGGATGGAGCATATAGATGGAGAGAAGATGGACAGATAGGGCTGTTCAAGAGCTTGGTGCCAAGTTGGAAAGGTTGGATCTGGGATAAGGAGGGAGAAGGGGAAAACAGGCAAACTGGTCAAATCCACATGGATCTATGTGGTTACAGGGTCCCAAGGCGGAAGATGAGGCGTTCTTCCTCCAGGCATCGAGTGGTTGTGCTTTGGCAATGGAGGCGGCCCAGAAGCTGCATGTCCTTGGCAGAACGGGGGGGGGGGGGGGGGGGGGGGGGAGTTGAAGTGTTGAGTTACAGGGCAGTGGGGTTGTTTAGTGCAGATGCCCCCAGAGGTATTCTCTGAACCAATCTGCAAGTTAGCATCCTGTCTCTCCAATGTAGAAGGAGCCACATCAGGTGCAACGGAGACAACAGATGACGTGTGTGGAAGTACAGGTTAATTTCTGTTGAATGTGGAAGGATCCTTTGAGGATCTTGGACAGAGTTGGGAAGGGGGGGGGGGGGCACAGGTTTTGCACTTCTTGCGGTGGCAAGGGGAGGGTGGGTTGGTGGAGGAGATGGACATGACAAAGGAGTCAGAGGCAATGATGCAATATTATCGGAAAGATGGCGAGGTGGAAGAAGAGGACCAGGGGATGTTCTGCCCTTGTTGCGACTGGAAGGTGGAATTCAAGGGCAGAGCTGCGGGAAGTAGAGAACTTGTGCTGGAGAGCATCAATGACCACGTGGGAGGGGAGATTGCATTATTCGAAGGAGGAGGCTATTTGGGATTTTTTTTTTGGAATTGGTTATCTTGGGAGCAGAGAAGGAAGAGGAATTGGGCAAAAGGGGTAGCGTTTTTACGCAGGGTAGGAGGAAGTGTAGATTAGACTGGTGCTGGAAAAGCACCACTCTGAGGAGCAGGAAAGTTGCCCTTTCAGCAGGAGCCCTTCATCAGGAATGGATGGCTCCTGCCGGAAATATCGATTTTCCTGCTGCTTGGAAACTGCCTGACCTGCAGTGCTCTTCCAGCACCACTCTAATCTTGACTCTAATCTCCAGCATCTGCGGTCCTCACTTTCACCTGGGAGGAAGTATAATCCAGGTAGCTGTGGGAGTCTGTGGGTTTGTAGTGGATGGCTGCATTGAGTTGGCCACCATTAATGGAGATGGAGGTGTCTGACTTTGTCCAGGTGAACTTGAGGTCAGGGTGGAAGGTATTTGTGAAGCTGATGAACTGTTCAACCTCCTCATTGGAATATGGGGTAGCAGCAATACAGTCACCAATGTTGCGGAGGAAATGGTGGGGAATGGTGCCTGCGGAAGGGGGACTGTTCCACGTACCCGAAGAGGCAGGCATAGCTGGGGCCCATGTGGGTGTCCATGGCTACCCCTCTGGTCATGAGGAAGTGGGAGGATTGGAAGGAGAAATCGTTGGCAGGGGGGGTGAAGGAGTTCAACCAGTTGAATGGAGTGTGCGTATCAGTGGAATGGTACTGGTTAGGTCAGTGTGAAAGGAAGGACCTGAGGGCTAGGAGACCTTTGTCATAGCGGATGTATGTGTACAGGGACTGGATGTCCCTAGTGAAGGTCAGGTGTTGGGGGATGGGGAAAACAAAAGTCACGGAGGTGGAGGAGGGTGTGGGTGGTGTTCAGAGTGTAGGTGGGATGTTCTAGATGAAGGGGGAAGGACGTTGTCAGAGATAATTTCAGTGGGGCAGAAGCAGGCCGAGACATTGCCCTGATCAACCCAGTCAGGTTTGTGAAGGTGATATGCCATGCAATATTCCAAGTGTGGCATAACACTCCATAAGGTTGCAGTATTACTTGCCTACCCTTATACTCAATGTCCCTACCAATAAAGGCAAGTATGCCATAAGCCTTTTTACAACCTTACCTACCTGCACGGCCACCTTCAGTGATCTGTGGACCTGCACACCCAGATGTCTCTGCATACCAATACTCCGAAGGGTTCTATTATTCATTATATAATTTCCATCTGTACTTGACTTTCCAAGATGCATTACCTCATATTTGTCTGGATTAAACTCGATCTGCCATTTTTCTGCATGTGCCTCCAAATGATCCATATCCTGCTGTATCTTCTGAGCATCCTCACTATCCACAACTCCAACAATCTTTGTATCACCCGCACTTACTAATTACAACAGGTATATTTTCCTCCAAATCATTTATGCAGACCATGAACAGCAGAAGCCCCAGCACTGATCCCTGGTGGATTAATCACAACCCTCCATTCCAAAGAGCATCCTTTTAACCGCTACTCTGTCTCCTATGACTAAGCCAGTACTCTATCCATCTTGTCACCTCACTCCTGATACGACATGATTTCACCTTTTGGACTCATCGGCAATGAAGGATTTTGTCAAAGGTTTTACGAAAGTCCACGTAGACAACATCAACCATCTTCGTTACCACCAAAGAAACTCAATCAAGTTAATGAGGCATGAAATCTCCTGCACAAAACCAAGCTGTTTCATCACTAATAGGTCCATTTGCTTCAAAATGCATATTCATCTTGTTCCAGAAAATCTTTTCCAATAATTTCGCTACCACTGACATGAGACTCACAATCCTGTAAGTTCCAGGGTTATCCCTGTTGCCCTTAAACAATGGGACAACAATTAGCTATTCTCATGTGGTCAAAAAGGACACATAGATGTTTGTCAATGCTCCAGCAATTTGTTCTTTCAGCTCCCACTATATTCTGGGATATATCCCATAAGGACCCAGGGGTTTATCTACCTTAATACTATTTAAGATGCGCAACACCTCTTCCTTTTCAATAGCAACTTGGCTTAGAAATTAGACACTCATTTCCCTGAGATTATCCTCCACCAATTCCTGCTCTTTGGTGAATATCAACACAAAGTATTCATTTCGAACCCTCACCTTCCTCTTTTGGCACCACACAGAGTCCTGGGAGTGGGCCAACCCTCTTAGTGGCCACCTTCTGGCTTTTTATACATGGAGAAAAAGTCTTGTGTTTCTCTTCAAACTCTTCCAATTCTTTGTTTGAATTCTTTCCTGCTTTCCTTCTCTACTTCAACGACTTTGTCAGTTCCTATCCTTCTAGATCTTTTTGAAGATGATCATATCATCTCTGGTTATCAAAAGGTTCATGCAACTTACCGTACTTGTCCATAATTCTCACAGGAAAATGCCACTCCTGAACTATTATCAAATGCCTGTTGAAATACTCGCGTCCAATGTGGATTGCCCCTCGGATAGCTGCCTCCAATCAAAATTCTCCAGTTCCTGCCTAATATTGTTGTAGTTCGCCATGCACCAGTTTAACACTGCAACCCAAGGCCTGTGTTATCCCTTTCCCAGAGTATCTTAAAACTCATGGCATTATGGTCACTGCTCCCAAAATGCTCCCCCACTGAAACTTCACTCACCGGGCTGAGCTTATTTCCCAAAACCAGGTCCAGTACAACCCCTTTCTTGGTTGGGCTGTTTCAAGAAACCCTCCAGAATGTCTCTGTCCCAACCACGCCCCTGCACAGAGTGAGTCTCAATCAATGCAGGGGAAGTTAAAATTACCATCACAAAATCACCATCATGTTTACAACTTTCCAAAAATTGACGTACATATCATCACCTCTATCTCCCACTGGCTGTTGGGAGGCCTGTAGTATATCCCCAGCATTGTGATTTCACCTTTCCCTTCCATATTCCATCCATATTGCCTCATTGCACAAGTTCTCGGATGTAGTCTCCCTCTGCTGTAAGTTACTTTCTTATCAGTAATGCAGCCTCTCCACCCCTTTTACATCTCCTCCTATCACAACCGGAACATCTAAATCCTGGGAAATTCAGCTACCAATCCCTTCCTTCTTCTAGCCAAGTCTCCGTAATGACATAATATCATAGTCGAAATATTAACCAAAACTCTTCATTCATTTTCCTTGCCTATTATACTTCTCACATTGAAATCTATTCACTTCCAGCAGTATTTCCCTGCATATACGTGTACTTAGTCATGTTTACCTTCGTTTCCACATCTCCCTCAACTTCTGAATCTACTGTCCTACCTCTCTGGTTCCCATTCACCTATCACAACAGTTGAAACCTCCCCCAGCCACTACCTAGTTTCCACCCCCCTCCCCCCCAACTACTACCTAGTTCCCCCCCACCGACTACCTAGTTTCCCACCCCCAACTCCCCCCACCCACTGCCTGGTTTCCTCCCTCCCCCAGGACATCAGTTGTGGTCCTGTACAGACATCCAATTTGTACAGGTGCCACCTCCACAACAATTACAGAAATGTGCCTTAAGGATGTACAGGACTGGCAGCTGAATATTCCAAGATACAAATGCGATGGGAAGGATAGAGAGGTGAGGGTGGGGGGGGGGGGGGGGGGGGGGGGTTAGAGAAGAGAGGAGGGCGAATGGCGTTTTTGACAAGGGTTAGCATTACTGCTGCCCTAAGGGAGGATATGCCTGAGAATACTTCCAGGGAAGTTATTTGGTCGGAACTGAAACAAGAAAGGAATGATTACCTCCCAAAGAGTCAGCGGGAAATTGAAAAGTTCTAAATTGGTGGAAGGCTCATTTTGGTGGTGTTCGGCAAGATCTTTTAAAGGCCGATTTGGGGCAGATGTTCACAGGTTAAGGGACGGATGGAAAATGGGAAACCTTCAGAAATGATATACTGTCCAGAGACTGTATATTCCTGTTCGGGTGAAAGAAAAGGCTGGTAGGTGTAGGGAATGCTGGATGACTAGAGAAATGGAGGGTTTGGTTAAGAAAAAGAAGGAAGCATGTGTTAGATACAGACAAGAGAGATCACATGATTCCTTAGAAGAGTACAAAGGCAATAGGAGTATACTTATGAGGGACATCAGGAGGACAAAAAGGGGACATTCAGTAGCTTTGGCAAATAGGATTAAGGATAATTTGAAGGGATTTTATAAACACATTAAGGACAAAAGGGTAACTACGGAGAGAATAGGGCAACTCAAAGACCACTGAAGCAGCCTCTGTGTGGAGCCGCAGGAGATGGGGGAAGATACTAAACGAGTATTTTCATTCAGTCTTTACTGCAGAGGGGGACGTGGGACATGTGGAATGTGGGGGAAAATAGATGGTGACGTTTTGAAAAATGTCTATGTTACAGAGGTGGTGCTGCTGGATATCTTGAAACGCAGACAAATGGTTAAACCCCCAGGTCCTGATCAGCTGTAATCTATAGCTCTGTGGGAACCAAGGGAAGTGATTGCTGGACCTCTTGCTGAGATACTTGTATCATCGATAGTCACAGGTGAGGTGCCAAAAGACAATGTTAGCTAAAGTGGTGCCACGATTTAAGAAAGGTGGTGAGGAAAAGCTGGGGAACTATAGACTGGTGGCCCTGACATCAGTGGTGTGCAAGTTTTTGGATAGAATCCGGAGGGACAAGATTTACATATATTTGGAAAGGCAAGGACTGACTAGGGACTGTAAGCATGGCTTTGTTCATGGGAAATCATGTCACATTAATTTGATTTAGGCTTTTGAAGAAATAACAAAGACTGATGAGGGCAGAGAAGTAGGCGAGATCTATATGGACTTCAGGAAGATATTCGACAAGGTTCCTCAATGGAAACTGGTTAGCAAAGTTAGAATTCATGGAATACAGGGAGAACTAGCCATTTTGGACAGAGAACTGGCTCAAAAGGTAGAAGACCGAGGGTGTGGTGGATGGTTACTTTTCAGACTAGAAGCCGGTGACCAATGGATCGGTGCTGGGTCTACTGCTTTTTGCTATTTACATAAATTATTTGTATGTGAACATAGGAGGTTCAGTGCGTAAGTATGCATATGATACCAAAATGAGAGGCGTAGTGGAGGTTACCTCAGAGTACAACAGGATCTTGGTCAGATGGTCCAATGAGCAGTGGTTAGGTTATTCAGTTTTCTATTGCTTGCGTTTCATTCTGTAATCTTGCAAGTAAATTCTGTTTTGTTTAAAACAGAGTGATTTGACCAGCAGCATTTCTCCTGGAATGCCCACTTAAAACAACCTGCTTAAAACAACTAGCAAAGTGATGGCCTGGGCTACCTTCTTGAAATGTTTGGAGGGCTCTGGCGTGGTCCACGAGACTCTTCGGTCTAACTCGTCCATGCCGAGATATCCTAACTTCACCTAGTCCCATTTGCCAGCACTTACCACACATCCCTCTAATCCCTTCCTATTCATATATCCATGCAGATGCCTTTTAAATGTTGTAATTTTACCAGCCTCCACCACCTCCTCCAGCAGCTCATTCCATACTCCACACTGTGGGAAGTTTCCCCTTGGGTCCCTTTTAAATCTTTTGCCTCTCACCACAAACCTATGCCCTCTAGTTCTGGACTGGACTGCCCCACCCCAGGAAAAATACCTTGTCTATTTACCCTATCCAAGCCTCATGACTTTGTAAACCTCTACAAGGTCACCCCTCAGCCTCCGATGCTACAGGGAAGATAGCCCCAGCTTTTTCAGCCTCTCCCTGTACTATAGTTCAAACCCTCCAACCTTGGCAACATCCTTTCTGAACTCTTTCAAGTATCACAACATTGTTTTTAAATAGGAGGTAGACCAGAATTAAACACAATCTTCCTAAAAGTGGCCTAACCAATGTCTTGTACTGCCACGACATCTCCCAATTCCTATACTCAATGCTCTGACCAATAAAGGAAAGCATACTAAATGCCTTCTTCACTATTCGATCTACCCAAGACTCCATGTTCAAAGGAACTATGAACCTGCACTCCAAGGTCTCTTTGTTCGGCAACACTCCCCACATCGCATAAGTTCCTACTTTGGAAATAAAAATCAGTCTGACTCCAGATACAGAGTCTAACCTCACACCTTTAAAGCACTGTCATGATTTGGAGATGCCGAGGTTGGACTGATGTACAAAGTTTAAAAAAAAAATCACACAATACCAGGTTATAGTCCAACAGGTTTAATTGGAAGCACACTAGCTTTTGGAGTGACAGTCCTTCATCAGGTGATTGCAGGTGATGAAGTAGCGTCGCTCCGAAAGCTAGTGTGCTTCCAATTAAACCTGTTGGACTATAACCTGGTGTTGTGTGATTTTTAACTTCAAGCATTGTCGGTGTGGAGATGTCACTTTTTTTAAAATCCAGTGATAAAACCTGAACCAAAATCTGCAACCCCATTCTAAGTGATTAAAAAACAAACAAGTTTATCTAATATATTGCATCAGCTGTATGGCATTTTGATCTTTTACTTATAAATTCTGTCTCCTCCATACCTGCCCCACTAGCTACCTGATAAAGGAGCAGCACTCCAAAAGCTATACTTTCACATAAACTTGTTGGACTATAACCTTGTGTTGTGTGATTTTTAACTTTGAATGTATTTATGATAGATAATGCTTTAGAGTTTAAAAACACCATGTATGGAAGCGAAAGAGGGATTAAAGTGGCACTGAGATAGAGGACCAGCCATAAATTGTACTGAATAGCAGAGCAAATTCCAAAGACCAAACATCCTCCTGCGAACTAATTTATCTCTAATATCAGATTTCTAACTCGAATAACCTAATGCTGCTGAATCTTGCAAAATACCAAGAGTAAAGATTTGAGAAAAATGGGTTATGCTTGAGAATTTACGACAAACCCTCAAGCAAAGATTAATTTTGAGATTTAAATTGGTGAATGCAATCAATTTACCAGCATTAAACAGAGGGCAGTTCTCTAATATAACTGAAGCCTCTTCCACCATATCTAGGGCGCGACCTCCATGACGAAAGCGGCGATAACCCTGCAGAGCAGCTTTCTTCACTTCGAGCAGGCAGACTTCCTTACGATCCTCTGGATATTTTCCACAACCTCCATGCACGACGATTACAGGATTGCTGGTACACATCTTCAATAAATAATGATAAAATATTTTAAAAATAATATTGCATGCTTCAGCAGCAATGCTCATGTCACACGAAAAACTCAACCGAACACAGAAACAATCTATTCGGAAAGAGAACAGTTAAAAGACCAGGGCCCACAGCACTCATCAATATCCCGTTGAAAACACAGCTCGGGGCTGGCGAGCTAACCCCGTGTATACAGGTCACTGGGCGGGCGGATTAACCCCGTGCATCCAGGGCACTGGGCGGGCGAGCTAACCCCGTGCATCCAGGGCACTGGGCGGGCGAGCTAACCCCGTGCATAGAGGGCTCTGGGTGGGCGAGCTAACCCCGTGCATACAGGGCTCCGGGTGGGCGAGCTAACCCCGTGCATACAGGGCTCCGGGGGGGGGCGAGCTAACCCCGTGCATACAGGGCACTGGGGGGGCGAGCTAACCCCGTGCATACAGGGCTCCGGGGGGGGCGAGCTAACCCCGTGCATACAGGGCTCCGGGGGGGGCGAGCTAACCCCGTGCATACAGGGCTCCGGGGGGGGCGAGCTAACCCCGTGCATACAGGGCTCCGGGGGGGGCGAGCTAACCCCGTGCATACAGGGCACTGGGGGGGGCGAGCTAATCCCGTGCATACAGGGCTCCGGGGGGGGCGAGCTAACCCCGTGCATACAGGGCTCCGGGGGGGGGGGGGGGCGAGCTAACCCCGTGCATAGAGGGCACTGGGCGGGCGAGCTAACCCCGTGCATAGAGGGCACTGGGCGGGCGAGCTAACCCCGTGCATAGAGGGCACTGGGCGGGCGAGCTAACCCCGTGCATAGAGGGCACTGGGCGGGCGAGCTAACCCCGTGCATAGAGGGCACTGGGCGGGCGAGCTAACCCCGTGCATAGAGGGCACTGGGCGGGCGAGCTAACCCCGTGCATAGAGGGCACTGGGCGGGCGAGCTAACCCCGTGCATAGAGGGCACTGGGCGGGCGAGCTAACCCCGTGCATAGAGGGCACTGGGCGGGCGAGCTAACCCCGTGCATAGAGGGCACTGGGCGGGCGAGCTAACCCCGTGCATACAGGGCACTGGGCGGGCGAGCTAACCCCGTGCATACAGGGCACTGGGCGAGTGAATAATTACCCCGTAAACATAACTCCCTGAGTAAAAGACTTAATAACTATATCGACTATTTCACGCATTTACCTCCGAGAGCAGCTATCCCAGACACACACTTGCCGCAAACTAAGGGGGCGGGATGGGGGGGAGAGAGGCGGGATGTGGGTGGGAAGAGGCGGCGTGGGGGGGCGGGGAGAGAGGCGGCGTGGGGGGCGGGGGAAATGGACTGGTGAAGGATTGATGGAAGGAGCAGGGGAAGTGGCGGTGGAAGGGGTAGAGAATGGGACAGAGGTGAAGATGGGGTGGGGGGCGTTGACTGGAGGTGGGAGGCTGGTGCAGACGGGTGTCTTGTGCCGTGGGGTGAGGTTTGGGAGTTGGGGTGGAATAGAATAACAATGTCCTTTCATTGATTGAGCTGATGATGTGGGGTGGCGGTTTTGGATGGAATGAATTTTCTGGACGTATACTTCCCGAGGTTTTGTGGAAATATTGGGATGGATGGTGCTCGGGAGAAATGGGTGCGATGGGTAAAGGGTTTGGGGCTATGGGGTTGGAAAGTGTGTGTGTGGTGTTGAACTAGTGGATTTGGGGAAATGAATGGATGTGGATCCGATGTGTGGGGAATCTATGGAGCTGGAAAGAAGAAAGTGGGTGACATATTGTTGGAGGTATATGGAGATCTGGGGTGTTATGGGGCTTGGAGTCTGGGGATAAGAGGCTTTTGAAAGTTATGGGCTGTTGAGAGTTGTGGGGCTGGGATGTTATTGGGGATTACGGGCTAAAGTGTATTTTAAGTCATGGGGCTGGGGGATATCGGATGTGTGGAGCTATAAGGGCATTGGAGAATGTGAGGTGAAGGATATGGGACATTTGGATCTGGTGTGTATGGGAGGGTTTGGAGTTGAGGAGCAAGTGTTTTGGAGATGAGGGATCATGGACCAGAATGGTATGAAGCTGTATGTGGTGCTGGGGGAAATGGGGTTGGGCATGTGACAAGTGGGGTTTAGACCTGAGGGCTATAGGGCATAGTGGTGGGAGCTAAGGCCTGGGGGTATAGAGCTGGAGGAGGGTAGGGAACTGGAAATATGGGGTGGAGGGAGGACGGTGATTAGCACTGCTGCCTGACAGCGCCAGAGACCCGGGTTCAATTCCCACATTCTCCCTGTGTCTACGTGGGTTTCCTCCCACAGTCCAAAAATGTGCAGGTGAGCTGAATTGGCAATGTTAAATTGCCCATAGTGTTAGGTGAAGGGGTAAAGGTAGGGGAATGGGTCTGAGTGGGTTGGTCTTTGGAGGGTCAGTGTGGACTTGTTGGGCCAAAGGGCCTGTTTCCACACTAAGTAATCTAGTCTAATCTAATCCAGTCTTTGAATCTGGCAAGGAATGGACTGGAGCTTTTGGATAGGTTTGGATTTGGTGTGTATGGGGGAGATGTCTGGAAATGAGGGATACGGAATGAGGTGGAATATAGCTTGGGCGGATTTACTATGTGGAGGTACACTGGCTGGGAAAATGGGGTTTGTAGGTATGAGGTTATGGGGTTATGGGGGCATGAGGCTGGGTGAAATGTAGATTGAGGTTGTAAGAGTTATAGGACTGGGGCATATGGGACCCAGGGTAAGGTTCTGGAGGGAAGGGGGTTATGAATCTGGGGCTACATGGGAACAGGGGGTATATAACTGGAGGGTTTGGGGTTTATAAAACTGAAGGGTATGGATTGGGATGGTGCGTCACTGGGGGTGTGTAGCTGTATGTATGTAGGAATGAGGGTGAACGGGACTTATGGGGTTTGGGTGTATGTAGCTTAGGTTAAAGGAGTATCCAAATGGCTCGTTCTCCCTGTATTCCATGAAATCTAACCTTGCTAATCAGTCTCCCATGGGGAACCTTGTCAAACGCCTTACTGAAGTCCATATAGATCACATCTACTGCTCTGCCCTCAATCATCTTTGTTACTTCAAAAAACTCAATCAAGTTTGTGAGACATGATTTCCCACGCACAAAGCCATGTTGACTATCCTGAATCAGTCCTTGCCTTTCTAAATACATGTACATCCTGTCCCTCAGGATTCCCTCCAACAACTGGCCCACCACCGAGGTCAGGCTCACCGATCTATAGTTCCCTGGCTTATCTTTACTGCCTTTTATCGATGATACAAATATCTCAGCAAGAGGTCCAGCAATCATATCTCTAGCTTCCCAGAGTTCTCAGGTACACCTGATCAGCTCCTGGGGATTTCACCACTTTTAACCGTTTCAAGACATACAGCACTTCCTCCTCTGTAATCGGGACATTTTGCAAGATGTCACCGTCTATTTCCCTACAGTTGAGATCTTCCATATCTTTTTCCACGGTAAATACAGGTGCAAAATAATAATTTAGTATCTCCCCCATTTTCTGTGGCTCCACACAAAAGCCGCCTTGCTGATCTTTGAGGGGCCCCATTCTCTCCCTCGTTACTCTTTTGTCCTTAATATATTTCTGAAAACCCTTTGGATTCTCCTTAATTCTATTTGCCAAAGCTATCTCATGTCTCCGTTTTGCCCTCCTGATTTCCCTCTTAAGTATACTCCTACTTCCTTTATAATTGAAGGATTCACTCAATTTATCCTGTCTATATCTGACATATGCTTCCTCTTTTTCTTAACCAAACCCTGAATTTCTTTAGTCATCCAGCATTCCCTATACCTACCAGCCTTCCCTTTCACCCTGACAGGAATATATTTTCTCTAGATTCTTGTTATCTCATTTCTGAAGGCTTCCCGTTTTTCAGCTGTCCCTTTATCTGCGAACATCTGCCTCCAATCAGCTTTCGAAAGTTCTTGCCTAATAACGTCAAAATTGGCCTTTCTCAAATTTAGAAATTCAACTTTTAGATCTGGTCTATCCTTTTCCATCACTATTTTAAAACGAATAGAATTATGGTCACTGGCCCCAGAGTGCTCCCCCACTGACACCTCAGTCACCTGCCCTGCCTTATTTCCCAACAGTAGGTCAAGTTTTGCACCTTCTCTAGTAGGTACATTCACATACTGAATCAGAAAATTATCTTGTACACACTTAACAAATTCCTCTCCATCTAAACCTTTAACACTATGGCAGTCCCAGTCGATGTTTGGAAAGTTAAAATCCCCTACCATAAGTACCCTATTATTCTTACAGATAGCTGAGATCTCCTTACAGGTTTGTTTCTCAATTTCCTTCTGACTATTGGGGGGGTCTATAACACAATCCCACTAAGGTGATCATCCCTTTCTTATTTCTCAGTTCCACCCAATTAACTTCCCTGGATGTATTTCTGGTAATATACTCCCTCAGCACAGGTGTAATGCTATCCCTTATCAAAAATGCCACTCCCCCTCCTCTTTTGCCTCCCTTTCTGTCCTTCCTGTAGGATTTGTATCCTGGAACATTCAGCTGCCAGTTTTGCCCATCCCTGAGTTCATCTGCCTTTCCTGTTAGGCCCCTTGAATTGAAATAAATGCAGTTTAATTTATTAGTCCTACCTTGTCCCTGCCAGCCCTGACTGTTTGACTCACTTCTGTTCTCAGCTGTACCCATCTCAGATCGATCTCTGTCCTCACTATCTCCCTGGGTCCCACCACCGCCCACCCCACCCCTCCATTCTGCTTTTTCTCTGCTGGCCAAAGAAACGTCTGTCCGTACCTCTGACTATGAAATCCCTAACACAATTGATCTCCTGGAAGCCGACATACCCCTCATTGCATTAGATCCAGTCTCAATACCAGGAACTTGGCTGTTCGTGCTCCATTTCCCTGAGAATCCATCACCACCTACATTTTCCAAAACAGCATACCTGTTTGAAATGGGTATATCCACAAAAGATTCCTGCCCTAGCTGCCAACCTCTCTCACCCTTCCTGGAGTTAACCCATCTATGTGACTGTATCTGAGACTTTTCCCCCTTCCTATAACTGCCATCCATCACAGTGTTGCTGTTGTAAATTCCTCATCGCTTCTAACGGTCTCTCCCACCGATCCACTCAATCTGATAAGATTTGCATCCAACAGCATTTATGGCAGATATAATCCTTGGCGTTTTTCAGAGAGGTTGTAAACGACACAGGTTCTGAAAAAAAAACTGAGGTTGGATGGATTTTAGGGCCCATTTGTTTACAGCTCTCAGATACAGGCAGAAGGCTTTCAAACTTTAAAAAAAAGTATGTAATTAAAGGGGAGTGGCCAATTCTCGAAGCTGAGCCATTCTCTGGTTTGGTTGGAATGTAGGTGTGTGTGTGTGTGTGTAAAAGGCAGGCTGCTGGGCGCTCTCTCTCTCTCTCTGTCCATCTCTCCCTGACCTCTATCCTGTAAGAACTTGTTTCATTTTACCTTTGTGCCAAGAGGTGTTTATGGGGATTGTTGCAAGTATTTTGGAACAGCACCATTAAGTTGGGATAGTCTGTTGAGTTTTCGGACGGGATAAGTTATTCGGTATTCTGTTTTTGTTCTTTGTGTTTCATTCAGTAATCTTGTTAATAAATTCTGTTTTGTTTAACATTGAGTAGTTTGACCATCTGATTCTCTCCTGGAATATCCACTGTACATTTGCTTAGTTAAGGTCTGGGCTACTTTTGTGAAATATTTTGAGGGGTTTGGCCTGATCCATAACAGAGTGGGGGCTTTTCTGTGAGTGTTGTTCGAGAGTTCCAAATTGGGATTAGAGTCGTTGTACTTGAAGGCAGTGAGTGGTAGATGTTAGTGTCTTTTATTGCTGGTGTTGATTTGGTTGGTTAAACAGCGTTTGGGATAGCAACGGCTCTTTCAGTCATCAAGAGTTTTCTGGGGGTGGAAGAAGTGACCTTGGGGGTTTTACAAAAGGTGGTTAAGGCCAAGCTGCGAGAATTAGCAGGCAACCTGGGGTTGGAGCTGCCTCCTTCCCTGAGGGAAAAGAAAAGAGATAATTACAGCAGTAGCTCAGCACTTACATTTGCTGGAAACATCAGAACCTTTTGAGATGGCTAATGTTCCATTGAAAATGAAGCAGTTCGAGTTAGAGGCAAAAGACAAGGAAAGGGCAACAGAAATGAAACAGATTGAATTATGATTAAAAGCAGGAAAGAGAGAGAGAAAGAGAGAGCATTTGTACATCAGAAACTGGCACTTAGACAGTTTCATTAACAATCATTAGAAAGCCATCTTAATTGCTTGTGACAGAAGCCAACAGACAACATTTCAGGAATCTAAGGAGGGACCGTGGTCATACCTAAAGAATTAAACAAATTAATTTTGATGGGTGAATAAGAACATTAAAAATAGGGCAAATCTACGATGCTGTGAGAGAGAGAATTATTTTGGAACGGGTTCAAAAATTCACTTCCTGAAGTAGTGAGAACTCATGCAGAAGAGCAGAGAGTTAAAACGGCAAGATTAGCTGCTGATTGAGTTTGTCCATAAAGCAAGGATTGGCTTCCAGAATCAATTCCTATCTGTGAGGGATACAAAGTGGGGAAAAAAGAAATCCTCAAATGGAAACGGGACAGTAGATCTCGGTGAAGATCGTAAGGATAGCTAACGACGGGGTAAAAAGCAAATCCTTGAAGGGTACAGAGAAGTTAAAAACCTCCGGTGTTTTCACTGCATAAAGTCAGCCACATGAAATCAGGGTTAGTGGGTTAGGAGAAGCACTGGGAAGCCAGATGTAGGAAAACAGGATAAGCCAGTGAATTTTGTTGGAGTGGTAACAGAAAGCACAGTGGAAGCTTGAAAGTTGCACCACAATGTACAAGCTGGTCAGAGCATAGTTAGGGAGGAAGTCACAGATCTTCTTTAAAAAATATGCCTGCTAAGATAAAGTTTATTCACTTAGGCCAGGAGTAGCAAGTAAAGAGGTTACAATATTAAGAGGACAGGATCCTCTCAATCTGTAATGCTGAAAGGTGAAGAGATATGTACTTCTGAGTGATTATTGCCAGAAAGGGTACCAGTAACGAGAATTCACGATGAGACAAAAAGCACTCAATTATGTAAAGTGAGGTTAGAGTGTCCAGAGAAGAGTGAAGAATTTGTGGAAGGAGTACTGGACAAACTCTCAGTTCTAGGAATACAATTTGTCCTAGCCAAGGATATTGCTGATTCACCAGGAGGAGTGCTGCCTACAGTGGTTGAAAAGCCAGTGGAAACTCAAGCAACTGAACATTTGCAGGTCACATGCTGGAATTTTTCCTGACTGTGGGGTAATGAGGTCAGTTGAAACAGGAGAGATCAAAGAGCACAGATAAGAAATGGAATTAGTAGTGACCCTGTTTGATCAGATGGTTGGCACAAACCAGGAGCAAATAGATAACAATGCAGACATCTTTAGCTCAAATAAATTAACTGAGTTACAGATGAAATTTTAAAGCAGTTGTATCAAAACGCATACACAGAAAAGGAATCAGACTGTATCCCTAATTGTTATTACCTTAAAAATGATGTCTTAATGAGGAAATGGAGACGATCACTCAGGTGGATAGAGCTTGTAAGAAGGCCTATGGTGTATTAGCGTTCATTAGCAGAGGAATTGAATTCAAGAGTCGTGAAGTGATGTTGCAGCTGTACAGGACTTTGGTTAGGCCACATTTGGAGTACTGTGTGCAGTTCTGGTCGCCTCACTTTAGGAAAGATGTGGAAGCTTTGGAGAGGGTGCAGAGAAGATTTACCAGGATGTTGCCTGGAATGGAGAATAGGTTGTACGAGGACAGGTTGAGAGTTCTCGGCCTTTTCTCGTTGGAACAGCGAAGGATGAGGGGTGACTTAAAAGAGGTTTATAAGATGATCAGAGGAATAGATAGAGTAGACAGTCAGAAACTTTTTCCCCGGGTACAACTTTTTCCCCTTGTTTACAAGGGGACATAAATTTAAGGTGAAGGGTGGAAGGTATAGGGGAGATGTCAGGGGTGGGTTCTTTACCCAGAGAGTGGTGGGGGCATGGAATCCGCTGCCCGTGGCAGTGGTAGAGTCAGAATCATTGACGACCTTTAAGCGGCAATTGGATAGGTACATGGATGGGTGCTTAATCTAGGATAGATGTTCGGCACAACATCGTGGGCCGAAGGGCCTGTTCTGTGCTGTATTGTTCTATGTTCTATCACATATTCAGGCAGATGAGAAATGGACAGAAATTCATCAAATTGTATTGCCAGTGGGGTACTGAAAGGAGGTGTTGCAAGTGGCAAATGAGGTACCACTTGGAGGTCAGGTAGGAGTGAGGAAAACACAAGCTAAAATACAATAACATTTTAACTGGCCTGGACTGCATAAGTATGTAGGTAAATTTTGCCAGAAGTGTGATACAAGTCAGGTAATTGGAAAATCACAGGCGGTAATAAACCTGCACTTTTAATTAACTATTCCTGCATTTGAAGAACCTTTTACAAGAGTTTTACATGCATAGGTTCCCTACCTCAGACAAAATGTGGGAATCAGTATTTGTTAACAATAATGGATATCTTGACGAGATTTCCAGAGACCTTTCCATTTACACAATATCACAGCTAAAAGGATTGCCGAGGAATTATTCAACTTTTTTTCACTATATACGGACGACCAATAAAAATACAGTCAGATCAAGGTTAAAACTTCACATCAAAATTATTCAAGGAAGTTATGGATAGCTTAGGAATAAAACAATTCAAATCTACTGCGTACCATCCAGAAGGGAGGACTAGAAAAGTGGCGTCAGACATTAAAGATCAGGTTGAGGGCTTACAGTCAAGACTATCTTGATGATTGGGATAAGGGAATTCCGTTTCTGCTTTTTGCGATCAGAGATGCACCAAACGAATCGACCAAATTCAGTCCATTTGAATTAGTTTTTGGGTATGAAGTGAGAGGACCATTATAATTGATTAAGGAAAAATTAGTAAGTCAGAACTCAGAGACCATATTTTTGGACTATGTGTCAAATTTTAGGGAATGATTAAATAGAGCTGGGGAGTTGGCTAGACAACATTGAAAAGTATCGCAGCATATGATGAAACAGGAAGCAGGCAAGAAATCACAAATTCGCAATTTTGCTACCGGGGGTAAGGTTATTTCCAGTTACATAGAGGGAAGAACCATGTTCAAAGGATTCTGAATTGGACATTCCTCAAATTAAATTGGAAAATGAGGATGTTGTCAAAAACTGGGATAAATTATTGAGTTGCCTTCTAGTGGAAAATAAAAATGACCTGAAAGAGTTATAACTGTCTCATGGGATATAAACGGAAATGAACTGACAGTATCAACCTAATTATGCGTGATGTAGATATAGGAGATGCTGTTCCTATTAAATCAACATCCTGAGAAGCATAATCCTCTAAAGTTAGTACAGGTTCAAAAGAAGATTGCACCAAGGTGACATAATCGAAGTGAGTTAGTGACTGGAGCTCAGCCATAGTAATGGTGCCAAAACCAGATGGTACCCAACAGTTATGGGTGAACTATTGCAAAGTAAGTGCAATTATGAAGACCAATGCATATCCAATTCCACTTTGGAAGACTGGGTTGAGAAGGTGGGACAAGCAACTTGCTCAGAGGATATTAGCAGGTATCTCTGTCAGAAACAGCAAAGACAATTTCGGCTTTCGTATCACCGAGAGGACTGTATCAGTTTCAAGTCATGCCATTTAACATGAAAGATGCGCCAGTCACATTTCAGAGACTAACCAATAAGGTCAATACCAGATTACCCAACTGTGTTGTTTATATAGATGACCTAGTCATTTTCAGTCACACATAGAAGGAATATTTATCAGACTTCTTCAATCGACTTTGAATGGCACGTGATAGATCAGGCTAACAGTGAAATTGCCAAATCCCAAGTCAAATTCCTGGGCCATGTTATTGGACATGGACAAATGGCCCCATGGGATACAAAAACAAAGATAATTGGGGAGTTTCCCATATCCCCAACGAAAACAGCAGTACTACTGCTCCTGGGATTGAGTGGAGTTTATCGAAAATGTGTTCCAGATTTTAGCATTCATGTCTGCTTCACTCACTGAATCGCTAAAGAAAGGCAAGACGTTTCAGTTGACAGCAGACTGTCAGAGGCATTTGACAACCTGAAAGCTGTGTTAACCACTGCCCTAGTATTAGTCACAAGTAATTACGCAAAGCCATTCAAGTGCTGTGGGTGTCAGTGCTGTGCTCTTAAGAAAATGACAAAATAGAAAGATCAGGTATTTCTCGAGGAAGTGGAACATTCAGCAGAAATATTCAATGATTGAGAAGGAGAGTGAGCTTGGCGTTGGATTTTGTATTTATGTTACCAGTAACACATTTGAGATAATCATATTCACTGATCATAAGCCATTGAAGTTTGTGGAGAAATTTAAGGACAAAAACACCAGACTGTATAAATGGAGTTGTTGTAACAATCATTCAATTTAACAATGAGGCATGTAGCAGGACGAGTAAAAGCGATTGCCAATGCATTGTCGAGGCTCAAGTGAGAAACAGGCATTCTGTGGTTGGAGTACAACAGACTCAGGGAGAATGTAGTTGTGCATGATTGCATTCTTATAATCAATGTAATGTATATGTGTGTTACAGAGTAATAACTAATTTTTAAGGGGTTTTAAATTTAAAACATCTTTGGATGTTGGTGTTTTAAAGGTGGGTGTGTATGTGTGATGAACCTGTTCCTTTAACAGAGTTAGGTTGTCTTTGGTTTTTTTCAGAGGCTGTAAATGACAAGTTGTGAGAAGTCTGAGGTTGGATGGATTTTAGGGCCCATTTGTTTGAAGCTAACAGGTACTGCCTGAAAGAGTTTAAAGAAAAACTTGTATAATGAAAGGGAGTGCCCAGTTCTCCAAGCTCAGCTATTCAATTTGGTTGGAGTATGTGTGCGTGCACACACACGCAGAAAGACTGCTGGCCTGCCCTCCCCGCTCTCCCTCTCTGACCTCTCTCCTGCAAGAACTTGTTTCATTTTACCTTTTTGTGCCAAGTGGTGTTTATGGGGATTGTTACAAGTATTTTGGAACAGCACCATTAAGTTTGGATAGTCTGCTGTGTTTTCAGATAGGATAAATTATTCGGTATTCTGTTCTGTGTTTCATTCAGTAGTCTAAGTAAATTCTGTTTTGTTTAAAGCTAAGTAGTCTGACAATGAGTCTCTCCTGGAATATCCACTGTACACTAGCTTAGAATCAAATAGCAAAGTGAGGGTCTAAGCTTCCTGCTTGAAATGTTTTGAGGGGTCTGGCCTGGTCCATAACAAGTTTTCACATTCTCTCAGTGTCCGCATGGATTTTCTCCAGATGCTCCGGTTTGCTCCCACAGTCCAAAGATGTGCAAGTTAGGTGAATTTGTCATGCTAAATTGCCCACAGTGTTCAGTGTTGTGTAGGTTAGGTGCATTAGTCAGGGGAAGTGTAAAAGTAATAGTGTACGCTTTGGAGGGTCCGTGTGGACTTGTTGGACGAAATGGCCTGTTTCCACACTGTAGAATCATAATCATAGTATTCCTATGAATGGGGCTAGGTTTATGTGGGGTCAGCAGGATGAATGGGGTTAGGGGTTATGGGGGGACATTGGGATGAATTGGGCTGTGGGGTATGAGGAATGTATGCGACTCCGGGATATGGACAGTATTGGGCTCCCATGTATGGAGTGGATGGTGGCTGGGGGTGGTGGTGGTGGTGGTGGTGATGGTGGTGGGATGCAGATTGTAGGGAATGCAGCTAGGGGGTTATTGGGACGAATGGATCCTGGGGGGTATGATGGAGATATAGAGCTCAAGGAAATGAAGTAAAGGTGAGGGCTCGAGGTAGGTAGTTATGGGGCTTAAGATATTGGTAGGGATATGAAGCTGGAGGGTAAAGGAGGACATTAGGCTGGAGAGTATGAGGGACTTGAGTCTGGGTTTATGGATCTGGTGTGTGTACGGAGAGTGTGTAGAATTGAGGGATATGGAGCAAGGTGGTATACAGCTGGAGATGTATGGGGTTGTTGGAAAATGGGGGGGGGGGGGGTGGAAATGGAGATGTGTGTCTGGATAATTGGAGTTTGGGAAAACAATGTTTCATGGGTATGAGGGGAGTCTATGGGCTGGAGGGTACGGGGCTACGGAGTTGCAGGGTATGGGAAGCAATGGGTCTGGAGTGTTATGTTTTTTAAGAGACTACAGGGTTGAGGATGAGAGGGCTATATGGCTGGGGACTATGGGGCTGGAAATATGGATTTGGAGGACCTATGAGGGGACAGAGAAGTTTGAATCGAATTCTGTATGGATTAGTATGGATCTTGAGGGGATAGATTGGGGTGGTATGTAGCTGGAGATGTTGGAGTTATGTGGGGTGTTATGGGGCTACAGGGGTACGAGGGTTATGGTGCTTGATGTATTTTGAGGAACGGAGTGGAACTAAGTGGAAATGGGGGCTAGGTGTATGGAGGATTATGGGACTGGGAGATATGGGGATGAGGGAAATGAAGGTATGTAGTGAGGAGTGTATGGGCTGGAGATTTAGAGTGTGCGTGTTTATGGAGCAGGTTCTTATTGGATGGGGTATGGGATAGGTTGGTAAATGGTGGGGCTGGGTAGAAGGTGGTGGTGTTGAGGATTGTAAGAGGAAGAGAGGGGTGGCTGTTACAGAGGATAGGGGTGGGGGGTTGGTGAGAGTGTGTGTGTGTGCGCGCGTGCGCGTGTACAGAAGGGAGTGATTGCTCTGGAGAGAGTTCAAAGATAATATACAAGAATGTTGCAAGACTGGAGAATTGTATCTACAAGGAGATATTTAAGAGGTTGGTGTTTTCCTTAGAACAGTGAAGGCTGAGGAGGGACATGGTCAAAGTATACAAAATTGATAGGAGTAAAGATGGCACAGACAAGAGTCAATGGGGCTCCAATCCCTTTTAAACTCATTCCTGGGAATGTAGGCATCATTAGCTATGCCAACATTTATTGCCCATCTCTAATTGCTATGTTTTTGGACTGATGGTAAAATAAATCTCATTGCCTGTAAACACTTCCCACCAGCAATATTAGGATGAGCAATAACTAAACAATAACTGGGCTTATCCTTCCATTCTTTGACAGGAATGGAACATTAGCAATTCAGCAGTCATCTGTCACCACTCTAATGTGGAAGGAGAATTTCTTCAATTAATAGAGGAAGTACCATCTCCCAACTGCTGGCATTTCAATTGGAAGATTACTGCCTTTTTGAAGTACCTGTCCTCTCTCGTTTAGTTTTATCCTATACTGCCTCTTCCTCTACTCAAATCAAAATAATTTTCTCCTTCAGTGAAATGTTGTAGTGTTCTCATTTCTTATCTCAGCCATGTCCTCAGTCACCATGATACTCTCTACCATGTTCCCACTCTTTCCCATAATTGTCCGTTTACTACTTGTAGATATTTTGTAAGTAACCTGTTCAGAGAGGTTACTACACATCTAAGGAATTGGTTGAGCTTGAACCTGTGCCTTCGGGCTCAGAGGTAAGGACACTATAACTGTGCCACAAAAGCCCCTTCTTTTATTATGTGTACACTTACCAATAACCACTTAGTTAGGTTAACCACTCATCTAATCTCATGCGCTCTTTTCACTCCTGTTCTAGACCACCTCCATGCTTGCCACAGTTCAGGGTTAATGAAGAGAAGAAAAAAATCTAAAACTGACATGAAAAGTAAATTTTATTCAAAATGTTTACATGAGTCTGAAGTTCATTTAAAAAGTACAGGGAAATGTTCAGACAACTGCTGCAGTTAGATGTCTTCCAAATAGCTCTTTATAGCCACAATAAAGGGAGTAGAACCTTGTGAATCCATAGTTTAATTCTTCCTGCTCCGCTGTCAGGTGTTAATTGACCTCATAGATCTTAACTGCTCCTATTGTATGTGTCTTCAGAACTACACTTGACAGAGTTCTAAACACCTACCACTCTTAAATACCTTGCCCCTCACATCTCATGTTAAATGCATGCCCCCTAGTATTGGGCATTTCAACTCTGGGAAAAGGATTCTCACTGTCAACTCTATCTCAATTGAACAGACTTCTATCAAAGTCTCCCCTCTGCTTCCGCTGAACCTCAAAGCAGACAGTTCTTCAAGCCTCTACTGAAAGTTCATATCTTTAATCCAAGCAGCATCGTGGTCGGCCTCTTCTTCACCACTTACAAAGCCTCCATATTCTTATCATGTGGCAACCAGAATTGAACAATGCTCCAACAAAGGAACAACATTATCTACTCACCAGGCCTCGGGTCCACTCCAGTGGCTCATGTGGATACAAAGACCATGGTCAAGAACCTAACAATCTCTTGCCTCACTCAATAACCTGAGTTAGATACCATCAGGACCTGGGGACTTATTTACCTTGATGCTCTTTAGGTGACCTAGCACTATTTCTTTCTTGATCTCAAAATGCTGCAGCATATTAGCATGCTCCACACAAATCTCACTAATCTTCACACAGTTAAAAACCACACACCAGGTGATAGTCCAACAGGTTTAATTGGAAGCACTAACTTTTAGAGCACTGCACCTTCATCAGGTGGTTGAAGGAGCAGTGCTCCGAAAGCTAATGCTTCCAATTAAACCTCTGGGATGATAACCTGGTGTTGTGATTTTTAACCTTTATACACCCCAGCCCACCACCCCATCTCCAAATCATGGCTATCCTCCACTCCATTCTCCTGGGTGAGTACTAATGCAAAATACTAATTTAAGACCTCACCTACATCCTCTGCCTCCAAGCAGACATTTCTCCTTTAACCTTGGAGTCATACCTTCTCCGAAGTCATCCTCTTCCCTTTAATGTATGTATAGAATGCCTTGGGATTCTCTAACTCTAATGCACAATTACCCCTTGACTTTTCCTAATCACCCACGTTTTTCCACATGACTATGAGCTTTGTCCTAAATAAAGATTGCCAAAAGCTCTCCCATTACCAGAGTTAAACTGACAGGGCAGTAACTGTCAGGAATGAGCTTCCAACCCTCTTCAGAACAAGGCCGCAACATCGTTCCCCCCAGTCTCTGACCCCTGCTCCCAGTCCAGGGGAGGCCGCAACATCGTTCCCCCCAGTCTCTGACCCCTGCTCCCAGTCCAGGGGAGGCCGCAACATCGTTCCCCCCAGTCTCTGACCCCTGCTCCCAGTCCAGGGGAGGCCGCAACATCGTTCCCCCCAGTCTCTGACCCCTGCTCCCAGTCCAGGGGAGGCCGCAACATCGTTCCCCCCAGTCTCTGACCCCTGCTCCCAGTCCAGGGGAGGCCGCAACATCGTTCCCCCCAGTCTCTGACCCCTGCTCCCAGTCCAGGGGAGGCCGCAACATCGTTCCCCCCAGTCTCTGACCCCTGCTCCCAGTCCAGGGGAGGCCGCAACATCGTTCCCCCCAGTCTCTGACCCCTGCTCCCAGTCCAGGGGAGGCCGCAACATCGTTCCCCCCAGTCTCTGACCCCTGCTCCCAGTCCAGGGGAGGCCGCAACATCGTTCCCCCCAGTCTCTGACCCCTGCTCCCAGTCCAGGGGAGGCCGCAACATCGTTCCCCCCAGTCTCTGACCCCTGCTCCCAGTCCAGGGGAGGCCGCAACATCGTTCCCCCCAGTCTCTGACCCCTGCTCCCAGTCCAGGGGAGGCCGCAACATCGTTCCCCCCAGTCTCTGACCCCTGCTCCCAGTCCAGGGGAGGCCGCAACATCGTTCCCCCCAGTCTCTGACCCCTGCTCCCAGTCCAGGGGAGGCCGCAACATCGTTCCCCCCAGTCTCTGACCCCTGCTCCCAGTCCAGGGGAGGCCGCAACATCGTTCCCCCCAGTCTCTGACCCCTGCTCCCAGTCCAGGGGAGGCCGCAACATCGTTCCCCCCAGTCTCTGACCCCTGCTCCCAGTCCAGGGGAGGCCGCAACATCGTTCCCCCCAGTCTCTGACCCCTGCTCCCAGTCCAGGGGAGGCCGCAACATCGTTCCCCCCAGTCTCTGACCCCTGCTCCCAGTCCAGGGGAGGCCGCAACATCGTTCCCCCCAGTCTCTGACCCCTGCTCCCAGTCCAGGGGAGGCCGCAACATCGTTCCCCCCAGTCTCTGACCCCTGCTCCCAGTCCAGGGGAGGCCGCAACATCGTTCCCCCCAGTCTCTGACCCCTGCTCCCAGTCCAGGGGAGGCCGCAACATCGTTCCCCCCAGTCTCTGACCCCTGCTCCCAGTCCAGGGGAGGCCGCAACATCGTTCCCCCCAGTCTCTGACCCCTGCTCCCAGTCCAGGGGAGGCCGCAACATCGTTCCCCCCAGTCTCTGACCCCTGCTCCCAGTCCAGGGGAGGCCGCAACATCGTTCCCCCCAGTCTCTGACCCCTGCTCCCAGTCCAGGGGAGGCCGCAACATCGTTCCCCCCAGTCTCTGACCCCTGCTCCCAGTCCAGGGGAGGCCGCAACATCGTTCCCCCCAGTCTCTGACCCCTGCTCCCAGTCCAGGGGAGGCCGCAACATCGTTCCCCCCAGTCTCTGACCCCTGCTCCCAGTCCAGGGGAGGCCGCAACATCGTTCCCCCCAGTCTCTGACCCCTGCTCCCAGTCCAGGGGAGGCCGCAACATCGTTCCCCCCAGTCTCTGACCCCTGCTCCCAGTCCAGGGGAGGCCGCAACATCGTTCCCCCCAGTCTCTGACCCCTGCTCCCAGTCCAGGGGAGGCCGCAACATCGTTCCCCCCAGTCTCTGACCCCTGCTCCCAGTCCAGGGGAGGCCGCAACATCGTTCCCCCCAGTCTCTGACCCCTGCTCCCAGTCCAGGGGAGGCCGCAACATCGTTCCCCCCAGTCTCTGACCCCTGCTCCCAGTCCAGGGGAGACTGTAACACCAATGGCCAGTGGCCCCCACACTTTCTGCTCTCACTTCACTCAGGATCCTCGGGTGTGTCCCACATCCTGTCCTGGGTTCCCGCTCACCCCGGGAGTGACAACACCATTTGGAGAGAAAAACAGTGTTTGGAGGGATATGGTCCCAGCACAAGCCAAATGGCCCTGGTTCAGTTTCCGGAAGATCCGGTCAGTGCGAATGGGGCTGGGTCAAAGGGCGCTGTGTGTGACTTATCTCTCATTCCGCTCACTCCGTCCGTCCCCGGTAGATCTGCACGTTAACAGCTTGTTGACTCACACCGAAACCATTTTCTCAGCCTCACCGGAAAGATTTGGATTCTTTTTTTCAAAAGCCTCTCAATTTGTCGCAGCGGAAACCCCCTCCACAGCGCCATGGCCCCGCCTCGCGGTGACTGCTTTAAACGATGACGCGTCTACAACCGGCCCCTCCCCCTCCCCCTCCCACCGCGAGCTCAGGGCTGTCCCCGTGACCTGTCCGGACTTGTCCGACCTGCCCATCTCCTTGTCCGCCCTCTCCTCCTCCCTGACCTATCACCTCCACCCCCTCCCCCACTCACCCATTGTCCTCCATGCTGCTTTCTCCCCACCCAGCGCCGGTTAAACCGCCGCGTCTCGGGACACCGCGTGAACCCTCAGGGCGGGCCTCAGCTCAACACCCAGCCCCGATTGGACAAAGGGTCTGTCGATCGCACGGTTCTAGCCAATAAGAAATGAGGGCCCCACCCAAGCAACGTCGTTCGCGGGTGAATGTGGGCGAAAGGATGTGATTTGGAGACGCCGGGCTTGGACTGTGATTTACAAAGTTAAAAATCATACAACACCAGGTTATAGTCCAATAGGTTTAATTGGAAGCACACTAGCTCCTTCATCAGGTGATTGTGGAGGGCTCGATTGTAACAGAATTTATAGCAAAGGTTTTCAGCGTGATGTGACTGAAATTATACATTGAACTGTAAAACCTGCGCCCACACCTCCTCCCTCACCTCTACCCAAGGCCCGAAAGGAGCCTTCCACATCCATCAAAGTTTTACCTGCACATCCGCCAACACCATTTATCGTATCCGTTGCTCCCGATGTGGTCTCCTCTATATTGGGGAGACTGGGCACCTCCTAGCAGAGTGCTTCAGGGAACATCTCTGGGACACCAGCACCAATCAACCACATTTCATCAACGTGGACCAACATTTCATCTCCCCCTCCCACTCTGCCGAGGACATGGAGGTCCTGGGCCTCCTTCACCGCCGCTCCCTCACCACCAGAGGCCTGGAGGAAGAACGCCTCGTCTTCCGCCTTGGAACACTTCAACCCCAGGGCATCAATGTGGACTTCACCAGTTTCCTCATTTCCCCTTCCCCCACCTCACCCTAGTTCCAAACTTCCGGATCAGCACTGTCCCCATGACTTGCACGGACTTTACTGCTAAACCTCGGATGCTATTTGGGAAGTTATTTGGGTGGAACTGAGATGTAAGAAAGGGATGATCACCCTTATTGTAATTGTACTATTGAATCCCCCAGTTGAGAGAGTACAGATTTGAGATGGCCCAGGAAATCCCTTGTGGACTTGACCTGTAAGCCTCTCTTGATTTGTCCTGGAGATCGTACTTTTTGGTCGCCTGGAATATAAAAATCTCTTGCAGACAGATCAGTTTAATTTCAATCATCTCCTTTATTTACTAAACACTATTTGAGTTACAACATAATACTGATACCTATAAGTCAACTAACTGGGCTCTAATAAACCAGCAGAGTAGGACCCCTGAACTGTTGTACTCTTTCAGCACCACTAATCCAGAATAGGGAGAGAGAAAAGCTGATCATGGGGCTGGCTGTGCCTGAAGCAGCCCGTGTCATGGCCAAAGGCCTGGGCTCTGGGTGAAGGATATTGCACCAAGGTGTTCACCCTCTCACATTGCTGAGCTTGGCATTGCCTCCCTGATGCCAGGATCAGTGATATCGGAGTGCAGAATATTCCCAAAAAGGAACTGGACCAGCAGGAGGTCACTGTACACGATGGAGCTAATGACATAGGAAGAAGAAAAGGAGGATATTCTGAAGGGAGAATATAGAAAGTTAGGCAGGAATTTAAAAAGTAGGTCCCCAATTGGTAGTAGTATCTGGATTACTCCTGGTGTGATGAGCTGGTGAGGGGGGGAATAGGAGAAAAAGAGATGAACATGTGGCTGAGGAACTGGTGCAGGAGAGAAGGACTCACATTTTTGGATCACTGGAATCGCTTCTGGGCTAGGAGTGACCTGTAGAAGGAGGAGGAATTGTACCTGAATTGGGAGGGGTCTAATATACAGGCAGGGACATTTAGAGCTGCTCGGGAGGATTTAAACTCAAGGTGTGGGGTGAGACTGAGAGATAGGGATCTATCTGAGATTGGTGCAGTTTGTAAAAGGCGTAAGGAAAACAGTCA
This sequence comes from Hemiscyllium ocellatum, assembly GCF_020745735.1. Classification (NCBI taxonomy): domain Eukaryota; kingdom Metazoa; phylum Chordata; class Chondrichthyes; order Orectolobiformes; family Hemiscylliidae; genus Hemiscyllium; species Hemiscyllium ocellatum. Next base: position 28,665,724 of record NC_083440.1, on the reverse strand, counting down.
GGGCAGGCAGGAACAAAACGGAATGAGGCAGGACTGATAAATTAGTATTTCAGTGAAAGAGGCCAAATGGGGAGGGCAATGACCTCCGGGCATGGTTAGAAACATAGGACTGGGATATCATAGCAAGTGCAGAAACATGGTTCAGGGATGGACAGGACTGGCAGCTTAATGTTCCAGGATACCAATGCTATGTGAAGGATAGAAAGAAGGAGGGAAGAGAGGAGGGGGATTGGTAGCATTACAGTGTATTTAGGAGGGATATTACTGGAAATATGTCCAGGGAAGTTATTTGGGTGGAACTGAAATGTACAAAGGGATGATCACTCTCATTGTAATTGTACTTTTGAACCCCCAGTTGAGAAAGTACAGATTTCAGATGGCCCAGGAAATCCCTTGTGGACTTGACCTGTAGGCCTCTCTTGATTTGGCCTGGAGATCGTACTCTCCATACAGAATATGGAATAAAAAAATCTCTTGCAGACAGATTAGTTTAATTTTAATCATCCCCTTTATTTACTAATAACACTATTAGAGGTACAACATAATATTGATACCTATAAGTAAACTAACTGGACTCTAATAAACCAGGAGAGTAGGACCTCAGCTCTTCAAGAGCCCTGGCAACCTACTCTGCTGAGCTATCACACACAGGCTAGCTTTATACAAAAGTTTACAAAAGCACTGCATGTTCTGAACTAGACAGATAACCGTGAAGGACAATAATTTGGCAGAGATGTTAATTGATACCAAGTTTTGTTTCGAGATCAGAATCAAACATTGTTATTAATTTCACAAAGGGACAGCCCTGTGAATGTTATCACTCGGTGTCCTGTTTATACAGATTCACTGATGTTAAGGCAAATGTTCTTAATTGCCTTACCCTCCTGGCCTGTCTACTTTCTAGTGTGCAGCAAATGTGTTCTATAATTCAACATTACATTTTAGTCTAAATGGTTAAGGACAAGTTTTAAGGCTATCGACTCTCTCATTCCCTCCTGATGTGATTTCATAGCAACTACAAAGCTTATACAAATATAATTAGGTCATTTAGTCAATTTGTGTTCTCAATAAGTCAAGTACTTCCTCTGGCAAGTCAACATCTGGAGGAGCAGAGTCTGAAAGATACTGAATTTCAGCATCAAAGTTTAGGCATGGAGGTACGGGGTAGACCAGGATCAATTAACCAGATTCCTCTTTGGCTTAGGCAAAAAGCAATGTACAGTCCATTTCGTGCATAAGCGGGTGACAATTGTATATTCCTAGGATGAGACTAAAGACAATCAGTATGTCTTACAAAATCCATCTGCACGGCAACCATAGCCAGCAAATAAAACTCCATCGGCATGAATCAGATGACGATGGGGCAGGTATCTTCCCTGCATCTTGACCCATTTTGTTGATTACTACTGTCGTTCATAATGTCTTTCAAGAAATCATCAATGTCGGCGCAACACTGCGGGCCAATGACTGAACAAGCGCCTCCTTCTTTAACAGGGAGGAAATCTAGCAATAGCCGATTCTGAAGCGTCATCATCCAGGTCTCCTGTAACTTTTTTCACCAGCTTCAATGCATACGCAGTTGAGTTGGCAAGTCTTTTTGATGTCATACGCAAGGTCACTTATCTGATCTCGGGCCATCTCAATACCCAAGCCTGGAATAAGACCTCTCAGCAACTTAGGCCACCAGATGGAAGCAATTGTGTAAGTCCCATTTTGTTTTTCCTCTGCTTTTTGTTCTGTACTGATTCACATGTTGGTGGGCGTTCCATTCATCATCTACTTCAGGTATATCATGGTGGATAGTAAAAAGTGGTAAGGTGTGTACTAGGGCACAACATCTATAAGTATGGGGAGGCTTTGTTTTCACATAGCCAATTAAGGCGAACAGGAGTTCCAAGGGTGCACTTCTGTGAGTGAATGACGAGTCCACTCAGAGCGAGAGCTGAATCTTGTAAATGGTGGGTGCTATTAACAGTCTGGCTGTCCAAGTGTATTAAACAGAATGGGTTTTTCCATCGCAAATGAGGGATTGCATAAGTGGGTGAGTCCTATTTATACACTGTACATCAGAATGACAGAAGAGTGAGCAGATAACACATGGATCAGGGGTTTAGCTTGAATAAAGAATCCATTAGTAACAGAAGGAGGATTGGCAGGGCATAGTATTTTTGGTCTTTCTTCCCCTTTCCAGCTTGTCTTGTTCATTACAGTAGCTACTGAATACAGGAGACGTGTAAAGGTATTTCTGTCAGTGGCAGTAGGTCGGATAGGAGAGGATTCCGTCGAGAAGGTGCAGGTGGTCAGTCTCATGGCAATAGGTGCCTTCAGGTTTGGTGATTTCGGTACTATGTGCTCAATACTGCAATCTATCTGGTTCAATTTGAAAGGGGAACGGACAAATATTTCAAAGTAATAGTTTTTCGGTTGACAGAGTGGATGAAGTTATGGAATTGTGCCATCTCATGATGACTGGCATAGAAGTGTTGAGGATGACAATAAGGTCGAGAATGATGTGTTAGGATACGCAGCGAGTTTAAATGAGTTTCAGCTGGGCAGCTGCATTCATGACTTCCAATGGTATTAGTACAGGAGGTTTCATTTATACAGTCACAGTGGGGTTTTCGCGGTCTGAGATATCACAGATGGGTTGGTTACATTTAGGCGCATGTACTTGGAGTGGGTTTTCAGGGATACGGCTTGCAATGTCCTTTTGAATGTCCTTCTACCTTTTACTGCAGTTTCAGCTGTCAAAATAACTTGATCAGGACCAATCCAGTGGGGGGCCAATAGTATTACTTTCAATAGTCACCAGGGTTAATGTCTTTAAATGTTGGAGCTCTTTCTTCTTCCTTCCCTAGTACTCTAAAGGCTTCATTCACCTGTTGATAAGACTGCAATGCTTTGGTTAGCTTAATCATGTGCCTGTGCATCTCTTCTGCCATGACATGCCCATCAACAGGGTGTTGGCAGTTAATGGTGCAGATTAGGGAGTCCTCAGGAGCTTTCCATGTGTCACTTCAGGTGCAGAGAATCCCGTCTTTTTCTGTGTCATGGTTCTCCTATTAAAAAGGGCAATTGGATGTACTTGCAGCCAATTAAGGCCCGTTTCTTCTATCAACCCACTAAGCTGACCTTTTCACGGTACCATTGACTTTTTCTACAATTCCCGCTGCTTGGGGATGGTTGGTACAACGGACTTTTTGACTCATATTCAAACTCATACATAGTGTCTTTTTTAGCTCCACACAGAAGTGGGAACCATAATCGTAAGAGACCGTTACTGGTATTCCAAATCTGGGTATGATTTCCCTAGAATCTTACAAGTAGTTGTTGCTGTGTAGTCAGTACAGGGATAAGCTTCAGTACCACCCACGCCCTCCACCTCCTCCAGCATTTTCGCTTCCCCGGTCCCCAACGCCTTATTTTCACTATGGACATCCAGTCCCTGTACACCTCCATCCCCCATCACGAAGGACTCAAAGCCCTCCACTTCTTCCTTTCCCGCCGCACCAACCAGTACCCTTCCACTGACACCCTCCTTCGACTGACTGAACTGGTCCTCACCCTGAATAACTTCTCTTTTCAATCCTCCCACTTCCTCCAAACTAAAGGAGTTGCCATGGGCACCCACATGGGCCCCAGCTATGCCTGCCTCTTCGTAGGATATGTGGAACAGTCCATCTTCCGCAACTACACTGGCACCACCCCCCACCTTTTCCTCCGCTACATCGATGACTGCATCGGCGCTGCCTTGTGCTCCCAAGAGGAAGTTGAACAGTTCATCAACTTTACTAACACCTTCCATCCCGACCTTAAATTCACCTGGACTGTCTCAGACTCCTCCCTCCCCTTCCTAGACCTTTCCATCTCTATCTCGGGCGACCGACTCAACACAGACATCTACTATAAACCGACTGACTCCCACAGCTACCTGGACTACACCTCCTCCCATCCTGCCCCCTGCAAAAACTCCATCCCATATTCCCAATTCCTTCGTCTCCGCCGCATCTGCTCCCAGGAGGACCAGTTCCAACACCGCACAGCCCAGATGGCCTCCTTCTTCAAGGACCGCACATTCCCCCCAGACGTGATCGACGATGCCCTCCACCGCATCTCCTCCACTTCCCGCTCCTCCGCCCTTGAGCCCCGCTCCTCCAACCGCCACCAAGACAGAACCCCACTGGTTCTCACCTACCACCCCACCAACCTCCGCATACAACGTATCATCCGCCGTCATTTCCGCCACCTCCAAACGGACCCCACCACCAAGGATATATTTCCCTCCCCTCCCCTATCAGCGTTCCACAAGGACCACTCCCTTCGTGACTCCCTCGTCAGATCCACACCCCCCCACCAACCCAACCTCCACCCCCGGCACTTTCCCCTGCAACCACAGGAAATGTAAAACTTGCGCCCACACCTCCACACTCACTTCCCTCCAAGGCCCCAAGGGATCCTTCCATATCCGCCAAAAGTTCACCTGTACCTCCACACACATCATCTATTGCATCCGCTGCACCCGATGTGGCCTCCTCTATATTGGGGAGACAGGCCGCTTACTTGCGGAACGCTTCAGAGAACACCTCTGGGCCGCCCGGACCAACCAACCCAACCACCCCGTGGCTCAACACTTTAACTCTCCTCATTTAACTCTCTTCCACCTATCCCACCTCCATCGCCCCTCCCCCAAGTCCCTCCTCCCTACCTTTTATCTTAGCCTGCTTGGCTACTTTCTCTCATTCCTGATGAAGGGCTTATGCTCGAAACGTCGAATTCCCTGCTCCTTGGATGCTGCCTGGCCTGCTGTGCTTTGACCAGCAACACATTTTCAGCTGTGATCTCCAGCATCTGCAGACCTCATTTTTTACTCCAACAAGTCCACACCGACCCACCAAAGTGCAGCCCACCCATACCCCTACAATTACCCCTTATCTAAGGCTTCAGGCATGGCCAATTCACCTGACCCGCACATCTTTGGACTGTGGGAGGAAACCCACGCAGACTCGGGGAGAACGTGCAAACTCAACACAGCCAGTTGCCTGAGGTGGGAATTGAACCCGGATCTCTGGCACTGTGAGGCAGCAGTGCTAACCACTGTGCCGCCCACAAATTATTGTAACTACTTCCATAACAACCATGGTTCATTCATCTTTGTTTTTCCTCATCACAGGCATCCCCCGGTGGGTACATATTTGCTGTAGGTCAGGCATGTTCGGGGTGTCAGAAAAGGAAATAGGAGAGTCTCCCTTTGGTTTCCTATTCATCATTTGAGAAACCATTTTTATTGCTGAAAAGCTGCTTTCCTCACAGCTGCATCAGCGGCGTTGTTGTCTTTAGTGACGACGGAAGCATTAGAGGATGAGCAGATACTTGATAATTGCCACTTGAGAGGGAAGTTGAATAGCACTGAGGAGATTAGCAACATAGCAACATTGAGGATAGGGGTTCCTGATGAGGTAAGGAAGCTGCGCTGCTGCCAGAGTTGGCCACAATCATAGGTACATTCACAGGTGTAATGGGAATCAGTATAGATTTTAGCTGATTTTCCTTCAGCAAGTATGCAGGCACAGGTGACAGCAAGGAGTTCAACTTGTTGGGCAGAACAGAGTGGATCGACAGAATAAGCTTCTGTTGTATCGGACAAAGTGACAAATGCATATCCTGACATGCGTTTGCCCTCTGGAGCGATGGAAGAAGAACCAACAACATGAAGTGTAAGGTTCAGGTGAACAAGAGGCTGATCCATAAGATCAGGATGTGGTTTAGTAACAAGGTCATTTAGAACATAGAACATAGAAAAATACAGCGCAGTACAGGCCCTTTGGCCCTCGGTGTTGCGCCAATCCAAGCCCACCTACACTAGCCCACTATCCTCCATATGCCTCTCCAATGACCGTTTAAATGCCCATAAAGAGGAAGAGTCCACCACTGGTACTGGCAGGGCTTCCATGAAGTCACGACTCGCTGAGTAAAGAATCTACCCCTAACATCTGTCCTATACCTACCACCCCTTAATTTAAAGCTATGCCCCCTTGTAATAGCTGACTCCATACGTGGAAAAAGGTTCTCATGGTCAACCCAATCTAAACCCCTAATCATCTTGTACACCTCTATCAAGTCACCCCTAAACCTTCTTTTCTCCAATGAAAACAGCCCCAAGTGCCTCAGCCTTTCCTTATACGATCTTCCTACTATACCAGGCAACATCCTGGTAAACCTCCTCTGCACCCATTCCAGTGCCTCCACATCCTTCCTATATTTTGGCGACCAAAACTGCACACAATACTCCAGATGCGCCGCACCAGAGTCTTCTACAACTGCAACATGACCTCAGGACTTCGGGACTCAATTCCTCTACCAATAAAAGCCAGTATGCCATATGCTTTCTTCACAGCACTATTTACCTGGGTGGCAACTTTCAGAGATCTGTGTACATGGACACCAAGATCCCTTTGCTCATCCACAATACCAAGTATCCGACCATTAGCCCAGTACCCCATCTTCTTGTTACTCTTACCAAAGTGAATCACTTCACACTTACCTACATTGAACTCCATTTGCCACCTTTCTGCCCAGCTCTGCAGCTTATCTATATCCCGTTGTAACCTGCCACATCCTTCCTCACTGTCAACAACTCCACCGACTTTCGTATCATCCGCAAACTTGCTCACCCAACCTTCTAGCCCCTCCTCCAGGTCATTTATAAAAATGACAAACAGCAATGGTCCCAAAACAGATCCTTGCGGAACACCACTAGTAACTGCACTCCAAGATGAACCTTTACCATCAACTACTACCCTCTGTCTTCTTCTAGCCAGCCAATTCCTAATCCAAACCTCCAACGCACCCTCAATGCCATACCTCTGTATTTTTTGCAGTAGCCTACCATGGGGAACCTTATCAAACGCCTTACTAAAATCCATATACACCACAGCTACTGCTTTACCCTCGTCCACCTCCTTAGTCACCTTCTCAAAGAATTCAGTAAGGTTTGTGAGGCACGAACTGCCCTTCACAAAACCATGCTGACTATCCTTGATCACATTATTCCTTTCCAGATGTTCATAAATGCTATCCCTTACAATTCTCTCTAAGACTTTGCCCACAACAGAAGTGAGACTCACCAGCCTATAGTTCCTAGGGTTACCCCTACTCCCCTTCTTGAACAGGGAACCACATTTACTATCCTCCAGTCTTCTGGCACTATTCCTGTAGACAACGAGGACATAAAAATCAAGGCCAATGGCTCTGCAATCTCCTTCCTTGCTTCCCAGAGAATCCTAGGATAAATGCCATCAGGCCCAGGGGACTTATCTATTTTCACCCTTTCCAGAATTTCCAACACCTCTTCCCTACATACCTCAAAGCCATCCATTCTAATTAATTGTGACTCAATATTCACATCAGCAACAATGCCCTGTTCCTGAGTGAATACTGATGAAAAGTATTCATTCAGTGTCTCCCCAATTTCTTCAGCCTCCACACGCAACTTACCACTATTATCCTTGACTGGACCTATTCCTACCCTCATCATTCTTTTATTCCTGACATATCTATAGAAAGCCTTTGGGTTTTCCCTAATCCTACCAACTAAGGACTTTTCATGTCCCCTCCTTGCTGCTCTTAGCTCTCTCTTCAGATCCTTCCTGGCTACCTTATAACTCTCAATCGCCCCAATTGAACCTTCACGCCTCATCTTTACATAGGCCGCCCTCTTCCCTTTAACAAGGGATTCCAATTCCTTATTAAACCACGGCTCCCTCACACGACCCTTTCCTCCCTGCCTGACAGGTACATACTTATCAAGGACACTCAATAGTTGCTCCTTGAACAAGCTCCACATATCGATTGCACCCTTCCCTTGAAGCCTACTTTTCCAAGCCACGCATCCTAAGTCATGCCTCACCGCATCATAATTTCCTTGCTCCCAGCTATAACTCTTGCCCTGCAGTGCACACTTATTCCTCTCCATCACTAGAGTAAAAGTCACCGAATTGTGGCCACTGTCCCCAAAGTGCTCACCTACCTCCAATTCTAACACCTGGCCTGGTTTGCTGGCCAGAACCAAATCCAGTATGGCCTCACCTCGTGTTGGCCTGTCTCCATATTGTGTCAGGAAACCCTCCTTCACACATTGGACAAACACCGACCCGTCTAACGTACTCGAGCTATAGCTTTCCCAGTCAATATCTGGAAAGTTAAAGTCCCCCATAACAACCACACTATTACTTTCACTCTTCTCCTGAATCATCCTTGCAATCCTTTCTTCTATGTCTCTAGGACTATTAGGAGGCCTGTAGAAAACTCCTAACAGGGTGACCTCACCTTTCCTATTTCTAAGCTCAGCCCAAACTACCTCAGATGGCGAGTCTTCATCCATCGTCCTTTCCACCGCTGTAATACTATCTTTGACAAGCAATGACACACCTCCCCCTGTTTTACCCCCACCTCTGACCCTACTAAAACATTTAAACCCTGGAATCTGCAACAGCCAATCCTGTCCCTGTTCTACCCATGTCTCCGTAATAGTCACAACATCGAAATCCCAGGTACCAACCCACGCTGCAAGTTCACCTACCTTATTTCATATACTTCTCGCATTGAAGTATACACTCTTCAAGTCACTTTCCTGTTTACAGGCACCCTCCTTCGAGATTGATGCCATGTTCCTAACCTCCCTACACTCCAGGTCCTGCACCCTAAAGCTACGGTCTAGGTTCCCATGCCCCTGCAGAGTTAGTTTAAACCCCCCCCCCCCCCCCAAAGAGCACTAGCGATCCTCCCCCCAAGGATACTGGTGCCCCTCAGGTTCAGCTGTAGTCCATCCTGTTTATAGAGGTCCCACCTTCCCCAGAAAGAACTCCAGTTATCCAGATACCGGAATCCCTCCCTCCTGCACCATCTCTGTAGCCACGCATTTAACTGTTCTCTCTCCCTATTCCTCGACTCTCTATCACGTGGCACGGGTAACAAACCAGAGACAACAACTCTGTTTGTTCTAACTCTGAGGTTCCAACCTAGCTCCCTGAAAGCCTGCCGAACATCCTCAGCCCTCTTCCTACCTATGTCATGTTGCCAATGTGGACCACGACTTCGAGCTGCTCCCCCTCCCCCTTAAGGACCCGGAAAACATGATCAGAGACATCACGTACCCTTGCACCTGGGAGGCAACATACCAAATATGAGAACACAATCATGAGGAGGATCAGGCAATTCAAGGGGTTCTTCCTGCAGGAATGTAGCAGGGCTAATGTTAGAGCTGTATTTAAAGGTTTAAACTGATTGTGAAGTAATAAAATCTCATATTGACTTAGACAAACTGCAGTGAGGGATTGAGTACATTTAGAGGTCAGCAAAAATATCTCTAAGTGAGGTACAGACTTCTACATTTTGATGTAAAGTTATATTAGAGGCAGCCACTACCATAGTTTAGATGGCAGGAGAATCCGAGTACAGGAAGGCATACGTTGAGCAACAGGGACAAGCTTAATGGAATAATAGGCAACAGGGCACCTAGAGGAGCCATTTTGTTGGGCAAGAACAGCTGGAGCACAGGTGTAAATGGTGGGAAAGGGTTTTGTGTGGTAAAAGGGACATCCTGCTGAGGTCCCTGGGGAGGGTGACCAAGAGGTTACCAGTTACTTCCACTCCGGCGATCAACCGGGGGCTGCTTTGGGAAAGGGCAGTTCTTGAACTAATGTCCTGGTTGATTACAGTTGAAACAAACATGTGATTGTTGGGGGACTGCAGGGGGTGTGTGAAGCAGTGAAGAGTAGTGAGAGGATGTATAGGGCGTAAGGGGCATCATGGACTGTTGAGTGGATATATAGGAGGATCCCAAGGTCCATTGGGATGTTGTGAATATATGATACCAGTCCTATTGTCCTGCCATACTAGATGTCAGTATGAGTGTTCCATTTGATAGCCTGACTGACCTTGCAGATAGAAAGGTGTATTTTGAATCCTGGGTTTAGATTGAGCCCCTGTAGTTTGGGCAAGTTCTGTCTTTATCTTGGCGATGGTAGCCATTAGTTTCCAGAAGTAACAAACCTCTTGGCTGAATTGTGCAACCTCTGCATCTTGCCAATGGATGTTGGTGGGTTCTAATAGCTTTCTGTACCTGATCGGGTAAGATGGTCATATGTAGGGCATGTAAATTGGGATGATTCTCTTGTGAGTAGTCAGCATCACCAGAGTAAGTGCCATAGCATTCCTTAAAAGGGGCAAGGAACTCCTCAGCCACTTCGCCCAAGCTGGGTTTACCTGTTAAGACTTTACCCACATTAATTGTACGACGCACTGCTTGGTAGAGACAGATAATAATCCAATCTGATGTGTTGTATTTGGCCTGGTGCTGGACTACAAGCTGGACATGATAATTAAATTGTAAAAGTTCTAAGAACTCAGCCCATTTTTCAGGGGAAAGGGTGCATTCTGAGGTGAAGTAAGTCTTGAGAGGCTGCATTATAAATGGTCCTAATCCTAATAATTAACAAATCCTTGTGGATTCTTTCCATAATCTGGAGCCTTCATGAACTCTGAAGCATCATCATTAAGTTTCCTTGGTTGAGATCCAGAAATTGGGCTTGACCCGGATTCGGGGCCTGTGGGTTAGGAACTCTTCTATTCAGGAAATTTCTCATTTACCCTCCCACATCAGGGTGAGTGCAAAGACTAATATTAAGGCCCAGAAACTGAGTGCAATTCAATGTCTTCGGGACTTATTAGTTTAGGGACTGTGGAAATCAAAGGAAATCTCTTTGGTGTTCCCTCCATGTTTAATTTTAGTTAACTCCTGGTGGGTGGGCTATGGGTTTGTGTTAAGCCAAATCCTTATTTAGCTGAACAGTTGGGGGAAAAGCATGGGCCTCTTCACGTTTTGGGGGCGAGGGGGGTATAAGGAACACTCTTCGTTGTACATCTGGTCCTGCGCAGCTGCAGTCTGTTGTTTGTTTACTGGTTTAACCTTTCTTTAGTGCCTTTGACATTTCAGCGTAGGTTTTGATTATTCAGTTTTTTTTTTATTTTCTCCCTAGCCAATTCCAATTCTGCTTCTGAATAATGTGCTTCACATTTGTGTTTTAGTTCTGTCCAATCTTGTTCAGATCCTTCCTCCGTTAATGGACTAATTCTCCTTTTCATACAGTTTTGTCTCCATGATGGTTGCATGGATTTTTCCCATTTTTCCCTAGCTACCCTTTAGCTAGCTACCCTAGCCACTGATGTGGCTTCTTTCTGTTTACTTTCCTTTCCTTTTTTCCAAAATCCATTGTTCAATTTTAATGAATAGAATTAAATCACGTGTGCCTCCTAGAGAATTATCCTTATTCTGTTGAGCAGCTGCAGCAGATATTTCCCTTAATTGTTTCCCACAATTAGGATACAGACTTACTATTTCTGTTAGGGGACAATTGTCTTCCATCTTATCTAGGGTCGCACCCATATTTATCCTACTTACTTTACATCTCTATGACTCTATAACCACTGATCTACAGGGGCTCCAACCCCACAAGATTCTGTTGTTTAAATAGGTACTAAAAGTCTCATTTCGGGTTCAGTCAGGGTATCGTGAGAGTGAAATGGGGGAAGCAGCACATAAAAATGCAGACAGAGAAATCAAGGTATAATCTTACCTTGTCGGGCCCATTGGTCTTGAGTCAGATCCTTCGGTGAAGCTCCTCTTTTTTCCAGTTTAACTCCACATACCCCTTGTTTGAACCCTGCTCGCCGTGCCAAATCGATTAAGTAGAGATTTGAGATGGCCCAGGGAATCCCTTGTGGACTCAACCTGTAAGCCTCTCTTGATTCATCCTGGATATCATACTTTTTAGTAGCCTGGAATAAAAAACCCTCTGGCAGACAGTTTAGTTTAATTTTAGTCATCCACTGTTACCCTTTAGTCATCACTGTTACAAACACAACACTGATACATATAAGCTAACCTAACTGGGTTCTAATAACCCAGGAGAGTAGACATTAGCTCTTCAAGAGCCCTGGCAAGCTACTCTGCTGAACTATAACAAACAGGCGAGCTTTATACAAAAGCACTGCATGTTCTGAACTAGACAGATAACAGTGAAGGACAATCATTCGGGAAAGACATGAATTGATACCAAGTTTTGTTTCGAGGTCAGGATCAAACACTGTTGTTCCTTTGTGAAAATAACAGCCTCGTGAATGTTATCACTCGGTGTCCTGTTTATACAGATTCAGTGATGTTAGGCAAATGTTCTTAATGTAGGGCTTTTGCCAGAAACGTCGATTTTGCTGCTCCTCGGATGCTGCCTGAACTGCTGTGCTCTTCCAGCACCATTAATCCAGAAGTGTTCTTAATTGCCTTATCCTCCCTGCCTGTCTGTTTTCTAGTGTGCAGCAAATGTGTTCTATAATTGAACGTTATATTTTAGTCTAAATGTTTAAGGACAAGTTAAGGCTAGAGACCTTCTCACAGTAGTCAATGGAAAATTGAGAAACCACTTTGTAAAGAGATGATTTGAAGGTGGCTAATGTTGTTCCCTTGTTCAAGACAGGGAGTAGGAATAATACTGGGAATTACATACCAGTCTTAATCTGTGATGGGCAAATTATTGGAGAGGATTCTGAGATAGGATTTATGATTACTTGGAATACCATAGTTTGATTAGAGGTAGTCAGTGTAGCTTTGTGAGGGGCAGGTCATGAATCACAAGCTTTATGGAATCTTTTGAGGATGTAACAAAACACATTCATAAAGGTAGACCAGTGAAGGTGATGCTTGTGGATTTTTATCAGGGCATTTGATAAGGTTCCCCATAGTAGGCTCATTCAGAAAGTAAGAAGGCCTGGGATGCCAGGAATCCTGGCTGTCTGGATACAGAATTGGCTGGCCAATAGAAGACAAAGGGTGATGGTTAATGGTAAGTATTTGATGGAGCTCAGTGACTAGTGCAATTACAGTACAAGGTTTTGTTCTGGGACCTCTGTTCTTCATGACCTTTGTAAATAACTTGGATGAGGAAATAGAATAATGTGTTTGTCAATGACACAAAGGTTGGTGGAGGGCTGTTATAGGTTACAACAAGACATTGACAGAATTCAGAACTGGGCTGGTAAGTAGCAGATGGAGTTCAACCTGGAAAAGTGTGAAATAATTCATTTTGGAAGGCTGAATTTAAAAGCTGAAAACAGGGTTAAAGGCAGAATTCTTGTCAGTGTGGAGGAATAGCATGATCTTTGGGTCCACGTCCATAGATGCCTCAAGGTTGCCACCCAAGATGATAGGATTGTTAAGAAGGCATATGGTGTGTTGACTTTCATTTAGCAGGTTAAGAGCCCCGAGGTGATGTTGCAGCTCTGTAGAGTCTTGGTTACACCACACTGGAATATGGTGCTCAATTCTGGTCGCCTCATTATAGAAAGGATGTGGAAACTTCAGAGTGGGTGCAGAGGAGATTGACCAGGATGCTCCCTGGACTGGAGAGCATGGCTTATTAAGAAAGGTGGAGAGGGTTAAGGCTTTTCTCATTGGAGTGAAGAAGGGTGAGAGTTACCTTGATTATAGGTGTACAAAATAAGAGTCATAGACAGTGAAGAGTCCGACTTTTCCCAGGACAGAAATGGCAATCACATGGGAGCATAATTTTTAGGTAATTGGAGAAAGGTTTTGGGGGGTGGGGGTGTCAGAGGTTGGTTCTTTACACATAAAGAACGTTCTTTTGGTCACTGTAACACTGTCCATAACCCACAATGCCATACCTCCCCTTTTAGTATCTTCTGTGTTCTCATTGAAACATCGAAATCCCGGAACCTGCAATAACCATTCCTGTCCCTGCTCGATCTATGTCTTTGAAATTTCCACAACACTAAGTCCCAGGTATCAACCTCTGCTGCAAATTTATCTACCTTATTTCAGATGCTCCTGGCGATGAAGTAGACACATTTCAAACCACATTCCTGCTTGCCAGTACAGTCTTGCAACCTTGTAACTATATTTCTGACCTCACTACTTTTCAACCTTTTTGGGGACTAGCTACAATATACATTCCCATCTCCCTGCTGAATTATTTTACACCCTCCTAAAGAGCATTAGCAAATCCCCACAGCAGCAGGATGTTAGGATCCCTCTGATTCAGGTGTAGACCATGCTGTTTGTAAATGTTCCACCTACCCTACAATTTGCCCCAATTATCCAGGTATCCAAAACTGTGTGTCTCTCTCTCTCTCTCTGTCTCTCTCTCGGTGTCTCTCTCTGTATCTCTCTCTCACCCTATTCCTCTCTCTCTTGCTCTCGTTCTTCACCCCCCCCCCCCCCCCCCCCGCATTCCTCTCCTCTCCTGCACGTGTCATGGGTAACAAAGCAGAGATAACTACTGTGTTTTTTCTCTAGCTGTAAGCTTCCACCCTGAACTTCCACCTTAAAATCCCCATCCATTTGCCTACCGACATCACTAATGCCTATGTGGACCATGACTTGGGGCTGCTGCCCATCCCCTCAAAGATCCTGAAAACACGATCCGAGACGTCACTAACCCTGGTACCACGGAGGCAACACACCCACTGAGTCTCTGTCGTTCCCACGCAACCTCCTAAATGTCCCCCTATATGGAGTCCTCAAAGACTAATGCGCTGCTCCTCTCCCCTCTTCCATTCTGAGCAACAGGGTCAGACTCTGTGCCAGAGACCTATATCCCATGACATACCCCTGGGAAGTCATCACCCCCCAACACTGTCCAAAACAGTACATCCATTGAGGGGAATGGCCACAGGGGATCCCTGCTCTGTCCCCTGACTAACCCACCTGCCTTTCCTTTTTACCTGAGGTGTAACGATCTCTTGCAACTCCTCTCAACCATCCCGTCTGCCTCCCGAATAATTTGAAGCTAATTCGATGTATTATTAGACTTCGGAATGGATCGTTGAATATAATTGTAATTTGGATCTGTCATTCTGTCCCGAGCCATAACTGCATTCTTTGCTTTGTTGTATTACCTCATGCACTTTTTGTATAGTACAATCTGCCTCTACTGCAAACAAATAGAGCATTGCACTGTATCAAGTTATGTGTTTCAAATCAAAGATGCTGATCGAGTAGAAAGTGAAGACTGGTGGAATCGTCACTTGAGGTAAAACATTTGAGGCACTCGCTGGGATTGACAAGGATCTGAGCCATGTCCCACCCATTTCCCGCACTTCTGCCTTCACCACCCAATTCTCTTCGATCCCACAACACTGACATGATCTTTGTTCCTCACTTTCCATCCCACAAGCAGCTGCATCCAAAGAACTATATAACCTGCTATTTCTTGTACTTCCAATGCAGTTGCTCCATGGCCACTGGCCAAAAGAATTCAGACAATTGATTGACATAGTGTAAATTACATGCCCCAGGAAATATGATTGAATAATATGTTGGTGTTCAGAGAAGTTCTGAGGGTAGTTCCCAGCAAGCAGACCTTGTAGATAGCAGATCTCATTAGTCTGTCTCCAGAGAGCACACTTCATTGAGCAGTCCTCACCAGGCAGATGAAAGGTGGACCAGAAGAGGAGGAAGGTCAAGGGAAGAGTTCACAACCATCTCCATGAGAGGGCAGGATGCGGCTCCTCCACTTTTAACGAGATTAAAACACTTTATGCCATCAGTCTCTTTGTCCTCTGGTCTCAGTCACTGATACCAATTATCACTGTTGTATTCTTTTGTTTATCTAATTTACTAATGTGATATAACTAAACTGTAGATTCTTTGCAAACTCAATAAACCATGAGAAAATTACTTCTGCATTGTTGACTGCTTTTTTTTAATTTTAATGTCACCCTAGCCAAGGGAACTCTTTCTCCTCCCAACAGTACACTGACTGTGACCAGCCATCTCGGAGTCAGTCGACTGCCCTTAATTTGGTAACTGATCGTGAACCCCAACAAACATCAATGGTAGTGAATAATTTGGAAGAATTGGTGGATGTCAAGTGAGGCCTTTCTTGTCATTGAGATTTCAAATTTACCAAGCAAATCCTGGAGGCTAAGATGAGATTACTACTAATAATTGTCAAGGTGCCTATTCATGTTCATTACAAAGCTCATTATTACTTATTTTGCCTCCGTTTAATGTATAGGCTTCTATTCTACCACTTGCCATAAAGCAATGAAGGGCCAAGAACTCTCAATACAAAAGTGAGTAACTGTGACACTAGCTCGCTGCTTGCTCTTCCAGATGTCTATCTTGCACATGTGACATTAATATCTCAGGGTATGCCCACATGCACCCCATGTCTATAGACACTGGCATTCAAGTTGTAGTATCTGACACATGTCAACTTTCATGATCGATGAAATCACATCAATTGTCTTGTTGCAACGCTTTGTCTGCACTGCCATGCTCCAAGGACAATTTGAGCAAAATAATACAGCTCACAGACTGGACTAGTCTGCATTTCAGGCAGCTCAGTTGATATCTTAGTGCTCAGACTGTTGTACCTTCATTGGTGTCTTTCTTTGCCTTTTTGTACTTTTGGCCTCTCGGCTAGACGTGTTTGAAAGTATCATGATATCATCGATAAGAATAGAATCCCTATGGTGTAGAAGCAGGCCCTTTGGCCCATCACATTCCCACACTATCCTATTTTCAACGGCTAATCCACCTGCACATCCCTGGATACATTGGGCAATTTAGCATGACCAATCCACCGAACCTACACAACTTTGGACAGTGGGAGAAAACCGAGCACTGAGGAAACCTACACAGACACGAGGAGAATGTGCAAACTCCACACAGACAGTCACCTGAAGTTGGATTTGAAACTGAGCCCCTGGCACTGTGAGGCAGCAGTGCTAATGATTGAGTCACCATGCTGCCCTATGTTGTCTTGCAATGCTGTTTAGTGAAAACACAAAGCTAAGCAGCTTCAGCAGTCACTGCAGAGGTTTAAAAGAAAACAGATTAAACATTTTAAGTTTCGTGACTTTTCTTCAGAATGCCAAATACTCAACATGTTTTACGGACAGTTGATCATGCCTCAAAATCTAATGAGAGTAGGCCTTAGTCAAATCTGGGGTGACACCCTTAGTCAAGTCAAGGTGTGCAATAGGTCAATGGCAGTATATGATAACTGCCCAGCAGTTTGGATATGGTCAGACAGCTGAGTGGTCGTCAACAGTCAGGATGAGGGAATTGTACCTCTTCAGTGCCAACGGTTGGTCATGGACTACCGTCTGAATCCAGGTGCAACCTATCATGGGAATGCAGTCAGGGCACTCTTTATCCAGTTAAGTCTCCAGAGAATGGAGCCTAATCTATTCTGGGACACCTTCCACTAAAAGTCAAGAAGGGCTAATCAGCGACTACTGCTGCAGAGGGGAATGTGGGAATTTGTCGGATTGGAGTCCTACAAGGCAGGGATGCAGAGTGAATTACAATACTGAAAGGGGAGAATTCAATGCATAAGGTCAGGAGGTGATAGCGAATGGAAAGGGATCACACAAGGTGAGGGGAAAGAGGGAGGAGGTTATTGATTTAAATGACATCCTGGTTTCCAGGGGTAGACAGTGCACAGCTATGTGCAGCATGTTTTCTTTGTCTGTGGCTGGGGATGCAGGTTTGGTAAAGTACACAAATGAACTTAGATACAAACATTAGGGGGGTGGGTGGGTGGGGGCAAGCTTGCAGTGACACCTGGCAGAGGTTTAACCAAGGCAAAGAAACTAAGTCCGAGACTCACTGCATGTCAACACTGACAAAGAAATCCGAACCACAATTGTATCGTTGTATTGAGAGAGAATCCCTCGTCACCTGACCATAAATGTTATGGCACATCACTGAAACAATTGTGTCATGGCATCATAGAGTGCCACAGCACAGAGACAGGCCTTTTGGTGCAAACTGGTCCATGCTGACCAAAATGTTTGTCTACGCTAAGCCTGTTTTCCTGCACTTGGCCCATATCCTTCTAACTCTATCCATGTATTTCTCCAAATGTTAATGTATCTGCCTCAACCACTACTGCTGGCAGCTCTTTCCATGTGCGCATCACCCTGTGTTTCAAAAAAAAGTTGCCCCTCAGCTTCCCTTTTATTCTTTCCCCTCTAAACTTAAACTAATGTCCTTTAGTCCCTGATTCCCTAACCTTAGGGTGAATTCACTCAGCCTTTTTCCCCAACCATGCCTCTCATGAAATTGTACACCTCTGAGGTTCCCCCCCCCCCCCCCCCCGCAAATCACAGTCTCCTACACTCTGAAGAAATCAGTCTGAGTTTGTCCAACCTGTCCCTCTCTCTCAGACCATTGAATCTAGTCGTTGAATCTAGGCAACATCCTTGTAAATTTCTTCCACTAGCCTTCCAGCTTAATAACGTATTTCTTATTACAAGTTGACCAAAACTCAACAGGATACTCAAAGTGCTGCTTCACCAATGCCTATATAACTGCAACATAACCTCACAACTTTTATACTCAGTGCCCTGACTGATGAAGGCCAGTGTCCCAAAAGCCTTCTTCACGGCCCAGTCTATCTGTGACTTCAGTTTCAGAGAACTGGGCACCTGAACTCCTTAAGGTACTACAATTAACCATGAAGCTCCTAACTTGATTTGACTTTCCAAAATGCAATACCTCACACTTACACCATTTAACTCCATTTGCCATTTCTCACCCCACATCCCCAGCTGATCAAGGTCCTGATTAATTCCTGATAATGTTCCTCACAGTCCACAATACTGCCAATTTTAGTGTCATCAGCAAACTTACTGATCATGCCTTGGAGATTCTCATCCAAAACATTGATATCGATAACAAACAGTAATGGGCCCACCACCTACCCCTAAGGCACTCCACTCATCGCAGGTCTCCAATCCAAAAATTATCATTCCACTGTTACACTCTGCTTCCTACCATCAAGCCCATTTTGTAT
Source organism: Hemiscyllium ocellatum (assembly GCF_020745735.1). Taxonomy (NCBI): domain Eukaryota; kingdom Metazoa; phylum Chordata; class Chondrichthyes; order Orectolobiformes; family Hemiscylliidae; genus Hemiscyllium; species Hemiscyllium ocellatum. The sequence goes on along the minus strand of NC_083440.1, from coordinate 28,646,846 downwards.
CCAATTTGCCAGCTTGCCCTGGATTCCATGTGATCTAATCTTACAGCAGCCTATCATGCAGAACCTTACCAAAGGCCTTACTGAAATTCATATATACTCCGTCTCCCACCCTACTTTCGTCAACCTTCCAGGTCACTTCATCAAAGAACTCCCAACAAATTTGTGAGGCATGACCTCCCACTCAGAATACCATGCTGACTACTCATAATCAAACCAAATGTCTTTCCAAATACGTATCTCCTCTCTCAGCATCCTTTCAAGTAACTTACCCACCAAACATGTTACGCTTACTGGTCTGTAGTTCCCAGGCTTTTCTTTGTAGCCCTTCTTGAATAATGCCACCACATTCAACACCCTCCACTCTTCCTGGACCTTATCCGTGGCTGAAGATGTTGCAAAAGTATCAGCCAGCATTCCAGCAATTTCTTCCATAGCCTCTTGCAGCATTGGTCTGGTCAGGACCAGGAGATTTATCCACCTTCATACATTGTAATACATTCAACAACTCTTCCACTGTGATATGGAGTGGTCCTGAAACTACACCTCCTGGCTCAGAGTTGGGGACACTACCACTGCGCCAGAACAGCCCTTCTTTTATAGATCAATTGGCTGTGCAGCTGCATTTGTACAATCCCTGCACCGCTTGAGATTCCCTTAAAGGGTCCAACATCTCAACCCAACTGTTTTCTATTTCCGAAATATACTTTATACATAAAATATCTTTCAGTGCACACATAGTCACTAAAGCAATTCGGCTCTGTACAGTAGCATGATAGAAAGGGGGACAAGGGAGGAGGTGGAGTAGCATTTTCGATGAGGTATAACATTACAGCTGTACTTAGGGAAGGTATTCCTGGGAGTGCATGTAGTGAAGTTTTTTTTTGGGTGGAATTGAGAAATAAAAGAGGGATGATTACCTTATTGAGATTGTACTGTAGATTCCCCAACAGTTAACAAAGCAAATTTGTATGGAGATCTCAGTTATCTGTAAGAATAATAGGGTAGTAATGATACGAGATTTTTAAATTTCCAAACATAGACTGGGACTATCATCATGATAAGGGCTGAGATGGAGAGGAATTTGTTAAGTGTCTACAAGAGAATTTTCTATTCTAGTATGTATCTATTAGAGAACGAGGAAAACTTGACCTTCTGTTGAGAAAGAAGGCTGGGCAAGTGTCTGAGGTGTCAGTCTGAGAGCACATTGGGGCAAAGGATCATAATTCTATCAGTTTTAAAATAATTACGGGAAAGGATAGTGTTATGGACCAGGCCAGACACGTTTTAAGAAGGTAGCCCAGACCTGAACAATTTTTGTTGTTTTAGGCAGATGAAAGGTGGATATTCTAGGCGTGACAGGCGTGTCGAACCACTTGGCTTGAAGCGACACAGAATTTATCTAAACACTATGGATGAAACACAAACAAAAGAAAACCGAATTTAGAGTAAGACCTTATTTGAAAATCTAACCGATCCTATCATAATTTAACAAAGCTGTTCAATTCCTTGCAACATCCCATAAACACACCCTTTGGTGAAAGGTCAATTCAAATACAAGTTCTTTGAGGCAAGAGAAATTTCAGAGAGTAGTCAGCCAGGGATCATTTGCTGAAGTATGAAACAGCTTTTCACAGGAGTTGCTTGTCTAGGTCACCAGCTAAAATTAAACTAGAAGACAAACCTAAACTGAGAGTGTTAAGGAAATTAGTTAGTCTGAGGCTTGGAGTCTTGAGTGACGAAGCTTTATTTTTCGTGAAGTCATGGAGAAGCTGCCACAGTCTTCACTGTCTCATGGCACTCTCCCAAGCCGAACAGTCAGCCTATATTTTTACAATGATACAAAAATTTTGCTTGTTTTAGTTAGATTGCATTCAGCACTCAAGTAATGTGGAATACAATAATGCAAAATAGACAAAAGTACAATGCAGCTACTCCCTTTGTTCCCGATTGTCGCTCAAGACAGAGAGACCAATCAGCTTAAAATACACTCTCTGTATTTCATCAAACAATGATTACACAACCTCAGTCTTTTTCTCCAGCAATATTTTTCCACTACAGCTGCGAGCCCAGTAGCCAGGTCACCTTTAATCTTGGTCAAGTAACCCATCATGCAGCAGTATGACATGTTCTTACTACTTCTACAATTCCCTCGTTGGTCTTCCAGATCAACACCCAAGTTTAGGATATCGGCTCATCCAAAAAAGGAGGCACATATCCTTCTGGGAAAAGTCACATACTCAGACACGTCTGTTCATTGGAAGGGGTCGTCATGGGGTACGGTCTGATAGATAATCACCAGTGTTCGAGCAGAAATGTGGTCAGAACAAACTGTTCTACATATGAGGCAAAGTATGAGGAGTATGATCGTAAAGGTGACGACTCCATTGACTAATGACGATCCCCACTTATCCATTCAGGAGAGACAACAAGACCACCCTTCAAGTAAGGGCTCATGCCCGAAACGTCGACTCTCCTGCTCTCTGGATGCTGCCTGACCTGCTGCGCTTTTCCAGCAACACATTTTCAGCTCAGATCTCCAGCATCTGCAGTCCTCACTTTCTCCTAGGATCTCTGCTAAATCCACTTGAACTTTCTTATCTGTACTCATTGATCTCTCTTGTCTCAGCTGGTGACTTTGTGACCTCATTACCACACAGTCAGGAAAAATTCCAGGATATGTGTCCTGCAACAGTGCAGTTGCCTGAATTTCTACTGACTTTTCAACCACAGTACTGATGAATCAGTTATATCATTAGCAAGGACAAATTTTATTCCTGGAGCTGAGAGCCAATACTCCGACCATGACTTCTTCACTCTTCTCTTACAGTGTAACCGCACTTCACACAACTGAGCGCTTTTTGTCTCACCATGAATTCCCGTTATGAGTACCCTTTCTGGCAATACTCGTTCAGGGGTACATATCTCCTCATCTTTCTACATCACAGATTGAGAGTATCCTGTGTCTCTTAATATTGTAACCTCTTTATCTGCTGCTCCTGGCCTATGAGAATAAACTTTACCTTCACAGGTATGTGGTTTACGAAGATCGGTCACTTTCTCCTAAACCAACCTCCAACCAACTTATCCATTCTGGTGCAGCTTTCTAGCTTTCCATTACCACTCCAACAAAATTCACTGGTTTATCCTGTTTTCCTACCTCTGGCTTCCTAGTGCTTTCCCTAACCCACCAACACTGTGATTTCCTGTGGCCTATTTTATTACAGTGAAAACACCAGAGCTTTTTAACTTCTCTGTCCCCTTTGAGGGTTTTCTTTTTACCCTGTGGTAAGTTATCCTTATGATCATCACTGAGATCTACCTTTCCCTATCCACGTGAGAATTTCTCTTCTTCCCAGTTTCTGTCCCTCATTGATTGAAACTGATTCTCGAAGCCAGATGCTAATTTATAGACAACTCATAATCATCATCCATTTCAGTTGCTAATCTTGCAATTTTTAACTCTCTGCTCTTCCACGTTAGTTCTTATTACTATTGGAAGTCGTGAACTCCTTCCAGATAATTGTCTTTCTAGGCTTACTCTATTTTTAATGCCCTCATCCAACTATCCAAATGAATATTGTGTGTTCCTTTCAAACTCAATGTAGGTTTGATCATGGTGCCTCATTAGATTCCTGAAACGTTGTCTGCAGGCTGCTGGCATAAGCTCATATGCTCTTAAGATGGCTTTATTCACCTCCTCATACTCCCCAGATACCTCCTCTGATAGTGACGTGAATACCTCACTAGCCCTATCTACACATTTTGTTTGGATCAACAAAATTTACATTTTCACTGGCCACTGTATTTGTTTAGCCACCTTTTCAAATTAGATGAAAAAGGCTTCCACATCCTTCTCATTGAATTTAGACAGTGGTTGAATATACTTAAACAGTTTCTCACCCAGCCTTTTGTTACCATGGGTTTGTTCATACTCACTAAGCTTATCTTCAGCCTTCATCTGCATCCTTTTAAGCTGACTTTCCTGTCTCAGTGCCAATTTCTGAAGTTCAAACTCTCTTGCTTTCTTCCATTCCTGTCTCTCCTTTTCTCCCTCTTCCTTTTGTCTTTCTCTTCTCTCTCTTTCTCTATCTTACCCATCACTTTCTCTCTCTTTTCCTTTTTGCTCTGCTAAAGTGGTTCATTCTTTTTCTCTTTCCACTGCTTTCATTCATAATGCAAATTGATTCATTTCTGCTACCCTTGCCTTGACTCTTGCCTCTAACTCAATCTGCGTCATTTTCAGTTGAATTTTAGCCATCTCTAAAGATTCTGACGGTGTTTCCAACAAATGTAAATGCTGAGCTTCTGCTGTAGTTATCGCTCCTTTCCTCGCAGAAGGAGGTGGCTCCAACCCCAATCTGACTGCTAATTCCCATAGCTTGGTCTTAATCACTTTGTGTAAAACCTCCAAGGTCACCTCTTCCATCTAGATTAATCTCTTGGTAACTGAAAGAGCCATTGCTCTCCGAAACACTGTTTAAAACAACCAAGTTCAACATCCAGAACAAAAGTTGCCAATACCTCCCTCTCGCTGCCTTTGAGACCAACAACCCTCATCCCAAATCGGAACTATAGAACAAATCCCAGACGAGCCCCCAATCTGTTATGGACCAGGCCAGAGCCTTCCAAACATGTCAAAAAAATAGTCCAGACCCTCACTTTTATCATTGTTTTAAGCAGGTAGACAGTGGATATTCCGGGAGAGATGCAGCTGGCCTCACCACGTAGTTGGTCAGAGTATTGAGTACAGGAGTTGGGAGGTCATGTTGCAGCTGTACAGGACAATGGTTACGCCACTGTTGGAATATTGCATGCATTTCTAGTCACCTTCCTATCGGAAAGATGTTGTGAAGCTTGAAAGGGTTCAGAAACGATTTACAAGGATGTTGCTAGGATTGGAGGATTTGAGCTATCGGGAGAGTCTGAACAGGCTGGGGCTGTTTTCCCTTGAGCGTCAGAGGCTGAGGCATGTCCTTATAGAATTTTAGAAAGATTATGAGGGGCATGGATAGGGTAAATAGACAAAGTCTTTTCCCTAGGGTCGGGGAGTCCAGAACTACAGAGCAAAGCATTTCGGTGAGAGGGGAAAGATATAAAAGAAACCTAAGGGGCATCTTTTTCACTCAGAGGGTGGTACGGGTATGGAATGATCTGCCAGAGGATGTGGTGGAGGCTGGTGATGGAGATGAATCCAGGCAGTACGTTCGGTGACCTTAGTAGCATTTGGGGTGGTGAGGAGGACCTGGAAGGGTCCTTTCCAACAAGGTTGGAGGCCGTGGAGTGTTCATTATTAGAAAGCATAAACCATTCCCAACTTGTATATAAGTAGTTACAATATACACGTAATCAATTACATTAGGCGCAGCAAAAAAGTAACGCAAACTAATCTAGTCGGGGTCACCTATATTCTGGTTTGAGTATCACGGGAGTACCCTATTTGTGGTCTTCAGCAGGCTAGAAGCCCTAAGAGCAATTTTGAAATAAATTATTCTCCAATTAATCAAACTCAAATAACCCACTTGAGTAAATATATTGCCCATACTGACAAAATGCTCATTCATTTTCAACCCAAGCACTAAAGATTCCCTTCCTACCCATTATTTTCTCACTTTACATGGAGGTGCCCAGGCATGGGCGAATTAAGCCAACCCGGTTTTATAAATCCATCTTTGCTAAGAGGTAATAGTCTTCGAAATTTTGCTACTAAAAACATCAATATTACCTAAACGTTAGATTAGTTCCACAATATATTGTATTCTTCTTAAAAACATGCCCAATCTTGTGCCCAATCAAATGGCCCAATTGACAGCTGTAGTTAACAGTATTTAGAATTAAGTGTAGAAACTAGCTGTTGATTTTGAGCAGAAAAGTTGGTGATGAGTATTGGCTGGATGGCAATGCTGTCCCCAAATTATGGTAACATGACGTAAAGCTTTCAAATGGCTCTGAAATTTTCTAATATTGAGCTAGCACTAGAATTTGGACATTGGTACAGTCTTAAAATTATAAACCATCACTGTTCAATATTGAATATCTAAGTGATGATCATAGCTCAGCCAGACACTCCTCCTTCGATCTAACAACCCAGTCCAAAGATAAATCAAATCAAACAGTATTTATTCTTATAAGCTCCATACACAAAGCTAAGCTATTTAGGCCTAGCGTCCATGTATGAAATCAAATCACTTGAGAATTCAGTCAGTAGTATATTGTAATATAAAGTGCCTGTAATTATTTCAGAAATGGAAATTAGCAAATTACTTCCAAATTTCAAAACGATATTGAAAACAATCCAAATGCTAAACCTGAATGATTTTTGTCATTAAGCAATAGAGAAATCAACCTCTACATTGTGAATTGGCACTGAACAGACAGTCTCATTTCCCCATGATTTTTGGACCTTACCTAGGTCTGACATACCCGTCCTTATGCTGTGTCGAACCAGGTTTTGGTGGGGACCCAGTGGGATCAGAAGTCTGGGGTATAAGGCTGCCTGCTTGGCAGCTGCATATACTTGCCCACTACTTTGGAAACTGTATCAGTTTTATCAGCATGAGCCGAACATCTTGATGATTGTCAAATTGATTGGACAAGATAGCATTACTATAACACTGCCTACTTTGGGGTTTAGATTAGATTAGATTACTTACAGTGTGGAAACAGGCCCTTCGGCCCAACAAGTCCACAACGACCCTCCAAAGAGTAACCCACCCAGACCCATTCCCCTACATTTACCCCTTCACCTAACATTACAGGCAATTTAGCATGGCCAATCCATCTAACCTGCACATTTTTGGGATGTGGGAGGAAACCGGAGCACCCGGAGGAAATCCACACAGACACGGGGTGAATGTGCAAACTGCACACAGAGGTGGGAATTGAACTCGGGTCTCTGGCGCTGTGAGGCAGTAATGCTATCCACTGTGCCACGTTGCCGCCCATAAAAGGCTTCAATATTCCCACGAGGCTCCAACAACTTGGATCGTATTAAAAGCAAAATAAAGAGTCAGTGTATATTAGTAGATTTTCCTTTTGATAGGATGAAAGCATGTCGATTCCCAACATCAGTTCCAAGGTAACATTAAAGACACATTCCTCCCCATTGGCCACATTTCAACAGTTAAAGCAAAGGCCAGGCATATGTCCCTGGTGGATTTTGCTGTCTTATTCCCAGTCTCAACGGTGAAGTGCTGGAGAATCCCTGTCCCCATTTTCAGGATCCCCTCAGGAAAAGATTGTCCAACAGTGGTCGTCGGGAAAGTACATGAGGTAGGTTCCCTCCCACCCCCCCCCCCCGACCCCCACCACCACCCCCCGCCACCAGTGGGTATTCTGGTTCCAATCAACCATGTCAGGGCTGGCATACGGCTTTTGGGATCATGAGGGCGCTGGATATAATTTGTTTTACCAGTAACTTGGATCATGGTTCAGTCCGGTTCTGGCCATCCCAATAAAAACAACACCGCTCTCCTCATTTACGATTGGAAATCCCTGGACTGGTTTGTACTGTTGGTCTGGATCCTGACAGTGACTCCAGGTGGATAATATAGCAAAAACATGGGGGTAAATAAAGGTAATTGAGTATCTTGATTATTGGTCAATTGTTTGTCACTTCCATCAGACAGATAGACACATCTTTCCGTTTTGTAACACAAGCCATTCATATTCAGGCTACTCCCAGAATTTTAATGCATTTACATTCTCATCACCCTTGGACATATTCAGTAAATTGGGATGGTTTGGTCTTGCAGTCAGGAGTCTGCTTCATTAACATAACTCTAATTCCCGGGATGGGACCCGGTTTAGGATGGCGCAGGTCACTTCTGCCCATGATATTGGCTGTGAAGGCTGGACGCTTTATTTTCAAAAGAAAGAAGGATTATATCAAGTGGATAGTTTAAATTAAGGCTGGGGACAATCAGGAGATGTTAGGGGCTCAGCGGGTATGCAGGAACAAAATCCCAATCCTCAAAAAGGGTCAGTATGCTAGACATAGGCTCGGGAATCTGAGTAGAAACTTTGTTCTTTCTTTGACAGTTTTGTTGTTTTAATCTTGTTTATATATTCCTCAACCTTAGTGGCCTTGCACTGTTTCAGTAACCTCCCCAGCTTTTGGGAATTCCATCTATGTGTACAAGAATTAAAAACAAGTGACCCTGACAATTAAATTTGATTTGGGTCAATACAATTGATTATTATAAATATTATTAGTAAGCTAATAAATTAACTTATCATTATCTATAATTCAGGGTGGGAACCCGACAAGTGACTGCGACATTTTGAAAACTGTTCTTTGCTGTTTTATCCTTCTTATTGCATCATTCTCTTCCCTTCTGTACTTGATCTCCTTGTCTCTATTTTCATTTTAACCTTATTTAACCAATTTATCAATTTATGTTTGTCTAACTTTAAAGCCTGTTCCTATCTCTACATTTTGGAATCTTGATTGTCATAATCTGAAAGCTAGTTTTAGGATTTGCAGTTTCAGCTCATCAAAAATTGCAAGAGGAGAATAACTAAATGGGCAATTTGTCTCGTTCACTTGTCCTGGTCTCTGTATCACATGGTTGTGACATTATGGAGCCTGCTAACTCCATGGCAAAGGGGCAGTGATGCTACAAAAGAAACAATGATTCATTTACCACCCTATTCCTTGATATGTTTGGCTGTCCCTATTGTCCAAACAGTGCAATGCTGGGTGACAGCAGTGCCTGCCTAAGTCAGTCAGTAGTCCTTTTTCATTTGTTCGGGACACCTAATGATATGGACAGAATTCAGTTTGGATATTGAGGTGGTGCCAAGCTTACTTTGCACATTACTGAGTGGGGATCCAGCTGAAGAAGAGTTCGCAAAATAAGTTTTCATTTATTTTTGTGGACACTGAACGATCAACAAAGCTTAGTTTTCTTTGTCTTGTTTTGAGAGCAGATCTCCTCTGTGGTGATATATCAATGGTCATTATTCTTACAATATATATCTGAGTAATACGCAACACTTTATTTTCTTTTGGTCATCAATATATATTGGAAATTCATTTGTTCAGAATTCAGCGTTTAAAATGTAAAATGCATAGAGTTCGCAACTTTGATATCCACTATAATTACCCAGTTTTAGTCCCTTAATTTAAGTCCAAGATTAGGTTTCTTAAATGGTCCTGACCAGTCACTCCTCATTTACAGTGCTCTTGGTCATGAAATAACTGTAGCTGCCTTAAAAACGTCCCGTCAATTCAAATTAAATAAAAAAACTCTTCATGCATGAATAATGGCAGAATCCAAACATATAGATATTGACCAGAGGATATTAATTTTGTCAGATGATTTATCAAAACCTAATGTTGTACTGAAAATTCAATGGTCATTGAGGGAGAGGACTCCCTCAATAAGACTACAACTGTCCTGACCAATGATCACCAATTAGATGCAACAGTCTCAGAATTAACTGGAAACAAATGAGTCTGAAACAACAAAAGGTATAATGTTGTCTTCCTCTTTATTCAACAGATTTGAAATCGTACAAGGTCGGCTTTCATGTAAGGATAAAAGAGATCAGTTAGAAACTGACAGTAGGGCAGTCATGACCTGTAAAAAGAACAGGAATGAATATTTTATTTCATTATCACTGATGGATCCTGAACCTTAAAATAAATCATGTTAAATTTCCAAAAAGCAAATCAGATTCAAAAAAGTCCTCGATCTCGAGCTCCAGGGGACAAAGTACAAACAAATTGCCATCTGTAAGTATATACAAAAAAAGCCCCAACTTCAGTTAATCTCTCCCCTTTTTTATATCTATAGGGTACTCTTAACACTTCCCTTGCCAAGACCGATCCTTTCTGGCTGGTCTAGAAAATAGAAAGCGAGGGGGTGAGGTCGGATACAAATTGAATGAGGAGGAAAACGAAACATATATAAAACACTCACGTCTGGTAAGCTGCATTCCTCATCCCTCGACAGTGAAGGACTCAAGGCTCTTACACCAGCTGTCTACAATCTGTCCTTAGCGAATCAACAGTCACGGCACCAAAATGAAGATCTACACACCCTTGCAGGGCCTCAGTCTCGGGATTGATCAACAGGACCACTAGGAGTACGGTCTGTTTAAAGCAAGGTTACCAGTTTAATAAATTAATAAATAAAAGCAGCCTGGAGCAGATTTCTAACAACACCTAAATTCAAATTTTAGATCCTCACTGGAATACTGGCGGATGGTTAATGTGCTGCCACTATTTAAGAAAGGTGGTAAGGACAAACCAGGGAACTATAGACCATGAGCCTGATGTCGGTGGTGGGCAAGTTGTTGGAGGGAATCCTGAGGAACAGAATGTACATGTATTTGGAAAGGCAACAACTGATTAGAGATGGCTTTGTGAGTGTGAAATCATGCCTCACAAACTTGATTGACTTTTTTGAAGAAGTAACCCAATGGTGGACTGATTACTAAGGTTAGAACAAATGGAATACAGGGAGAACTAGCCATTTGGATCTAGAACTGGCTCAAAGGTAGAAGAAAAAGGGTGGGGATGGAGGGTTGTTTTTCAGACTGGAGAGCTGTGACCAGTGAAGTGCCACAAGGATCGGTGCTGGGTCCACTACTTTTTGTCATTTACATAAATGATTTGGATGTCAGCATAGGAGGTAAAATGAGTAAATTTGCAGATGACACCCAATTGGAGGTGCAGTGGACAGTGGAGAAGGTTTCCTCCAATTACAATAGGATCTTTACCAGATGGGCCAATGGGCTGAGGGGTGGCAGGAGATTAATTTAGATAAATGTGAGGTGCTGCATTTTGGGAAAGCAAATCTTAGCAGGACATATACACTTAATGGCAAGGTACAAAGGAGTGTTGCTGAACAAAGAGACCTTGGAGTGCAGGTTCATCGTGTCTTGAAAGTAGAGTTACAACTAAATAGGATAGTGAAGAAGGCAGTTGGTATGCTTTCCTTTATTGGTCAGAGCACTGACTACAGGAGATGGGAGGTCATGTTGCAACTGTAAAGGACATTGATTAGGCCATTGTTGGAATATTTCATGCAATTCTGGTCTTCTTCCTATCAGAAGCATGTTGTGAAACTTAAAAGGATTCGGAAATGATTTACCAGGATGTTGCCAAGCTTGGAGGATTGGCGTTATGAGGAGAGGAATTGGTTTCCTAGGGCATCGGAGGCTGAGGGGTGACCTTATAGAGGTTTAGAAAATCATGAGGGGCACGGATAGGGTAAATAGACAAAGCCTTTTCCTTGGGCTGGGTGAGTACAGAACTAGAGGGCATAGTTTTAAGGTGAGAGGAGAAAGATGTAAAAGAGACCTAAGGGGCAACGTTTTCACACAGAGGGTGGTGCGTGTATGGATTGAGTTGCCAGAGGAAGTAATGGAGGCTGGTACAATTGCAACAATTAGAAAATAGAACATGGAAAAGTACAGCAGAGAACAGACATTTCCTCTCATGATGTTGTGCCGAGGATTATTCCTAATCTAAAATAAAGCATTTTAAAAGGGAGCTGGGTGGATATATGAATAGGAAGGGTTTAGGGGAATAAGGACCAGGTGATGGCAGGTGGGGCTAGATTAGGTTCAGATATCTGGTCGGCCTGGATGAGTTGGACCGAAGGGTCTGTTTCTGTGCAGTACATCTCTGATTCTATGGCTCCACACTTTTCCAGGTGGAACTTCTCAGCCCAGCTCTGCATCTTGTCAATGACCCACTGTAACCTACAAACAGCCCTCTACACTGTTCACAACGCAACCTTCATGTCATTCTCAAACGTTATCATCCACCCGTCCAGTTCGTCAGTCAAGTCGTTTATGAGAATCACATGTTGATGCGTGTCTCTGTACTTGTGTTCGTGTGTCTTTGTGTTTCACGTGTGTCTGTGTATCCGTCTCTGCCTGCAATGGAATCACTTTGCCTGAATGGAAGTTTGAACGAATAAATTAAAATGTGTTGAATCAAAGGCTCAGAGTTCTGCCTCTCTTTCTGTCTGCGCCTCTTGTGTTTCAAGTGATACAATACCACCCTCTGCTGGACTCCCCATGCACAAACATCAGATTTATTTTGGAGAACACATCAAAGTCTGTGAATGTCTCACATTGCACGTTTGCTTCATTCTTCAAAGAATGTCTTTGCAGGCATGGAGCAATTTTGCCTGATCCCTTGCGATGTTGTCTGTGAGATATGAGGAGAAACAGATAGACATGCCCAGGACTGATCTCATCCCCTTTTCCTTTAAATCCTTTCTCACTTAGAATTCATGACAGCACGTTAGAAAACATTGTAAGCTGCAGAAAGTGAAATAAAATTCACCGTACTCCCCTGTCAATGGCTCACTCGAAGGTGCCTGGATACAATATCAGTGGAAATTCTGTATTTAATGTGTATAATCTCAGAAATACTGCTCAAAGACAAATTCCATTTTGCAGAGGTAGCACATTTCTTCACATGAGCATGTTCCACACCGAGGAACCTCAGTCCAATTGCAATTGTCTCCACAACGGACTTATGTGTCTGTCTGTCTATCTATCCGTGATGGTGCTGTCAGTTTGGAATGTGCTGTGAGCCGCTGCTGGCTGTCTCTCTCTCTCTCTCTCTCTCTCTCTCTCCCCCTCTCTCTCTATCTCCCTGACTGAATCCTTGAGGGAATAAATCCTCCTGAGCACAACATGCAGTGGCACGGAGAGGACAGTAAAGGGTAGAGTTGTATCACGCTGAACAGCAGAGAGATTATTGCATGGGTTTGAATCTTCACTCCATGACAGGAAATACATGTTTGTGTGCTGCAATGGTGTAGCAACCCCTTGGAACTTGTGCGTTTGACATTAAAAATAAGAAGCCCAGCCTTTGTTATCATTCAAAACTTTCATTTGCTCACAACACAAGGAGTTCATGCAACTCGATATTTTGCTGTGTTACTGAACTTCTCTCTGATCCTCGACAATGCTGCTGCATAAATAAATGTTTGGTGGGTGGGTTCTGCCACAATCTCTCACATTGTCACAGCTCATCGTTGGCTGTTTATGACATTTGTATGGGGTCTGTTGGATTGTTGCTGAGCAGTGAGACCATGTATTTAATAATCAAACATCTTCGGATTTACTTCTATTTAATTTCATCAGAAAACTCTGAAGGATTTGATTGTGATGGAGACTTACAGAGTGCTCCAAGCTGAAAGGAATTACACATTAGGAGATTCCATTTCCCCGGACAATTCATGTGGACAGTGCTGCGATGGAAAATCCTCAAGTTCCAGCTCAACACTCTCCCTGCAATGGGATAAGGACGTTCTGTCAGGAGTGCGTGTGGGAAAATTCCCCACTTACCTGGATGGGGGCAGCTCCATCACTCACTCAAGAAGCTCGATACCATCCAGGACAAAGCAGCCTCCGCTTGATTGGTCCCACATCCACAAATATCCACTCCCTCCGCCTTCGATGCTCAGTAGCAGAAGAATATATCATCTACAAGATGCATTGCAGAAATTCTCCAAAGATCCTCAGGCAGCACCTTCCAAGCCCAACACCACTCCCATCTGGGAGAGCAAGTGCATCTGATCCCTGGGAATACAACCACCCTGCAAGGTCACTTCCAAGCCTCTCACTACCCTGACTTGGAAATATATCGCCGTTCCTTCACTGTCGCTGGCTCAAAATCCTGGAATTCCCTCTCTCAGGGCATTGTGGACTGCAGGGGTTCAAGAAGGCAGCTCTCAAGGGGCAACGAGGGACAAGTAATAGATTCTGACCCAGCCAGTCACACCCACATCCCACGAGTGAATATTTTTAAAACATCATTTCATTGTCTAGAAACAATAAGACCTTTTGTGGGGCTCAATGAGGAGTTTCATTTATTTATAACACGAGGAAACCATGCAACCAGGTATTTTACTGCATTACCGATATTCGCTCTGAACTGACACAACGTTGCTGCATAAATAAATGTGTTTGTACAACAACTTAGGTTCCGCAGCATGTACCCAATTTTCCTGAAGTGACTCAGAAAATCCGAGTAATCATCATGATTGATTCCTTGAAGGACGTAATATAAGAAATGTACAACATAAATTAACCACAGGAGGATGAAGTTCCCAGAGATGGTCAACAGCAGAATCACAGCCTTCCTTCTGCTCTCCATCTCTGGGTCTCTGTGATTCTCTCCTTCGCTTTCACCCTTCAGCCTCTTCCGGACTAGACTGGTCACTAAAATGTGTCGGACTGTCAGAGCATTGAGCAACAGAATTAAAACGAATGGTAGTAAAGGGGTCAAAACTGTATCAAGCCAATCCAACACCACCCACCAAGTCTCAGTGTAGAAGCTTGACTTTATTATACAGTAGAATGGCACATTGTTGATTATTCTCCAAGGCTCATATTGAAAATAGAAGGGGATGTTTTTCAAACAGAACAGGGTGCAGGTTGTTGCTAGAACCACAGTCGCTGTTTTCTCAGTGGAATAGTTTGTTCTCAGCTTCTGACAACAAATGATCATAAATCGGTCAAAGGAGAAAGTGACAGTGAACCAGACAGAACAGTCCCTGGCTATGCGTAGCAGCATCCCAGTAACACTACAGGCAGAAGTGATGTCCAGGAAACACCGCGGGAAATAATAAAGGCAAAATCTCCACAGTATAACACCAGTGATGATTACCACCAGATCAGCAGCTGCCATAACCACCAGGTAGCGTGTAGTGCAAGGGGAAACGCCACACTTGCCCCAGGAAAGGACACCAATCGCCAGCAAATTAACTGTGGGAGATAAAAGGGAAAAGATGCAATGAATTACTGATCAGAAACTCCACTTGCCAGATCCAGAGAGCACCAATAAGATGTTACCAGCACAAACAGCCGCACTGTGTAAGTGGAAGTGGTCAGAGTTGGGTGAGTTTGAATTTTGAGATTTTCACACACACCCCAGATTGTCCTCTAGCCCAATAACTCCAGAGATTATTGACTTTGAATGGAAACTGCACTCATAGACCCTCCAAAGAAAGCAGAAGGAAGTATGTGATTTCGTTTGTTTGCAAGGTCACAATTTAAATGTGTGTAATATACTCTTACAGTTCACAACTCCAACTCTGACAGGTGCAGAACCCCACGAGAAACCTCACTGCCAACTCCGTCACAGGACTGGCGATTGGACAGTCAGTAAACCAAACTCCACCCTTTTCCTTGGGTCAGATAATCCCCACTTCCAAGCACTGGATCAAATCCTGTTCAGAGCCACAACAGGACTAGGAGACAGGTCATTCGAACCTGCACAAGGTCTCAAACAACGCTACGCCATATATATGACACAAGTACAGCCCCCTTAGTGACAACGTGTGAGTGTTACGACTGTTCTGAGATTTTTACTTAAATCTACACATCTGGACATGACAAACAGTTGGAAGTGCAGGGATCAGGACAGCAATCTGTCAAGATTTGGATCTACAGGCCAGAGATGGTGAGGAGGAGAGAATTTCCTGGAGGGATGATCATTGAATGAAGGGACACATATCTCTCAATTTTTTTGCTTCACGAAAAAAGTACAAGCTCAGATTTAAAATTCAAAACTGCCATTTGTGAAAATTAATTCCAACACATTACCACCCTTTGTATGTCAAGATGTTTCCCAAGCATGTTGTAGCAAAACAGAAATTGTTGGAGAAGCTGAGCAGGTCTGGTAGAATCTTTGGAGATAAAGAAGTGTTAAAGTTTCGATATGTATAACCCTTCTTCAGAACTAACGTGCCTGATCTCTCCTCATACCCTGATGCCGTATGAAACCAGAACAGATGACAGAACATTGAGATCAGAGAATGCTGCAGCAGCAGTGACATTTGGTATCTCTTTCAGTGGAGAATTGTACCGAGAATGCTGCTCAGTGAATTGCTGTCACTGTTCCTGTGTCTGGATCAGGCTGACCAGTCAGTCAGCTGGAGACATTATTATTCAAATGACAAAACCAGAGAGCAGATCAGCAGCAGTTTAACCAAGTTCAATTGCCATAAAGCCATACCAGGGATGCCAAGAAAAGCAAGGACGGTGTAGAACACTTTCTGGATGTGTTGAATTGTTAGATGCATTTTTCTGTGCGAGGTGATGTGTCCCTTCAGGCAGCTGACAAGGTCCTTGTTTGAGACTCTGAGCTGATGCATTCCCAGAGACGCTGCCTTATACTGTGTGGAAGCTCCTTGGGGAGATCGAGGTGATAGCATTACTCAGCTTTGTTGCTGTTTTTCAAATTTGTCTCAATGAACAAACTAATTACAATGATGAGGTTAATCTCAATTATGAAGAAGCGTTGCTGCTCAGTACATAATAAAGAAATAACAAAAACAGAATCTGGAATCTGCCAACAATAACATTGTCCACTCAGACACCATGGGCCCCATCCCAAGATCAGAAAATATTTCAAACAATGCTGTACTGAGGCAATTTACTCCGAGTGTGAAAATATGTGTCAGCGCTGTCCTTCTGCACTCAAGGGTTGGAGCTGCCCTCTTTCTCCAGTACATTTCATTCACTGATTGAAATAGGAATTTTCTCACACACTCAATGTGCGCATTACTGCTGATGTCAGCATTTATTTGCATTCCCTATTTCCCAGGATCTGGAGTCACATGAAGGACCAAAGGAGGGGAACATACCGCCTTTCCTGAGGGAAGGGGACTCAGTAAATAAGATGGGCTTCCAATAATGGAGACATCACTGACTTCACTCTCACTGACACTGTCCATCCAGACCCATCACTGACCTCCTTCTTATGGTAACTGTTCATTCGGATCCATCGGCGAAAGTGGGATAAATCCTTCTGGAAATGGTGATCTATTAGCTTTCAATTTTAATGATATATTAATGTATTAATCATTAACGATGAGTAAATAAAATCAGACTCATAAGGATCAAGCAGGATAAGCCGCTCACTGAAGCTTAGGACATGGCAGAGGTACTAAATGGATACTTTTCTGACATAGTGTTGAGCATTTGATCAGAATAGTGAGCAATAAGGGAACAGTGATCAAGTCGAGGCAGGCAGCACTCTAGGTAGAGAAATAACTGGACCCAGGTGGGATGCATCGTTGTTTGTTGAGTGGGTGAAAGGAGAAAATTGCAGAGTTGTTGATGGAAAATTTCCAGGACTTTATAAACCACAGAAAAGGGACGAAGAAGAACCCAATAACCTACAGACCTGTTAGCTTGATATCAACAGTGGGAAACCTCATGGAGGTCATAATACGAGATAATTTATAGGTACGCTTTGAGAAAAGCAACTTAATATTAGGCAGTCAGCAAGGCTTTGTCATGGTCAGGTCATGTTTGAAATAATTTAATTGAGTTAATTGATGAGGTGACAGAGGCAGTGAATGAGGTTAGTGTTGTGGATGTTGTTATGAAGGTGGAGAAGTGTACTGTACCTCTAAGAGAGTGAAGGACTTGGCAAGTGCTCGGAAATATATCGCCGTTACTTCACTGTTGCTGGCTCAAAATCCTGGAATTTCCTCTCTCAGGGCATTGTGGACTGCAGTGGTTGAAGAAGGCAGCTCGCAAGGGGCAACTAGGGACAGGTAATAGATGCTGACCCAGCCAGTGACACCCACATCCCACGAGTGAATATTTTTAAAACATAATTTCATGGTCTGGAAACAATAGGACCTACTGTGGGGCTCAATGAGGAGTTTCATTTATTTATAACATGAGGAAGCCATGTAACCAGGTATTTTACTGCAAGGGATTCTTCCATTTCCGCCACAAATTCACCTGCACCTCCACACACATCATTTATTGCATCCGCTGCACCCGATGTGGCCTCGTCTATATTGGGGAGACAGGCCGCCTACTTGCGGAACGTTTCAGAGAAGACCTCTGGGACACCCGGACCAACCAACCCAACCACCCATGGCTCAACACTTCAACTCCCCCTCCCACTCCAGCAAGGACACGCAGGTCCTTGGAGTGCTCCGTCGCTAGACCATAACAACATGACAGTTGGAGGAAGAGCACCTCATCTTCCGCCTAGGAACCCTCCAACCACAAGGGATGAACTCAGATTTCTCCAGTTTCCTCATTTCCCCTCCCCCGACCTTGTCTCAGTCAAATCTCTCGAACTCATGACCGCCTTACTGACCTGCAATCTTCTTTTTGACCTCTCCGCCCACACTCCACTCTGGCCTATCACCCTCACCTTGACCTCCTTCCACCTATCGCATCTCCGACGCCCCTCCCCCAAGTCCCTCCTCCGTACCTTTTATCTTAGCCTGCTGGACACACTTTCCTCATTCCTGAAGAAGGGCTTATGCCCGAAACATCGATTCTCCTGTTCCTTGGATGCTACCTGACCTGCTGCGCTTTTCCAGCAACACATTTTCAGCTCTGATCTCCAGCATCTGCTGTCCTCACTTTCTCCTCGTAGCTTTATACAAAAGCTTACAAAAGCACTGCATGTTCTGAACTAGACAAATAACAGAGAAGATCAATAATTCGTGAAAGGCATTAAGTAATGCCAAGTTTTGTTTCAAGGTCAGGATCAAACACTGTTATTTCTTTGTGAAAATAACAGCCCCGTGAATGTTATCACTCGGTGTCCTGTTTATACAGATTCAGTAATGTTAAGGCAAATGTACTTAATTGCCTTATCCTCCCTGCCTGTCTGACTTCGAGTGTACAGCAAGTGTGTTCTATAATTGAACATTATATTTTAGTCTAAATGTTTAAGGACAAGTAAAGGCTAGAGACCTTCTCACAGTAGTCAATGGAAAATTGAGAAACCAGTTTGGAAGAGATGACTTGAAGGTGGCAAATGTTGTTCCCTTGTTCAAGACAGGGAATAGGAATAATACTGGGAATTACATACCAGTCTTAATCGCTGATGGGCAAACTGCTGGAGAGTTTTCTGAGATAGGATTTATGATTACTTGGAATACCATAGTTTGATTAGAGGTAGTCAGTGTAGCTTTGTGAGGGGCAGGTCATGAATCACAAGCCTTATGGAATCTTTTGAGGATGTGACAAAACACATTGATAAAGGTAGACCAGTGAAGGTGGTATTTATGGATTTTTAGCAAGGCATTTGATAAGGTTTCCCATGGTCGGCTCAATCAGAATGTAAGAAGACATGGGATACCGGGAATCCTGGCTGTCTGTTTACAGAATTGGCTGGCCAATAGAAGACAAAGTGTGATTGTAGATGGTAAGTATTCGATGGTGCTCAGTGACCAGTGCAATTATAGTGCAAGGATTTGTTCTGGGACCTCTGCTCTTCGTGACCTTTGTAAATAACTTGGATGAGGAAATAGAATAATGTGTTTGCCGATGACACAAAGGTTGGTGGAGGGCTGTTGTAGGTTGCAACAGGACATTGACAGGATTCAGAACTGGGCTGGTAAGTGGCAGATGGAGTTCAACCTGAAAAAATGTGAAGTAATTCATTTTGGAAGGTTGAATTTAAATGCTGAAAACAGGGTTAAAGGCAGAATTTTTGTCAGTGTGGAGGAATAACATGATCTTGGGGTCCACGTCCATAGATGTCTCAAAGTTGCCATTCAAATTGATAGGATTGTTAATAAGGCATATGCTGTGTTGGCTTTCATTTAGCAAGGGTATTTAGTTTAAGAGCCCCGAGGTGATGTTGCAGCGCTTTAGAGTCTTGGTTAGACCACACTGGAATATGGTGCTCAATTCTCGTCGCCTCATTACAGAAAGAATGCAGAAGCTTCAGAGTGGGTGCAGAGGAGATTGACCAGGATGCTCCCTGGAGAGCATGTCTTATGAAGAACGGTGGAGAGGGTTAAGGCTCTTCTCATTGGAGTAAAGAAGGGTGAGAGGTATCTTGATTAGAGGTGTACAAAATGAGAGGCATAGCGAGTGACGTGTCCGACTTTTCCCAGGACAGAAATGGCAATCACATGGGGGCATAATTTTAAGGTGATTTGAAAAAAGGTTGGTGGTGGGGGGCGAAATGTCAGGTTGTTTCTTTACACATAAAATAGGTGCTGAAATGCACTGCTGGTGATGATGGTAGAGTCAGAACATTCGGGACATTTAAGCAACTTGTGGATATGCACAAAATCATGGGTGAGTAAAATGAAGAAGTTGTAGGTTAGTTTGATCTTAGGATAAAAGGTACGAATCTGAAGGGCCTGTACTGTTCAGTGGTCTCTCTCCGTTATCTGTTTTTTTTTAAAAGGAGAGTGGTTGTGGAAGGGGATTTTAACTTTCCAAGCATAGACTGTGACTGCCGTAATGTTAAGGGTTTAGATGGAAAGGAATTTAAGAATGCACAAGCAATGTTTTGACTCCGAATGTAGATGTATCAACAAGAGCAGGTCAGGTTTTGCACCTTCTCTTGGGAAAGAAGGCATGGCAAATGAAAGTTGTCAGTGGGGGAGCACTTTGGAGCAAGTAACCATAATTCTATTCGTATTAAAATAATGATGGGAACAGATAGATCTGCTCTAAACTGGAGGAATGTCAATTATGAAGGTATTAGGCAAGAACTTGCAAAAGTTGACTGGGGTAAATGTTTGCATGTAAAATGACAGCTAGAAAATGGGAAGACTTCAAAAATTAGATAATGTGCTCACGTTAGGGTGAAAGGCAAGGCTGGTAAGTATAGGGAATGTTGAATGACGAGAGAAATTGAGTTTTTATTTCAGAAAATGAAGGAAGTTTGTGTCAGGTATAGACAGCAGAGATCGAGTGAATCCTGAGATGAGATTTCTTGAGAGAAAATGACGAAGTTTGAAAGGGGACAGGAGATAGCTTTGGCTGATATAAATCCCTTGGGATTCCATGTCAAGGACAATCGGGTAACTAAGGACAAAATAAGCTACCTTTCTGACCTGCAAGGTATCTCATGTGTGGAATTGCAAGAGGTGGATGAGATGCAAAATACTCATTTTGTGTCAGTGTTTACTGTGGCAATGGACAGGGAAGATAGGGAATGTTGGGAAATTGATAGTGAGATATTGAAAAATCTCCATATTACAAAGGAGGAGTTGTGAATGTCTTAATACACAAAGTGGATAAATCCCCAGGATCTGTTCAGGTATATCTTCAAAGTCTGTGGGAAGCTAGGGAAGTGATTGGTGGAGCCCTTGCTGAGATATTTGGATCATCAGTTGTCACAGATTTGGTGCTGGAAGACTGAAGGTTGGTTAACGTGCTGCCACTATGGAAGGAAAAGCCAGGAAACTCTAGACCAGTGAACCTGACATCAGTGGTGGGTAAGTTGTTGGAGGGAGTTTGAGGAATAGAATTTACATCTATTTGGAAAGGCAAGGAATGATTAGTGATAGTCATCGTGGCTTTCTCCGTGGGAAATCATGTTGCACGAACTTGATTGAGTTTTTTGAAGAGGATTGAGGATACAGTGGTGGACATGACCTATATGGACTTCAGTAAGACATTCGACAAGGTTCCTCATGGTAGATTGAATCTTGCTAATCAAACACATAGAATACAGGGAGAACTATCCATTTGGATACAACACTGGTTCAAAAAAAGAGGATGGTGGTGGAGGGTTGCTTTTCAGACTGGAGGCCTGTGACCAGTGTTGTGCTATAAGGATTTGTGCTGAGTCCCACAGCTTTTCATTATTTGTATAAGTGATTTATCTGTGAACATGGAAAGTATGGTTAGTAAGTTTGCAGATGACACGAAAATTGGAGATGAAGTGGACAGCGAAAAAGGTTACATCAGAGTACAAAGGGATCTCGATCAGAATGGCAATGGGCTGAGGAATTGCAAATGGCTCTTAATTCAGATAAATGTGCAGTGCTGCATTTTGGAAAGGCAAATCAGGGCAGTTGTTGTACACTCAAAGGCAAGGATCAAAAGGTATGGCGCTGGAAAAGCGCAACAGGTCAGGCAGTGTCCGAGGAGTCGGGGAATCCACGCTTCAGGCATTCCCACTTCTTCAGTAATGTGGGGCATGAAATGGGGCTGAGAGGTAAATGTGGGGATGGGGCTTGGTAGCTGAAAAGGCGATAGGTAGATGCATGTCGAGGAGTGACAGTGATAGGTCGGTGGGAAGAAAGACTGACGAGTAGGACAGTTTAAGAAGGCAGTGCCAAGTGTTGGATCTGGGATGTGTTGAGAGGAAGGGAGAGAAGGGAATTTGTGAAGTTAACATTGATGCTCTGTGATTAAAGGGTCCCAAGGCAGAAGATGATGCTTTCTTCCTCCAGTCATGGAATGGCTTGGATTTCGCGGTGGAAGAGGCCCTGACCTTGCAGGTCCTTGGCAGAGTGGCAAGGGGAAAGTGAAGGGGACCATAGAGGCAATTTATTTTATGCCTAAGGTGGTGTGTATGTGGAATGAGCTGCTGGAGGGAGACTGGCACAATTACAACTTCTAAATGACATTTAGATGGGTAAATGAATATGAAGTCTTTAGAGGGATATGGGCCAAGAAATGACAAATGAGACTAGATTAATTTTAGTATATCTGGACAGCATGGATGAGTTGGACTGAAAGGACTGTTACGGTGCTGCAAATTTCTGACTTTAACAGATTTACTAACTATTTTCTGAATAATTTTCTTCATTGTTGGTGTTCAATAAATAAAATATTACTTATAAAGTGAGTATCAAGGATTCCATTTAATTTTAACTACTCCTTTTATAGACAGATTGGGGTTGAGCGAGAGGTTTTACTACTTGTCACACTTCTTTATTAGGTTATGATGCCAGGTGAGCTTCTGAGTTTCTGATTTAATTATCAGAGAGGTGTCGACCTCCTCAATATTACGTCATGTAGGAATCGCATAAAGTAGATTGTCCGGGCAATGTCTCGTCGCCCTGGTGTCAAGGAAAACAAATTGTGAACAGTGAATACAATAAACTCGCTTGTGTGAAGCGCTGCTTCACTCGGAAGGTGTCGGGGGCCTTGGATAGTGAGGAGGGAGGAGGAAAATGGGCAACCTGCGATTACATGGGAAGGTGTTATGGGAGGTGGGTTGGGAGTGGAGGAGGAGTGGACCATGGGTTCCCAGCAAGAATGGTCCCTGCAGAATGCAAACAAGAGAGGGAAGGGGAATGTTGTGGTGGCATCCTGCTGGAAATGGCAAATAATGATTCTATGAATGCAGATAGAAAGAATCCTATCTGGATTCATCAGTGTGGTTTGGCAACTCTTCTTCCCAAGGCCACAAGGAGCGACAAGGTGCCGTGAGCACAGCCCAGTCCACCACGCAAACAAGCGTTCTAACCATTGATTACATCTATACTGCCCACTGCCATGGGAAAGTAACTAACAGCATCAAAGACCTCTCCCACCTGGGTTATACTCTCTTTCATTAGGCAGATTCAAGAACAGCTTCTTCCCAACTATTAGAACAGAGAGTACGTAACATTACAGTGCAGCAAGGACACTTCGGCCCTTGATATTGCGCTGACCTGGGAAACCAATCTGAAGTCTCTCTATCCCACACTATTCCGTTTTCATCCATATGCTTACCCAATGACCATTCAAATGCCCTTAAAGTCGGCTAGTCTTCTACTGTTGCTGGTAGTGTTTTCCTTCACCTGTATACTGAGTAGAGAAACTACCTCTGACATCTGTCCTATATCTGTCACCTCTCAATTTAAAGCTATGTCCCCTCGTTATAGCCATTGCCATCTGAGGAAAAAGGCTCACTGTCCACACTATCAAACCCTCCGATTATCTTCTATGTCACAATTAAGTCCCTTCTTCACCTTCTCTCTCACAAAAACAGCCTCTTGTTCCTTTGCCTTTCCTCATAAGATCTTCCCTCCATACCAGGTAACATCCTAGTAAATCTCCTGTGAACCCTTTCCAAAGCTTCCACATTCTTCCTATAATGCAGTGACCAGAACTGTATGTAGTAGTCCAAGTGCAGCCACACCAGAGTTTTGTCCAGCTACAACATGACCTCGTGGCTCCTAAACTCAATGCCTTTACCAATAAAAGCTAACACACCAGATGCCTTCCAACAACTCTATCAACTTGCATGGCAACCTTCAGTGATCTATGTACATGGATACTGAGATCTCTCTGCTCATCTACACTGCCAAGAAACTTTCCATTAGGCTTTACCACTACTCATTATTCCTGTTGCTCGTTCCAGAGTGAATCACCTCACACTTTTCCACATTAAACTCTATTGTCTACCTCTTAGCCCAGCTCTGCAGCTTATCTATGTCCCTCTGTAACTTGCAACATCCTTCAGCGCTATCTACAGCTCCACTGACCTTGGTGTCATCCACAAATTTACTAACACATCCTTGTACACCCTCATCTCGCTCATTCTAAAAAAGTGAAAAATGTTACTGAAACCAAAACAGATCCTTATGGTACACCACTAAAAACTGAACTCTAGGATGAATATTTCCTATCAACCACCACCCTCTGTCTTCTATCCAATTTCTGATCCAAACCACTAAATCTCCCTCAATCCCATGCCTCTGTACTTTGTGCAACAGCCTTTCCTGGGGAACCTTATCAAACGCCTTATTGAAACCCATGTGCACCACATCAACAGCTTTACCCACATCCACCTGCTTCGTCACCATCTCAAAGAACTCAATACTGGTTGTGAGTCACGATCTACCCTTTACAAAACCATGTTGACTATCCCTAATCAACCTATTCCTTTCTAGATGATTATAAAACGTATCTCTTTTATAACCTTTTCCAACACTTTACTCCCAACTGAAGTAAGGCTAACTGCGTTATAATTATCGAGGTTGTCTCTACTCCTGTTCTTGAACAAGCGTTCAGCATTAGCTATCCTCCATTTTCTGGTGGTATTCCTGGAGACGATGACAACATAAAGGTCAAAGCCAAAAGCTCTGCAATCTTCTCTCTCGTTTCCTAGTGAATCTGAGGATAAATCCCATCTGGCCAAGGGGATTTATCTATTTTCACACTTTCCAGAATGGCTAACACCTCCTTGCAAACCTCCAATCCCGTCTAGTCTAGGAGCCTGTAACTCAGTATTCTCCTCATTAACATTGTCAGTATGCATAATGGAAAAAGACAGAAAATATGTATTTAGCGCTTTTCCTCTCTCCTCAGACTCGAAGCACAACTTCCCACTGTTGCCCTTGATTGGTCCTAATCTTACTCTAGTCATTATTTTTATTCCTCATGTACCTATAGAGAGCTTTA
Source organism: Hemiscyllium ocellatum (assembly GCF_020745735.1). Lineage (NCBI taxonomy): Eukaryota > Metazoa > Chordata > Chondrichthyes > Orectolobiformes > Hemiscylliidae > Hemiscyllium > Hemiscyllium ocellatum. The sequence goes on along the minus strand of NC_083440.1, from coordinate 28,621,742 downwards.
GGGGTTTCCTTGAACCTATCTGCCAACGACTTCTCATGTTCCTTCCTGGCTCTTCGGAGTTCTCTCTTCGGGTGTTTACTGGCTAATTTGTACCCTCAAGCGCCCTATCTGTTCCTTCATGTATCATCCTACATAACCCTTTTTCTTCCTCTGGACAAGAGATTCGACTTTAGTAAACCATGGATCTGGCGCTCGGCCTTTTCCTGGCCGACAGGTACATACTTCCCAAGGACACACAGAAGCTGTTTCTTGAAAAAGCTCGATTTTAATTATGCCTATCCCTTGTAATGCCCTTCTCCATCCTGTGCGTCCTAAATCTTGACTAATCTCATCATCATTGCCTTGACCTGAGCTATCACTCTTGCCCTGCAGTACATACCTATCCCTTTCCATGCCTAACGTGAACATAACCGAATTGTCATCACTATCCTCAAAATGCTCTCCTTCCTACAAATCTAACGCCTGGCCAGGTTTATTACCCAGTACCAAATCCAATGTGGCCTCTCCCCTTGTTGTCCTGTTTCTATACTGTCAATATACCCTCCTGCACACAATGGACAAAACTGACCCATCTAAAATACTCTAACTATAGTATTTCCAGTCAAATATTTGGAAAGCTAAAGTCTCCCATGACAATTACTCTGTAACACTCACTCTGATCCCGAATCATTTTTGCAATCCTTTCCTCTACATCTTTGGAACTATCCGGATGCCCAGATGCTTCTCTCCCCTCTCCTTTCCTGTTTCTAACCTCAGCCCATACTACCGCAGTAGACGAGTCCTCAAACGTTCTTTCTGTCACTGTACTACTGTCCATGACCCACAATGCCATACCTCCCCTTTTAGCATCTTCTGTGTTCTCACTGAAACATCGAAATCCCGGAACCTGCAATAACCATTCCTGTCCCTGCTCGATCTATGTCTTTGAAATTTCCACAGCACTAAGTACCGGGTATCAACCCCTGCTGCAAGTTTATCCACCTTATTCCAGATGCTCCTGGCGATGAAGTAGACACACTTCAAACCACCTTCCTGCTTACCAGTACAGCCTTGCAACCTTGTAACTATATTTCTGACATCACTACTTTTCAACCTTTTTGGAGACTAGTTACAGTTTATGTTCCCATCTCCCTGCTGAATCAGTTTAGACCCTCCTAAAGAGCATTCGCAAATCCCCACCCCAGCAGGATGTTGAGATCCCTCTGATTCAGGTGTAGACCATCCTGTTTGCAGATGTCCCACTTACCCTACAATTTGCTCCAGTTATCCAGGGATACAAAACTCTCTCTCTCTCTACCAACATCACGAATACCTATGTGGACCACGACTTCGGGCTGCTCCCCATCCCCTCAAAGATCGTGAAAACACGATCTGAGACGTCACTAACCCTGGTACCAGGGAGGCAACACACCCACTGAGTCTCTCTCTTTCCCACACAACCTCCTAAATGTCCCCTTAATATGGAGTCCTCCAAGAGTAATGCGCTGCGCCTCTCCCCTCTTCCATTCTGAGCAACAGAGTCAGACTCTGCCAGAGACCTATATCCCATGACATACCCCGGGAAGTCATCACCCCCCAACACTATCCAAAACAGTACATACATTGAGAGGAACGGCCACAGGGGATCCCTGCTCTGTCCCCTGACCAACCCACCTGCTTTTCCTTTGTATCTGAGGTGTGACTATCTTCTGCAACTCCTCTCAATAAACCCCTCTGCCTCCCGAATGATTTGAAGATTATTAGATGTATCATTAGACTTCTGACTGGATCGTTGAATATAATTCTAACTTGGATCTGTCTCTCTGTCTCGAACCATAACACTGCATTCTTTGCTTTGTTGTATTACCTAATGCACTTTTTGTATACTACAATCTGCCTCTACTGCAGGCAAATAGAGCATTTCACTATATCAAGGTATATGTTTCAAATCACAGATGCTGGTGGAGTAGAAAGTGAAGACTGGTGGAATCCTCACTTGAGGTATAACATTTGGGCACTCACTGGGATTGACAAGGACCTGAGCCATGTCCCACCCATTTCCCACACTTCTGCCTTCACCACCCAGTTCTCTTCCCTCCCACAACATTGACATGGTCTTTGTTCCTCAATTTCCATCCCACAAGCAGCTGCGACCAACGAATTATATAACCTGCTATTTCTTGTACTTCCAATGCAGTTGCTCCATGGCCACTGGCCAAAAGAGTTCAGACAATTGATTGACATCGTGTAAACTACATGCCCCAGGAAATATGATTGAATAATGTGTTGGGGTAGAGAGAAGTTCTGAGGATAGTTTTCAGCAAGCAGACCTTGCAGATAGCAGATCTCATTAGTCTGTCTCCAGAGAGCACTCTTCATTGAGCAGTCCTCATCAAGCAGATGAAAGATGGGCCAGAAGAGGAGGAAGGTCAAGGGAAGAGTTCATAACCATCTCCATGAGAGAGCAGGATGCGGCTCCTCCACTTTTAACGAGATTAAAACACTTCATGCCATCAGTCTCTTTGTCCTCTGGTCTCAGTCACTGATACCAATTATCACTGTTAGATACTTTTGTTCATCTAATTTACTAATGTGATATAACTAAACTGATGTTTCTTTGCAAACTCAATAAACCATGAGAAAATTACTTTTGCATTGTTGACTGCTGTTTTGTTTTCTTTTAATGTCACCCTAGCCAAGGGAAGCCTCCCAACTGTACACTGACTGTGGCCAGCCACCTCGGAGTCAGTCAACTGCCCTTAATTTGGTAACTGATCATGAACCCCAAAAAACATCAATGGTAGTGAATAATTTAGAAAAATTGTCAGATGTGAAGCGAGGCCTTTCTTGTCGTTGAGATCTCAAATTTACCAAGCAAATCCTGGAGGCTATGAGATTATTACTAATAATTGCCAAGGTGCCTATTCATGTTCATTCCAAAGCTCATTATTACTTGTTTTGCCTCCATTTAATGTATAGGTTTCTATTCTACTACTTGCCATAAAGCAATGCAGGGTCAAGAACTCTCAATACAAAAGTGAGTAACTGTGATACCAGCTCGCTGCTTGCCCTTACAGATGTCTATCTTGCACATGTGGCATTAACATCTCAGTGTATGCCCCATGGGCAACAGCCACATGCACCCCATGTCTATAGACATTGGCATTCAAACTGTAGTATCTGACACATGCCAACTTTTATGCTCGATTAAATCACATCAATTGTCTTGTTGAAACACTTTGTCTGCACTGCCTTGCTTCAAGGACAACTTGAGCAAAATACCAAAACTCACAGACCGGACTGGTCTGAATTTCAGGCAGCTCAGTTGATATCTTAGTGCTCAGACTGTTGTACCTTCCTTGGTGTCTTGCTTTGCCTTTTGTACTTTTGGCCTCTCGGCTAGACCTTTTTGAAAGGATCATAATATCATCGATAACAATAGAATCCCTATGGTGTAGAAGCAGGCCATTTGGCCCATCACGTTTCCACCCTATCCTATTTTCAATGGCTAATCCACCCACACATCCCTAGATACATTGGGCAATTTAGCATGACCAATCCAACGAACCTGCACAACTTTGGACAGTGGGAGAAAACCGAGCACTGAGGAAACCTACACAGACACGAGGAGAATGTGCAAACTCCACACAGACAGTCACCTGAAGTTGGATTTAAAGCTGAGTCCCTGGCACTGTGAGGCAGCAGTGCTAATGATTGAGTCACCATGCTGCCCTATGTTGTCTTGCAATGCTGTTTAGTGAAAATACAAAGCTAAGCAGCTTCATCAGTCACTGCAGAGGTTTAAAAAAACAGATTAAACGTTTCAAATTTCGTGACTTTTCTTCAGAATGCCAAACACTCAACATGTTTTATGGACAGTTGATCATGCCTCAAAATCTAATGAGAGTAGGCCTTAGTCAAGTCTGGGGCGACACCCTTAGTCAAGTCAAGGCGTACAATAGGTCAATGGCAGTATGTGATAACTGCCCAGCAGTTTGGATGTGGTCAGACAACTGAATGGTCATCAAAAGTCAGAATGAGGGAATTGTACCTCTTCAGTGCTAACGGTTGATCATGGACTACCGTCTGAGTCCAGGTGCAACCTGTCATGGGAATGCAATCAGGGCACTCTTTGTCCAGTTAAGTCTCCAGAGAATGAAGCCTGATCTATTCTGGGACACATTCCACTAAAAATCAAGAAGGACTAATCAGCGACGACTGCTGCAGGGGGGAATGTGGAAATTTGTCGGATTGGAGTCCTACAAGGCAGAGATGCAGAGTGAATTACAATACTGAAAGGAGAGAATTCAATACATAAGGTCAGGAGGTGATAGCAAATGGAAAGGGATCACACAAGGTGAGGGAAAAGAGGGAGGAGGTTATTGATCTAAACAACACCCTGGTTTCCAGGGGTAGACGGTGCACAGCTAGGTGCAGCATGTTTTCTTCGTCTGTCTGTGGCTGGGGATGCAGGTTTGGTAAATTACACAATAAAACTTAGATACAAACATTGGGGGGGGGGGGGCGGGGGGAAGGGGACAAGCTTGCACTGACACCTGGCAGAGGTTTAACCAAGGCAAAGAAACTAAGTCTGAGACCCACTGCATGTCAACCCTGACAAAGAAATCCGAACCATAATTGTACCACTATATTGAGAGAGAATCCCTTATCACCTGACCATAAATGTTATGGTACATCACTGAAACAATTGTGTCATGGCATCATAGAGTCCCACATCACAGAGACAGGCCTTTTGGTGCAAACTGGTCCATGCTGACCAAAATTTTTGTCTACTCTAAGCCTGTTTCCCTGCACTTGGCCCATCTCCTTCTAATACTATCCATGTATTTCTCCAAACGTTAATGTATCTGCTTCAACCACTTCTGCTGGCAGCTCTTTCCATGTGCGCATCACACTGTGTTTGAAAAAAAATGTTGCCCCTCAGCTTCCCTTTTATTCTTTCCCCTCTAAACTTAAACTAATGCCATTTCGTCCCTGATTCCCTAACCTTAGGGTGAATTCACTCAGCCTTTTTTCCCAACCATGCCTCTCATGAAATTGTACACCTCTGAGGATTCCGCAACCCCCCCCCCCTCCATCTCAGTCTCCTACACTCTGAAGAAATCAGTCTGAGCTTGTCCAACCTGTCCCTCTCTCTCAGACCATTGAGTCTAGGCAAATCTTTGTAAATTTCTTCCCCTATGCTTCCAGCTTAATAACATCTTTCTTATTACAAGCTGACCAATACCCAACACAATACTCAAAGTGCCGCTTCACCAACAGCTTACATAACTGTAACATAACCTCACAACTTTTATACTTAGTGCCCTGACTGATGAAGGCCTGTGTCCCAAAAGCCTTCTTCACTGCCCAGTCTATCTGTGACTCCGGTTTCAGAGAACTGGGCACCTGAACTCCTTAAGGTATGACAATTAACCATGAAGCTCCTACCTTGATTTGACTTTCCAAAATGCAACACCTCACACTTACTCCATTTAACTCCATTTACCATTTCTCACCCCACATCCCCAGCTGATCAAAGTCCTGATTAATTTCTGATAATGTCCCTCACTGTCCACAAAACTGCCAATTTTAGTGTCATCAGCAAACTTACTGATCATGCCTTGTAGATTCTCATCCAAACCATTGATATCGATAACAAACAGTAATGGGCCCACCACCGACCCCTAAGGCACTCCACTGTTCACAGGCCTTCAATCCAAAAATTATCCTACCACTATTACACCCTGCTTCCTACCATTAAGCCCATTTTGTATCCAATTTGCCAGCTTGCCCTTGATTCCATGTGATCTAATCTCCCAGAGCAGCCTATCATGCAGAACCTTATCAAAGGCCTTACTGAAATTCATATAGACTCCGTCTCCCACCCTACTCTTGTCAACCTTCCAGGTCACTTCATCAAAGAACTCTCAACAAATTTGTGAGGCATGACCTCCCACTCACAATGCCATGCTGACTACTCCTAATCAAACCAAATGTCTTTCCAAATACGTATCTCCTCTCTCAGCATCCTCTCAAGTCACTTGCACACCACACATGTTAAGCTTACTGGTCTGTCGTTCCCAGGCTTTTCTTTGCAGCCCTTCTTGAATAATGCCACCACATTCACCACCCTCCACTCTTCCTGGACTTTATCCATGGCTGAAGATGTTGCAAAAGTATCAATCAGAGCCCCAGCAATTTCTTCTGTAGCCTCTTGCAGCATTGGTCTGGTCAGGACCAGGAGATTTATCCACCTTCATACATTGTAATACATTCAACACCTCTTCCACTGTGATATGGAGTGGTCCTGAAACCACATCTCCTGGCTCAGAGTTAGGGACACTACCACTGCGCCAGAACAGCCCTTCTTTTATAGATCAATTGGCTGTGCAGCTGCATTTGTTCAATCCCTGCACCACTTGAGGTTCCCTTAAAGGGTCCAACTTCTCAAGCCAACTGTTTTCTATTTCCGAAATATACTTTACACATAAAATATCTTTCAGTGCACACATAGTCACTAAAGCAATTCGGCTCTGTATAGTAGCATGATAGAAAGGGGGACAAGGGAGGAGGTGGAGTAGCATTTTCGAGGAGGGATAACATTACGGCTGTACTTAGGGAAGTTATTCCGGGGCGTGCATCTGGTGAAGTTTTTTTGGGTGGAATTGAGAAATAAAAAAGGGATGATTACCTTATTGAGATCGTACTGTAGATTCCCCAAAAGTTAACAAAGCAAATTTGTATGGAGATCTCAGTTATCTGAAAGAATAATAGGTTAGTAATGATAGGAGATTTTTAAATTTCCAACCATAGACTGGGACTGTCATAATGACAAGGGTTGAGATGGAGAGGAATTTGTTAAGTGTATGCAAGAAAATTTTCTTATCTAGTATGTATCTATTAGAGAACGAGGAAAACTTGACCTTCTGTTGAGAACGAAGTCTGGGAAAGTGACTGAGGTGTCAGTCTAAGAGTACATTGTGGCCAAGGATCATAATTCCATCAGTTTTAAAATAATTACGGGAAAGGATAGTGTTATGGACCAGGCCAGACACGTTTTAAGAAGGTAGCCCAAACCCGAACAGTTTTTGTTGTTTGAGGCAGATGAAAGGTGGATATTCTAGGCGTGACAGGTGTGGTCAAACCACTTGGCTTGAAGCAAAACAGAATTTATCTGACCACTATGGATGAAACACAAACAAAAGAAAAGCGAATTTAGAGTAACACCTTATTTGAAAACGTAACCGATCCTATCATAATTTAACAAAGTTGTTCAATTCCTTGCAACATTCCATAAACATACCCTTTGGTGAAAGGTCAATTCAAATACAAGTTCTTAGAGGGAAGAGAACTTTCAGAGAGTAGTCGGCCAGGGATCATTTGCTGAAGTATGAAACAGTTTTTCACAGGAGTTGCTTGTCTAGGTCACCAGCCAAAATTAAACTAGAAGACAAACCTAAACTGAGAGTGTTAAGGAAATTAGTTAGTCTGAGACTTGGAGTCTTGAGTAAAGATGCTTTATTTTTCATGAATTCATGGAGAAGCTGCCACAGTCTTCACCATCTCATGGCACTCTCCCGAGCCGAACAGTCAGCCTATATTTTTACAATGATACAAAAACTTTGCTTATTTTAGTTAGATTGCATTCGGCACTCAAGTAATGTTGAATATAATAATGCAAGATAGACAAAAGTACAATGCAGCCACTGCCTTTGTTCCCGATTTTCGCTCAAGACAGATAGACCAATGAGCTTAAAATACACTCTCTGTATTTCAACAAACTGTAAGTACACAACCTCAGTCTTTTTCCCCAGCAATATTTTTCCACTACAGCTGCGAGCCCAGTAGCCAGGTCACCTTTAATCTTGGTCAAGTATCCCATCATGCAGCAGTATGCCATGTTTTTACAACTTCTACAATTCCCACGTTGGTCTTCCAGATCAACACCCAAGTTTAGGATATCGGCTCATCCAAAAAAGGAGGCACATATCCTTCTGGGAAAAGTCACATACTCAGACACGTCTGTTCATTGTAGGGGTCGTCATGGGGTACGGTCTGATAGATAATCACCAGTGTTCGAGCAGAAATGTGGTCGGAACAAACTGTTCTACATATGAGGCAAAGTATGAGGAGTATGATCGTAAAGGTGATGACTCCAATGACTAATGACGATCCCCACTTGACCAGCTAGGAGTGGGAAAAAGACCACCCAGAATCACAAGAACAGCTTAATCTCTTCCTTGCGAATGTGAGTCACCAGATTAGAGACGTATTTAGAGTTGTCTAGTTTGTAAGTATGGCATTCACGCCAATTAACAGCACAATTGCCTCCTTATTTTTGGATAATAGACAATCCAAGACCAAGCGTTTCTGAAGGGCCGCTGTTCTAACTGCGACGAACTCATCAAAGATCTCAGTCAGGGCCTCAGCGGTATCACTGGCGACAGTTTCCAATACTATTTTTAATTTGCTCAATTATTGGGAATGCAGATACATTCCAAAAGATGGAGAAAACATCCCAGCCCAGGTGAGGGATCCGGTGAGGAATCTCTTGGGATTCAGCGGTGAAGGTACCTCATACAAAACTGTGATGTGAGGGACTAACTGTCACTGATAACACACCCTCTCATCTCTGAGAAAAGTCAAGGATAGGCCTTAAGGCCACAAGTAAAATAGGAAAGTTGTGGAGGGACAGAGATTCCACAGCGAGCCTGATGTCTCATTGAGGTCAGGAGACCAATAAACAAAGAGTCACCCTGGCTCGTCAAAGTTTGGATATGATCAATCCAAGGGATAAAAAAAGAACATTGACTAGATCCCACATACGTGTCACTAGAGACATTCCCGTGTCCCTAACACTGTTGTTCATGTCTACAAGGAAAGGGGGCAAAATGGATCTGCTATAGTTAGGTTGGTATCAATCTTGGAATCAGGCCAGATTATACCTTGTTGACTTCCACACCAGTACGTCCTCAGAGTTATCAGGTTTGCCTGAAGAGTTTTGGCGTATAAACCTTTCAACAACTTCTGGCCACTAAAGGATATGGGCCACAAAGGGATACCCCCCGTGAATGGGTACATACCCAACAGGCACTTTCTTTTCCCACCATCTAGTCATTTTAATAGGCCAGATACAAAAAGGTATTATGGTATATTGATCATCTCAGTCGCTTTATTCCCATAACAGAGGGGAAGCCATTTTACTGAGTCATAGTCTCTTGCACCTAAGGCTTCTCTAAAGATTGAACCGAAAACACCAGGCACCAATGCGAAGGGAACTACACAGGGGAAAATACACTCTGCCTCCCCAACCCCGTAATAATAATCAGTGTGTCACACGAGAATTTTCAGTGATCTCAGTATGATCAGATTCATTTACATTCTCTACAGTATGGAAACAGGCCCTTCAGCCCAACAAGTCCACACTGACCCTCCGAAGAGTAACCCACCTAAACCCATTTCCCTCTGACTGATGCACCTAACACAATGACAATTTAACATGGCCAAATTACCTGACCTGCACATGTTTGGACTCTGGGAGGAAACCGGAGCACCCAGAGGAAACCCACACAGACAAATGGAGAATGTACAAACTCCACACAGACATTCACCCAAGGCCGGAATTGAACCCATGACCCTAGCGCTTTGAGGCAGCAGTGCTAACCATTGAGCCATCATACCACCCCCATATGGGATGAGGAGCCATTCAAATTGCATCTCTGTCTGACACATGCCTGACAACTGCCCCCTCCTTGCATGCATACTTGCTAGAAAACACTTTTAGTTTCCATATCTTCCCCTGTGGTGGATTCCTTGCAGGTTGTGATCTCCCACACGCCCCTGAGAAGCACTACAAAGGAACCCTGGAAAATCTGCCAGATAGTGGAGACCTAACTTACAAGAACCAACATTGCAAAGCATCGGATCCTCTTTTTGACCTCCTACTGCAGAGGAGGAAAAAAGGTTCACTCTCCCCAGATCCTGATCCATTCTTTGCATATTCTGAGTAAAAGCCACGTTAAAATGTGATACACGTTGTATTACGTCATCATTGCATAACTGACGGGTACTTTTGGTACGCACACCACAAGGCCATATATCTCTAGTTTCAGTCATTTATAGTCTGAGGAGGCCCAGGACTTGCATTCACACAACACCAGGTTATAATCCTAGTGGTTTAGTTAGAAGCACTAGGTTTCGGAGTGCTGTTCCTTCATCAGGTCGCTAGTGGGACAGGATCATAAGACACAGAATTTATGGCTAAAAAAATCATAATGTCATGCAACTGACACGATATAGTGAACAAATCTAGATTGCTGTGAAGTCTTTCATCTTTTAGAACCGAATGCAGGTTTTGATTCATTAATATGTATATCCCAGAACTTCTTTCAAGTCTCATTCCTGACACCTCAGGTATTATTTTAAAAAAAGACATCTCAGCTCAGACAATGATTAAAGTTGTGAGGTTTGCGTCTGCATGTAATCCAATCTTGAGTCAGACTGGTTCTATTTCCAAAGTTGGAATTTATAAGATGTCACATGGATTGGCTGCTTGCATTGACCGCCTGCAGATTGTGTGCTTTTGAACAAAATAGAATGTATCTGCAAATGCAATTCTGCAAATGCAAATTCACCCAATAGATTTATATATGCGTGTGTGTGCATGCATGTGAGGAAAAGAGAGAGTGTTTGTGTTTGTGTGCGGGATAGAGTGTGAGTGTGTGCATGTGAGTATGTGCGTGTGATCAATCTGTTGGACTTTAAAATGGGTGACGACATTAACAAGGGGTTACCCTTTTTTTTGAAGGCATTGAGTGCCCTCCCCAAAGTCGCTATGCTGCCTGGCCCCATTTGAGATGCCCTGCATAGCACGGTTCTGGAGCCACTCGTCCCGGAGGATATTTCCCTGATCCTGCTGCTACTCTGTGAATTCCTTGATCCAATCCCCATTTTCGCAGCTGGGACTGAAAAGGAATCCTGAATAACCGCCCATGAGGTGCCATATGCAACTCTGTGTAGGAGAGGAACATGCCCGGCTAAGGGCGCATAAATCTGGCAGCTTTGGACCAGCCAGTTATGGAAGGGGATAGGCTTCTTCAGTGGTTTCGGAGCCCCATTGATCATGCTTCTAACCGCAGAAGGGAACAAGGCTTCAGGACAGCGATATCACCGACCATCAGTCAGGGCAGTTGGGTGATGGGAGGAGTGGAACTAAAAGGTTCATTAGCATCAGAGATGGCGGAAAACATCCCAGATGCCATATCCAGGTGACGCATTTTAATTTGACTGCCAGCAGTATCATAGTGGGTTGGGTAGTATCAGCTGGGGCTGTAGGCAGGCCACTGATATAGTCTACATCCTGGCAATGAGGCCGGGCCTGCTGTTCTCACACAGGAGGTCAGGAGAATGTTCTCCATAACTGCATCATCCTGAGATTCAAGTCACACGGGGATACAGCCCAATCGAGGCTCTGGAAGATACCTCCTTCTGTGCATCAGCATTTTCCTTAGGTTTAGATTTGGGAGGTAGATGATGCTTAGCAACCTCCAACCATTTAATGAAAAAATGCATCATTTGGCATTTGTTCCAAGTGGAATCGCCACCTTCTTCCTGAGTAATCTCTTGCCATTCCTTAAGTGAAGTCAAAGGAGCCTCCATAGGGCCATCAGCCCTGGCACCATCCATAAAGATCACCACAAAAAGGAGTGACATCCCCAGAATCTCATGTTTCACGGAGTACTGTATCTGCCGGTGATCCCAATGGAAGGATGGGGTCTTCCACATGTTATCATGATCTTTACACCTTACAATGTCTATGTTTTATTCACCTTTGCATCTTTGGGCCGTCTTCTGGCTGCCTCACATCTCCATATGCAGAGAGGCACTGACTGCTGTCTCGATTTCCCATTTCCATGATCTACAAAGAGATATCACCTCCCAGTAAAGGAAAAGAGGAAACAAACTGTTACCTGTGCCCACATGCACTAATCTACTAGAAGCAGTCAAAGGTGTTTCTCTTCTGTCCACAAGGTCTTGAAGACTCGAGTCGATTTCAATTGGATAGCTACCAGTTCTGCATCTCTCTCACTGACCTGGTAAGCTTAGTCTTCTCCATGATCTTGCCTCAACTATCAATAGTCGTGGCCCAGCTGGAGCCACCTGCCAGATGCCAGATGGTCTCTATACTACACCTCCATAAGGGGAACATCATTTCTTGGCCCCTTTCAGCTAGGGCTGCTCCACCCACTATTTCCATTATTTCCTCCTTTGCTTTGGCTTTTTTCTGATCCCATATTAATTGGGAACCTGCCTGACTGTGCCAGATTCCGTCAAGGAAATTACTTAGTCTGAGACTTTGAGTCTTGTTTCAAGCAGTTTAGTTTTTGTGAATTCGTGCTACACAGTCTCCACTGTCCCCCAGCACAGTCTCGATCTGAACAGTCAGCCTATACTTCTACAAAGATACGAACAACTTTGCTCACATTCCACACTTTACCATCATTCAAGATAAAGATAAGCACAGTGCCAGCTATCACCTTGTTGGTCAAGGAAGGAACGAGGTCGAGAAGCACTCCCACTGACGAGCCTGTGATATACTCCCTATAGTACATCAAATTATAATTACATGGCCTCAGTCTTTATCTTCAGTAGTAATGTCCTACTACAAGATATTCCTAATACTAAATCGAAAGGCTGAGAGCAAAGATAGTTTTTACCTTGGTCAAGTACTCCATCAAACATATGTTTTCCTTCCCTGTCCAAACACCTTCTGATAATACACGCATGACATTCTCTGTGAGATTTTTTTCATTCTAGAGTCCCTATCAAGTAGTTCACTGCACTCAGTCCCTTCTAACTTGATAAAGTTCACTAAACATTACTATTAAAGGTTCACCTATCACTGGAAGTAACACAAATACCTTATACCCGAGTGCAAATTCGCGATTTTTTTATTTCTTGCCTGCTTTCTGTTACATCATATGCTGCGATAACTTTAAATGCTGTCTCTCCAACTCCCCAGCTCTATTTAATCATTCCTAAAAGTTGACACATAGTCCAAATATGTGGTCTCTAAATTCTGACTTACCAGTTTCTCCTTAATTAATTCTGATGGTCCTCTCACTTCACGCCCCAAAACGAATTCAATGATCTGAATTTGGTCGACCCATTTGGTGAATCTCTGATCACGAAAAGCACGAAATCTTCTGGAAAGTCTTGATTATAAGCCCTCAATGATCTTTAATGCCTGATGCCACCTTTCCAACGCTCCCTGGAATTCTGGATGATACGAAGTAGATTTGACTTGTTTTATTCACAAGCTATCCATAACCACCTTGAAGAGTTTCAATGTGATATTTGACCCTAGATATGATTGTTTCTCTGTCTGTCGTCCGTATCTCTTGAAATGTTTGAATAATCCCTCTACAATTCTTTTAGCTGTGATATTTCGTTATGGAATGGCTTCTGGAAATCTAGCCGACGCATCAATTATTGTGAACAAAGACTGAATCCCACTATTTATTTGAGGCAGTGGACCTATGCAATCAATTAAGACTCTTGTAAAAGGCTCTGAAAATGCAGGAAGAGGTATTAAAGGCGTGGGTTTTATTACTGCCTGTAGTTTTACAATTATCTTACATGTATTACACATCTGGCAAAATTCAACTACATCCTTGTGCAGTCCGGGCCAGTAAAAGTGTTTTTGTACTTTAGCTTGTCTTTTCCTCATTCTGAAATGATCCCCAAAGGGTAGCTTATGTCCCAATAGCAACACCAGGACCTGATCAGGTGTACCTGAGAACTCTGTGGGAAGCTAGAGAGGTGATTGCTGGGCCTCTTATTGGGATATTTGTATCATCGATAGTCACAAGTGAGGTGCCAGAATCCTGGAGGTTGGCAAACGTGGTGCTACTGTTTAGGAAGGGTGGCAAAGACAAGTCAGGGAACTATAGACAGGTGAGCCTGACCTCAGTGGTGGGCAAGTTGTTGGAGGGAATCCTGAGGGACAGGATGTATATGTATTTGGAAAGGCAAAGACTGATTAGGGATAGTCAACATGGCTTTGTGCGTGGGAAATCATGTCTCACAACCTTGATTGAGTTTTTTGAAGAAGTAACAAAGAGGATTGATGAGGGCAGAGTAGTAGACGTGATCTATATGGACTTCAGTAAGGCGTTTGACAAGGTTCTTCATGGGAGACTAATTAGCAAGGTTAGATGTCATGGAATACAGGGAGAACTAACCATTTGGATACTGAATTGGCTCAAAGGTAAAAGACAGAGTGTGGTGGTGGTGGGTTGCTTTTCTGACTGGAGGCCTGTGACCAGTGGAGTGCCACAAGGATCAGTGCTGGTCCCTCTACTTTTTGTCATTTACGTAAATGATTTGGATGCGAGCATAAGAGGTAGAGTTAGTAAGTTTGCTGGTGACACCAAAATTGGAGGAGTAGTGGACAGCAAAGAGGGTTACCTCAGCTTAAACAGGATCTGGACCAGATGGGCCAATGGGCTGAGAAGTGGCAGATGGACTTTCATTCAGATAAATTTGAGGTGCTGCATTTTGGGAAAGCAAATCTTAGCAGGACTGATACACTTAATGGTAAGGTCCTATGGAGTATTGCTGAACAGAGCAACTTGAAAGTGAAGTAATCGGTGGATAGGATAGTGAAGAAGGCTTTTGGTATGCTTTTTCTTATTGTTCAGAGAATTGAGTACAAGAATTGGGAGGTCATGTTGTGGCTGTCCAGGACATTGGTTAGGCCACTGCTGGAATATTGCGTACAATTCTGGTCTCTTTCCTATCGGAAAGATGTTGTGAATCTTGAAAGGGGTCAGAAAAGATTTGCATGGATGTTGCCAGGATTGGAGGATTTGAGCTATAGAGAGAGAGGCTGAAAAGGCTGGGGCTGTTTTCCCTGGAGTGTCGAAGGCTGTGAGGTGACCTTATAGATGTTTACAAAATTATGAGGGGCATGGATAGGATAAATAGACAAAGTCTTTTCCCTGGGATCAGGGAGTCCAGAACCAGAGGGCATAGTTTTAGAGTGAGAGGGGATAAATATAAAAGAGACCTAAGGGGCAACTTTTTCATGCAGAGAGTGGTACGTGTATGGAATGAGCTGCCAGAGAATGTGGTGGAGGCTGGTACAATTGCAACATTTAAAAGGCATTTGGATGGGTATATGAATAGGAATGTTTGGAGGGATATGGGCGGGGTGCTGGCAGGTGGGACTAGATTGGGTTGGGATACCTGGTCGGCGTGGACAGATTGGACTGAAGGGTCTGTTTCCATGCTGTATATCTCTATGACTCTTTGACTCTATGACTTCTTTCCCATACCCTACTATCAATGAAATTTGATGAACTTCTCCCCATTTCTCATCTGCCTGGATATGTGATGTCCTCCTTTTCCTCATTAAGACACGAGCTTTAATGTAATAGCATTCAGGGACACTCCCTGACTCCTTTTTATGGTATGCCTTTTGATAAAACCGCTTTAAATTTTCATCTTTCTGTTGTAATTCAGTTAATTTATCTCACATAAAGAAGTCTGCATTGTCATTTATCTGCTCCTGGTTTGTCTCAACTATCTCATCAAACAGGATCTCTGCTCAGCTGAAAATGTGTTGCTGAAAAAGCGCAGCAGGTCAGGCAGCATCGAAGGAGCAGGAGAGTCGATGTTTCGGACATGAGCCTTTCTTCAGGAGAGGGCTCATGCCCGAAACTTCGACTGTCCTACACCTTGGATGCTGCCTGACCTGCTGCGCTTTTCCAGCAACACATTTTCAGCTCTGATCTCCAGCATCTGCAGTCCTCACTTTCTCCTATGATCTCTGCTAAATCCACTTCAACTTTCTTATCTGTACTCATTGATCTCTCTTGTTTCAACTGGTGACTTTGTGACCTCATTATCACACAGTCAGGAAAAATTCCAGGATTTGTGTCCTGTAACAGTGCAGTTGCCTGAGTTTCTACTGACTTTTCAACTATAGCACTGGTGAATCAGTTGTATCATTAGCAAGGACAAATTTTATTCCTGGAGCTGAGAGCCAATACTCCGACCAAGACACTTCACACTTCTCTGTACAGCCCAACATCACTTCACATAACTGAGCGCTTTTTGTCTCACCATGAATTCCCGTTATGAGTACCCTTCCTGGCGATAGATGTTCAGAGAGTCATATCTCCTCATCTTTCAACATCACAGATTGAGAGTATCCTGTGCCTCTTAATATTGTAACCTCTTTACCTGTTGCTCCTGGCCTATGAGAATAAACTTTACCTTCACAGGTATGTGGTTTAAGAAGATCTGTCACTTTCTCCTTAACCAACCTCCAACCAACTTATCCATTCTGGTACAGCTTTCTAGCTTTCCATGACCACTCCAACAAAATTCACTGGTTTATCCTGTTTTCCTACCTCTGGCTTCCTAGTGCTTTCCCTTACCAACCAACACTGTGATTTCCTGTGTCCTACTTTATTGCAGTGAAAACACCAGAGCTTTTTAACTTCTCTGTCCCCTTCGAGGGTTTCCTTTTTAACCTGTGGTAAGTTATCCTTGTGATCATCACTGAGATCTACCTTTCCATTTCCATGTGAGAATTTCTCTTCTGCCCAGCTTCTGTCCCTCATTGATTGAAACTGTTCTCGAAGCCAGAAGCTAATTTATAGACAACTCATAATCATCAGCCATTTCAGTTGCTAATCTTGCCATTTTTAACTCTCTGCTCTTCCACGTTCGTTCTTATTACTTCAGGAAGTAGTGAACTCCTCCAAACTAATTGTCTTTCTAGGCTTACTCTATTTTTAATGCCCTCATCCACCTATCAAAATGAATATAGTGTGTTCCTTTCAACCTCAATGTAGGTTTGATCATGGTGCCTCATTAGATTCCTGAAACGTTGTCTGCAGGCTGCTGGCATAAGCTCATATGCTCTTAAGATGGCTTTATTCACTTCCTCATACACCCCAGATACCTCCTCTGATAGTGAAGTGAATACCTCACTAGCCCTATCTACACATTTTGTTTGGGTCAACAAAACTCACATGTTCACTGGCCACTGCATTTGTTTAGAAACCTTTTCAAATTAGATGAAAAAGTCTTCCACATCCTTCTCATTGAAGTTAGACAATGGTTGAATATACTTAAACAGTTTCTCACCCAGCCTTTTGTTACCATGGGTTTGCTCATACTCACTAAGCTTACCTTCAGCCTTCATCTGCATCCTTTCAAGCTGACTTTCCTGTCTCAGGGCCAATTTCTGAAGTTCAAACTCTCTTGCTTTCTTCCTTTCCTGTCTCGCCTTTTCTCCCTCTTCCTTTTGTCTTTCTCTTCTCTCTCTTTCTCTGTCTTACCCATCTCTTTCTCTCTCTTTTCCTTTTTGCTCTGCTAAAGTGGTTCATTCTTTTTTTCTTTACACTTCTTTCAATCATAATTCAAACTGTTTCATTTCTGCTGCCCTTGCCTTGCCTCTTGCCTCTAACTCAAGCTGCTTTATTTTCAGTTGAATTTTACCCATCTCTAAAGATTCTGATGGTGTAAATGCTGAGCTACTGTTGTAGTTATCGCTCCTTTCCTCGCAGAAGGAGGCAGCTCCAACCCCAATCTGACTGCTAATTCCCATAGCTTGGTCTTAATCACTTTGTGTAAAACCTCCAAGGTCACCTCTTCCATCTTAAGTAATCTCTTGGTAACTGAAAGAGCCATTGCTCTCCAACCACAGTTTAATACAACCGAGTTCAACATCCAGAACAAAAGTTGCCAATACCAACCTCTCTCTGCCTTTGAGACCAACAACCCTCATCCCAAATCGGAACTATAGAACAAATCCCAGATGAGCCCCCAATCTGTTATGGACCAGGCCAGAGCCTTCCAAACATTTCAAAAAAAAGTCCAGACCCTCACTTTAATCGTTGTTTTAAACAAGTATAAAGTGGATATTCCAGGAGAGATTCAGCTGGCCTCACCACTTAGTTGGTCAGAGTATTGAGTACAGGAGTTGGAAGGTCATGTTGCAGCTGTACAGGCCACTGTTGGAATATTGCATGCAGTTCTAGTCGCCTTCCTATCAAAAAGCTGTTCTGAAAATTGAAAGGGTTCAGAAAACATTTACAAGGATGTTGCCAGGATTGGAGGATTTGAGCTATCGGGAGAGTCTGAACAGGCTGGGGCTGTTTTTCCTGGAGCGCCAGAGGCTGAGGCGTGTCCTCATAGATATTTAGAAAAAATATGCGGGGCATGGATAGGGTAATTAGACAAAGCCTTTTCCCTGGGGTCAGGGAGTCCAGAACGAGAGAGCACAGGTTTACGGTGAGAGGGGAAGGATATAAAAAAGACCTAAGGGGCATCTTTTTCACTCAGAGGGTAGTGCGTGTATGGAATGAGCTGCCAGAGGAAGTGGTGGAGGCTGGTACAATTACAACATTTAAGAGGCATTTGGATGAGTATATGAATAGGAAGGTTTTGGAGAGATATGGGCCGAGTGCTGTCAGGTGGGACTACATTGGGTTGGGATATCTGGTCAGCATGGACGGGTTGGACCGAAGGGTCTGTTTCCATGCTGTACATCTCTTTCACTCTTAGAAGAAGGTTTATCTGTGGGAATTCCTTGAGTACCTGGGTAATCCATGATTACATAGTTTGGTCTCGAACATAAATGCTGGAAATCATATAGTCGAATGAGTTGGGTCTCTTGATAAGAAAAGTGGTCGACATCCCAGTTCTACTTATCCAATAATTGGGAAAATATTAGTGCCATTAGGAGTATCATAATGAAGGTGGGTGTTGTTACCCACCCCACAAAGGGTTTGAATACCAGTAGTAATAGAGACACATTCATGCACATGGGACGCGGGATTCATCAGGGAATATTTAATCATAGCACAGAGGATAATTTTAGGCACTTGTACATTCGTGAACCGTCCACCTACCCACCCCCCCCCCCTCCCCACCCACCCTCAACACCAATCCCTTACTGTTGTAGCAATTTGGAGAGGATATCGCAGGCTTATTGGAGGAAGTCCATAATCCTGTAAATACTTTAGAACTATTTGATATGCCCATGTTAGGATTTGGAAGGATAAAAGGGGTCAGGGAGTCTATTGCAGAAGTAAAGGTGTAACTTTATCCTCCCCAAATATTTCATTTTGGGTTTGTAGAAACAAATATTTAGTGAAAGATAACATGCTCCCTTTGTCTCTTTTACTATGTGATCTATCTGAACGGGGACAAGGCTTACCAGGGATGCCCATAGTATAAATGATATCAAACTGGCACATAACACCTTGAGAGGGTAAAGACCATTTAGACTTGTTCTGTAAATGTTCTGGTCAATCGTTTTGTTGCAGTTGACCACGGCAATAGTCATTCTTGGTAACATTTCAGTCTCTCAGCACACATGGACATCTTCCTGGTATTGATGGTACACAGTTTCTTGTTGCTCAGGATCGCACAGGTCCATTCTTGTGCACCAATGCTGGCAATGGCAAGTCCACACAACAGGTCAAGTTCACTCTTTATCATCTGCCCCCCTCCGCAATCTCCCAGCACCTTGCAGGGTGCTCTTCTGATTGAGCTTACAATGATGGAGATGAACCCAGGCAGAACGTTCAGTGACCTTAGTATCAGTTGGGGTGGTGAGGAGGACCTGGAAGGATCCTTCCCAACAAGGTTGGAGGCCGTGGCGTGGTCATTGTTAGCAATCATAAACCATTCCCTCCTTGTATATAAGTCGATACAACATACACATAATCAATTAAAATAGGCGCAGCAAACAAGTAACACAAACTAATCTAGTAGGCGTCACCTATATTCTGGTATCGCGGGAGGACCCTATTTTTTCTCTTCAGCAGGCTAGAAGCCCTAAGAGCAATTTTGAAATAAATTATTCTCAAATTAATCAAATTTAAATAGCCCATTGAGTAAGATATTGAGTAAATATATTTTCCATACTGGCAAAATGCTCATTCATTTTAAACTCAAGCACTAAAGATTCCCTTCCTACCCATTATTTTCTTACTTTATATGGAGGTGCCCAGGCACGGGCGAATTAAGCCAACCCAGTTTTATAAATCCAGCTTTGCTAAGAGGTAATACTCTTCGAAATTTTGCTCCTGAGAACATCAATATTACCTAAACGTTAGATTAGTTCCATGATATATTGTATTCTTCAAAACATGCCCAATCTTGTGCCCAATCAAATGGCCCAATTGACAGTTGTAGTTGACAGTATTTAGAATTAAGTGTAGACACTAGGTGGTGATTTTGAGCAGAAAAGTTGGTGATGAGTATTGGCTGGAGGGCAACACTGTCCCCAAATTATGGTAACATGACGCAAAGATTTCAAACCACTCTGAAATTTTCTAATATTGAGCTAACCCTAGAATTTGGACATTGGTACAGTCTTACAATTATAAACCATCACTGTTCAATATCAAATATCTAAGTGATGTTCATAGCTCAGCCAGACACTCCTCCTTCGACCTAACAACTGAGTCTAAAGACAAATCAAGTCAAACAGTATTTATTCTTAAAAGCTCCATGTACAAAGCAAAGCTATTTAGGCCTATCGTCCAAGAATAAAATCAAATCACTTGATAATTCAGCCAGTGGTATATTGCAATATAAAGTGCCTGCAATTATTTCAGAAATCGAAATTAGCAAATTACTTCCAAATTTCAAAACGATATTGAAAACAATCCAAATGATAAACCTGTATGATTATAGTCAGTAAGCAACAGAGAAATCAACCTCGACATTGTGAATTGGCACTGAACAGACAGTCTCATTTCTCCATGATTATTGGACCTTACCCAGGACTGATATACCCGTCCTTATGCTGTGTCAAACCGGGTTTTGCTGGGGAGCCAATGGGATCAGAAGTTTGGGGTATAAGACTGCCTGCTTGGCAGCTGCATATACTTGCCCACTACTTTGGATACTGTTTCAGTTTCATCAGCATGAGCCGAACATCTTGATAATTGTCAAATTGATTGGACAAGATAGCATTACTTTTACACTGCCCACTGTGGGGTTTAGATTGGATTAGATTACTTACAGTGTGGAAACAGGCCCTTCGGCCCAACAAGTCCACACCGACCCTCCGAAGAGTAACTCACCCAGACCCATTCCCATACATTTCCCCCTTGACATAACACGACGGGCAATTTAGCATGGCCAATTCACCTAACCTGCACATTTTTGGAATGTGGGAGGAAACCGGAGCACCCAGAGGAAACCCACGCAGACACGGGGAGAACGTGCAAACTGCACACAGAGGTGGGAATGGTGCTGTGAGGCAGTAATGCTATCCACTGGGCCAGCTTGCCGCCCATAAAAGGCTTCAATGTTCCCACAAGGCTCCAACATCGTGGATCATTTCAAAGCACAATGAAGAGTCAATGTGTATTAGTAGATTTTCCTTTTGATACGATGAACGCATGTCGACTCCCAACATCAGTTCCAAGGTAACATTAAAGACACATTACTCCCACATTTCAACAGTTAGAGCAAAGGCCAGGCATATGACCCCTGGTGGATTTTGCTGTCTTATTCACAGTCTCAACGGTGAAGTGCTGGGGAATCCCTGTCCCCATTTTCAGGATCCCCTCAGGAAAAGATTGTACAACAGTGGTCGTCGGGTAAGTACATGATGTAGTTTCCCCCTAACCCCGCCCTCCCCACAACACCCAGCAGTGGGTATTCCGGTTCCAATCAACCATATCAGGGCTGGCATGCGGCTTTTGGGATCATGAGGTCGCTGGATATAATTTGTTTTACCAGTAAGTTGGATCATGGTTCATTCTGGTTCAGGCCATCCCATTAAAGAAAAACACCACTCTCCTCATTTACGTTTGGAAATCCATGGACTGGTTTGCACTGTTGGCCTGGCTCCTGACAGAGTCTCCAGGTGGATAATATAGCAAAAACATAGGGTTAAATAAAGGTAAATGAGCATCTTGATTATTGTTCAATTGTCTGTCACTTCCATCGGACAAATAGCCACATCTTTCAGTTTTGTAACACAAGCCATTCATATTCAGGCTACTCCCAGAATTTTAATGCATTTACATTGTCATCACCCTTGGACATATTCAATAAATTGGGATGGTTTGGTCTTGCAGTCAGGGGCCTGCTTCATTAACATAACTCTAATTCCAGGGATGGGACCTGGTTTAGGATGGCGCAGGCCCCTTATGCCCATGATGTTGGCTGTGAAGGCCGGATGCTTCATTTTCAAAAGAAAGAAAGATTTGTAAGAAGTGGATAGTTTAAATTAATGCTGGGGACAATCAGGAGATATTAGGGGCTGAGCGGGTGTGCAGGAACAAAACCCCAAACCTCAAAAAGTGTCAGCATGCCAGACATAGGCTCGGGAATCCGAGTATAAACTAAGTTCTGTATTTCATAGATTTGTTGCTATAACCTTGTTGATACATTCCTCAATGTTAGTGGCCTTGCACTGTTTTCTCATGTCCCTTTATATATACCCACACACATAAATATACCCATTCACAGTAACCTCCCCAGTTTTTGGGAGTTCCATCTATATATTTTTCTGTCCCTATTCCCCCAATCACATGCAGAATTTCTTCAATTGGCCAGTATTGTAGCTTTCCATTCTTTAATTAACAATGAATTAATGCAGCCATGTTTTAGGTTTATCAGGGGAGGCAATAAGATAGGTCACTGACAATGTGTGCAGGAATTAAAAACAAGCGACCCTGCCAATTAAATTTGATTTTGGTTAATTCAATTAATTGTTATAAATATTATAAAATAATAAATTAATTTATCATTATCTGTAATTCAGGGTGGGAACCCGACAAGTGACTGAGACATTTTCAAAACTGTACTTTGCTGTTTTATCCTACTTATTGCATCATTCTCTTCCTTTCTGTACTTGATCTCCTTGTCCCTATTTTCATTTTAACCTTATTTAACCAATTTATCAATTTATGTTTGTCTAACTTTAAAACCTGTTCCTATCTCTACATTTTGGAATCTTGATTGTCATAATCTGAAAGCTAGTTTTAGGATTTGAAGTTTCAGCAAATCAAAAATTGCAAGAGGAGAATAACTAAATAGGCGATTTGTCTCGTTCACTTGTTCTGGTCACTGTATCACGTGGTTGTGACGTTATGGAGCCTGCTAACTCCATGGCAAAGGGGCAGTGATGCTACAAAAGAAACAGTGATTCATTTACCACCCTATTCCTTGATATGTTTGGCTGTCCCTGTTGTCCGAAGGGTGAAATGTTGGGTGACAGCAGTGCCTGCCTCAGTCAGTCAGTAATCCTTTTTCATTTGTTCGGGACACCTAATGATATGGACAGAATTCAGTTTGGATTTTGAGGTGGTGCCAAGCAAACTTTGCGCATTACTGAGTGGGGAACCAGCTGAAGAAGAGTCCGGAAAATAAGTTTTCATTTATTTTGGTGGACACTGGATGATCAACAGAGCTTAGTTCTCTTTGTCCAGTTTTGAGAGCAGATCTCCTCTGTGGTGATATATCAATGGACATTGGGGGAGAGGTCTCCCTCAAAAAGACTACAACTGTCCTGATCAATGATCACCAATAAGACACAACAGTCTTAGAATTAAGTGGAAATAAACGAGTCTGAGACATGGCAGATGGAGTTTAATTGAGATAAATGTGAGGTGCTGCATTTTGAGATAGGAAATCATAGCAGGACGTATACACTTAATCGGAAGGTCCTAGAGAGTGTTGCTGAACAAAGAGACCTTGGAGTGCAGGTTCATAGTTTCTTGAAAGTAGAGTTGCAACTAAATAGAATAGTGAAGAAGGCGTTTGGTATGCTTTCCCTTATTGGTCAGAGCACTGAGTACAGGAGATGGGAGGTCATGTTGCAACTGTAAAGGACATTGGTTCGGCCATTGTTGGATATTTCATGCAATTCTGGTCTCCTTCCTATCAGAAGTATGTTGTGAAACTTAAAAGGGTTCGGAAATGATTTACCAGGATGTTGCCAGGCTTGGAGGATTTGAGTTATGAGCAGAGGAGCTGGATTCCCAGAGCATCGGAGGCTGAGGGGTGACCTTATAGAGGTTTTATAAAACCATGAGGGGCATGGATAGGGTAAACAGACAAAGTCTTTTCCTTTGGGCTGGGTGAGAACAGAACTGGAGGGCATAGGTTTAAGGTGAGAGGAGAAAGATGCAAAAGAGACCTAAGGGGCAACTTTTTCACACAGATGGTGGTACGTGTACGGATTGAGTTGACAGAGGACCTAATGGAGGCTGGTACAATTACAGCAATTAGAACATAGAACATCGAAAAGTACAGCATAGAACAGACATTTCAACTCACAATGTTGTGCTGAGGATTATTCATAATCTAAAATAAAGCATTTTAAAAGGGATTTGGGTGAGTACATGAACAGGAAGGGTTTAGGGGGATAAGGGCCTGGTGCTGACAAGTGGGTCTGGATTCGGTTCAGATATCTGGTCAGCATGAATGAGTCGGACCGAAGGGTCTGTTTCTGTGCTGTACAACTCTCTGATTCTATGATTCCACACTTTTCCCAGTAGAACTTCTCAGGCCAGCTCTGCATCCTGTCAATGACCCGCTGTAACCTACAAACAGCCCTCTACACTGTCCACAACTCCACCAACTTTCATGTCATTGTCAAACTTAGTAATCCACCCGTCCAGTTCGTCAGTCAAGTCGTTTATGAAAATCACATGTTGTTGCCTGTCTCTATACTTGTGTTCGTGTGTGTTTGTGTTTCACGTGTGTCTGTGTGACCGTCGCTGCCTGAAATGGGGATCACTTTGTCTGAATGGAAGTTTGAACGAAAATTAAAATGTGTTGAATCAACGACTCAGAGTTCTGTTTCTCTTTCTGTCTGCACCTCTTGTATTTAACGTGATACAATACCTCCCCGTTCTGAACTCCCCATGCACAAACATCAGATTTATTTTGGAGAAAACATCAAAGCCTGTGAATGTCTCACATTGCACGTTTGCCTCAATCTTCAAAGAATGGCTTTGGTGGCATGGAACAATTTTGCCTGATCCCTTGCAATGTTGTCTGTGAGATGTGAGGAGAAACAGATAGACATGCCCACGGCTGGTCTCATCCCCTTTACCTTTAAATTCTTTCTCACTTAGAATTTGTGACAGCATGTCAGAAAACATTGCAAGCTATAAAAAGTGAAATAAAGTTCACCGTACTCCCCAATCAATACCTCAATATCAGTGGAAATTCTGCATTTAATGTGTATAATCTCAGAAATACTGCTCAAAGACAAATTCCACTGTGCAGAGGTAGCCCAACATTTCTCCACATGAGCATGTCCCACGCTGAGGAACCTCAGTCCAATTGCAACTGTCTCCCGAACGGAATTGTGTGTCTGTCTTTCTATCTGTCTGTGATCGCGCTGTCAGTTTGGATTATGTTGTGAGCTGCTGCTGTCTCTCTCTCTCTGACTGAATCCTTGAGGGAATAAATCCTCCTCAGCACCACATGCAGTGGCAGGGAAGAGGACAGTAGAGGGTATCATTGTATCACGTTTAACAGCAGAGAGATAATTGCATGGGTTTGAATCTTCACTGTATGACAGGAAATACATGTTTGTGGGCTGCAATGGTGTAGCAACCCCTTGGAACTTGTAAGCTTGACATTAAAAATAAGAAGCCCAGCATTTGTTATCATTCAAAACTTTCATTTGCTCACAACACAAGGAATTCACGCAACTCGATATTTTGCTGTGTTACTGAACTTCTCTCTGATCCTCGACAATGTTGCTGCATAAATAAATGTTTAGTGGGTGGGTTCTGCCACAATCTCTCACATTGTCACAGCTCATCATTGGCTGTTTACGACATTTGTATGGGGTCTGTTGGATTGTTACTGAGCAGTGAGACCATGTATTTAATAATCAAACATTTTCGGATTAACTTCTATTTAATTTCATCAGAAAACTCTGAAGGATTTGATTGTGATGGAGACATACAGAGGGCTCCAAGCTGAAAGGAATTACCCAGTATGAGATTCCATTTCCCCGGACAATTCACTTGGACAGTGCTGCGATAGGAAATCCTCAGGGTCCCACCTCAACCCTGTACCTGCAATGGGATAAGGACGTTCTGTCAGGAGTGTGTAAGGGAATATTCGCCACTTACCTGGATGGGGGCAGATCCAACACTCACTCAAGAAGCTCGACACCATCCAGGACAAACCAGCCCCCGCTTGATTGGTCCCACATCCACAAATATCCACTCCCTCCACCTTCGATGCTCAGTAGCAGCAGAATATATCATCTACAAGATGCATTGCAGAAATTCTCCAAAGATCCTCAGGCAGCACCTTCCAAGCCCATGACCACTCCCATCTGGGAGAGCAAGTGTATCTGATCCCTGGGACAAGCACCTCCCTGCAAGGTCCCCTCCAAACCTCTCACTAACCTGACTTGGAAATATCTCACCATTCCTTCACTATCGCTGACTCAAAGTCTTGGAATTCCCTCCCGCAGGGCATTGTGGACTGCAGCGGATCAAGAAGGCAGATCTCAAGGGGCAACTAGGGACAGGTAATAGATGCTGACCCAGCCAGTGACACCCACATTTTTAAAACATCATTTCATGGTCTGGAAACAATAGGACCCTCCTGTGGGGCTCAATGAGGAGTTTGGTTTATTTAAAACACGAGGAAACCATGCAACCAGGTATTTTACTACATTACTGATCTTCGCCCTGAACTGAGACAATGTTGCTGCATAAGTAAATGTGTTTGTACAACAACTTAGGCCCTGCAGCATGTACCCAACTTTCCCGAACTCACTCAGAAAACCCGAGTAATAGTTTGGATTAACTCCTTGAAGGACGTAATATAAGAAATGTACAACATTGATTAACCACAGGAGGATGAAGCTCCCAGAGATGGTCAACAGCAGAATCACAGCCTTCCTTCTGCTCTCCATCTCTGGGTCTCTGTGATTCTCTCCTTTGCTATCACACTTCAGCCTCTTCCGGACTAGACTGGTCACTAAAATGTGTCGGACTGTCAGAGCATTGAGCAACAGAATTAAAACGAATGGGAGGAAAGGGGTCAAAACGGTATCAAGCCAATCCAATACCACCCACCTAGTTTCAGTAAAGTAGCTTGACTTTGTTATACAGTAGAATGGCATATTGTTGATTATTGTCCAAGGCTCATATTGAAAATAGAAGGGGATGTTTTTCAAACAGAACAGGGTGCAGGTTGTTGCTAGAACCACAGTCGCTGTTTTCTCAGTGCAATAGTTTGTTCTCAGCTTCTGACAACAAATCATCACAAATCGGTCAAAGGAGAAAGTGACAGTGAACCAGACAGACCAGTCCCTGGCTATGCGTAACAGCACCCCAGTAACACTACACACAGGAGTGATGTCCAGGAAACACCGCGGGAAATAATAATAGGGAAATCTCCACAGTATAACACCAGTGAAGATTACCACCAGATCAGCAGCTGCCATAACCACCAGGTAGCGTGTAGTGCAAGGGGAAACGCCACACTTGCCCCAGGAAAGGACACCAATCGCCAGCAAATTTACTGTGGGAGAAAAAAGGGAAAAGATGCAATTAATTACTGATCAGAAAGTCCACCTGCCTGTTCCAGAGAGCACCAATAAGTTGTTACCAGCACATACCTCCGCACTGTTTAAGTGGAAGTGGTCAGAGTTGGGTGAGTTTGAATTTTGAGACTTTCACACCTCCCCCAGATTGTCCTCCAGCCCAATAACTCCAGAGATTATTGAGTTTGAATGGGAACTGCACTCATACACCCTCCAAGGAGAGCAGAAGGAAGTATGTGATTTTGTTTGTTTGCAAGGTCACTATTTAAATGTGTGTAATATACTCTTACAGTTCACAGTTCCAACTCAGGCTGGTGCAGAACCCCACGAGAAACCTCACTCCCAACTCAGTCACAGGACTGGCGATTGGACAGTCAGTAAACCAAACTCCACCCTTTTCCTTGGGTCAGATAATCCCCAGTTCCAAGCACTGGATCAAATCTTGTTTGGAGCCACAACAGGACCAGGAGACAGGTCATTCGAACCTGCACAAGATCTCAAACACACTGCTCCATATATATGACACAAGTACAGCCCCCTCAGTGACAACGTGTGAGTGTTAGGACTGTTCTGAGATTTCCACTTAAATCTACACATCTGGACATGACAAACTGTTTGAAGTGCAGTGATGTGGACAGCAGTCTGTCAAGATTTGGATCCACTGGCCAGAGATGGTGAGGAGGAGAGAATTTCCTGGAGGGAGGATCATTGGATGAAGCTATACAAAGCAAAAAGGGACGCATATCCCTCAATTACTTTTCTTCACAAAAAAAGTACAAGCTCAAATTTAAAATTCAAAATTGATCCAGCATCCACTGCCATTTGTGAAAATTAATTCTAACACATTAACACCTTTGTATGTCAAAATGTTTCCCAAGCATTTTGTAGCAAAACAAATTGTTGGAAAAGCTGAGCAGGTTGGGTAGAATCTTTGGAGATAAAAAAGTGTTAAAGTTTCGATATGTGTATGTCGTCTTCAGAACTAATGTGCCTGATCTCTCCTCATACCCTCACGCTGTATGAAACCGGAACAGATGACAGAACACTGAGATCAGAGAATGCTGCTGCAGCAGTGACATTGGGTGTCTCTTTCAGTGGAGAATTGTACCGAGAATGCTTGTCACTGTCACTGTTTCTGTGGCTGCATCAGTCTGACCAGTCAGTGAGCTGGAGACATTATTATTCAAATGATAAAACCAGAGAGCAGATCAGCAGCAGTTTAAAACAAGTTCAATTGTCATAAAGCCATACCAGGGATGCCAAGAAAACCTAGGACAGTGTAGAACGCCTTCTCCACCTTTTGAATTGGTTGATGCATTTTACTGTGCGAGGTGATGTGTCCCTTCAGACAGCTGACAAGCTCCTTGTTTGAGACTCTGAGCTGATGAATTCCCTGAAACGTTGCCTTATACTGTGTGGAAGCTCCTTGGGG
Source organism: Hemiscyllium ocellatum (assembly GCF_020745735.1). NCBI lineage: Eukaryota > Metazoa > Chordata > Chondrichthyes > Orectolobiformes > Hemiscylliidae > Hemiscyllium > Hemiscyllium ocellatum. Next base: position 28,592,754 of record NC_083440.1, on the reverse strand, counting down.
AGATCGAGGTGACAGCATTACTGAGCTTTGTTGATGTTTTTCAAATTCGTCTCAGTGAACAAACTAATTACAATGATGAGGTTAATCTCAATTATGAAGGAGCGTTGCTGCTCAGTACATCATAACGAAATAACAAAAACAGAATCTGCAATCTACCAGCAATAACATTGTCCACTCAAACACCATGGGCCCCATCCCAAGATCAGAAAATATTTCAACGAATGCTGTACTGAGGCAGTTTACTCCGAGTGTGAAAACATGTGTCAGCGCTGTCCTTCTGCACTCAAGGGTAGGAGCTGCCCTGTTTATCCAGAACATTTCATTCACTGATTGAAATGGGAATTTTCTCACACACTCAATGTGTGCATTACTGCTGATGTCAGCATTTATTCTCCATTACCTATTTCCCAGGATCTGGAGTCACATGAAGGACCAAAGGAGGGGAACATTCTGCCTTTCCTGAGGGAAGGGGATTCAGTGAATACGATGGGCTTCCAACAATGGAGACATCACTGACCTCACTCTAACTGACACTGTCCATCCAGACGCATCACTGACCTCCTTCTTATGGCCACTGTTCATTCAGATCCATCACTGAATGTGGGATAAACCCTTCTGGAAATGGTGATCTATTGGCTTTCAATTTTAACTATATATTCATGTATTTATCATTAACGATGAGTGAATGAAATCCGACTCATAAGGATCAAGCAGGATAAGCCGCTCACTGAAGCTAAGGACATGTCAGAGGTAGAAAATGGATATTTTTCACCTGTTATTACAGACATAGTGCTGAGCATTTGAGCAGAATAGTGAGCAATAGGGAAGAGTGATCAAAATGCAGGCAGCACTCTAGTTAGAGAAATAACTGGACCTAGGTGGGATGCATCCTTGTTTGTAGAGAGGGTTAAAGGAGCAAATTGCAGAGTTGTTAATGGAAAATTTCCACAGCTGTATGAAACACAGAAAAGGGACAAAGGCAAACCCAATAAACTACAGACCTGTTAGCTTGACGTCAACAGTGGGAAACCTCATGGAGGTCCTAATACGAGAGAATTTAAAGGTACGCTTTGAGAAGATCATCTTAATATCAGGCAGTCAGCAAGGCTTTGTCAAGGTCAGGTCATGTTTGACAAATTTAATTGAGTTATTTGATGAGGTGACACAGACAGAGAAAGAGGGCAGTGCTGTGGATGTTGTTATAAAGGTGTAGAAGTGTACTGTACCTCTAAGAGAGTGAAGGACTTGGCAAGTGCACGGAGTGCTGGAGAATTTTCAATGCAACATTTGGTTAAGAACAGATATGACTGGTTGTGCTGCTATGAGAGAAAAAGAACTTCGAAATCAGCAATCAGTTTAAATTATACCCTGAAAAATACCAAACTCTAATCCAGTTTGAATTGATTATATTGACAATCTTAAAAGCCAATGACCCAATCTGATGACTTTGGAGGTATAAGACCGGGGAAAATTGAACAGTGGGGAGGAGAATCATCAAACTACTAGCATGTAAAGACTGCCCAAAATATAGCTCTCTTAAGGGTACCTTTGACAATCAGTAACCAGTGAAGCAGAATTCCCCAAGATGAAGAACAGACAGGAATACAGTGAAGAACCGAAATCTGCCTGGTTTTCAGATAAGAGGTGTTGTCTTGTAAATCTTAATCAGGAGTTTTATCAGACTAGGATTATAGAAAGGGAAAGTATAGGTTCGATAAAGAAGTTGTAAATAGTTGTTAGTTAACCATTCCCTGGTATACCTTAAGAAATAAACTTGTTAATACTTACTTTAAATAGATCTTGGCCACTCACATTTTCACAGATTACTGCACGGGATAAATCTTTTCTGTGTTGCTGGTTTAATTTTGGTGGAAGAAACATGGAGAGAGAACACAGGCTCCATGGCCCAACACTGTGAAGAGGATAGGACCAGAGGGACCTCGCAGTTTACATACAGGAATCCCTTAAAGTGGCCAGGCCACTGCAAATGGTTGTTAAGGAGGCAAATAGGATACTTGGGATAATAAATAGAGGCCTAGAGTATAAAGACAAGGAAGTGATGCTCCATGTCTGCAAACCATTGGTCAGCACATTTGGAGTGTTCTGCTCAGTATTGGGCATGTTGCATGGTACAGTAGATACAGAGATGTTTCTCCCTGCTGAGGGATAGCCCAGGACCAGAGGGGATAAAATCAGAATGTGAAATCATACATTTAAGACAGAGATAAGGAGGAATTTCTTCACTCAAAGGGCAGTGAAGCTGTGGAATTCTTTATCTCAGACGGCTGTTGGGACGTTAAGTTTTTTCAAGACTGAGGCAGACAAATGTTTAATCAGTACCGGAATAAAAAGCGAAAGAAATGCGTGAAAGTGTAGTTGGGGATTATCAGATCAACCATGAACTTCTGTCTGTGCAGTGAAATGTGACCTGCTGCCTGGTGGTCAGCTGCAGGGTGCCGCTCTGACTCGTCTCAGGGATCCGGCCATCCCAATGTCTCCTCTTGACTACCCAGTTCTCTCTTTGTCAGTTCGCCAAGACTGCTCCCTCGTGGGGGCGGCCATGTTGGAGTGACGTCGGTGTCATTTTTAACTTGATAAATAAAACGCTGAAACAGAGAAGGAGGGCTCGAAACGATAAGTGGTTGGAGAGTGTGAGCGGACCGGAGGCGGAAAATTGAAATAATAGAAGGCATTTTGGAGGTTGGGTGGGAAATTCAGAAATGCGCGTGTGTTATGTCGCTTTTCCCAGCGTGCAGCGCAGCCTATCACAGTCTCATCTCCATCTCAGCCTGTTGGACACGGAATATCACATGTATGCAATATTACCTTCATCGCATACTGAGAGATTGATAACTCGAAAATCATCCAGGTGTCTCGCTCTGTGTCCTTCTCGAGCTCTCCCTCCTCCCCAATACCATAACTACTTCAAGTCCACACTTTAGTATCTGTGTGCCTATTTCCAGCAGCACTCTTCTCTTACTACACTCACTCCCACTTCCAGTATCTCAATCCTCCATAACTCGGTCCCCTCCAAAGCCCTTGGATCTCTTGTGGTTTTCATAAAACCCTTCAACTGGTATAGTCCTCACTATATCTGTAAATTTTTCCAGTCAATACAACTCTCCTTATGTTTGCCATTGGATGTGAAGGTGTCGGTGTTGGATTGGGTTGGAAAGAATTAAAATTCACTCCACACCATTTATAGTCCAACAGGTTAATTTGGAAGCCACCTGATGAAGGACCAATCCCTCCAAAGCTAAGCGAAGGTGAGGACTGCAGATGCTGGAGATCAGAGTCGTGAGTGTGGTGCTGGAAGCACACAGTAGGTCAGGCAGCATCCGAGGAGCAGGAGAATCAACATTTCGGGCAATAGCCCTTCTTCAGGAAGCTAATGCTTCCAAATAAACCTGTTGGACAATCATCTGGTGTTGTGTGATTTTTAAGAATGAGTGTGATGTCCCACAACTGTTACAGCCACCGACTTTCTGTCCTCTCCTATAATTCTGGTTTCACATACATTGCCAACGTCATTATAGTCCGATATCAGTATTGCTGCTCCAGATATTTGGTTCTCAATGATGTTCAATTTATTGCTGGGTAGCCAGTGCGTGCTCAATGCTTGTTCCATTATGGCATTATGTTTCTTCGAAGCATTTTTCCCTCCTTTCAACAAATTCACATTTCATTCTTATTTCTCTTCATATATTATCATAAGTATTACAATGTATAATTGTTTTATGATACTCACATTTTTATGTTATGCAATTTACCCTCATACCTGGTTACTCACAGAATGCAACTCCAGACTGAAGTGAGAATCTGCAAGGGCTCTCACATGACACAGTGCCCATCAGTAGTGGAGGGAAATGGATGTTTGTGGATGTGCTGCTTTGTTCTGGGTGGTGCTAAGCTTCTTGACTGTAGTTGAGCTGCACTTGTCCAGGCAAGGGGGGAGGATTCCATCACACTCCTGACTTGTGCCTTGGTGGACAGGATCTGGAGAGTCAGGAGGTAAGTTACTCACTGCAGGATCTTCGGCCTCTGATCTGCTCCTGGAGCCACGCTATTTATATGGCCGAATCTTTTATGGTTCTGGTTGTTGGTAACCCCCAAGATGCCGATAGTGGGGAAATAAGTTTTGATAATGCCATTGAATGTCAAAAGGCAGTAGTTCAATTCTCTCTTATTGGAGACAGCCCTTGACTAGCACTTGTACAGCGTGAAAATTATTTGTTAGCCCAAGGTTAGATATTGTTCAGGTCTTGTAAAATTGAGTTATGGATTTTTTCTGGAACCAAAGGGTTTGCAAATGGTGATCAACATTGTGCAATTACCAGTGAACATTCCCACTTCGGACCTCATGATAGAGGGAAGGTTATTGATGAAGGAGCTGAACATAGAATTGTAGATCTAGACAGCATGGGAACAGACCCTTCGGTCCAACTCATCCATGCTGACCAGATATCCTAAATTAATCTATTTCCATTTGTCCTGTATTCCTCTAAACCCTTCCTATTCATTGACCAACCAGGTGCATTTTAAACGTGGTTATTTTACCAGTCTCCATCACTTTGTGGGCGGCACGGTGGCACAGTGGTTAACACGGCTGCCCCACAGCGCCTGAGACCCGGGTTCAATTCCCGACACAGGCGACTGGCTGTGTGGAGTTTGCACATTCTCCCCGTGTCTGCGTGGGTTTCCTCCGGGTGCTCCGGTTTCCTCCCACAGTCCAAAGATGTGCGGGTCAGGTGAATTGGCCAAGCTAAATTGCCCGTAGTGTTAGGTAAGGGGTAAAGAAAGGTAATGGGTGGGTTGCGCTTCGGCGCGTTGGTGTGGACTTGTTGGGCCGAAGGGCCTGTTTCCACACTGTAAGTAATCTAATCTAATCACTTTCTCTGGCGGCTCATTCCTTACACACACTACCCTCTGTGTTTAAAAGTTGCACCTTAGGTCCTTTTTAAATATTTCCCCTCTCACCTCAAACCTATGCCATGAAGTTTTGGACTCGTACACACCAGGAGTATTCTCTATTCATCTTAACCAAGCCCTTCATGATATTTGAAGGTCACCCCTCAGCCTCCGACGCTCCAGGGAAAACAGCCCCAGCCTGTTCAGCCTCTCCCTTTTGCTCAAAGCTTCCAGCCCTGGCAACGTCCTTGTAAATCTTTTCTCTACCCCTTCAAGTTTCACATCATCCTTCTGATAGCAGAATTGCATGCAATATTCCATCAGTGGCCCAACCAATGCCCTGTACAGCAGCAACATGACCTTCCAACTCCTATATTCAGTGCTCTGACCAATAAAGGAAACCTTACCAAATGCCTTATTCTCAAAACTGTCTATCTGTAACTGCATTTTCAAGGAACTATGAAACTGCACTCCAAGGTCTCTTTGTTCAGCCACTTTATAAGACTTATACCATTAAGTGTATAAGTCCTGCTGTGATTTGCCTTCCCAACATGCAGCACCTCGCATTTATCTAAGTTAAATTTCATCTTCCACACCTCAGCTCATTGGCCCATCTGGTCCAGATCCCATTGGACTCCAAGGTAATCTTCTTCACTGCCCATACACTTCCAATTATGGTGTCATCTAGAATGTTATAGACCACACCTCCTAAATTTGTCCAAATCCAGCATATAAATGAAAAAAAAATGACAACACCAATCCTTGTGGCACACTGTTGGTCATAGGCCTCCAGTCTGAAAAGCAATCTTCTACCACCAGCTTCTGTCTCCCAACTTCGAGCCAGTTCTGTATCCAAATGACGAGCTCTCCCTGTATTCTTTGAGATCTCACCTTGCCAACTGGTCTACCATGTGGAACCTTAACGAATGCCTTACTGACGTCCATATCTATCACGCCTATTGCCCTGCCATCATCAATTCTCTTCATTAATTCTTATTTTAAAAAGTCAATCAATTTAGTGAGACACAATTCCCCATGCCCAAAGCCATGTTGACTATCCCTAATCACTCCTGGCCTTTCCAAATGCATGTAAATCCTTTCCCTCAGGATTCCCTCCGACAACTTGCCCACCACTAAAGTCAGGCTCACTGGTCCCTGGCTTGTCCTGACAACCCTGCTTAAACAGTGGCACCATGTTGGCCAACCTCCAGTCTTCTGACTCCTCACCTGTGAATACCGCTGATACAAATATTCCAGCAAGAGGCCCAGCAATCACTTCCCTAGCTTTCCACAGAGTTCTAGGGAACACCTGATCTGGTCCTGGGGATTTATCCACCTTTATGCGGTTTAAGACGTCCTGCACCTCCTCCTCTATAATATGAACATTTTTCAAGACCTTTTTAAGTTTTCTAGCTCCTGTGTCCTTCTCCACAGTAAACATTGCTTGCAAAATATTCATTTAGTCTCTCCGCCATCTACTCCAGTTCCACACATGTTTGAGTGTGCAACATTACTCTGATGAATTCCTTAACCTGAGATGATTGGCCTCAATAACCACAACCATTTTCCAACCAGCTGAGGATTTTCTCCCTGATTCTTAATGGTGCCAGTTTTGCTTGGGCTCTCTTGGTGCTGCAGATGGCTGAAAGCTGCACATGAAGATCAAAAGTTATTTCCATCTAACTTAGATCAGTCTGTTCAGTGTCGTACTGTATTAAAGTGAACTCTCAAATGGGACCATTGTAGCTTTGAGGATAGAATGTCATGGGTGGCATTGTAGTTAGCACTGCTGCCTCACAGCGCCAGAGACCCACGTTCAATTACCGCCTCAAGCAACTGTCTGTGTCGAGTTTGCACATACTCCACGTGTCTGCCTGTGTTTCCTCCAGGTGCTGTGGTTTCCTCCCACTGTCCAAAGATGTGCAGGTTAGTTGAATTGACCATAGTGTTAGGTGAAGGGGTAAATGTAGAGGAATTGGTCTGGGTGGGTTGCTCTTCGGAGGATCGGTGTGGACTTGTTAGGCTGAACGGTCTGTTTCCACATTGTAAGTAATCTAATCTAATACATTCAAGGTAACACAATTAAGATAGCACAGAGAGAATCCTATTTTGAATTCACAAAGGGTACTGGACAGACAGGCAGATGCAGTTGGTTATCTAGAGACAGCTGGATAAAGACACGTCTGAGTGTGCTGATAAAAACATTCCATACCTAGCTAATTTAAAGTCTGAGATCCATCACAAACAGAAGGAAACATTTACTTCTTCCATTTAAGATTTCCAAACAATGATCGTTATTGATTTCAAATGTTATACACATAACCTCCTTTAAGAAAATCACAACAAGCATTAAAGAGACTATCCTATGGACCAGACAGCTTAGTCAGTAAGGAAAGGTGTCTGCACTGCTTGCACGGAAGATTGAATAATAGGCGCAGAAGCCAACAGTACTGAAATGTGTTACATAACAACATGCACTGCGAAAGTCCCAGGGGCAGAGATAAAGATGGAGACTGTGCTGCTGGTGAGGTGCAGCTGGCCTCACCACTTAGTTGGTCAGAATATTGAGTACAGGAATTGGGAGGTCATGTTGCAGCTGTACAGGACATTGGTTAGGCCACTGTTGGAATGTTGCTTGCAATTCTGGTCGCCTTCCTATCGGAAAGATGTTGTGAAAATTGAAAGGGTTCAGAAAAGATTTACAAGAATGTTGCCAGGATTGGAGGATTTGAGTTATAGGGAGAGTCTGAACAGGCTGGGGTTGTTTTCACTTGAGTGTCAGAGGCTGAGGCGTGACCTTATAGATGTTTAGAAAATTATGAGGGGCATGGATAGGGTAAATAGAAAAAGTCTTTTCCCTGGCGTCGGGGAGTCCAGAACTAGAGAGGATAGTTTTAACGTGACAGGGGAAAGATATAAAAGAGGCCTAATGGGCAACTTTTTCACACAGAGAGTAGTACGGGTATGGAATGAGCTGCCAGAGGAAGTGGTGGAGGCTGGTATAATTGCAACATTTAAGAGGCATTTGGGTGGGTATATGAATAGGAAGCATTTGGAGGGATATGGGCCGGGTGCTGGCCGGTGGGACTAGATTGGGTTGGGATATCTGGTCAGCATGGACAGATTGGACCGAAGGGACTGTTTCCGTGCTATACACCTCTGTGACTCTATGACTCTAAGAAGCATTCGATCTATGGGAGTTCCTGGAATACCTGGGAAATCCATGATTACATAGTTTGGTCTCGAACATAAAGGCTGGAAATCACATAGTCGAATGAGTTGGGTCTCTTGATAAGAAACGTGGTCGACATCCCAGTATGGTTCTACCCATCCAATAATTAGGAAAATATTAGTGCCATTAGCAGTATAATAATGAAGGTGGGTGTTGTTACCCACCCCACAATGGGTTTGAATACCAGTGGTAATAGAGACACATTCCTCCATCAGGGATGCACATGGAATTTGGGCTTCATCAGGGAACATTTTATCATAGAACAGAGGATAATTTTAGGCACTTTTACATTCGTGCACCCCAACCCCCAACCCCCACACCCCATTCCTTACTATTGTAGCAATTTGGAGAGGATATCGCAGACTTATTGGAGAAAGTCCATAATCTATTAAAATACTTTAGAACTATTTGATATGCCCATGTTAGGATTTGGAAGGATAAAAGGTGTCACGTAGTCTATTGTTGAAGTAAGGGTGTAACTTCATCTTCTCCAAATATTTTATTATGGGTTTCTAGAAACAAATTGTTAGTGAAGGATAACATGCCCCCTTTGTCTCTTTTACTATGTGATCTATCTGAAAGAGGACAAGGCTTACCAGGGATGCCCACAGTACAATTGAAATCAAACTGGCACACAACACCTTGAGAGGATAAAGACCATTTAGACTTGTTCTGTAAATGACCTGGTCAATCGTTTTGTTGCATTTGAGCACTGAAATAGTCATTCTTAGTAACATTCAGTCTCTCGGCACACTTGGACATCTTCCTGGTATAGATGATACACAGTCACTGGTTGCTCAGGATCGCACAGGTCCAGTCTTGTGCACGAATGCTGGCAATGGCAAGTCCACACAGCAGGTCGAGTTAAATCTTCATCATCTGCCCCCTCCACCCCCCCCCCCCCCCCCCCCGCTGCTGGACGCTGCAAGGGGCTCGGCTGATTGAGCTGGAAGGGTCCTCCTCAACAAGGATGGAGTGTTCATTGTTAGAAAGCACAAACCATTTCCTCCTTGTATATAAGTAGATACAATATACACATAATCAATTAAAATAAGCGCAGCAAACAAGTAACACAAAGTAATCTAGTAGGGGCCACCTATATAATGGTTTGAGTATCGTAGCAGGACACTATTGTTGCACTTCAGCAGGGTAGAAGCCTTAACTGGCAAAATGCTCATTCATTTTAAACTCAAGTACGAAAGATTCCCTTCCTACCCATTATTTTCTTACTTTATATGGAGGTGCCCAGGCATGGGCGATTTAAGCCAACCCAATTTTATAAATCCAGCTTTGCTAAGAGGTAATTCTCTGCGAAATTTTGTTACTAAGAACATGAATATAACGTAAAAGTTAGATTAGTTCCACAATATATTGTATACTTCTTAAAAACATGCCCATTCTTGTGCCCAATCAAATGTCCCAATTGACAGGTGCAGTTAACAGTATTTAAGTTAAGTGTAGAAACTAGGTGGTGATTCTGAGCAGAAACGTTGGCGATGAGTATTGGCTGGAGGTCAATGATGTCCCCAAAGTATGGCAACATGACGCAAAGCTTTCTAACCAATCTGAAATTTTCTAATATTGAGCTAACCCTAGAATTTGGACATTGGTACAGTCATAAAATTATAAACCATCACTGTTCAATATCAAATATCTAAGTGAAGATCATAGCTCAGCCACACACTCCCCTTTAGATCTAACAACCCAGTCCAAAGATAAATCAAATCAAACAGTATTTATTCCTATAAGCTCCAAACACAAAGCAAACCTATTTAGGCTTAGCGTCCATGTATGAAATCAAATCACTTGATAATTCAGTCAGTGGTACATTGTAATATAAAGTGCCTGTAATTATTTCAGAAATGGAAATTAGCAAGTTACTTCCAAATTTCAAAGCGATATTGAAAACAATCCAAATGCTAAACCTGTATGATTATAGTCAGTAAGCAACAGAGAAATCAAACTCTACATTGTGAATTGGCAATGAACAGATGGTCTCATTTCCCCATGATTTTTCGACCTTATGCTATGTCTAACCGGGTTTTGCTGGGGACCAAATGGGATCAGAAGTTTGGGGCATAAGGCTGCCTGTTTGGCAGCTGCATATACTTGCCCACTACTTTGGAAACTGTATCAGTTCCAACAGCATGAGCCGAACATCTTGATAATTATCAAATTGATTGGACAAGATAGAATTACGATAACACTGCCCGCTTCGGGGTTTAGATTAGATTAGATTAGTTACAGTGTGGAAACAGGCCCTTCAACCCAACAAGTCCACACCGACCCTCCGAAGAGTAACCCACCCAAACCCAATCCCCTACATTTACCCCTTCACCGAACACGATGGGCAATTCAGCGTTGCCAATCTAACTAACCTGCACATTTTTGGAATGTGGGAGGAAACCGGAGCACCCCGAAGAAACCCACGCAGACACGGGAAGAACGTGCAAGCTCCACACAGAGGTGGGTCTCTGGCGCTGTGAGGCAGTCATGCTCGCCACTGTGCCACCTTGCCGTCCATAAAAAGCTTCAATGTTTCCACAAGGCTCCAACATCGTGGATCATATTAAAAGCACAATGAAGAGTCAGTGTATATTAGAAGAGTTTCCTTTTGATAGGATGAAAGCATGTCGATTCCCAACATCAGTTCCAAGGTAACATGAAAGAAACATTACTCCCCATTGGCCACATTTCAACAGTTAAAGCAAAGGCCAGGCATATGTCCCTGGTGGATTTTGCTGTCTTGCTCCCAGTCTCAACGGTGAAGGGGAATCCCTGTCCCCATTTTCAGGATCCCCTCGGGAAAAGATTGTCCAACAGTCGTCGTCGGGTAGGAACATGAGGCTATTTTGTCATGTCTCTTTACAGACATACCCACACACAACCACACACACATATATACCCATTCACACTAAAATCCCCAGCTTTTGGGAGTTCCATCTATATGTTTTTATATCGCTATTCCCCCAGTCACATGCAGAATTTCTTCAACTGGCCAGTAATGTAGCTTTCCATTCTTTAATTAACAATGAATTAATGCAGCCTCGGGGGAGGCAATAAGACAGATCACTGACAATGTGTACAGGAATTAAAAACAAGTGACCCTGGCAATTAAATTTGATTTGGATTAATACAGTTTATTATTATAAATATTATAAAATAATAAATTTATTAACCATTATCTGTAATTCAGTATGGAACTCGACAAGTGACTGAGACATTTTCAAAACTGTACTTTGCTGTTTTTTCCTTCTTATTGCATCATTCTCTTCCCTTCTGTACTTGATCTCCTTGTCTCTAATTTCATTTTAACCTCATTTAACCAATTTATCAATTTATGTTTGTCTAACTTTAAAGCCTATTCCTATCTTTACATTTTGGAATCTTGATTGTCATAATCTGAAAGCTAGTTTTAGGATTTGAAGTTTCAGCTAATCAAAAATTGCACGAGAAGAATAACTCAATCGGTGATTTATCTCGTTCACTTGTCCTGGTCACTGCATCACACGGTCGTGATGTCATGGAGCCTGCTAACTCCATGGCAATGGGGTAGTGATGCTATTAAAGAAACAGTGATTCATTTACCACCCTATTCCTTGATATGTTTGGCTGTCCCTATTGTCCACACGGTGCAATGCTGGGTGACAGCAGTGCCTGCCTAAGTCAGTCAGTAGTCCTTTTTCATTTGTTCGGGACACCTAATGATCAGGACAGAATTCAGTTTGGATATTGAGGTGGTGCCAAGCTTACTATGCGCATTACTGAGTGGGAATCCAGCTGAAGAAGAATCCGGAAAATAAGTTTTCATTTATTTTTGTGGACGCTGGACGATCAACAGAGCTTAGTTCTTTTTGTCTTGTTTTGAGAGCAGTTCTCCTCTGTAGTGATATATCAATGGGCATTATTCTTACAATATATATCTGAGTAATATGCAACACTTTATTTTCTTATGGTGATCAACATATATTGGAAATTCATTGATTCAGAATTTAATATTTAAAATGTAAAATGTACACAGTTCTCAACTTTGAAATCCACTATAATTACCCAATTTTAGTCCCTTAATTTAAGTCCAAGATTAGGTTTCTTAAATGGTCCTGACCAGTCATTGCTCATTTACAGTGCTATAGATCATGAAATAACTGTAGCTGCCTTAAAAAGGTCTTGTCATTTCGAATTACAAAAAACCTCCTCATGCATGAGTAATGGCAGAATCCAAAGACATAGATATTAACCGTAGGATATTTATTTTGTCAGATGATCTATCAAATCCTAATGTTGTACTGAAAATTCAATGATCATTGAGGGAGAGGATTCCCTCAATAAGACTGCAACTGTCCTGAACAATGATCACCAATAAGACACAACATTCTTAGAATTAAGTGGAAACAAATGAGTCTGAAACAACAAAAGTTATAATGTTGTCTTCCTCTTTATTAAACAGATTTTAAATCGAATAATATCGGCTTTCATGTAAGTATAAAAGAGATTAGTTAGAAACTGACAGGAGGGCAATCATGACCTTTAAAAACAACAGGAGTTAATATTTTATTTCATAATCACTGAAGGATCCTTAACCTTAAAATAAATCATGTTAAATTTACAAATGCAAATCAGATTCAAAACAGTCCTAGATCTCTAGCTCCAGGGGACAAAGCACAAACAAATTGCCATCCGTAAGTATATACAGAAAAGCCCCAACTTCAGTTAATCTCTCCCCTTTTTTATATCTCTTGGGTTCTCTTAACACTTCCCTTCCCAAGACCGATCTTTTCGGGCTGGTCTAGAAAATAGAAAGCGAGGGGGTCAGGTCGGATACAAATTGAATGAACAGGAAAACGAAACATATATAAAACACTCGCGTCTGGTTAGCTGCATTCCTCATCCCTCGACAGTGAATGACTCAACTCTCCTACACCAGCTGTCTACAATCAGTCCACAGCGAAACAACAGTCACAGCACCAAAATGAAGATCTAGACACCCTTGCAGAGCCTCTCGATCTCGGGATTGTTCAAAAGAATCACTAGGAGCACGGTCTGTTTAAAGCAAGATTACCAGATTAATAAATTAATAAATAAAAGCAGCCTGGCACAGATTTGTCCAGCAACACGGAGGTTAAAAGCTTTTGTGTTCCGTGGAGAAATATGCAATTACATTCGAAAATTACACATTATTTATACGTTTTTTTAAGAGTACAGCCTTATTTACAAGAAAAGACCAATCACATATAATAAGGTGACAGGATTAACAGCAGGCTAATCCAGTGATATTTCCTGGGAAACAGACTGTTATACACACAGGATCACCCCAAGTTTAAGATTCATTCAATTACCAAATCACTGCCTGATGATTCATATTATGAAAAATATTATGCAACACAAGTTCACAGAGTCAAATCATTACTTGCATTTATTATCTTAATTTATTTTAAATTGAAAAACCATTTTGTTATTGATAAAAATCAACAAAGACTTTTTGCTTTTAACAACACATAAATTCAAATTTTAGATCTGCACCGGAAGACTAGTGGTTTGCTAATGTGCTGCCACTATTTAAGAAAGGTGGAAAGGACAAACCAGGGAACTATACACCAGTGAGCCTGATGTCGGTGGTGGGCAAGTTGTTGTAGGGAATCCTGAGGAACAGGATGTACATGTATTTGGAAAGGCAAGGACTGATTAGAGATGGCTTTGTGAGTGGGAAATCATGCCTCACAAACTTGATTGACTTTTTTGAAGAAGTAACCCCATGGTAGACTGATTAGCAAAGTTTAGATCTCATGGTATACAGGGAGAACTAGCCATTTGGATCCAGAACTGGCTTAAAGGGAGAAGACAGAAGGTGGTGGTGGAGGGTTGTTTTTCAGACTGGAGGCCTGTGACCAGTGGAGTGCCACAAGGATCGGTGCTGGGCCCTCTACTTTTTGTCATTTACATAAATGATTTGGATTTCAGCAAAGGAGGTAAAATGAGTACATTTGCAGATGACACCAAACTTGGAGGTGTAGAAGACAGTGGAGAAGGTTACCACCGATTACAATAGGATCTTTACCAGATGGGCCAATGGGCTGAGAAGTGGCAGATGGAGTTTAATTTAGATAAATGTGAGATGCTGCATTTTGGGAAAGTAATTCTTAGCAGGACGTCTACACTTAATGGTAAGGTCCTAAGGAGTGTTGCTCAACAAAGAGACCTGGGAGTGCAGGTTCATCGTGTCTTGAAAGTACTGTTGCAAGTAAATAGGATAGTGAATAAGGCGTTTGGTATGCTTTCCTTTATTGGTCAGAGCACTGGGTACAGGAAATGAGAGGTCATGTTGCAGCTGTAAAGTACATCGGTTCGGCCATTGTTGGAATATTTCATGCAATTCTGGTCTCCTTCCTATCAGAAGCGTGTTGTGAAACTTAAAAGGGTTCGGAATTGATTTACCAGGATGTTGCCAGGCTTGGAGGATTTGAGTTATGAGCAGAGGAGCTGGTTTCCCAGAGCATCGGAGGCTGAGGGGTGACCTTTTAGAGGTTTATAAAATCATGAGGGGCATGGATAGGGTAAATAGACAAAGTCTTTTCCTTGGGCTGGGTGAGTACAGAACCAGAGGGCAGAGGTTTAAGGTGAGAGGAGAAAGATGTAAAAGAGACCTAAGGGGCAACTTTTTCACACAGAGGGTGGAACGTGTATGGACCCAGCTACCACAGGATGTGGTGAAGGCTGGTACAATTGCAACAATTAGAACATAGACCATCGAAAAGTACAGCATAAAACAGATATTCTGCTCGCGATGTTATGATGAGGATTATTCCTAATCTAAAATAAAGCATTTTAAAAGGGATCTGGGTGGGTATATGAACAGGGAGGGTTTAGGGGGATAAGGGTCAGGTGCTGGCAGGTGGGGCTAGATTAGGTTCAGATATCTGGTCGGCACGGGTGAGTTGGACAGAAGGGAATGTTTCTGTGCTGTACATCTCTCTGATTCTATGACTCCACACTTTTCCGAGTGGAACTTCTCAGCCCAGCTCTGCATCCTGCCAATGACCCACTGTAACCGACAAACAGCCCTCTACACTATCCACAACTCCACCAATCTTCATGTCATTCGCAAACGGAGTAATCCACCCGTCCAGTTCGTCAGTCAAGTCGTTTATGAAAATCACATGTTGATGCGTGTCCCTATACTTGTATTCGTGTGTATTTGTGTTTCACTTGTGTCTGTGTGTCCGTCTCTGTCTGCAATGGGAATCACTTTGTCTGAATGGAAGTTTGAACGATTAAATTAAAATGTGTTGAATCAAAGGCTCAGAGTTCTGACTCTCTTTCTGTCTGCGCCTCTTGTATTTCAAGTGATACAATACCACCCTCTCCTGGACTCCCCATGCGCAAACATCAGATTTATTTTGGAAACAAAATCAAAGTCAGTGAATGTCTCTCAATGCACGTTTGTTTCATTGTTCAAAGAATGTCTTTGGAGGCACAGAGCAATTATTCCTGATCCCTTGCAATGTTGTCCGTGAGATATGAGGAGAATCAGATAGACATGCCCAGTGCTGGTCTCATCCCCTTTACCGTTAAATCCTTTCTCACTTAGAATTCGTGACAGCACGTCAGAAAACATTGTAAGCTGCAGAAAGTGAAATAAAATTCACCGTACTCCCCTATCAGTAGCGCTCGAAGGTGCCTGGAAACAATATCAGTGGAAATTCTGTATTTAATGTCTATAATATCAGGAATACTGCTCAAAGACAAATTCAACTTTGCTGAGTTACCACAACATTTCTCCACATGAGCATGTTCCACACTGAGGAACCTCAGTCCAATTGCAACTGTCTCCACAACGGACTTGTGTGTGTGTGTGTGTGTGTGTGTGTATGTGTGTGTGTGTGTATGTGTATGTGTGTGTATGTGTGCGTGTTTGTGTGTCCGTCTGTGATGATTATGTCAGTTTGGATTGTGCTGTGAGCTGCTGCTGTCTCTCTCTCTCTGACTGAATCCTTGAGGGAATAAATCCGCCTCAGTAACACATGCAGTGACAAGGAGAGAACAGTAGAGGGGAGCGTTGAATCACGTTTGACAGCAGAGAGATTCATTGCATGGGTTTGAATCTTCACTCCATGACAGGAAATACATGTTTGTGGGCTGCAATGGTCTCGCAACCCCTTGGAACTTGTAAGCTTAACATTAAAAATAAGAAGTCCAGCTTTTGTTATCATTCTAAAGTTTCATTTGCTCACAACACAAGGAATTCATGCAACTCGATATTTTACTGTCTTTCTGAACTTCTCTCTGTTCCTCAAAAATGTTGCTGCATAAATAAATGTTTGGTGGGTGGGTTATGCCACAATCTCTCGTATTGTCACAGCTCATCATTGGCTGTTTATGACATTTGTATGGGGTCTGTTGGATTGTTACTGAGCAGTGAGACCATGTAATTAATAATCAAACATTTTCGGATTAACTTCTATTTAATTGTGATGGAGATTTACAGAGGGCTTCAAGCTGGAAGGAATTACCCAGTAGGAGATTCCGTTTCTCTGGACAATTCATTTGGACAGCGCTGCAATGGGAAATCCTCAGGTTTCAAGCTCAACCCTCTCCCTGCAATGGAATAAGGATGTTCTGTCAGGAGTGTGTGAGGGAATACTCCCCCTTACCTGAATGGGGGCAGCTCCACCACTAACTCAAGAAGCTCGACACCATCCAGGACAAAGCAGCCCCCGCTTGATTGGTCCCACATCCCGAAATATCCACTCCCTCCACCTTCGATGCTCAGTAACAGCAGAATATATCATCTACAAGATGCGCTGCAGAAATTCTCCAAAGATCCTCAGGCAGCCCCTTCCAAGCCCATGACCACTCCCAAATGGGAAAGTATATGCATCTGATACCTGGGAACACCACCTCCCTGCAAGGTCACCTCCAAGCCTTTCACGACCCTGGCGAGGAAATATATCGCTGTTCCTTCACTGTCGCTGGTTCAAAGTCCTGGAATTCCGTCCCGCAGGGCATTGTGGACTGCAGCAATTCAATAAGGCAGCTCTCACAGGGCAACTAGGGACAGGTAATACATGCTGACCCAGCCAGTGACGACCACATCCAACGAGTGAATATTTTAAAAACATCATTTCATGGTCTAGAAATAATAGGACCTCCTGTGGGGCTCAATGATGTGTTTCATTTATTTATAACACGAGGAAACCATGCAACCAGGTATTTTACTACATTACCGATCTTCGCTCTGAACTGAGACAATGTTGCTGCATAAATAACTGTGTTTGTACAACAACTTAAGTTCCGCAGCATGTAACCAACTTTGCTGATGTGACTCAGAAAACCCGAGTAATCATCAGGATTAATTCCGTGAAGGACGTAATATAAGAAATTTACAACATAGATTAACCACAGGAGGATGAAGCTCCCAGAGATGGTCAACAGCAGAATCACAGCCTTTCTTCTGCTCTCCATCTCTGGGTCTCTGTGATTCTCTCCTTTGCTCTCACCCTTCAGCCTCTTCCGGACTCGACTGGTCACTAAAATGTATCGGACTGTCAGAGCATTGAGCAACAGAATTAAAACGAATGGTAGTAAAGGGGTCAAAACTGTATCAAGCCAATCCATTACTACCCACCAAGTCTCAGTAAAGTAGCTTGACTTTGTTATACAGTAGAATGGCACATTGTTGATTATTCTCCTAGGCTCATATTGAAAATAGAAGGGGATATTTTTCAAACAGAACATGGTGCAGGTTGTGGCTAGAACCACAGTCGCTGTTTTCTCAGTGCAATAGCTGATTCTCAGCTTCTGACAACAAATGATCACAAATCGGTCGAAGGAAAAAGTGACTGTGAACCAGACAGACCAGTCCCTGGATATGCGAAACAGCACCCCAGTTACACTACACACAGGAGTGATGTCCAGGAAACACCGCGGGAAATAATAAAAGCGAAATCTCCACAGTATAACACCAGTGATGATTACCACCAGATCAGCAGCTGCCATAACCACCAGGTAGCGTGTAGTGCAAGGAGAAACGCCACACTTGCACCAGGAAAGGACACCAATCGACAGCAAATTAACTGTGGGAGATAAGAGGGAAAAATGCAATTAATTACTTACCAGGAAATCCCCCTGCCTGTTCCAGAGAGCACCAATAAGATGTTACCAGCAAAGCTGCCACACTGTGGAAGTGGAAGTGGTCAGATTTGGGTGGGTTTGAATTTTAAGGCTTTCACACCCACCCCAGATTGTCCCCCAGCCCAATAACTCCAGAGATTATTGAGTTTGAATGGAAACTGCGTTCATAGAGCCTCCCAGGAGAGCAGATGGAAGTATGTGATTTTGTTTGGTTGCAAGGTCACTATTTAAATATGTGTATTATACTCTTACAGTTCACAGCTCCAACTCACGCAAGTGCAGAATCCCATGAGAAACCTCACTCCCAACTCAGTCACAGGACTGGCGATTGGACAGTCAGTAAACCAACTTCCACCCTTCTCCTTGGGTCAGATAATCCCCAGTCCCAAGCACTGGAACAAATCCTGTTCAGAGCCATAACAGGACTAGAAGACAGGTCATGAGAACCTGCACAACCTCTCAAACAACACTGCTCCATATATATGACACAAGTACAGCCCCCTTAGTGACAACGTGTGAGTGTTAGGGCTGTTCTGAGATTTCCACTTGAATCTACATATCTGGACATGACAAACAATTTGAAGTGCAGGGATCAGGACAGCAATCTGTCAAGATTTGGATCCATTGGCCAGAGATGGTGAGGAGGAGAGAATTTCCTGGAGGGATGATCATTGGATGAAGCTATACAAAGCAAAAAGGGACACATATCCCTAAGTTTGTTCTTGCTTCACAAAAAAAGTACAAGCTCAGATTTAAAATTCAAAACTGATCAAACATCCACTGCCATTTGTGAAAATTAATTCCAACACGTTACCATCCTTTGTGTGTCAAAATGTTTCCCAAGCATTTTGTAGCAAAACAGAAATTGTTGGAGAAGCTGAGCAGGTCTGGTAGAATCTTTGGAGATAGAGTAGTGTTAAAGTTTCTATATGTGTAACCCTTCTTCAGAACTAACGTGCCTGATCTCTCCCCATACCCTCACACGGTATGAAACCGGAACAAATGACAGAAAACTGAGATCAGAGAATGCTGCAGCAGCAGTGATATTGGGTGTCTCTTTCAGTGGAGAATTGTACCGAGAATGCTACTCAGTGAATTGCTGTCACTGTTCCTGTGGCTGGATCAGGCTGACCAGTCAGTCAGCTGGAGACATTATTGTTCAAATAATAAAACCAGAGAGCAGATCAGCAGCAGTTTAAACAGGTTCAGTTGCCATAAAACCATACCAGGGATGCCAAGAAAAGCAAGGACGGTGTAAAACACTTTCTGGATGTGTTGAATTGGTAGATGCATTTTTCTGTGTGAGGTGATCCGTCCCTTCAGGCAGCTGACAAGCTCCTTGTTTGAGACTCTGAGCTAATTCATTCCCAGAGACGCTGCATTATACTGTGTGGAAGCTCCTTGGGGAGATCGAGGTAACAGCATTACTCAGCTTTGTTGCTGTTTTTCAAATATTGTCCCAATGAACAACTTAATTACAATGATGAGGTTAATCCCAATTATGAAGTAGCGTTGCTGCTCAGTACATCATAACGAAATAACAAAAACAGAATCTGGAATCTGCCAGCAATAACATTGTCCACTGAAACACCATTGGACCCATCCCAAGATCAGAAAATATTTCAACCAATGTTGTACTGTGACAGTTTATTCCGATTGTGAATATATGTGTCAGCGCTGTCCTTCTGAATTCAAGGTTAGGAGCTGCCCTCTTTATTCAGAACATTTCATTCACTGATTGAAATAGGAATTTTCTCACATACTCAATGTGTGCATTATTGCTGATGTCAGCATTTACTCTCCATTCCCTATTTCCCAGGATCTGGAGTCACATGAAGGACCAAAGGAGGGGAATATTCTGCCTTTCCTGAGGGAAGGGGACTCAGTGAATAGGATGGGCTTCCAAAAATGGAGACATCACTGACCTCACTCTAACTGACACTGTCCATCCAGACCCATCACTGACCTCCTTCTTATAGCCACTGTTCATTCAGATCCGTCATTGAATGTGGGATAAACCCTTCTGGAAATGGTGATCTATTAGCTTTCAATTTTAATTATATATTAATGTATTAATCATTAATGATGAGTGAATAAAATCAAACTCATAAGGATCAAGCAGGATAAGCTGCTCACTGAAGCTAAGGACATGTCAGAGGTAGTAAATGGATATTTTTCACCTGTCATTACTGACATAGTGCTGAGCATTTGAGCAGAATAGTGAGCAATAAGGGATCAGTGATCAAAAGGCAGGCAGCAATCTAGGTAGACAAATAACTGGACCCAGGTGGGATGCATCCTTGTTTGTTGTGCTGGTTTAAGGAGCAAATTGTTGATGTATAATTTCCAAGACTTTATGAACCACAGGAAAGGTACAAAGGAGAACCTAATAAACTAAAGACCTGTTAGCTTGATGCCAACAGTCGGAAACCTCATGGAGGTCATAATACGAGAGAATTTAAAGGTACGCTTTGAGAAAAACAACTTAATATTAGGCAGTCATCAAGGCTTTGTCAAGGTCAGGTCATGTTTGACAAATTTAATTGAGTTATTTGATGAGATGGCACAGGCAGAGAATGAGGTTAGTGTTGTGGATGTTGTTATGAAGGTGTAGAAGTGTACTGTACCTCGAAGAGAGTGAAGGACTTGGCAAGTGCACGGAGTACTGGAGGATTTACAATGTAACATTTGGTTCACAACAGATAGCACTGGCTGCGTTGCTACGTGACAGAAACAATTTCGAATTCAGCAATCAGTTTAAATTATACCTAAAAAAATACCAAACTCTAATCCAGTTTGAATTGAGTATATTGACAATCTTAAAAGCCAATGACACAATCTGATGCATTGGAGGTATAAGACAATGGAAAATTGAACAGTTGGAAGGAGTATCACCAAACTACTAGCATGAAAAGACTTCCCAAAACATAGCTCTCTTAAAGGTACCTTTATCAATCAGTAACCTGTGAAGCAGAATCCCCACGAAGTAGAAAAGACAGGAATACAGTGAAGAACCGAAAGCTGCCTGGTTTTGAGATAAGAGGTGTTGTCTTGTAAATCTTAATCGGGAGTTTTATCAGACTATGAACGTTTGGGATTAGTGGGTCCTTGGTAAAATGGATTTTAGTCTTGGTCAAAGGTGGAAAACGGCGTATAGGTATAAATGGGCATTTCTCACAGTGGATGCAAGTTTGATGTGGTGTTCCCAGGTGTCAGGATTGGGACCTTTGCTTTTTCTGATTTTTGTAAATGATTTGGTAATGGGCATTGAGGACAAAATCTCTACATTTACAGATGGTACTAAGTTCAGGAGAACAGTGAATTGTGAAGCTGAGGAAGAATCACTTCAGAGGGACATTGACAAGTGGCCCAGTGGGCAGATACTTGTCAAACATATGTCAACGTAGAGAAATGTGAGGGAATGCAATTTGGTGGAAGAAACATGGAGAGAGAACACAAGCTACATGGCCCAACTCTGAGGAGAGGATAGGAGCAGAGGGACCTCACCGTTTACATACATGAATCCCTGAATGGGGCCAGGCCACTGCAAATGGTTGTTGAGGAGGTTAATATGATACTTGGGATAATAAATAGAGGCCTAGAGTGCAAAAACAAGGAAGTGATGCTCCATCTCTGTATGCCATTGGTCAGCACATTTGGAGTATTCTGCTCGGTATTGGGCATGTTGCATGGTACAGTAGATACAGAGAGGCTGTTCCCTGCTGAGGGATAGCCCAGGACCAGAGGCCATAATCTCAGAATATGAGATCATACATTTAAGACAAAGATGAGGAGGAATTTCTTCACTCAAAGGGCAGTGAACCTGTGGAATTCTTTATCTCAGACGGCTGTAGGGTCGTTAAGTTTATTCAAGACTGAGGCAAATAAATTTTTAATCAGTACTGGAATGAAAAGCGACATGAAATGTGTGAAAGTGCAGTTGGGGATTATCAGATCAACCACGAACTGTCTGTGCAGTGAAATGTGACCTGCTGCCTGGTGTTCAGACGCAGGGTGCCGCTCTGACTCGTCTGAGGGATCTGGCCATCCCAGTGTCTCCTCTTGACTACCCAAATCTATCTTTGTCAGTTCGCTGCGATCGCTCTCTCATGGGGGCGGCCTTGTTGAAGTGACATCGGTGTCATTTTTAATTTTTCTAAATAAAACGCTGAAACGGAGAAAGGGTGAGGCCTCGAAACGATAAGTGGTTGGAGAGTCTGAGCGGACCGGAGGCGGAAATTTGAAATAAAAGAAGACATTTTGGAGGTGGTGAGGGGGGGAAAACCAGAAATGCGCATGAGTTATGTCGCTTTTCCCAGCGGGCACCGCAGCCTATGTCAATGATAGAGGCCATTCACAGCCGCGGGGTGTTACGGGAGCAGCGGCCACTCTCGCTCCATCCACAGCCCAGGGTCTGAAATGACAGAATAAAAATGGATACAGACCTTTAGATCATAGATTTCAATTTTTCAAAAACCGTACACTATCTGGAAGAAGTATGTTGAGGTGCATGCGTGTTCTACTTTGTCACTCCCTTTGTTAAGGTTGAGAAGTAATTCATTAACACGCATTTTCTTACAGATATTTGAATTTAGTGCACAACGATTCTCTGCAGAAGCATTCAGATCGTCACCTTCAGCAATTTCTCTCGTTTGCGTCTTGTGACCATCATAATCTCACATACACGCGCACGCACACACACACACACACACACACATATACACACACATATACACACAGTCTCACTTTTAACTCCCTCGGATCGGCGTTGTTCTCATTGCACATGTGCACGCTTTTAGCCTTCAGTTCCCTCTGCTGGGCACTGTTATAATGACATACACAACAGCGAAAACACTCATAGGCATGTGCGCGCACACATTCTTATCTCCATCTCACTATGTTGGACACTGAATATCACACATTTGCAGTATTACCTTCATCAGATACTGAGAGATTGATACCTCAAAAATCCTCCAGGAGTCTCACTCTGTGTCCTTCTCTAGCTCGACCTCCTCCCCAATAACATAACGA
The DNA here is from genome assembly GCF_020745735.1 of Hemiscyllium ocellatum. Taxonomy (NCBI): domain Eukaryota; kingdom Metazoa; phylum Chordata; class Chondrichthyes; order Orectolobiformes; family Hemiscylliidae; genus Hemiscyllium; species Hemiscyllium ocellatum. The sequence goes on along the minus strand of NC_083440.1, from coordinate 28,569,455 downwards.
CTCCAAGCCCACACCTTAGTATCTGTGTGCCCATTTCCAGCAGCACTCTTCTCTCACTACACTCACTCCCACTTCCAGGATCACAATCCTCCATAACTCGGTATCCTCTCAAGCCCTTGGATCTCTTGTGGTTTTAATAACATCCTCCAGCTGGTGTAGTCCTCACTATATCTGTAAATTTTTCCAGTCAATTGAACTCTCCTAATGTTTGTCATTATGATGTGGAGGTATCGGTGTTGTAATGGGGTGGAATGAATTAAAATGCACATCACACCAGTAATAGTCCAAGATGTTAATTTGGAAGCAACCTGATGAAGGCCTATTGCCTCCAAAGCTAAGCGAAGGTGAGGACTGCAGATGCTGGAGACGTTGTTCTCATCGCACCCTTTTGGCCTTCATCTCCCTCTGCTGCCACTGTTATAATGGCATACACAAAAGCAAAATCACTCGTCGGCATGTGCGCGCACACAGTCTCATCTCCATCACATTCTGTTGGACACTGAATATCACACATATGCAGTATTACCTTCATCAGATACTGAGAGATGATTCCTCAAAAATCCTCCAGAAGTCTCGCTCTGTGTCCTTCTCTAGCTCTACCTCCTCCCCAATAACATAACCACTCCAGGCCCACACCTTAATATCTCTGTGCCCATTTCCAGCAGCACTCCTCTCTTACTACACTCACTCCCACTTCCAGGATCACAATCCTCCATAACTCGGTCCCCTCCCAAGTCTTTGGATCTCTTATGGTTTTAATAACACCCTCCAGCTGGTACAGTCCTCACTACATCTGCATTTTTTTCCAGTCAATACAACTCTCTGTATGTTTGTAATTATGATATAGAGATGTCGGTGTTGGATTGGGGTAGAAAGAATTAAAATTCACAACACACCAGTTATAGTCAAACAGGTTTATTTGGAAGCCATCTGATGAAGGAATAATGCCTCCAAAGCTAAGCGAAGGTGAGGACTGCAGATGCTAGAGATCAGATTGGTGAGTGTGGTGCTGGAAACCCACAGCAGGTCAGGCAGCATCCGAGGAGCAGCAGAATCAACATTTCGGAGAAAAGCCCTTCATCAGGAAGCTAATGCTTCCAAATAAACCTGTTGGACTATCATCTGGTGTTGTGTGATTTTAAACAATGAGTGTGATGTCTCACAACTGTTCCAGCCACTTACTTTTTGTCCTCTCCTATAATTCTGGTTTCACATATCTTGAAAACGTCATTATAGTCCGATATCAGTATTGTTGCCTCCAGATATTGGGTTCTCAAAGATGCTCACTTTATTCCTGGGTAGCTAGTGTGGGCTCAATGCTTGTTCCATTATCGCATTATGTTTCTTCTAAGCATTTTCCCTCCTTTCAACAAACTCACATTTCCTTCTTATTTCTCTTCATATATTATCATAAGTATTACAATGTATAACTGTTTTATCATACTCACCTTATTACGTTACGCAATTTACCCTCATACCTGGTTACTCACAGAATGTAGCTCCAGACTGGAGTGAGAATCTGCAAGGGCTCTCACATGACACAGTGCCCATCAGTAGTGGTGGGAAATGGATGTTTGTTGATGTGCTGCTTTGTTCTGGATGGTGCTAATCTTCTTGACTGTAGTTATGCTGCACTTGTCCAGTCAAGGGGGAGGATTCCATCACACTCCTGACTTGTGCCTTGGTGGACAGGCTCTGAAGAGTCAGGAGGTAAGTTACTCACTGCAGGATCTCCTGTCTCTGATCTGGTCCTGGAGCCACGTTATTTATATGGCCGAATCTGTTATGGTTCTGGTTGGTGGTAACCCCCAAGATACCGATGGTGGGGAAATCAGTTTTGATAATGCCATTGAATGTCAAAACGTATTAGTTAAATTCTCTCTTATTGGAGATATCCCTTGACTAGCACTTGTACGGCGTGAAAATTATTTGTTAGCCCAACCCGAGATATTGTTCAGGTCTTGGAACATTGAGATATAGATTGCTTCAGTAACCGAAGGGTTTGCAAATGGTGCTCAACATTGTTCAATCACCAGTGAACATTCCCACTTCGGACCTGATGATAGAGGGAAGGTTATTGATGAAGGAGCTGAACATAGAATTGTAGAGCTGGACAGCATGGGAACAGACCCTTCGGTCCAACTCATCCATGCCGACCAGATATCCTAAATTAATCTATTTCCATTTCTCCTGTATCCCTCTAAACCCTTATTATTCATTCACCCATCCAGGTGCTATTTAAATGTAATTATTTTACCAGCCTCCATCACTTTCTCTGGCAGCTTATTCCTTAAACACACTACCCTCTGTGTTTAAAAGTTGCACCTCAGGTCCCTATTAAATCATTCCCCTCTCACCTTAAACCTATGCCATGTAGTTTTGGACTCGTACACACCAGGAGTATTCACTATTCATCATAACCATGCCCCTCATGATTTCAGAAGGTCACCCCTCAGCCTCCGACGCTCCAGGGAAAACAGCCCCAGCCTGTTCAGCCTCTCCCTTTTGTTCAAACCTTTCAGCCCTGGCAACATCCTTGCAAATCTTTTCTGAACCCCATCAAGTTTCACATCATCCTTCTGATAGCAGAATTGCATACAATATTCCAACAGTGGCCCAACCAATGCCCGGTACAGCAGCACCATGACCTCCCAACTCCTTTATTCAGTGGTCTGACCAATAAAGGAATGCTTACCAAATGCCTTATTCTCAAAACTGTCTCTCTGTAACTGCATTTTCAATGAACTATGAAATTCCACTCCAAGGTCTCTTTGTTCAGCAAATCCCTGGGACCATACCATTAAGTGTATAAGTCCAGCTCTGATTTGCCTTCGCAAAATGCAGCACCTCGCATTTATCTAAATTAGACTCCATCTACCACTCCTCAGACCATTGGCCCATCTGGTCCAGATTCCATTGGACTCCAATGTAATCTTCTTGACTGCACATACACCTCCAATTTTGGTGTCATCTGAAAAGTTATTGACCAGAGCTACTATATTTGTCCAAATCCATCATATAAATGATAAAAATGATAACACCAATCCTTGTGGCACACTGTTGGTCATAGGCCTCCAGTCTGAAAAGCAATCCTCCACCACCAGTTTCTGTCTCCCAACTTTGATCCGATTCTGCATCCAATTGGCTATCTCTGCCTGTATTCTATGAGATCTAACCTTGCCAACTGGTCTACCATGTGGAACGTTGACGAACGCCTTTCTGAAGTCCATATCTATCACGCCTATTGCCCTACCATCATCAATTCTCTTCGTTAATTCTTATTTTAAAATGTCAATCAATTTAGTGAGATACAACTTCCCATGCCCAAAGCCATGTTGACTATCCCTAATCACTCCTGGACTTTCCAAATGCATGTAAATCCTGTCCCTCAGGATTCCCTCCGACAACTTGCCTAACACCAAAGTTAGACTCACTGTTTCCTGGCTTGTCCTTACCACCCTTCTTAAATAGTGGCACCACGTTGGCCAACCTCCACTCTTCTGGCTCCTCACCTGTGATGACCGATGATGCAAATATCTCAGCAAGAGGCCCAGCAATCACTTCTCTAGCTTCCCACAGAGTTCTAGCGAACACCTGATCATGTCCAGGGGATTTATCCACCTTTATGTCTTTTAAGACGTCCTGTACTTCCTCCTCTATAATATGAACACTTGTCAAGACTTTTTAAGTTCTCTATCTCCCATGTCCTTCTCCACAGTAAACATTGATTGCAAAATATTCGTTTAGTATTTCTGTCATATCCTCCAGTTAAATACATGTTTCAGTGTGCAACATTACTCTGATGAATTCCTTAGCCTGAGATGATTGGCCCCAATAACCACAAACATCTTCCAACCAGCTGAGGATTTTCTCCCTGATTCTTAATGGCGCCAGTTTTGCTTGGGCTCTGTTGGTGCTGCAGGTGGCTGAAAGCTGCACGTGAAGATCAAAAGTTATTTCCAACTAACTTAGATCAGTCTGTTCAGTGTCGTACTGTATTAAAGTGAGCCATAAAATGGGACCATAGTAGCTTTGCGGATAGAATATCATGGGTGGCACAGTGGTTAGCACTGCTGCCTCGCAGCGCCAGAGACGCACGTTCAATTCCCGCCTCAGGCAACTGTCTGTGTGGAGTTTGCACATTCTCCCCGTGTCTGCCTGGGTTTGCTCCGGGTGTTCTGGTCTCCTCCCACTATCCAAAGATGTGCAGGTTAGGTGAATTGCCCATAGTGTTCGGTGAAGGGGTAAATGTAGAGAAATGGGTCTGGGTGGGTGGCTCTTCGTAGGGTTAGTGTGGACTTATGAGGCCGAAGGGTCTGTTTCCACGTTGTAAGTAATCTAATCTAATCCATTCAAGGTAACACAATTAAGATAGCACAGAGAGAATCCTATATTGAATACACAATGGGTCCTGGTACAGACAGGCAGATGCAGTTGCTTATATAGAGACAGCTAGGTAAAGACACCCCTGAGTGTGCTGATAGAAACATTCCATACCTAGCTAATTTAAAGTCTGAGATCCATCACAATCAGAAGGAAACATTTACTTTTTGCAGTTAAGATTTCCAAACAATGATCATTATTGATTTCAAATGTTATACACATAACCTCCTTTAAGAAAATCATAACAAGCATTAAAGACCAGACAGCTTAAACACTAAGGAAAGGTGTTGGCACTGCTTTCAGAGAAGATTGAATAATAGGTGCAGAAGCCAAAAGTATTGGAAGGTGTTACATAAAAACATGCACTGTGAAATTCCCAAGGACAGGGATAAGGATGGACACTTTGGTGCTGGAGAGATGCAACTGGCCTCACCACTTATTTGGTCACATTATTGAGTACAGGAGTTGGGACGTCATGTTGCAGTGTACAGGACATTGGTTAGGCCACTGTTGGAATATTACGTGCAATTCTGGTCTCCTTCCTATCGGAATGATGTTGTGAAAATTGAAAGGGTTCAGAAAAGGTTTACAAGGATGTTGCCAGGATTGGAAGATTTGAACTGTAGGGAGAGTCTGAACAGGCTGGGGATGTTTTCCCTTGAGCGTCAGATGCTGAGGAGTGACTTTATGGATGTTTAGAAAATTATGAGGGGCATGGATAGGTTCAACGGACAAAGTCTTTTCCCTGCGGTCGGAGAGTCCAGAACGAGAGAGGATAGGTTTAGGTGAGAGGGGAAAGATATAAAAGAGATCTAAGGGGCAACTTTTTTCACTTTTTTCATGGAATGAGCTGCCCGAGGAAGTGGTGGAGGTATGGTACAATTGCAATATTTAAGAGGTATTTGGATGGGTATATGAATAGGAAGGGTTTGGAGGGATATGGGCCGGGTGCTGGCAGGTGGGACTAGATTGCGTTGGGATATCTGGTCGGCATGGACAGATTGGACCGAAGGGTCTGTTTCCATGCTGTACATCTCTTTGACTCTATGACTTTAAGAAGTAGGTCAATCTATGGGAATTCCTGGAGTACCTTGGCAATCCATGATTACATAGTTTGGTCTCGAACATAAAGGCTGGAAATCATTTAGTCGAATGAGTTGGGTATCTTGATAGGAAATGAGGTCGACATCCCAGTATGGTTCTACCCATCCAATAATTGGGAAAATATTAGTGCCACAAGGAGTATCATAATGAAGGTGGGTGTTGTTACCCACCCCACAAAGGGTTTGAATACCACTGGCAATAGAGACACATTCCTCCGTAAAGCATGCACATGAGATGTGGGGTCCTTCAGGGATCATTTAATCACAGCTCAGAGGATAATTTTAGGCACTTTTACATTCGTGCACCATCCACTCACCACCCCCCCCCCCCAACCCGCCCCACCACCACCATCCCTTACTATTGTAGCAATTTGGAGAGGATATCCCAGACTTATTGGAGGAAGTCCATAATCCTGTAAATACTGTAGAACTATTTGATATGCCCATGTTAGGATTTGGAAGGATTAAAGGGGTCACGGAGTCTATTGCTGAAGTAAGGGTGTAACTTCATCCTCTCCAAATATATAATTATGGATTTTTAGAAACAAATATTTAGTGAAGGATAACATGCCCCTTTTGTCTCTTTTTCTATGTGATCTATCTCAAAAGGGACAAGGCTTACCAGGGATGCACACAGTACAAATGAAATCAAAATGGCACACAACACCTTCAGAGAATAAGGACCATTTAGACTTGTTCTGTAAATGACCTGGTCAATCGTTTTGTTGCAGTTGACCACTGCAATAGTCATTCTTGGTAGCGTTCAGTCTCTCGGCGCACATGGACATCTTCCTGGTATAATATACACGTAATCAATTAAAATAGGCGCAGCAAACAAGTAACACAGACTAATCCAGTAGGGGGGTCACCTATATTCTGGTTTGAGTATCGCGGGAGTACCATATCTGTGATCTTCAGCAGACTATAAGCCCATTATGGGCGGCACGGTGGCACAGTGGTTAGCACTGCTGCCTCACAGCGCCTGTAGACCCGGGTTCAATTCCCGACTCAGGCGACTGACTGTGTGGAGTTTGCACGTTCTCCCCGTGTCTGCGTGGGTTTCCTCCGTGTGCTCCGGTTTCCTCCCACAGTCCAAAGATGTGCGGGTCAGGTGAATTGGCCAAGCTAAATTGTCCGTAGTGTTAGGTTAGGGGTATGGGTGGGTGGCGGGTCGGTGTGGACTTGTTGGGCCGAAGGGCCTGTTTCCACACTGTAAGTCTAATCTAATCAAAGAGCAATTTTGAAATAAATTATTCCCCAATTAATCAAACTCAAATAACCAACTTAAATAAATATATTGCCCAAACTGGCAAAAATGCTCATTCATTTTGAACTCAAGCATTAAAGATTCCCTTCCTACCCATTATTTTCTTACTTTATATGGAGGTGCCCAGGCATGGGCGAATTAAGCCAACCCAGTTTTATAAATCCAGCTTTGCTAAGAGGTAATAGTCTTCGAAATTTTGCTCCTAAGAACATCAATATCACCTAAAAGTTAGATTAGTTCAACAACATACTCTATTCTATTTAAAAACATGCCAAATCTTGTGCCCAATCAAATGGCCCAATTGACAGCTGTAGTTAACAGCATTTAGAATTAAGTGTAGAAACTAGGTGGTGATTTTGAGCAGAAAAGTTGGTGATGAGTATTGGCTGGAGGGCAATGCTGTCCCCAAATTATGGTAACATGACGCAAAGCTTTCAAACCACTCTGAAATTTTCTAATATTAAGTTAACACTCGAATTTGGACATTGGTACAGTCTTAAAATTATAAACCATCACTGTTCAATATCATATATCTCATAGCTCAGCCAGACACTCTTCCTGAGATCTAACAACCCAGTCCAAAGATAAATCAAATCAAACAGTATTTATTCTTCTAAGCTCAAAACACAAAGCAAAGCGATTTAGGCCTAGCGTCCATGTATGAAATCAAATCATTTGATAATTCAGCCAGTGGTATATTGTAATATAAAGTGCCTGTAATTATTTCAGAAATGGAAATTAGCAAATTACTTCCAAATTTCAAAACGATATTGAAAACAATCGAAATACTAAACCGGTATGATTTTTGTCATTAAGCAACAGAGAAATCAAACTCTACATTGTGAATTGGCACTGAACAGACAGTCTCATTTCCCCATGATTATTGGACCTTCCCTAGGTCTGCAATACCCGTCCTTATGCTGTGTCGAACCGGGCTTTGCTGGGGACCCAGTGGGATCAGAAGTCTGGGGTATAAGGCTACCTGCTTGGCAGCTGCATATACTTGCCCAATACTTTGGAAACTGTGTCAGTATCATCAGCATGAGCCGAACATTTTGATAATTGTCAAATTGATTGAACAAGATAGCATTACTATAATACTGCCCACTTTGGGGTTTACATTAGATTAGATTAGATTACTTACAGTGTGGAAACAGGCCCTTCGGCCCAACAAGTCCACACCGACCCTCCGAAGAGTAACCCACCCAGACCCATTCCCCTACATTAAACCCTTCACCTAACACTACAGGCAATTTAGCATGGCCAAACCACCTAACCTGCACATTTTTGGAATGTAGGAGGAAACCAGAGCACCCAGAGGAAACCCACGCAGACACGGGGAGAACGTGCAAACTTCACACAGAGGTGGGAATTGAACCCGTGTCTCTGACACTGTGAGGCAGTATTACTATCCATTGTGACACCTTGCCGCCCATAAAAGGCTTCAATGTTCCCACAAGGCTCAAACATCGTGGATCATATTTAAAAGCACAATGAAGAGTCAGTGTATATTAGTAGAGATTCCTTTTGATAGGATGAAAGCGAGTCGATTCGCAACATCAGTTCCAAGGTAACATTAAAGACACATTACTCCCCATTGGCCACATTTCAACAGTTAAATCAAAGGCCAGGCATATGTCCCTGGTGGATTTCGCTCTCTTGCTCCCAGTCTCAACGGTGAAGTACTGGAGAATCCCGTTCCCCATTTTCAGGATCCCCTCGAGAAAAGATTGTCCAACAGTGGTCACCGGGTAAGTACTTGAGGTAAGGTTCTCCCCCACTCCCCCACCAGTGGGTATTCTGGCTCCAATCAACCATATCAGGGCTGGCAGGGCTGTTATAATTTGTTTTACCAGTAACTTGGATCATGGTCCAATCCGGTTCCGGCTATCCCAATAAAAAACACCGCTCTCCTCATTTCCGACTGGGAATCCCTGGACTGGTTCGTACAGTTGTTCTGGATCCTAGCGGTGACTCCAGGTGGATAACATAGCAAAAACATAGGGTTAAATAAAGGTAATTGAGCATCTTGATTATTGTTCAATTGTTCGTCACTTCCATCAGACAGATAGCCACATCTTTCAGTTTTGTAACACAAGCCATTCATATTCAGGCTACTCCCAGAATTTTAATGCATTTACATTCTCATCACCCTTGGACATATTCAGTAAATTGGGATGGTTTGGTTTTGCAGTCAGGGGCCTGCTTCATTAACATAACTCTAATTCCCGGGATGGGACCCGGTTTAGGATGGCGCAGGCCACTTATGCCCATGATATTGGCTGTGAAGGCTGGACGCTTTATTTTCAAAAGAAAGAAAGATTTATAACAAGTGGATAGTTTAAATTAAGACTGGGGACAATCAGGAGTTGTTAGGGGCTCAGCGGGTATGCAGGAACAAAATCATAATCCTCAAAAACGGTCTTGTTGCTTTAATATTCCTCAACCTTAGTGGCCTTGCACTGTTTCAGTAACCTCTCCAGCTTTTGGGAATTCCATCTTTATATATTTCTATCCCTATTCCCCTAATCACATACAGAATTTCTTCAACTGGCCAGTAATGTAGCTTTCCATTCTTTAATTAACAATGAATTAATGCAGTCTCAGGGGAGGCAATAAGACAGATCACTGACAATGTGTACAGGAATTAAAAACAAGCGACCCTGCCAATTAAATTTGATTTGGTTTAATACAATTGATTATTATAAATATTATAAAATATTATTATAAAATAATTAATTAATAATTATCTATAATCAGGGTGGGAACCCGACAAGTGACTGAGACATTTTCAAAATTGTACTTTGCTGTTTTATCCTACTGATTGCATCATTCTCTTCCCTTCTGCCCTTGATCTCCTTGTCTCTATTTTCGTTTTAACCTTATTTGACCAATTTATCAATTTATGTTTGTCTAACTTTAAAGCCTGTTCCTTTCTCTATATTTTGGAATCTTGATTGTCATAATCTGAAAGCTAGTTTTAGGATTTGAGGTTTCAGCTAATCAAAAATTGGAAGAGGAGAATAACTAAAAAGGACATTTGTCTCGTTCACTTCTCCTGGTCACTGTATCACATGGTTGTAACATTATGGAGCCTGCTAACTCCATGTCAATGGGGCAGTGATGCTACAAAAGAAACAGTGATTCATTTACCACCCCATTCCTTGATATGTTTGGCTGTCCCTATTGTTCAAAGGATGCAATGCTGGGTGACAGCAGTGCCTGCCTAAGTCAGTCAGTAGTCCTTTTTCATTTGTTTGGGACACATAATGACATGAACAGAATTCAGTTTGGATGTTGAGGAGAGCATTGAGTGGGGTGGTGCCAAGCATAGTTTGTGCATTACTGTGTGGGGAACCGGATAATAAGTTTTCATTTATTTTTGTGGACACTGGATGATCAACAGAGCTTCGTTACTCTTTGTCTGGTTTTGTAAGCAGATCTCCTCTGGGGTGATAGGTCAATGGTCACTATTCTTACAATATATATCTGAGTAATATACAACACTTTGTTTTCTTGTGGTCATCAATATGTATTGGAAATTCATTTATTAAAAATTTTATTGTTTAAAATGCAAAATGTATGCAGTTCTCAACTTTGAAACCCACTATAATTACCCAGTTTTAGTCCCTTAATTTAAGCCCACGATTAGGTTTCTTAAATGGTCCTGACCAGTCATTGCTCATTTACAGTGCTATAGGTCATGAAATAACTGTAGCTGCCTTAAAAGTTCTTGTCAATTCAAATTAAAAAAGCCTCCTACTGCATGAATAATAGCAGAATCCAAAGACATAGATATTAACCGTAGGATATTAATTTTGGCAGATGATTTATCAAAACCTAATGTACTGAAAATTCAATGGTCATTGAGGGAGAGGACTCCCTCAATAAGACTACAACTGTCCTGACCAATGATTACCAATATGACACAACAGACTTAGAATTCAGTGGAAACAAATGAGTCTGAAACAACAAAAGTTATAATGTTGTCTTCCTCGTTATTAAACAGATTTGAAATCGAATAAGATCAGCTTTTCTGTGAGGACAAAAGAGATTATTTAGAAACTGACAGTAGGGCAGTCATGACCTGTACAAAGAACAGGAGTTAATATTTTATTTCATAATCACTGAAGGATCCTTAACCTTAAAATAACTCATGATAAATTTCCAAAATGCAAATCAGATTCTAAACAGTCCTAGATCTCGAGCTCCAGGCGACAAAGCACCAACAAATTGCCATCTGTAAGTATATACCAAAAAATCCCCAATTTCAGTTAATCTCTCCCCTTTTTTATTTCTATAGGGTTCTCTTAACACTTCCCTTGCCAAGACCGATCTTTTCGGGCTGCTCTAAAAAATAGAACGCGAGGGGTCAGGTCGGATACAAATTGAATGAGGAGGAAAACGAAACATATATAAAACACTCGCGTCTGGTAAGCTGCATTCCTCAACCCTCAACAGAGAAGGACTCAAGGCTCTCACACCGCTGTCCGCAATCTGTCCACAGCGAAACAACAGTCATGGTTCCAAAATGAAGATCAAGACACCCTTGCGGAGCCTCTCGGTCTCGGGATTGGTCAAAAGAATCACTAGGAGTACGGTCTGTTTGAAGCAAGTTTACTAGTTTAATAAATTAATAAATAAAAGCAGCCTGGCGCAGATTTGCCCAGCAACACGGACGTTAAAAGCGTTGGTGTTCCGTGGAGAAATGTGCAATTACATTCGAAATTTACATATTATTTATATGTTTTTTTAAGAGACAAGAAAAGACCAATCACATATAATAAGGTGACAGGATTGTCACGGGTGTTATTTCCTGGGAAACAGGTTGTTAGACATACAGAATCACTCCACGTTTAAGATTGGTTCAAATACCAAAGCACTGTCTTATGATTCATATTATGAAAAATCTATTATATTTTCTTCTCTTCTATTGAGCTTAACTCAGCAAAGCAGCAGCACAAGTTCACAGAGTCAAATCATTACTTGCAGCAATTATCTTATGTTATTTTCAATTGAAAAGACATTTTGTGTTTAATAAAAATCAACATAGACTTTTTGCTTCTAACAACACACAAATTAAAATTTTAGATCCTCACTGGAGATCTGCCGGTTGGCTAATGTGATGTCACGATTTTAGAAAGGTGGTAAGGACAAACCAGGGAACTATTGACCAGTGAGCCTGAGTCGGTGGTGGGCAAGTTGTTGGAGGGAATCCTGAGGAACAGAATGTACATGCATTTGGAAAGGCAAGGACTGATTAGAGATGGCTTTGTGCGTGGGAAATCATGCCTCACAAACTTGACGGAGTTTTTGAAGAAGTAACCCCATGGTAGACAGATTAGCAAGGTTAGATCTCACGCGAAACAGAGAGAACCATCCGTTTGGATCCAGAACTGGCTCAAAGGTAGAAGACGGAGGGTGGTGATGGAGGGTTGTTTTTTCAGACTGGAGGCCTGTGACCAGTGGAGTGTCGAAAGGATCGGTGTTGGGCCCTCCACTTTTTGTCATTTACATAAATGATTTGGACGTCAGCATAGAACGTAAAATGAGTACATTTGCAGATGACAACAAAATTGGAGGTGCAGTGGACAGTGGAGAAGGTTACCTCCGATTACAATAGGATCTTTTCCAGATGGGCCAATGGGCTGAGAAGCGGCAGACGGAGTTGAATTTAGATAAATGTGAGGTGCTGCATTTTGGGAAACAAATCTTAGCAGGACGTATGCACTTAATGGTAAGGTCCTAAGGAGCGCTGCTGAACAAAGAGGCCTTGGAGTGCAGGTTCATAGCTCCTTGAAAGTAGAGTTGCAAGGAAATAGGGTACTGAAGAAGGCGTTTGGTATGCTTTTCTTTATTGGTCAGAGCACTGAGTACAGGAGATGGGAGGTAATGTTGCAGCTATAAAGGACATTGGTAAGGCCATTGTTGGAATATTTCATGCAATTCTGGTCTCCTTCCTGTCAGAAGCATGTTGTGAAACTTAAAAGGGTTCGGAAATGAATTACCAGGATGTTTCCAGGCTAGGAGGATTTGAGTTTTGAGGAGAGAAGCTAGTTTCCCAGAGGATCAGAGGCTGTGGGATGACCTTATAGAAGTTTATAAAATCATGAGGGGCATTGACAGGGTAAATAGACAAAGTCTATTCCCTGGGCAGGGTGAGTACAGATGGAGAGGGCATAGGTTTAAGGTGAGAGGAGAAAGATGTAAAAGAGACCAGGGGGCAACTTTTTCACACAGAGGGTGATACGTGTATGGATTGAGCTGCCAGAAGATGTGGTGAAGGCTGGTACAATTGCAACAATTAGAACATAGAACATCGAAAGGTACAGCATAGAACAGACATTTCTGCTCGTGATGTTGTACTGAGGATTATTCCCAATCAAAAATAAAGCATTTTAAAAGGGATCTGGGTGGGTATATGAACAGGAAGGGTTTAGGGGGATAAGGGCCTGGTTCTGGCAGGTGGGGCTAGATGAGGTTCAGATATCTGGTCGGCATGGATGAGTTGGACTGAAGGGTCTGTTTCTGTGTTGTACATCTCTCTGATTCTATGACTCCACACTTTTCCCGGTGGAACTTCTCAGCCCAGCTCTGCTTCCTGTCAATGACCCACTGTAACCGACAAACAGCCCTCTACACTGTCCACAACTCCACCAAGCTTCATGTCATTAGCAAACTTAGTAATCCACCCGTCCAGTTCGTCAGTCAAGTCGTTTATGAGAATCGCATGTTGATGCGTGTCTCTATACTTGTGTTCATGTGTGTTTGTGTTTCACGTGTGTCTGTGTAGCCGTCTCTGCCTGCAATGGGAATCACTTTGCCTGAATGGAAGTTTGAATGAATGAATTAAAATGTGTTGAATCAAAGGCACGGAGTTCTGCCTCTCTTTCTGTCTGCGCCTCTTGTGTTTCAAGTGATACAATACCACCCTCTGTGGGACTCCCCATGCGCAAACATCAGATTTATTTAGGAGAAAACATCAAAGTCCGTGAATGTATCACATTGCACGTTTGTTTCATTCTTCAAAGAATGTCTTTGGAGGCACCGAGCAATTATGCCTGATCCCTTGCGAAGTTGTCTGTGAGGTATGAGGAGAAACAGATAGACATGCCCAGTGCTGGACTCATCCCCTTTACCTTTAAATCCTTTCTCACTTAGAATTTGTGACAGCACGTCAGAAAACATTGTAAGCTGCAGAAAGTGAAATAAAATTCACAGTACTCCCCAATCAATAGCTCACTCGAAGATGCCTGATTCCAATATCAGTGGAAATTCTGTATTTAATGTGTATAATCTCAGAAATACGGCTAAAAGACAAATTCCACTTTGCAGAGGTAGCACAACAGTTCTCCACATGAGCATGTTCTACACCGAGGAACGTCAGTCCAATTGCAACTGTCTCCATGACGGACTTGTGTGTGTGTGTCTGTCTGTTTGTCTGTGATGGTGCTGTCAGTTTGGATTGCGCTGTGAGTTGCTGCTGCCTCTCTCTCTCTCTCTCTCTCTGACTGAATCCTTGAGGGAATAAATCCTCCTCAGCACCACATGCAGTGACACGGAGAGGACAGTAGAGGGTAGCGTTGTATCACGTTGAACAGCGGAGAGATTTATTGCATGGGTTTGGATCTTCACTCCATGACAGGAAATACATGTTTGTGGACTGCAATGGTGTAGCAACCCCTTGGAACTTGTAAGCTTCACATTAAAATTAAGAAGTCCAGCCTTTGTTATTATTCAAAAGGTTCATTTGCTTACAACACAAGGAAATCATGCAACTCGATATTTCACTGCCTTACTGAACTTCTCTCTGATAGTCGACAATGCTGCTGCATAAATAAATGTTTGGTGGGTGGGTTCTGCCACAATCTCTCACATTGTCACAGCTCACCATTGGCTGTTTATGACATTTGTATGGAGTCTGTAGGGATTGTCACTTAGCAGTAAGACCATGTGTTTAATAATCAAACATTTTCGGATTAACGTCTAATTAATTTCATCAGAAAACTCTGAAGGATTTGATTATGATGGAGACTTACAGAGGGCTCCAAGCTGAAAGGAATTGCCCAGAAGGAGATTCCATTTCCCTGGACAATTCATTTGGACAATACTGCGATAGGAAATCCTCAGGTTCCCAGCTCAACCCTCTCCCTGCAATGGGAACAGGACGTACTGTCAGGAGCGTGTAAGGGAATACTCGCCACTTACCTGGATGGGGGCAACTCCAACACTCACTCAAGAAGCTCGACACCATCCAGGACAAAGCAGCCCCCGCTTGATTGTTCACACATCCACAAATATCCAATGCCTCTGCCTTCGATGCTCAGTAGCAGCAGAAATATATCATCTACAAGATGCACTGCAGAAATTCTCCAAAGATCCTCAAGCACCAACTTCCAATCCCTTGACGACTCCAATCTGGGAGAGCAAGTGCATATGATACCTGGGAACACCACCACCCTGCAAGGTCAACACAAAGCCTCTCACGATCCTAACTTGGAAATATATCGCCGTTCCTTCACTGTCGCTGGCTCAAAATCCTGGAATTCCCTCCGGTAGGGCATTGTGGAGTGCAGCGTTTCAAGAAGACAGCTCCCCACCACCTTCTCAAGGTGCAACTAGGGACAGGTAATCGATTCTGACCCAGCCAGTGACACCCACATCCCACGAGTGAATATTTTAAAAACATCATTTCATGGTGTGGAAACAATAGGACCCTCCTGTGGAGCTCAATGAGGAGTTTCATTTATTTACAACACGAGGAAACCATGCAACCAGGTATTTTACTACATTACTGATCTTCGCTCTGAACTGAGTCAATGTTGCTGCATAAATAAATGTGTTTGTACAACAACTTACATTCTGCAGCAGGTACCCAACTCTCCTGAAGACATTCAGTAAACCCGAGGAATCGTTAGGATTCATTCCCTGAAGGATGAAATATAAGAAATTTACAACAGAGATTAACCACAGGAGGATGAAGCTCCCAGAGATGGTCAACAGCAGAATCACAGCCTTCCTTCTGCTCTCCATCTCTGGGTCTCTGTGATTCTCTCCTTTGCTATCACCCTTCAGCCTCTTCCGGACTAGACTGGTCACTAAAATGTGTCGGACTGTCAGAGCATTGAGCAACAGAATTAAAAAAAATGGTAGTAAAGGGGTCAAAACTGAATCAAGCCAATCCAATACCACCCACCAAGTGTCAGTGAAGTAGCTTGACTTTGTAAGACAGTAGAATGGCACATTGTTGATTATTCTCCGAGGCTCATATTCAAAATAGAAGGGGATGTTTTTCAAACAGAACATGGTGCAGGTTGTTGCTAGAACCACAGTCGCTGTTTTCTCAGTGCAATAGTTTGTTCTCAGCTTCTGACAACAAATGATCACAAATCTGTCAAAGGAGAAAGTGACAGTGAACCAGACAGAACAGTCCCTGGCTATGCGTAACAGCACCCCAGAAACACTACAGACAGGAGTGATGTCCAGAAAACACCGCGGGAAATAATAAAAGGGAAATCTCCACAGTATAACACCTGTGATGATTACCACCAGATCAGCAGCTGCCATGACCACCAGGTAGCGTGTAGTGCAAGGAGAAACGCCACACTTGCCCCAGGAAAGGACACCAATCGCCAGCAAATTAACTGTGGGAGATAAAAGAGAAAATATGCAATGAATTACTAATCAGAAACTCCACCTGCCTGTTCCAGAGAGCACCAATAAGATGTTATCATCAAAAACCGCCGCACTGTGTAAGTGGAAGTGGTCAGAGGTGGGTGAATTTCAATTTTAAGACTTTCGCACCCACCCCAGATTGTCCTCCAGTCCAATAACTCCAGAGATTATTGAGTTTGAATGGAAACTGCACTCATAGACCCTTCAAGGAAAGCAGAAGGAAGTATGTGATTTTGTTTGGTTGCAAAGACACAATTTAAATGTGCGTAATATACTCTTACAGTTCATAACTCCAACTCTGACAGGTGCAGAACACCATGAGAAACCTCACTCATAACTCAGTCACAGGACTGGCGATTGGACAGTCAGTAAACGAAACTCCACCCTTCTCCTTGAGTCAGATAATCCCCACTTCCAAGCACTGGATCAAATCCTGTTCAGAGCCACAACAGGACCAGGAGACAGGTTATTCGAACCTGCACAAGATCTCAAACAACACGATATGTGACACAAGTACAGCCCCCTGAGTGACAACGTGTCAGTGTTAGGGCTGTTCTGAGATTTTCACTTAAATCTACACATCTGGAGATGACAAACAGTTGGAAGTGCAGGGATCAGGACAGCAATCTGTCAAGATTTGGATCCACTGGCCAGTGATGGTGAGGAGGAGAGAATTTCCTGGATGGATGATCATCAAAACAAAGCAAAAAGGGACACATATCCCTCAATTTCTTTGCTTCACAAAAAAAGTATAAGCTCAGATTTAAAATTCAAAACTGATCCAGCATCCACTGTCATTTGTGAAAATTAATTCCAACACATTACCACCCTTTGTATGTCAAAATGTTTCCCAGGCATTTTGTAGCAAAACAGAAATTGTTGGAGAAGCTGAGCAGGTCGGGTAGAATCTTTGGAGATAAAGAAGTGTTAAAGTTTCAATATGTGTAACCCTTCTTCAGAACTAACGTGCCTGATCTCTCCTCATACCCTCACGCCATATGAAAACAGAACAGATGACAGAACACTGAGATCAGAGAATGCTGCAGCAGCAGTGCCATTGGTGTCTCTGTCAGTGGAGAATTGTACCGAGAATGCTACTCAGTGAATTGCTGTCACTGTTCCTCTGGTTGGATCAGGCTAACCAGTCAGTGAGCTGGAGACATTATTGTTCAAATGATAAAACCAGACAGCAGATCAGCAGCAGTTTAAAACAAGTTCAATTGCCATCACACCATACCGGGAATGCCAAGAAAAGCAAGGACGGTGTAGAACACTCTCTCCACATGCTGAATTGGTAGATGCATTTTTCTGTGCGAGATGATCGGTCCCTTCAGGCAGCTGACAAGCTCCTTGTTTGAGACTCTGAGCTGATGCATTCCCTGAGACGCTGCATTATACTGTGTGGAAGCTCCTTGGGGAGATCGAGGTGACAGCATTGCTCAGCTTTGTTGCTGTTTTTCAAATTTGTCTCAGTGAACAAACTAATTACAATGATGAGGTTAATCCCAATTATGAAGGAGCGTGTCTGCTCAGTACATCATAACGAAATAACAAAAACAGAATCTGGAATCTGCCAGCAATAACATTGTCCACTCAAACACCATGGGCTCCATCCCAAGATCAGAAAATATTTCAACCAATGTTGTACTGAGACACTTTATTCCGAGTGTGAAAATATGTGTCAGCGCTGTCCTTCTGCACTCAAGGGTAGGAGCTGCCCTGTTTATCCAGAACATTTCATTCACTGAATGAAATGGGAATTTTCTCACACACTCAATGTGTGCATTACTGTTCATGTCAGCATTTATTCTCCATTCCCTATTTCCCAGGATCTGGAGTCACATGAACGACCAAAGGAGGGGAACATACTGCCTTTCCTGAGGGAAGGGGACTCAGTGAATATAATGGGCTTCCAACAATGGAGACATCACTGACCTCACTCTAACTGACACTGTCCATCCAGACCCATCACTGACCTCCTTCTTATGGCCACTGTTCATTCGGATTCATCACTAAATGTGGGATAAATCCTTCTGGAAATGGTGATCTATTAGCTTTCAATTTTAATTATATGTTAATGTATTAATCATTAATGATGAGTGAATAAAATCAGACTCATAAGGATCAAGCAGGATAAGCCGCTCACTGAAGCTAAGGACACGGCAGAGGTAGTAAATGGATATTTTTCACCTGTCATTACTGACATAGTATTGAGCATTTGAGCAGAATAGTGAGCAAGAATATGACAGTGATCAAAAGGCAGGCAGCACTCTAGGTAGAGAAATAACTGGACCCAGGTGGGATGCATCCTTGTTTGTTGAGTGCGTTAAATGAGCAAATTGCAGAGTTGTTGTTGGAAAATTTCCAGGGCTTTATGATCCACAGAAAAGGAATAAAGGACAACCCACTAGCTTGATGTCGACACTGAGAAACTTCATGGAGGTCATAATACGAGAGAATGTAAAGGTATGCTTTGAGAAAAACAACTTAATATCAGGAAGTCAGCAAGGCTTTGTCAAGGTCAGGTCATGTTTGACAAAGTTAATTGAGTTATTTGATGAGGTAATACAGGCAGTGAATGAGGGTCGTGCTGTGGATGTTGTTATGAAAGTGTAGAAGTGTACTCTACCTCTAAGAGAGTGAAGGACTTTGCAAGTGCACGGAGTCCTGGAAAATTTACAATGTAACATTTGGTTCACAACAGATAGCATTGGTTGCATTGCTACGAGACAAAAACAAATTCGAATTCAGCAATCAGTTTAAATTATACCCTGAAAAATACCAAAATCTAATCCAGTTTGAATTGAGTATATTGACAATCTTAAAAGCCAATGACGCAATCTGATGACTTTGGAGGTATAAGACCGGGGAAAATTGAACAGTTGGGAGGAGAATCATCAAACTACTAGCATGTAAAGACTGCCCAAAAAATAGCTCTCTTAAAGTTACCTTTATCGATCAGTAACCTGTGAAGCAGAATCCCCAAGAAGAAGAACAGACAGCAATACAGTGAAGAACCGAAATCTGCCTAGTTTTGAGATAAGAGGTGCTATCTTGTAAATCTTAATCAGGAGATTTATCAGATTAGTATTATAGAAAGGGAAGGTATAGGGTCGAAGACGAAGTTGCAAATAGTTGTTAGTTAATCACTCCCTGGTATACCTTAAGAAATAAAGTTGTTAATATTTACTTTAAGTAGTTCTTGACCACTCACATTTTTATTGATTACTGCACGGGATAAATCCTTTCTGTGTTGTTGGTTTAAATTAAGCAGGAGGGTTGACCCAGTGTCGTAAGAAATGTTGTACAGTCAGACTTTGAGGAGGTATTGGTTAAGGTGCCATATGGCAGGTTGGTTCCCAATTAGGAACTTTGGGATTGGTGGGTCCTTGGTAACATGGATTATTAATTAGGTCAAAAGTGAGAAACGGCAGGTAGGTATAAATGAGCTTTACTCACGGTGGAGGCGAGTTGGATGTGATGTTCTCGGGAGTCAGGATTGGGACCTTTGCTTGTTCTGATTTTTGTAAATGATTTGGAAATGGGCAAAATCTCTAAATTTACAGATGGTACTAAGTTCAGGAGAACAGTGAATTGTGAAGCTGAGGATGAGTCACTTCAAAGGGACATTGACAAGTTGCCCAATGGGCAGATACCTGTCAAACATTTGTCAATGCAGAGAAATGTGAGGGAATGCAATTTGGTGGAAGAAACATGGAGCGAGAACACAGGCTACATGGTCCAACTCGGAGGAGAGAATAGGAGCAGAGGGACCTTGCAGTTTACATACATGAATCCCTGAAAGTGGCCAGGCCACTGCAAATGGTTGTTAAGGAGGCTAATAGGATACTTGGGATAATAAATAGAGGCCTAGAGTATGATGACAAGGAAGTGATGCTCCATCTCTGCATGCCATTGGTCAGCACATTTGGAGTATTCTGCTCAGTATTTGGCATGTTGCATGGTACAGTAGATACAGAGCGGCTGTTCCCTGCTGAGGGATAGCTCAGGATCAGAGGGCATAATCTCAGAATGTGAGATCATACATTTAAGATAGAGATGAGGAGGAATTTCTTCAATCAAAAGGCAGTGAAACTGTGGAATTCTTCATCTCAGACAGCTGTAGGGTCGTTAAGTTTATTCAAGACTGAGGCAGACAAATTTTTAATCAGTACTGGAATAACAAGCGACAAGAAATGCGTGAAAGTGCAGTTGGGGATTATCAGATCAACCATGAACTTCTGTCTGTGCAGTGAAATGTGATCTGCTGGTGTTCAGCCGCAGGGTGCTGCTCTGACTCGTCTCAGGGATCTGGCCATCCCAGTGTCTCCTCTTGACGACCCAGTTCTCTCTTTGTCAGTTCGCCGCGACCGCTCCCTCATGGGGTCGGCCATGTTGGAGTGACATCGGTGTTTTTTTTTATTTTTAAAACTCTGAAGCGGAGAAGGAGGGTCTCGAAACGATAAGTGGTTGGAGAGTCCGAGCGGACCGGAGGAGGGAATTTGAAATAGAGGAAGACATTTTGGAGTTGGTGAGGCGTGGAAATCCAGAAAAGCGCATGCGTTGTGTCGCTTTTCCTAGCGGGCACCGCAGCCTATGTCAGTGATAGAGGCCATTCACAGCCGCGGGGTGTTATGGGAGCAGATGCTGGAGATCAGAGTCGTGAGCGTGGTGCTGGTAACACACACCAGGTCAGGCAGCTTCCGAGAAGCAGGAGAATCAACATTTCGTGCAAAAGCCCTTCATCAGTATGCTCATGCTTCCAAATAAACCTGTTGGACTATCATCTGGTGTTGTGTGATTTTTAGCAATGAGTGTGATGTCCCACAACTGTTACAGCCACCAACTTTCTGTCCTCCCCTATCATTCTGATTTCACATATATTGCCAACGTCATAACAGTCCGATATCAGTATTGTTGCCACCAGATATTTGGTTCTCAATGATGTTCACTTTATTACTGGGTAGTCAGTGTGTGCTCAATGCTTGTTCTGTTATAGCATTATGTTTCTTCTAAGCATTTCCCCCCCTTTCAACAGGCTCACATTTCCTTCTTATTTCTCTTCCTATATTATCATAAGTATTACAATGTATTATTGTTTTATGATGCTCACCTTATTATGTTATGCAGTTTAACCTCATACCTGTTTACACACAGAATGTAGCTCCAGACTGAAGTGAGAATCTGCAAGGGCTCTCACATGACAGAGTGCCCATCAGTAGTGGAGGGAAATGGATGTTTGTGGATGTGCTGCTTTGTTCTGGATGGTGCTAAGCTTCTTGACTGTAGTTGAGCTGCACTTGTCCAGGCAAGGGGGAGGATTCCATCACACTCCTGACTTGTGCCTTGGTGGACAGGCTCTGAAGAGTCAGGAGGTAAGTTACTCACTGCAGGATCTCCTGCCTCTGATCTGCTCCTGGAGCCACGTTATTTATATGACCGAATCCGTTATGTTTCTGGTTGGTGGTAACCCCCAAGATGCCGATAGTGGGGAAATCAGTTTTGATAATGCCATTGAAAGTCAAAAGGTAGTAGTTAAATTCTCTTTTATTGGAGATTGTCCTTGACTAGCACTTGTACAGCGTGAACCTTATTTGTCAGCCCAAACCTAGATATTGTTCAGATCCTGTAACATTTAGATATGGATTGTTTCAGGATGCGAAGGGTTTGCGAATGGTGCTCAACATTGTGCAATCACCAGTGAACATTCCCACTTCGGACCTGATGATAGAGGGAAGGTTATTGATGAAGGAACTGAACATTGAATTGTAGAGCTGGACAGCATTGGAACAGACCCTTCGGTCCAACTCATCCATGCTAACCAGATATCCTAAATTAATCTATTTCCATTTGTCCTGTATCCCTCTAAACCCTTCCTATTCATGCACTCATCCAAGTGCCATTTAAATGTTGTTATTTTACCAGCCTCCATCACTTTCTCTGGCAGCTCATTCCTTACACACACATTCATTCCTGATGAAGGGCTTATGCCCGAAACGTCGAATTTCCTATTCCTTGGATGCTGCCTAACCTGCTGTGCTTTAACCAGCAACACATTTTCAGCTGTGATCTCGAGCATCTGCAGACCTCATTTTTTACCCTTACACACACTACCCTCTGTGTTTAAAATTTGCACCTTAGGTTCCTTTTAAATATTTCCCCTCTCACCATAAACCTATGCCATGTAGCTTTGGACTCGTACGCACCAGGAGTATTCACTATTCATCATAACCATGCCCCTCATGATTTCAAAAAGTCACCCCTCAGCCTCCAGGGAAAACAGCCCCAGCCTTTTCAGCCTTTCCCTTTTGCTCAAACGTTCCAGCCGTGGCAACATCCTTGTAAATCTTCTCTCACTTACCATTAAGTGTATAAGTCCTGCTCTGATTTGCCTTCTCAAAATTCAGCACCTCGCATTAATCGAAATTAAACTCCATGTACCACTCCTTAGCCCATTGGCCCATCTGGTTCAGATCCCATTGGAATCCAAGGTAATCATCTTCACTGTCCATACACCTCCAATTTTGCTGTCATCTGGAAACTTATTGACCACACCTCCTTTATTTGTCCAAGTACATCATATAAATGACAAAAATGATGAAACTAATCCTTGTGGCACACTGTTGGTCATAGGCCTCCAGTCTGAAAAGCAATCTTCCACCACCAGCTTCTGTCTCCCAACTTTAAGCCAGTTCTGTATCCAAATGGCTAACTCTCCCTGTACTCTATGAGATCTGACCTTGCCAACTGGACTACCCAGTGGAACCTTGACGAACGCCTGACTGAAGTCCATATCTGTCACGCCTATTGCCCTGCCATCATCAATTCTCTTCATTAATTCTTATTTTAAAAGGCCAATAAATTTAGTGAGACACAATTCCCCATGCCCAAAGCCATGTTGACTATCGCTAATCACTCCTGGCATTTCCAAATGCATGTAAATCCTTTCCCTCAGAATTCCCACCAACAACTAGCCCACCATACAAGTCGGGCTCACTGGTCCCCGGCTTGTCCGGACCACCCTTCTTAAACAGTGGCACCACGTTGGCCAACCTCCAGTCCTCTGGCTCCTCACCTGTGACTACCGATGATGCAAATATTTCAGCAAGAGGACCAGCAATCACTTCCACAGCTTCCCACAGAGTTCTAGGGAACAACTGTTGAGGTCCTGGGGATTTATCCACCTTCATGCCTTTTAAGACGTCCTGCACCTCCTCCTCTTTAATATGTACACTTTTCAAGACGTTTTTAAGTTCTCTACCTTCTGTGTCATTCTCCACAGTAACATTGTTTGCAAAATATTCGTTTAGTAATTCCGCCATCTCCTCCAGTCCCACACATGTTTGAGTGTGCAACATTACTCTGATGGATTGCTTAACCTGGGATGATTGGCCTCAATAACCACAACCATCCTCCATCCAGCTGAGGATTTTCTCCCTGATTCTTAATGGTGCTAGCTTTGATTGGGCTCTGTTGGTGCTGCAGATGGCTGAAAGCTGCACATGAAGATCAAAAGTTATTCACAACTAACTTAGATCAGTCTGTTCAGTGTCGTACTGTATTAAAGTGAGCCATAAAATGGACCATTGTAGCTTTCTGGGTAGAGTATCATGGGTGGCTCAGTGGGTTGGCACTGCTGCCTCACAGCGCCAGAGACCCACGTTCAATTCCCGCATCAGGCAACTGTTTGTGTGGAGTTTGCACATTCTCCCCGTGTCTGCCTGGGTTTCATCCTGGTGCTCTGGTTTCCTCCCTCAGTCCAAAGATGTGCAGGTTAGGTGAATTACCCGTAGTGTTGGGTGAAGGGGTAAATGTAGAGGAATGGGTCTTGTTGGGTTGCTTTTCTGAGTGTTAGTGTGGACTTATTGGGCTGAAGGGTTTG
The DNA here is from genome assembly GCF_020745735.1 of Hemiscyllium ocellatum. Classification (NCBI taxonomy): domain Eukaryota; kingdom Metazoa; phylum Chordata; class Chondrichthyes; order Orectolobiformes; family Hemiscylliidae; genus Hemiscyllium; species Hemiscyllium ocellatum. Next base: position 28,545,145 of record NC_083440.1, on the reverse strand, counting down.
TTTCCACATTGTAAGTAATCTAATCTAATACATTCAAGGTAACACAATTAAGATAGCACAGAGAGAATCCTATATTGAATACACAAAGGGTCCTGGTACAGACAGGCAGATGCAGTTGTTTATCTAGAGACAGCTGGATACAGACACCCCTGAGTGTGCTGATAGAAACATTCCATACCTAGATAATTTAAAGTCTGAGATCCATCACCTTCAGAAGGAAATATTTACTTATTCCAGTAAAGATTTCCAAACAATGATTGTTATTGATTTCAAATGTTATACGCATAACCTCCTTTAAGAAAATCACAACAAGCATTAAAGAGACAATCCTATGGACCAGACAGCTTAGACACTAAGGAAAGGTGTCTGCACTGCTTGCAGGGAAGATTGAATAATAGTTGCAGAAGCCAACAGTATTGGAAGGTGTTACGTAACAACATGCACTGTGGAAGTCCCAAGGACAGAGATAAAGATGCGGACTGTAGTGCTGGAGAGATGCAGCTGGCCTCAGCACTTATTTGGTCAGAGTACTGAGTACAGGAGTTGGGAGGTCAAGTTGCAGCTGTACAGGACATTGGACAGGCCATTGTTTTCCCTTGAGCGTCTGAGGCTGAGGCCTGACTTTATAGATGTTTAGAAAATTATGAGGGTCATGGATAGGTTCAACAGACAAAGTCTTATTCCCTGGGGTCGGAGAGTTCAGAACTAGAAGAGGATAGGTTAAGGGGAGAGGGGAAAGATATAAAAGACACCTAAGGGGCAACTTTTTAACACAGAGGGTAGTATGGCTATGGAATGAGATGCCAGAGGAAGTAGTAGAGGATGGTACAATTGCAATATTTAAGAGGCATTTGGATGGGTATATGAATAGGAAGGGTTTGGAGGAATATGGGCCGGGTGCTGGCAGGTGGGACTAGATTGGTTTGGGATATCTGGTCGACATGGACAGATTGGACTGAAGGGTCTGTTTCCATACTGTACATCTCTTTGACTCTATGACTCTAAGAAGCAGGTCTATCTATGGGAATTCCTGGTGTACCTGGGTAATCCATGATTACATAGGTTGGTCTTGAACATAAAAGCTGGAAATCATTGAGTCGAATGAGTTGAGACTCTTGATAAGAAACGTGGTCGACATCCCAGTATGATTCTACACATCCAATAATTGGGAAAATATTAGTGCCATTAGGAGTATCATAATGGAGGTAGGTGTTGTTACCCACACCACAAAGGGTTTGAATACCAGTGGTAATAGAGACACATTCCTCCTTCAGGCATGCACATGGGATGTGGGATCCTTCACGGAGCATTTAATCATAGCACAGAGGATAATTTTAGTCAGTTTTACATTCGTGCACCCCACCGCCACCACCACCCCGTATCCCTTACTACTGTAGCAATTTGGAGACGATATCACGGACTTATTGGAGGAAGTCCATAATCCTGTAAATACTTTAGAACTATTTGATATGCCCATGTTAGGATTTGGAAGGATAAAAGGGGTCAGGGAGTCTATTGCTGAAGTAAGGGTGTAACTTCATCCTCTCCAAATATTTTATTATGGGTTTCTAGAAACAAATTCTTCGTGAAGGATAACATGCCCCCTTTGTTTCTTTTACCATGTGATCTATCTGAAAGGGGACAAGGCTTACCAGGGATGCCCACAGTGCAAATGAAATCCAACTACCACACAACACCTTGAGAGGGTAAAGACCATTTAGACTTGTTCTGTAAATGACCTGGTCAATCGTTTTGTTGCATGTGACCACTGAAATAGTCATTCCGGGTAACATTAAGTCTCTCGGCACACGTGGACATCTTCCTGGTATAGATGGTACACAGTCTCCGATTGCTCAGGATCGCACAGGTCCATTCTTGTCCACCAATGCTGACAATGGCAAATCCACACAGCAGGTCAAGTTCAATATTTATCATCTGCACCCACCCCACCCTCCTGCACCTTGCAAGGGGCGCGTCTGATTGAGCTTGCAATGATAGAGAAGAACCCAGGCAGAACGTTCAGTGACCTTAGTATCAGTTGGGGTGGTGAGGAGGACCTGGACGGTTCCTTTCCAACAAGGTTGGAGGCCGTGGAGTGTTCATTGTTAGAAAGCATAAACCATTCCCTCCTTGTATATAAGTAGATACAATATACACATAATCAATTACATTAGGCGCAGCAAAAAAGTGACACAAACTCATCTAGTAGGTGTCACTTATATGCTAGTTTGAGTATCACGGGAGTACCCTATTTGTGCTCTTCAGCAGGCTACAAGCCCTAAGAGCAATTTTGAAATAAATTATTGTCCAATTAATCAAAATCAAATAGCCCACTTGAGTAAATATATTGCCCATACTGGCAAAATGCTCATTCATTTTAAACTCAAGTACTGAAGATTTCCTTCCTACGCATTATTTTCTTACTTTATATGGAGCTGCCCAGGCATGGGCGAATTAAGCCAACCCAGTTTTAAAAATCCAGCTTTGCTAAGAAGTAATACTCTTCGAAATTTTGCTACTAAGAACATCAATATTACCGAAAAGTTAGATTAGTTCCACAATATATTGTATTCTTCTTAAAAACATGCCCAATCTTGTGTCCAATCAAATGGCCCAATTGACAGCTGTTGTTAACAGTATTTAGAATTACGTGTAGAAACTAAGTGGTGAGTTTGAGCAGAGAAGTTGGTGATCAGTATTGGCTGGTGGGCAACGCTGTCCCCAAATTATGGTAACAGTACGCAAAGCTTTCAAACGACTCTGAAATTTTCTAATATTGAGCTAACCATAGAATTTGGACATTGACACAGTCTTAAAATTATAAACCATCACTGTTCAATATCAAATAGCTAAGTGATGATCAGAACTCAGCCAGACACTACTCCTTAGATCGAACAACCCAGTCAAAATATAAACCAAATCAAACAGTATTTATTCTTATAAGCTCCATACACAAAGCAAAGCTATTTAGGCTGAGCGTCCATGTATGAAATCAAATCACTTGATAACTTAGTCAGTAATATATTGTAATATAAAGAGCCGATAATTATTTCAGAAATCGAAATTAGCAAATTACTTCCAAATTTCAAAACGATATTGAAAACAATCCAAATGCTAAACCTGTATGATGATAGTCAGTAAGCAATAGAGAAATCAACCTCGACATTGTGGATTGGCACTGAACAGACAGTCTCATTTCCCTATGATTTTTGGACCTTAACCAGGTCTGACATACCCGTCCTTATGCTGCGTCCATCCGGGTTTTGCTGGGGACCCTTGGGGTTCAGAAGTTTGGGGTATAAAGCTGCCTGCTTGGCAGCTGCATATACTTGCCCACTACTTTGGAAACTGTATCAGTTTCATCAACATGAGTTGAACATCTTGATAATTGTCAAATTGATTGGACAACATAGCATTACTATAACATGCCCCTTTTAGGGTTTAGATTAGATTAGATTACTTACAGTGTGGAAACAGGCCCTTTGGCCCAACAAGTCCACACCGACCCACCGAAGATAAACCCACCCAGACCCATTACTCTATATTTATCCCTTCACCGAACACTACAGGCAATTCAGCATGGCCAATCCACCTAACTTGCACATTTTTGTAATGTGGGAGGACACCGGAGCACCCAGCGGAAACCCACACAGACACGGGGAGAACATGCAAACTCCACACAGAGGTGGGAATTGAACCTGGGTCTCTGGTGCTGTGAGGTAGGAATGCTGTCAACTGTGCCATCTTGGGACCACAAAAAGCTTCAATGTTCCCACAAGGCTCCAACGTCGTGGATCATATTAAAAGCACAATCAAGAATCAATGTATATTAGTAGAGTTTACTTTTGATATGATGAAAACATGTCGATTCCCAACATCAGTTCGAAGGTAACATTAAAGGCACATTACTCCCCATTGGCCACATTTCAACAGTTGAAGCAAAGGCCAGGCATATGTCCCAGGTGGATTTTGCTGTCTTGTTCCCAGTCGCAATGGTGAAGTGCTGGGGAATCCCTGTCCCCATTTTCAGGATCCCCTCGGGAAAAGATTGTCCAGCATTGGTCATCGGGTAAGTACATGAGGTTGGTTCCCCCACCCACCACCAGTGGGTATTCTGGTTCCAATCAACCATGTCAGGGCTGGCATATGTATTTTGGGATCATGAGTGCACTGGATGTAACTTGTTTTACTCGTAACTTGGATCATGGTTCAGTCTGGTTCTAGCGATCCCAATAAAAAAAACAACGCTCTCCTCATTTACGATTGGAAATCCCTGGACTGGTTTGTACTGTTAGTCTGGATCCTGACAGTGACTCTAGGTGGGTAATATAGCAAATTTGTCTCGTTCACTTATCCTGGTCACTGTGTCACGTGGTTGTGACGTTATGGAGCCTGCTAACTCCATGGCAATGGGGCAGTGATGCTACAAAAGAAACAGTGATTCATTTATCACCCTATTCCTTGATATGTTTGGCTGTCCCTATTGTCCAAAGGGTGCAATGCTGGGTGCCAGCAGTGCCTGCGTAAGTCAGTTAATAGTCCTTTTTCATTTGTTTGGGTCACCTAATGATATGGACAGAATTCAGTTTGGATATTGAGGTGGTGCCAAGCTTACTATACGCATTACTGAGTGGGGATCCAGCTGAAGAAGTGTCTGGAAAATAAGTTTTCATTTATTTTTGTGGACACTGGACGATCAACTGAGCTTAGTTCTCTTTGTCTTCTTTTGAGAGCAGATCTCCTCTGTGGTGATATGTCAATGGTCATTATTTTTGCAATATATATCTGAGTGATATGCAACACTTTATTTTCTTATAGTCATCAATATACATTAGAAATTCATTTATTCAGAATTTAAGATTCAAAACGTAAAATGTATACAGCTCTCAACTTTGAAATCCACTTTAATTTCCCAGTTTTAGTCCCTTAATTTAAATCAAAGATTACGTTTCTTAAATGGTCCTGACCAGTCATTGCTCATTTACAGTGCTATAGGCCATGAAATAACTGTAGCTGCCTTAAAAAAAGGTCTTGTCAATTCAAATTTTAAAAAAAAACCTCCTAATGCGTGAATAATGGCAGAATCCAAAGACATAGATATTAACCGTAGGATATTAATTTTGTCAGATGATTTTTCAAAACCTAATGTTGAACTGAAAATTCAATTGTCATTGTGGGATTGGACTCAATAAGACTACAACTGTCCTCACCAATGATCACCAATAAGACCCAACAGTCTTAAAATTAAGTGTAAACAATTGAGTCCGAAACAAGAAAAGTTATAATGTTGTCTTCCTCTTTATTAAACAGATTTGAAATCGAATAAGATCGGCTTTCATGCGAGGATAAAATAGATTAGTTAGAAACTGACAGGAGGGCAGTCATGACCTGTAAAAGAACAGGAGAGAATATTTTATTTCATAATCACTGAAGGATCCTTAACCTTAAAATAAATCATGTTAAATTTCCAAAATGCAAATCAGATTCAAAACAGTCCCAGATCTCTAGCTCCAGGAAACAAAGCACAAACAAATTGCCATCTGTAATTATATACAATAAAGCCCCAACTTCAGTTAATCTCTCCCCTTTTTTTATATCTATAGGGTTTCTTAACACTTCCCTTGCCAAGACCCATCTTTTCGGGCTAGTCTAGAAAACAGAAAGTGAGGGGGTCAGTTCGGAGACATATTGAATGAGGAGGAAAACGAAACATATATAAAACATTCGCGTCTGGTTAGTTGCATTCATCATCCCTCAACAGTGAAGGACTCAAGGCTCTTACACCAGCTGTCTACAATCAGTCCACAGTGAAACAACAGTCACGGCACCAAAATGAAGGTCTAGGCACCCTTGCAGAGCCTCTCGGTCTCTGGTTTGGTCAAAAGAATCATGAGGAGTACAGTCTGTTTAAAGCAAGGTTACCAGTTTAATAAATTAATAAATAAAAGCAGCCTGGCGCAGATTTGTCAAGCAACACGGTGGTTAAAAGCTTTTGTGTTCCGTGGAGAAATGTGCAATTACATTCGAAAATTACACATTATTAATATCTTATTTTTCAGATTTCAGCCTTAATTACAAGAAAAGACCAATCACATATAATAAGGTGACAGAATTGACAACAGACTAATCCAGTGATATTTCCTGGGAAACAGGTTGTTAGACACACAGAATCACCCCACGTTTAATATTCGTTCAAATACCAAATCCCTGTCTTATGATTCATATTATGAAAAATCTGTTTTATTTTCTTATCTTCTATTTACCTGAACTCAGCAATGCAGCAGCAAAAGTTCACAGAGTCAAATCATTACTTGCAGCCATTATATTATGTTGTTCTAAATTGAAAAGTCATTTTGTGGTTAATAAAAATCAACACAGACGTTTTGCTTCGAACAACATCTAAATTCAAATTTTAGATCCTCACCGGAAGACTGGCAGTTGGCTAATGTGATTCCATAATTTAAGAAAGGTGTTAAGGACAAACCAGGGAACCATAGACCAGTGAGCCTGATATCGGTGGTGGGCAAGTTGTTGGAGGGAATCCTGAGGAACAGGATGTTCATGTATTTGGAAAGGAAAGGACTGATTAGAGATGTCTTTGTGCATGGGAAATCATGCCTCACAAACTTGATTGAGGTTTTTGAAGAAGTAACCCCATGGTAGACAGATTAGCAAAGTTTAGATCTCATGGAATACAGAGAGAACTCGCCATTTGGATTCAGAAATGGCTCAACGGTAGAAGACAGAGGGTGGTGATGGAGGGTTGTTTTTCAGACTGGAGGCCTGAGATCAGTGGAGTGCCACAAGGATTAGGTGCTGGGCCCTCTACTTTTTGTAATTTACATGCATGATTTGGATTTCAGCCTAGGAGGTAAAATGAGTACATTTGCAGATGACAGCAGAATTGGAGGTGTAGTGGGCAGTGGAGAAGCTTACTTTCGATTACAATAGGATCTTTACCAGATGGGTCAATGGGCTGAGAAGTGGCAAATGGAGTTTAATTTAGATAAACGTGAGGTGTTGCATTTTTGGGAAATCAAATCTTAGCAGAACTTATACACTTAATTGTAAGGTCCTAAGAATTGTTGCTGATCAAAGAGACCTTGGAGTGCAGAGTCATAGTGTCTTGCAAGTAAATGGGATAGTGAAGAAGGCGTTTGGTATGCTTTCCTTTATTGGTCAGACCACTGTGTACAGTAGATGGGAGGTCATGTTGCAGCTGTAAAGGACATTGGTTAGGCCATTGTTGGAATATTTCATGCAATTCTGGTCTCCTTCCTGTCAGAAGCATGTTGTGAAATTTAAAATGGTTTGGAAGAGATTTACCAAGATGTTGCCAGGTTTGGAGGATTTGAGTAATGAGGAGAGGAGCTGGTTCCCCAGAGCATCGGAGGCTGAGTGGTGACTTTATAGAGTTTTATAAAATCATGAGGGGCATGGATAGAGTAAATAGACAACGCCTTTTCCTTGGGCTGGGTGAGTACAGAACTAGAGGGCATAGGTTTCAGGTGAGAGGAGAAAGATGTAAAAGAGACCTAAGGGTCAACTTTTTAACACAGAGGGTGGTACGTGTATGGATTGAGCTGCCAGAGAATGTGGTGGAGGCTGGTACAATTACAACAATTAGAGCATTGAACATCGAAAAGTGCAGCATAGATCAGACATTTCTGCTCACGATGTTGTGCCGAGGATTATTCCTAATCTGAAATAAAGCATTTTAAAAGGGTTCTGGATGGGTATATGAACAGGAAGGGTTTAGGGGGAGAAGGGACAGGTGCTGGCAGGTGGGGCTAGATTAGGTTCAGATATCTGGTCGGCATGGATGAGTTGGACCAACTGTTTCTGTGCTCTACATCTCTCTGATTCTACGACTCCACACTTTTCCCGGTGGAACTTCTCAGCCCAGCTCTGCATCCTGTCAATGATCCACTGCAACCTACAAACAGCCCCCAACACTGTCCACAACTCCACCAACCTTCATGTCATTCTAAAACTTAGTAATCCACCCGTCCAGTTCGTCAGTCAAGTCGTTCATAAAAATCACATATTGATGCGTGACTGTCCACTTGTGTTCGTGTGTATTAGTGTTTCACGTATATCTGTGCGTCCGTGTCTGCCTGCAATGGGAATCACTTTGTCTGAGTGGAAGTTTGAACGAGTAAATTAAAATGTGTTGAATCAAAGGCTGAGTTCAATCTCTCCATCTATCTGCGTCTCTTGTGCTCCAAGTGTTACAATACTTCCCTCTGTTGGACTCCCCATGTGCAAACATCAGATTTATTTTGGAGAAAACATTAAAGTCTGTGAAAGTCTCTCATTGCACGTTTGTTTCATTCTTCAAAGAATGTCTTTGGAGGCACGGAGCAATTATCCCTGATCCCTTGCAATATTGTCTGTGAGATATGAGGAATAACAGATAGACATGCCCAGTACTGGTCTCATCCCCTTTACCTTTCAATCCTTTCTCACTTAGAAATCGTGACTGCACGTCAGAAAACATTGTAAGCTGCAGAAAGTGAAATAAAATTCATCGTCGTCGCCAATCAATAGCTCTTTCGAAGGTGCCTGTATACAATATCAGTGGAAATGTGTTTAATGTGTATTTAATGTGTATAATCTCAGAAATACTGCTCAAAGACAAATTCCACTATGCAGAGGTAGCACATTTCTCCACATGAGCATGTTCCACACTGAGGAACCTCAGTCCAATTGCAACTGTCTCCACAATGGACTTATGCGTCTGTCAGTCTATCTGTCTGTGATGGTGCTGACAGTTTGGATCATGCTGTGAGCTGTTGCGGTCTCTCCCTCCCTCTCTGACTGAATCCTTGAGGGAATAAATCCTCCTCAGCACCACATGCAGTGGCACGGAGAGGACAGTAGAGGGCAGCGTTGTATCACGTTTAACAGCAGAGAGATTTATTGCATGGGTTTGAATCTTCACTCCATGACAGGAAATAAATGTTTGTGGGCTGCAATGGTCTAGCAACCCCTTGGAAATCGTAAGCTTCACATTAAAATTAAGAAGTCCAGCCTTTGTTATCATTCAAAAGATTCATTTGCTCACAACACAAGGAATTCATGCAACTCGATATTTTACTGTGTTACTGAACTTCTCTCTGATCCTCGACAATGCTGCTGCATAAATAAATGTTTGGTGGGTGGGTTCTGCCACAATCTCTCACATTGTCACAGCCCATCATTGGCTGTTTATGACATTTGTATGGGGTCTGTTGGATTGTTACTGAGCAGTGAGACCATGTATTTAATAATCAAATATTTTCGGATTAACTTGTATTTAATTTCATCAGAAAACTCTGAAGGATTTGATTGTGATGGAGACTTACAGAGGGCTCCAAGCTGAAAGGAATTACCCAGTAGGAGATTCCATTTCCCCAGACAATTCATTTGGAGTGTGCTGCGAGAGGAAATCATCAGGTTCCCAGCTCAACACTCTCCCTGCAATGGGATTAAGACGTTCTGTCAGGAGTGTGTAAGGGAATAGTCGCCACTTACCTGGTTGGGGGCAGCTCCAGCACTCACTCAAGAAGCTCGACACAATCCAGGACAAAGCAGCCCCCACTTGATTGGTCCCAAATCCACAAATATCCACTCCCTCCGCCTTCGATGCTCAGTCGCAGCAGAATATATCATCTACAAGATGCACTGCAGAAATTCTCCAAAGATCCTCAGGCTGCACCTTCCAAGCCCATGACCACTCCCATCTGGGAGAGCAAGTGCATCTGATCCCTGGGAACACCACCTGCCTGCCAGGTCACCTCCAAGCCTCTCAATATTCAGACTTGGAAATTTATCGCCGTTCCTTCACTGTCGCTGGCTCAAAATCCTGGAATTCCCTCCCGCAGGGCATTGTGGACTGCAGTGGTTCAAGAAGACAGCTCTCAAGGGGCAACTCGGAACAGGTTATAGATGCTGACCCAGCCAGTAACACCCACATCCCACGAGTGAATATTTTTAAAACATAATTTCATGGTCTGGAAACAATAGGACAACCTATGGGGCTCAATGAGGTGTTTCATTTATTTATAACACGAGGAAACCATGCAACCAGGTATTTCACTGCATTACCGATATTCGCTCTGAACTGAGACAATGTTGCAGCATAAATAAATGTGTTTGTACAAAAACTTAGGTTCCGCAGCATGTACCCAACTTTTCTGAAGTCAGTCAGAAAACCAGAGTAATTGTTAGGATTGATTCCTTGAAGGACGTAATATAAGAAACCTACAACATAGATTAACCACAGTAGGATGAAGCTCCCAGAGATGGTCAACAGCAGAATCACAGCCTTCCTTCTGCTCTCCATCTCTGGGTCAGTGTGATTCTCTCCTTTGCTCTCACCCTTCAGCCTCATCCGGACTCTACTGGTCACTAAAATGTATCGGACTGTCAGAGCATTGAGCAACAGAATTAAAGCGAATGGCAGTAAAGGGGTCAAAACTGTATCAAGCCAATCCAATACCACCCACCAAGTCTCAGTAAAGTAGCTTGACTTTGTTATACAATAGAATGGGACATTATTGATTATTCTCCAAGGCTCATATTGAAAATAGAAGGGGATATTTTTCAAACAGAACATCGTACAGGTTGTTGCTAGAACCACAGTCGCAGTGCAATAGTTTGTTCTCAGCTTCTGACAACAAATGATCATAAATCGGTCCAAGGAGAAAGCGACAGTGAACCAGACAGACCAGTCCCTGGATATGCGAAACAGCATCCCAGTAACACTACACACAGGAGTGATGTCCAGGAAACACCGTGGGAAATAATAATAGGGAAATCTCAACAGTATAACACCAGTGATGATTGCCACCAGATCAGCAGCTGCCATAGCCACCAGGTAGCGTGTAGTGCAAGGGGAAACGCCATACTTGCCCAAGGAAAGGACACCAATCGTCAACAAATTAACTGTGGTAGATAAAAGGGAAAATATGTAATGAATAACTGATCAGAAACTCCCCCTGCCTGTTCCAGAGAGCACTAATACGATGTTATAATCAAAAACCGCCGCACTGTGTAAGTGGAAGTGGTCAGAGTTCGGTGAATTTCAATTTTAAGTCTTTCACACAAACCCCAGATTGTCCTCCAGCCCAATAACTACAGAGATTATTGAGTTTCAATGGAAACTGCACTCATAGACCATCCAAGGAGAGCAGAAGGAAGTATGGGATTTTGGTTGGTTGCAAGGTCACTATTTAAATGTGTTTAATATACTCTTACAGTTCAGGGCTCCAACTCTGGCAGGTGCAGAACCCCATGATAAACCTCACTCCCAACTCAGTCACAGGACTGGCGATTGGACAGTCAGTAAACCAAACTCCACCCTTTTCCGTGGGTCAGATAGTCCACAGTTTCAGGCACTGGATCAAATCCTGTTCGGAGCCACAACAGGACCACGCGACAGGTCATTCGAACCTGCACAACATCTCAAACAACACGATATATGACACACGTACAGCCACCTGAGTGACAACGTATGAGTGTTTGAACTGTTCTGAGATTTCCACTTAAATCTACACATCTCGACATGACAAACAATTTGAAGTGCAGGGATCAGGACAGCAATCTGTCAAGATTTGGATCCATGGGCCAGAGGCGGTGAGGAGGAGAGAATTTCCTGGAGGGCTGATCATTGCATGAAGCTACACAAAGCACAAAGGGACACATATCCTTCGGTTTCTTTGCTTCACAAAAAAAGTACAAGCTCAGATTTAAAATTCAAGACCAATCCAACATGCACTGCCATTTGTGAAAATTAATTCCAACACATTACCACCCTTTGTATGTCAAAATGTTTCCCAGGCATTTTGTAGCAAAACAGAAATTGTTGGAGAAGCTGAGCAGGTCAGGTAGAATCTTCGGAGATAAAGAAGTGTTAAAGTTTCGATATGTGTAACCCTTCTTCAGAACTAACGTGCCTGATCTCTCCTCATACCCTCACGCCGTTGAAACCAGAACAGATGACAGAACACTGAGATCAGAGAATGCTGCAGCAGCAGTGACATTGGGTGTCTCTTTCTGTGGAGAATTGTACTGAGAATGCTGCTCAGTGAACTGCTGTCACTATTCCTGTGGCTGGATCAGTCTGACCAGTCTGTGAGCTGGAGACATTATTTTTCAAATGATAAAACCAGACAGCAGATCAGCAGCAGTTTAAAACAAGTTCAATTGTCATAAAGCCATACCAGGGATGCCAAGAAAACCAAGGACGGTGTAGAATACTCTCTCCACATGCTGAATTGGTAGATGCATTTTTCTGTGCGAGACGATCCATCCCTTCAGGTAGCTGTCAAGCTCCTTGTTTGAGACTCTGTGCTGATGCATTCCCAGAGACGCTGCCTTATACTGTGTGGAAGCTCCTTGGGGAGATCGAGGTGACAGCACTGCTCAGCTTTGTTGCTGTTTTTCAAATTTGTCTCAATGAACAAACTAATTACAATGATGAGGTCAATCCCAATTATGAAGGAGCGTTGCTGCTCAGGACATCATACCGAAATAACAAAAACAGAATCTGGAATCTGCCAGCAATAACATTGTACACTCAAACACCATGGGCCCCCATCCGAAGATCAGAAAATATTTCAACCAATGCTGCACTGAGACAGTTTACTCCGAGTGTGTAAACATATGTCAGCGCTGTCCTTCTGCACTCAAGGGTAGGAGCTGCCCTCTTTGTCCAGAAAATTTCATTCACTGATTGTAATAGGAATTTTCTCACACACTCAATGTGTGCATTACTGCTGATGTCAGCATTTATTCTCCGTTCCCTATTTCCCAGGATCTGGAGTCACATGAAGGACGAAAGGAGGGGAACATACTGCCTTTCCTGAGGGAAGGGGACTCAGAGAATTAGATGGAGACATCACTGACCTCACTCTAACTGACACTGTCCCTTCCAGACGCATCACTGACCTCCTTCTTATGGCCACTGTTTATTCGGATCCATCATTGAATCTGGGATAAATCCTTCTGGAAATGGTGATCTATTAGCTTTCAATTTTAATTATATATTAATGTATTAATCATTAACGATGAGTGAATAAAATCAGACTCATAAGGATCAAGCAGGATAAGCCGCTCACTGAAGGTTAGGACATGGCAGAGGTACTGAATGGATCTGACATAGTGTTGAGCATTTGAAGAAAATAGTGAGCAATAAGGGAACAGTGATCAAATGGCAGGCAGCACTCTAGGTAGAGAAATAACTGGACGCACGTGGGATGCATCGTTGTTTGTTGAGTGGGTGAAAGGAGCAAATTGCAGAGTTATTGATGGTATATTTCCAGGACTTTATAAACCACAGAAAAGGGACGAAGGAGAACCCAATAAACTACAGACCTTTTAGCTTGATATCAACAGTGGGAAACCTCATGGAGGTCATAATACGAGAGAATTTAAAGGTACGCTTTGAGAAAAGCAACTTACTATCAGGCAGTCAGCAAGGCTTTGACAAGGTCAGGTCATGTTTGACAAATTTAACTGAGTTAATTGATGAGTTGACAGAGGCAGTGAATGAGGTTAGTGTTGTGGATGTTGTTATGAAGGTCGAGAAGTGTACTGTGCCTCTCAGAGAGTGAAGGACTTGGCAAGTGCACGGAAATATATCGCCGTTCCTTCACTGTCGCTGGCTCAAAATCCTGGAATTTCCTCCCGCAGGGCATTGTGGACTGCAGCGGTTCAAGAAGGCAGCTCGCAAGGGGCAACTAAGGATAGGTAATAGATGCTGACCCAGCCAGTGACACCCACATCCCACGAGTGAATATTTTTAAAACAACATTTCATGGTCTGGAAACAATAGGACCTCCTGTGGGGCTCAATGAAGAGTTTCATTTATTTATAACATGAGGAACCCATGTAACCAGGTATTATACTGCAAGGGATTCTTCCATATCCGCCACAAATTCACCTGCACCTCCAGACGCATCATTTATTGAATCTGCTGCACCCGATGTGGCCTCCTCTATATTGGGGAGACAGGCCGCCTACTTGCGGAACGTTTCAGAGAACAACTGTGGGACACCCGGACCAACCAACCCAACCACCCATGGCTCAACACTTCAACTCCCCCTCCCACTCCAGCAAGGACACGCAGGCCCTTGTTGGACTGCTCCATCACTGGACAATAACAACACGACGGTTGGAGAAAGAGCACCTCATCTTCTGCCTAGGAACCCTCCAACCACGAGGGATGAACTCAGGTTTCTCCAGTTTCCTCATTTCCCCTCCCCCCACCTTGTCTCAGTCAAATCCCTCGAACTCAGCACCGCCTTACTGACCTGCAATCTTCTTTTTGACCTCTCCGCCCACACCCCACTCTGGCCTATCACCCTCACCTTGACCTCCTTCCACCTATCGCATCTCCGACGCCCCTCCCCCAGGTCCCTCCTCCCTACCTTTTATCTTAGCCTGCTGGACACACTTTCCTCGTTACTGAAGATGCGCCTATGCCCGAAACGTCGATTCTCCTGTTCCTTGGATGCTGCCTGACCTGCTGCGCCTTTCCAGTAATACATTTTCAGCTCTGATCTCCAGCATCTGCAGTCCTCACTTTCTCCTCGTAGCTTTATACAAAAGCTTACAAAAGCAATGCATGTTCTGAACTAGACAGATAACAGTGAAGGTCAATAATTCGTGAATGACATTAATTGATGCCAAGCTTTGTTTCGAGGTCAGGATCAAACACTGTTGTTCCTTTATGAAAATAACAGCCCCGTGAATGTTATCACTCGGTGTCCTGTTTATACAGATTCAGTAATGTTAAGGCAAATGTACTTAATTGCCTTATCCTCCCTGCCTGTCTATCTTCTAGTGTACCACAAGTGTGTTCTATAATTAAACATTATATTTTAGTCTAAATGTTTAAGGACAAGTTAAGACCTTCTCACAGTAGTCAATGGAAAATTGAGAAACCAGTTTGTAAGAGATGACTTGAAGGTGGCAAATGTTCCCTTGTTCAAGACAGGGAATACGAATAATACTGGGAATTACATACCAGTCTTAATCTGTGATTGGCAAACTACTGGAGAGATTTCTGAGATAGGGTTTATGATTACTTGGAATACCATAGTTTGATTCGAGGTAGTCAATGTAGCTTTGAGAGGGGCAGGTCATGAATCACAAGCCTTATGGAATCTTTTGAGGATGTGACAAAACACATAGACAAAGGTAGTCCAGTGAAGGTGGTGTTTATGGATTTTTACCAAGCATTTGATAACGTTCCCAATGGTAGGCTCATTCAGAATGTAAGAAGGCATGAGATACCGGCAAACCTGTATGTCTGTTTACAGAATTGGCTGGCCAATAGACGTCAAAGAGTGATGGTCAATGGTAAGTATTCGATGGAGCTCAGTGACCAGTGGTGTACTGCAAGGATTTGTTCTTGGACCTCTGCTCTTCGTGAATTTTGTAAATAACTTGGATGAAGAAATAGAATAATGTGTTTGTCGATGACACAAAGTATCAGTGTGGAGGAATAGCGTGACCTTGGGTTCCATGTCCATAGATGGCTCAATGTTGCCACCCAAATTGATAGGATTGTTAATAAGGCATATGTGTATTGGCTCTCATTTAGCAAGGGCATTGATTTTAAGAGCCCCGAGGTGATGTTGCAGCTCTGTAGAATCTTGGTTAGACCACACTGGAATATGGTGCTCAATTCTGGTCGCTTCATTATATAAAGGATGCAGAAGCTTCAGAGAGGGTGCATAAGAGATTGACCGGGATGCTCCCTGGAATGGAGAGCATGGCTTATGAAGAACGGTGGAGAGGATTAAGGCTTTTCTCATTGGAGTGAAGGAGGGTGAGAGGTGTCTTCATTAGAGGTGTACAAAATGAGAGGCATAGAGAGTGAAGAGTCCTACTTTTCCCAGCGCAGAAATGGTAATCACAAGGGGGCATTAATTTAAGGTGATTGGAGAAACGTTGGGGGGAAAGCGAAATGTCAGAGGTTGGTTCGTTACACATAAAATAGGTGCTGGATTGCACTGCTGGTGGTGATGGTAGAGTCAGATCATTAGGGACATTTAAGCAACTTGTGGATATGCACAAGAATCATGAGTGAGTAAAACAAAGAAGGTGTAGGTTAGTTTGATCTTACGATAAAAGGTACGAGGCTGAAGGGCCTGTACTGTTCAATGGTCTGTCTCCGTTATCTGTTTTTTTTAAAAGGGGTGGGGGGAGAACTTTGGATCAAGTAACCATAATTCTATTTGTATTAAAATAATGGGAACGGATAGATCAGATCTAAACTGGAGGAAGGTCAATTATGAAGGTATTAGGCAAGAACGTGGAAAAGTTGATTGGGGTAGATGTTTGCATATAAAATGACAGCTAGAAAAAGGGTAGACTTCAAACATTCGATAATGTGTTCACGTTAGGGTGAAAGGCAAGGCTGGTAAGTATATGGAATGTTGAATGACTAGAGAAATTGAGGTTTTGGTTGAGAAAATGAAGGAAGTCTGTGTCAGGTATTGACAGCAGAGACCGAGTGAATCCTGAGAAGCGTTTTCTTGAGAGAAAATGGCGAAGTTTAAAAGTGGGGCAGGAGATAGCTTTGGCTGATATAAATCCCTTGGGATTCTAAGTCAAGGACGATAGGGTAACTAAGGAGAAAATAAGCTGCCTTTCTGATCTGCAAGGTGTCTTATGTGTGGAATTGCAGGAGGTGGATGAGATGCAAAATATTCATTTTGTGGCAGTGTTTACTGTGGCAATGGACATGGAATGTTGAGAAATTGATCGTGACATCTTGAAAAATCTCCACATTACAGAGGAGGAGTTGCTGAATGTCTTAATACACAAAGTGGATAAATCCCCAGGATCTGATCAAGTATATCGTCAAAGTCTGTGGGAAGCTAGGGAAGTGATAGGTGGAGCCCTTGCTGAGATACTTGGATCATCAGTAGTCACAGATGAGTTGCTGGAAGACTGAAGGTTGGTTAACGTGCTGCCGCTATGGAAGGAAAAGCCAGGAAACTCCAGACCAGTGAACCTGACATCAGTGGTGGGTAAGTTATTGGAGGGAGTTTGAGGAATAGGATTTACATCTATTTGCAAAGGCAAGGAATGATTAGTGATAGTCATCGTGGCTTTCTCCGTGGGAAATCATGTTTCACGAACTTGATCGAGTTTTTTTGAAGAGGATTGAGGATAGAACAGTGGGCATGACCTATATGGACGTCAGTAAGACATTTAACAAGGTTCCTCATGGAAGATTGAATCTTGCTGATCAAACACATAGAATACAGGGAGAACTAACCATTTGGATACAACACTGGTTCAAAAAAAAGAGGGTGGTGTTGGACAGTTGCTTTTCAGACTGGAGGCCTGTGACCAGTGTTGTGCTATAAGTATTGATGCTGAGTCCCACAGCTTTTCATTATTTGTATAAGTGATTTAGCTCTGAACATTGAAAGTATGGTTTGGAAGTTTGCAGATGAAACGAAAATTGGAGATGTAGTGTACAGCAAAAAAGGTTACATCAGAGATCAAAGGGATCTTGATCAGAATGGCCAATGGGCTGAGGAATTGCAAATGGCTCTTAATTCAGATAAATGTGCAGTGCTGCATTTTGGAAAGGCAAATCAGCGCAGGAGTTGTCCACTTAAAGGCAAGGATAAAAAAGTATGGCGCTGGAAAAGTGCAACAGGTCAGGCAGTGTCCGAGGAGATGGAGAATCCACGCTTCAGGCATTCCCACTTCTTCAGTAATGTGGGGCATGAAATGGGGCTGAGAGGTAAACGTGGGGATGGGGCATGGGAGCTGAAAAGGCGATATGTAGATGCATATCGAGGAGTGATAGTGCTAGGTCGGTGGGAAGAAAGTCTGACAAGTAGGAGAGTTCAGGAAGGCAGTGCCAAGGGTTGGATCTGGGATGTATTGAGAGGAAGGGAGAGAAGGGAATTCGTGAAGTTAACATTGATGCTCTGTGATTAAAGGGTCCCAAGGCAGAAGATGATGCTTTCTTCCTCCAGTCATTGAATGGCTTGGATTTTGCGGTGGAAGAGGCCCTGACCTTGCATGTCCTTGGCAGAGTGGCAAGGGGAGTTGTTTGGTGCATGTCCCAGAGATATTCTCTGCAATGTTCTGAATTGGCATCCTGTCTCCCCAAGTTAGAGGAGACCTCATCAAGAGCAACAGACACAGCAGATAAAATGCTTGGACGGGCAGGAGAATCTCTGCCAGACATGAAAAGATCCTTTGCGGCTTTGGGTGGAGGTGAGGGTGGACATTTGTGCGCAGGTTTTACAACTCTTGCTGAGGCAAAGGAAGGTGGGGAATGTGGACTTAACGAGGGAGTCAGAGGGAACCGTCTCCACAGAAGACAGATAAGGGTGGGGAGGAAAATATCCCTGGAGTTGGGGTCTGATTGTAGGTGGCTGAAATGGTGGAGGATAACATTCTGTATCTGGAGATTAGTGGGGAGGGGGAAGGTGAGGACCAGAGGGTTTCTGTCCTTGTTGCAGTTGGAAGGGTGGGATTCAAGGGCGGAGGTGCGGAAAGTGGAGGAGATGTGCTGAACGGCATTGTCGATCATGGGGAGGGGAAATTGTAGTCCTTGAAATAGAGGGCCATCTTGGATGTCCAGGTGTGGAACAGTTCCTCCTGGAAGAAGATATGGCAAAGGTGGAGGAATTGGGAGTAAGGGATCACATTTTTATGGGAGGGCTAGTAGAAGGTGTAGTTCAGTTCGCTGTGGGAGTATGGATCTTTTATCAGGTTATACAGCAGAGTGTGGCCTTGAGCTGGGGCAGGGCTGACTGCAGGGAGAGTAGGTAGCGGTGCATTACTAATAGCTGAAAATGTGTTGCTGGAAAAGCGGAGCAGGTCAGGTAGCATCCAAGGAACAGGAAATTCGACGTTTCGGGCATAAGCCCTTCTTCAGGAAGGGATCCTGTCCCTTGGATGCTGCCTGACCTGCTGCGCTTTTCCAGCAACACATTTTCAGCTCTGATCTCCAGCATCTGCAGTCCTCACTTTCTCCTCCTGCATTACTTAATAGTCAAGTCATGGGAAATGTTGCTGAGCAAAGGTTAGATTACTTACAGTGTGGAAACAGGCTCTTCGGCCCAACAAGTCCGCACCGACCCGAGAAGCGCAAACTACTTTGCTCAATTTCGCATGGCCAATCCACCTAATCTGCACACTTTTGGATTGTGGGTGGAAACCAGAGCACCCGGAGGAAACCCACGCAGTCACTGAGAATGTGCAAACTCCACACAGTCACCTGAGGTGGGAGATGTTGGAGTCCAGGTTCATAGTTCCTTGGAAGTCGAGTTGCAAGTAGATAGAATAGTAAAGGGGACCATAGAGGCAATTTATTTTATGCAAAAGGTGATGCGTATATGGAATGAGCTGCCGGAGGAAGGCTGGCACAATTACAACTTGTAAAAGGCATTTAGATGGGTAAATGAATAGGAAGCCTTTAGAGGGATATGTGCCAGGCAATGACAAATGGGACTAGATTAATTTTAGTATATCTGGACAGCATGGATGAGTTGGAGTGAAAGGACTGTTTCTGCGCTGCAAATCTCTGACTCTAACAGATTTACTAACTATTCTCGAATTAATTTTCTTCCTTGTTGGTGTTCGAAAAATAATATATTACTGATAAAGTGAGTATCAGGGATTCCATTTCATTTTAACTACTCCTTTTATAGACAGATTGGGTTTGAGCGAGAGTTGTTACTACTTGTCACACTTCTTTATTAGGTAATGATGCCAGGTGAGCTTCTGAGTTTCTGATTTAATTATCAGAGGGGTGTCGACCTCCTTAACACTACGTCATGTAGGAGTCGCATAAAGTAGATTGTCCGGGCAATGTCTCGTCGCCCTGGTGTCAAGGAAAACAAATTGTGAGCAGTGAATACAATAAACTCGCTTGAGTGAAGCGCTGCTTCCCTCGGAAGGTGTCTGGGGTCTTGGATAGTGAGGAGGGAGGAGGAAAATGGGCAATCTGCGATTACATGGGAAGGTGTTACGGGAGGTGGGTTGGGAGTGGAGGAGGAATGGACCATGGGTTCCCAGCAAGAATGGCCCCTGCAGAATGCAAACAAGGGAGGGAAGGGGAATGTGTGTGGTGGCATCCTGCTGGAAATGGCAAATAATGATTCTTTGAATGCAGATAGACAGTATCCTATCTGGATTCATCAGTGTGGTTTGGCAACTGTTCTTCCCAAGGCCACAAGGAACGACAAAGTGTCTTGAGCACAGCCAGCACACCCACGAAAACAAGCCTACAAACCATTGACTACATCTATACTGCCCACTACCGTAGGAAAGTAACCAACATCATCAAAGACCTCTCCCACCTGGGTTATACTCACTTCCATTAGGCAGAAGATATAAAACTTTGTCTACATTTGTGTATAGATTCAAGAGCAGCTTCTTCCCCACTAGTACACAGAGAGCATGTAACATTACAGCGCATTAAGGGCACTTTGGCCCTGATATTGCGCCGACCTGGCAAACCAATGTAAAGTCTCTCTATCCCACAGTATTCCATTTTCATCCATATGTTTATCCAGTGACCATTTAAATTCCCTTAAAGTTGGCGAGTCTATTATTGTTGCTGGTAGTGTGTTCCATGACCCTAATATTGAGTAGAGAAACTACATCTGACATCTTTCCTATATTTAGCACCTCTCAATTTAAAGCTATGTCCCCTCGTTCTAGCCATTGCCATATGAGGGAAAAGGCTCACTGTCCACACTATCTAACCCTCTGATTATCTTCTTTGTCACATTTAAGTCCCTTCTCCACCTTCTCCCTAACGAAAACAGACTCTTGTTCCTCTGCCTTTCCTCATAAGACCTTCTCTGCATACCAGTTAACATCCTAGTAAATCTCCTGTGAACTCTTTTAAAGCTTTCACATTCTTCCTATAATGCAGTGGCCAGAATTGTATGCAGTACTCCAAGTGCAGCCACACCTGAGTTTTGTCCAGATACAACATGACCTCGTGGCTCCAAAACTCAATCACTTTACCAATGAAAACTAACACACCAAATGCCTTCCAACAATTCTATCAACCTGGATAGCAACCTTCAGGGATCTATCTACTCGGATACTGAGAACTCTCTGCTCATCTACACTGTCAAGAAACTTCCCATTAGGCTTTACCACTACTCATTATTCCTGTTGCTCATTCCAGAGTGAATCACCTCACACTTTTCCACATTAAACTCTATTTTCTACCTCTCAGCCCAGCTCTGCAGCTTATCTATATCCCCCTGTAACTAGCAACATCCTTCAGCGTTATCTACAGCTCCACAGACCTTAGTGTCATCCAAAAATTTACTAACACATCCTTCTACACCCTCCTCTAGATCATTTTATGAAAGTGACAAATGCTAGTGAAACCAAAACAGATCCTCGTGGTACACCACTAAAAACTGAACTCCTGGACGAATATTTCCCATCAACAACCACCCTCTGTCTTCTATCCAATTTCTGATCCAAACCACTAACTCTCCCTCAATCCAATGCCTTTGTACTTTGTGCAACAGCCTTCCGTGGGGAACCTTATCAAACGCCTTACTGAAACCCGTGTGCACCACATCAACAGCTTTACCCACATCCACCTGTTTTGTCACCATCTCAAAGAACTCAATACGGTTTGTGAGTCACGATCTACCCTTTACAAAACCATGTTAACTATCCCTAATCAACCTATTCCATTCTAATGATTATAAATTCTATCTCTTTTATAACCTTTTCCAAGACTTTACTCCCAACTGAAGTAAGGCTAACTGCTTTATAATTATCGAGGTTGTCTCTACTCCTGTTCTTGAACAAGGGGACAGCATTTGCTATCCTCCAGTCTTCTGGTGCTATTCCTGTAGACAGTGACAACATAAAGGTCAAAGCCAAAAGCTCTGCAATCTACTCCCTAGCTTCCTCGTGAATCTGAGGATAAATCCCATCTGGCCGAGGGGATTTATCTATTTTCACACTTTCCAGAATGGCTAACACCTTCTTGCAAACGTCCAATCCTGTCTAGTCTAGGAGCCTGTATCTCAGTATTCTCCTCACTAACATTGACAGTATTCACAATGGAAAAAGACAAAAAAAATAATCATTTAGCGCTTTTCCTCTCTCCTCAGACTCCACAGACAACTTCCCACTATTGTCCTTGATTGGTCCTAATCTTACTCTAGTCATTCTTTTTTTCCTCATGTACCTATTGACAAGAGATTCAACTTTAGTAAACCATGGCTCTGGCTCTCGGCCTTTTCCTGGCTGATAGGTACATACTTCCCAAGGACACACAGGAGCTGTTTCCTGAAAAGGCTCGATTTTAATTGTGCCCATCCCTTGCAATGCCCTTCTCCGTCCTGTGCGTCCTAAATCTTGACTAATCTCATCATCATTGCGTTTACCTGAGCTATCACTCTTGCCTGCAGTATATACCTATCCCTTTCCATCCCTAAAGTGAACATAACCGAATTGTCGTCACTATCCTCAAAATGCTCACCGACCTCCATATCTAACACCTGACCAGGTTTATTACCCAGTACCAAATCCAATGTGGCCTCTCCCCTTGTTCTTCTGTCTGCATACTGTCAGTATACCCCCCTGCACACAATGGACAAAAACTGACCCATCTAAAGTACTCGAACAATCATATTTCCAGTCAAATATTTGCAAAGCCAAAGTCCCCGTAACAACTACTCTGTAACACTCGCTCTGATCCCGAATCATCTTTGCAATCCTTTCCTCTACATCTTTGGAACTATCCGGAGGCCTATAGGAAATTCCTAACTGGGTGACCTCTCCTTTCCTGTTTCTAACCTCAGCCCAAACTACCTCAGTAGACGAGTCCTCAAACGTTCTTTCTGTCACTGTACTACTGTCCATGACCCACAATGCCATACCTCCCCTTTTAGCATCTTCTGTGTTCGCACTGAAACATCAAAATCCCGGAACCTGCAATAACCATTCCTACCCCTGCTCGATCTATGTCTTTGAAATTTCCACAACACTAAGTATCAGGTATCAACCCCTGCTGCAAGTTCTGTCCACCTTATTCCAGATGCTCCTGGCGATGAAGTAGACACACTTCAAACCACCTTCCTGCTTGTCATTACAGCCTTGCAACCTTGTAACTATATTTCTGACATCAGTACTTTTCAACCTTTTTGGAGACTAGCTACAGTTTATGTCCCCATCTCCCTGCTGAATTAGTTTAGACCCTCCTAAAGAGCATTTGCAAATCCCCACCCCAGCAGGATGTTGGGATCCCTCTGATTCAGGTGTAGACCATCCTGTTTGTAGATGTCCCACGTACCCTACAATATGCCCCAATTATCCAGGTATCCGAAACTGTATCTCTCTGTGTGTCTCTCTCTCTCTCTTGCTCTAGCTCTTCTACCCTCTCCCCACTCCCCATTCTCTTCTCCCCTGTCCGTGTCATATGTAAAAAAGCAAAGATGACTACTGTGTTTTTTTTTTCTAGCTGTAAGCTTCCACCCTGAACTTCCACCTTAAAATCTCCATCCATTTGCCTACCGACATCACTAATGCCTATGTAGACCACGACTTGGGGCTGCTCCCCATCCCCTCAAAGATCCTGAAAACACGATCCGAGACGTCACTAATCCTGGTACCAGGGAGGCAACACACCCACTGAGTCTCTCTCTTTCCCACACAACCTCCTAAATGTCCCCCTAATATGGAGTCCTCAAAGACGAATGCGCTGCTCCTCTCCACTCTTCCATTCTGAGCAACAGGGTCAGACTCTGTGCCGGAGACCTATATCCCATGACATACCCCTGGGAAATCATCACCCCCAACACTATCCAAAACACTACATCTATTGAGGGGAATGGCCACAGGGGATCCCTGCTCTGTCCCCTCACTAACCCACCTGCCTTTCCTTTGTACCTGAGGTGTGACTATCTCCTGCAAATCCTCTCAATAATCCCTTCTGCCTCCCTAATGATTTGATGATTATTAGATATATTATTAGACTTCTGACTGGATCATCGAATATAATTGTAGTTTGGATCTGTCTCTCTGTCTCGAGCCATATCACTGCATTCTTTGCTTTGTTGTGTTACCTAATGCACTTTTTGTATAGTACAATCTGCCTCTACTGCAGGCAAATAGAACTTTTCACTGTTTCAAGGTATATGTTTCAAATCAAAGATGCTGGTGGAGTAGAAAGTGAAGACTGGTGGAATCCTCACTTGAGGTAAAATATTTGAGGCACTCACTGGGATTGACAAGGATCTGAGCCATGTCCCGCCCATTTCCCACACTTCTGCCTTCACCAACCAGTTCTCTTCCCTCCCACAACACTGACATGATCTTTGTTCCTCACTTTCCATCCCACAAGCAGCTGCATCCAAAGAATTGCATAACCTGCTATTTCTTGCACTTCCAATGCAGTTACTTCATGGCCACTGGCCAAAAGAGTTCAGACAATTGATTGACATAGTGTAAACTGCATGTCCCTGGAAATATGATTGTATAATGTGTTGGGGTAGAGAGAATTTCTGAGGGAAGTTCTCAGCAAGCAGACTTTGTAGATAGCAGATCTCATTAGTCTGTCTCCAGAGAGCACTCTTCATTGAGCAATCCTCATCAGGCAGATGAAAGGTGGACCAGATGAGGAGGAAGGTCAAGGGAAGAGTTCACAACCATCTCCATGAGAGAGCAGGATGCAGCTCCTCCACTTTTAACGAGATTAAAACACGTTATGCCATCAGTCCCTTTGTCCTCTGGTCTCAGTCACTGATACCAATTATCACTAAAATGTACTTTTGTTTATCTAATTTACTAATGTGATATAACTAAACTGATGCTACTTTGCAAACTCAATAAACTATGAGAAAATTACTTCTGCATTGTTGACTGCTGTTTTTTTTTCTTTTAATGTCACCCTAGCCAAGGGAAGTCTTTCTCCTCCCAACAGTACACTGACTATGGCCAGCCACCTCGGAGTCAGTCGACTGCCCTTAATTTGGTAACTGATCATGAACCCCAAAAAACATCAATGGTAGTGAATAATTTGGAAGAATTGTTAGATGTGAAGTGAGGCCTTTCTTGTTGTTGAGATCTCAAATTTACCAAGCAAATCCTGAAAGCTAAGATGAGACTATTAACAATAATTGCCAAGGTGCCTAATCATGTTCATTACAAAGCCCATTATTACTTATTTTGCCTCCATTTAATGCATAGGTTTCTACTCTACCACTTGCCATAAAGCAATGTAGGGTCAAGAACTCTCAATACAAAAATGAGTGATTTGACACCAGCTCGCTGCTTGCGCTTCCAGATGTCTATCTTGCACGTTTGGCATTAACATCTCAGGGTATGCCCCATGGGCAACAGTCACATGCACCCCATGTCTATAGACACTGGCATTCAAGCTGTAGTATCTGACACATGCCAAGTTTAATGCTCGATTAAATCACACCAGTTGTCTTGTTGAAACACTTTGTCTGCACTGCCATGCTTCAAGGACAATTTGTACAAAGTAATACAGCTCACAGACTGGACTAGACTGCATTTCAGGCAGCTCAGTTGATATCTTAGTGGTCAGACTGTCGTACCTTCATTGGTGTCTTGCTTTGCCTGTTTGTACTTTTGGCCTCTCAGCTAGACCTTTTTGAAAGGATCATAATATCATCGATAAGAATAGGATCCCTAGGTTGTAGAAGCAGGCCATTTGGCCCATCACGTTCCTACCCTATCCCTTTAGCCCTACATTTTCAATGGCTAATCCACCTGCACATCCCTGGATACATTGGGCAATTTAGCATGACCAATCCACCGAACCTGCACAACTTTGGACAGTGGGAGAACACCGAGCACTGAGGAAACCTATACCGACACGAGGAGAAAGTGCAAACTTCACACAGGCAGTCAACTGAAGTTGGATTTGAACCTGAGTCCCTGGCGCTGTGAGGCAGCAGTGCTAATGATTAAGTCACCATGCTGCCCTATGTTGTCTTGCAATGCTGTCTAGTGAAAACACAAAGCTAAGCAGCTTCAGCAGTCACTGCAGAGGTTTAAAAGAAAACAGATTAAACGTTTCAAATTTCGTGACTTTTCTTCAGAATGCCAAACACTCAACATGTTTTACGGACAGTTGATCATGCCTCAAAATCTAATGAGAGTAGGCCTTCGTCAAGTCTGGGGCGACACCATTAGTCAAGTCAAGGTGTACAATAGGTCAATAGCAGTATGTGATAACTGCCCAGCAGTTTGGATGTGGTCAGACAGCTGAGTGGTCATCAACAGTCTGGATGAGGGAATTGTACCTCTTCAGTGCCAACGGTTGGTCATGGACTGCCGTCTGAGTCCAGGTGCAACCTGTCATGGGAATGCAGTCAGGGCACTCTTTGTCCAGTTAAGTCTCCAGAGAATGGAGCCTGATCTATTCTGGGACACATTCCACTAAAAGTCTACAAGGACTAATCAGCGACTACTGCTGCAGGGGGTAATGTGGGAATTTGTCGGATTGGAGTCCTACAAGGCAGGGATGCAGAGTGAATTACAATACTGAAAGGACAGATTTCAATACATGATGTCAGGAGGTGATAGCGAATGGAAACGGATTACACAAGGTGAGGTGAAAGAGGGAGGAGGTAATTGATTTAAATAACACCCTGGTTTCCAGGGGTAGGCGGTGCACAGCTAGGTGCAGCATGTTTTCTTTGTTCTGTCTGTGGCTGGGGATGCTGGGTTGATAAATTACACAAATGAACTTAGATACAAACATTATTGGGCCAAGCTTGCAGTGTGACACCTGGCAGAGGTTTAATCAAGGCAAAGAAACTAAGTCTGAGACTCACTGCATGTCAACACTGACAAAGAAATCCGAAGCACAATTGTACCAACATATTGAGAGAGAATTCCCTAATCACCTGACCATAAATGCTATGGTACATCACTGAAACAATTGGGTCATGACATCATAGAGTCCCACAGCACAGAGACAGGCCTTTTGGTGCAAACTGGTCCATGCTGACCAAAATGTTTGTCTACGCTAAACCTGTTTCCCTGCAGTTGGCCCATATCCTTCTAACTCTATCCATGTATTTCTCCAAATGTTAATGTATCTGCCTCAACCACTTCTGCTGGCAGCTCTTTCCATATGCGCATCATCCTGTGTTTCAAAAAAAAGTTGCTCCTCAGCTTCCCTTTTATTCTTCCACCTCTAAACTTAAACTAATTCCCTTTAGTCCCTGATTCCCTAACCTTAGGGTGAATTCACTCAGTCTTTTTCCCCAACCATGCCTCTCATGAAATTGTACACTTCTGAGGTTCCCCCCACCATCTCAGTTTCCTACACTCTGAAGAAATCAGTCTGAGCTTGTCCAACCTGTCCCTCTATCTCAGACCATTGAGTCTCGACAACATCCTTGTAAATTTCTTCCCCTATCCTTCCAGCTTTATAACATCTTTCTTATTACAAGGTGACCAAAACTCAACACAATACTCAACAGGCCGCTTCACCAACAGCCTATATAACTGCAACATAACCTCACAACTGTTATACTCATTGCCCTGACTGATGAAGGCCAGTGTCCTAAAAGCCTTCTTCACTGCCGAGTCTATCTGTGACTTCAGTTTCAGAGAACTGGGCACCTGAACTCCTTAAGGTACTACAATTAAACATTAAGCTCCTACCTTGATTTGGCTTTCCAAAATGCAACACCTCACACTTACTCCATTTAACTCCATTTACCATTTCTCACCCACATTCCCAGCTGATCAAAGTCCTGATTAATTTCTGATAATGTTCCTCACTGTACACAATACTGCCAATTTTCGTGTCATCAGCAAATTTACTGATCATGCCTTGTAGATTCTCATCCAAACCATTGATATAGATAACAAACAGTAATTAGATTAGATTAGATTAGATTAGATTAGATTAGATTTGATTAGATTAGATTACTTACAGTGTGGAAACGGGCTCTTCGGCCCAACAAGTCCACACCGACCCGCCGAAGCGCAACCCACCCATTACCCTACATTTACCCCTTTACCTAACACTACGGACATTAGCACGGCCAATTCACCTAACCTGCACATCTTTGGACTGTGGGAGGAAACCGGAGCACCCGGAGGAAACCCAGCAGACACGGAGAGAACGTGCAAACTCCACACAGTCATTCGCCTGAGTCGGGAATTAAACCCGGGTCACTGGCGCTGTGAGACAGCAGTGCTAACCACTGTGCCACCGTGCCGCCCACCACCGACCCCTAAGGCACTCCACTCGTCACAGGCCTCCAATCCAAAAATTATCCTTCCACTATTATACTGTGCTTCCTACCATCAAACTTTAATCTTGGTCAAGTATCCCATCATGCAGCAGTATGCCATGTTCTTACTACTTCTACAATTCCCTCGTTGGTCTTTCAGATCAACACCCAAGTTGAGGATATCGGCTCATCCAAAAAAGGAGGCACATATCCTTCTGGAAAAAAGTCACATACTCATACACGTCTGTTCATTGTAGGGGTCGTCATGGGGTATGGTCTGATAGATAATCACCAGTGTTCGAGCAGAAATGTGGTCAGAACAAACTGTTCTACATATGAGGCAAAGTATGAGGAGTATGATCGTAAGGGTGCTGACTCTAATGAGTAATGACGATCCCCAGTTATCCAGCCAGGAGAGGGAAAAAGACCACCCAGAATCAAAAGGGCGTAATCTCTTCCTTGCAAATGTGTGTCACCAGATTAGAGACATTTTTAGAGTTGTCTGATTTGTAAGTATAGCATTCCCGCCCAATAACAGCACAAGCGCCTCCCTCCTTTTGGATAATAGACAATCCAAGACCAAGCGTTTCTGAAGGGCCACTGTTTTAACTGCGACGAGTTCAGCAATGATCTCAGTCAGGGTCTCAGCGGCATCATTGACGACAGTTCCCAATACTATTTTTAATTTGCACAATTATTGGGAATACAGATAGATTCCAAAAGATGGAGAAAACATCCCAGCCCAGGTGAGGGATCTGGTGAGCAATCTCTTGTGATTCAGCGGTGCAGGTGCCTCATCAAAAACTGTGATGTGAGGGACTAACTGTCACTGATACCACACCCTCTCAACTCTGAGAAAAGTCAAGGATACACCTTAAGGCCACGAGTAAAATAGGAAAGTTGTGGAGGGACAGAGATTCCACAGGGAGCCTGATGTCTCACTGAGGTCAGGAGATCAATTAAACAAAGAGTCACCCTGGCTCATCAAAGATTGGATATGATCAATCCAAGGGATAATAAAAGAACATTGACTAGATCCCACATAAGTGCCACAAGAGACATTCCTCTGTCGCTAACAGTGTTGTTCAGGACTACAAAGAAAGGGGGCACAATGGATCTGCTGTAGTTAGGTTGGTATCAATCTTGGAATCAGGCCAGGTTATACCTTGCTGATTTCCACTCCAGTACATCCTCAGAGTTACCAAGTTAACCTGAAGAGTTTCGGCATATAAGTCTTTCAGCAACTTCTGGCCAGCTAAAGGATACAGGCCACAAAGGGATACCCCCCCGTGAATGGGTACATTCCCAACAGGCACTTTCTTTTCCCACCATCTAGTCATTTTCATAGGCCAGATACAAAAAGGTGTTATGGTATATTGATCATCTTAGTCCCACAACAGAAGGGAAGCCATTTTACTGAGCCATAGTCTCTTCCACTAAAGGCTTCTCTAAAGATTGAACCCAAGACACCAGGCACCAGTGCAAGGGGTTCTGCCCAGGGGTACTACACAGTGGAAAATACACTCTGCCTCCCCAACCCTGTAACAATAATCCCAGTGTGTCACACGAGATTTTTCAGTGATCTCAGTATGATTAGATTCGATTATATTCCCTACAACGTGGAAACAGGCCCTTCAGTCCAACAATTATATACTGACCCTCCGAAGAGTAACCCACCCAAACCCATTCCCCTCTGACTGACGCACCTACCACTATGGGCAATTTAACATGGCCAAATCACCTGACATGCACATCTTTGGACTGTGGGAGGAAACCGAAACACCCAGAGGAAACCCATGCCGACACAGGGAGAATGTGCAAACTCCACACAGACATACACCCAAGGCCGGAATTGAACCCAGGACCCTGTGAGACAGCAGTGCTAACCACTGAGCCACCATTCCACCCCCATATGGGATCAGGAGCCATTCAAATTCCATCTCTGTCTGACACATGCCTGCCAGCTGACTCCTCCTTGTATGCATACTTGCTTGAAAACACTTTTAGTTTCCATATCTTCCCCTGTGGTGGATTTCTTGCAGGTTGTGATCTCTCACACGTCTCTGAGAAGCACGACAAAGGAACCCTGGAAAATCTGCCAGACAGTGGAGACCTCACTTACAAGAACCAACATTGCAAAGCATCAGATACTCTTTTTGACCTCCTAATGCAGTGGAGGAAAGATGGTTCACTCTCCCCAGATCCTGACCCATCCTTTGCATATTCTGAGTAAAAGCCACGTTAAAGTGTGATATACATTGTATTACGTCATGATTGCATAACTGACGGGTATATATCTACAGTTTCAGTCATTTATAGGCTGAGGAGGCCCAGGAATTGCATCCACACAACACCAGGTTATAATCCCAGTCAGAGCTGAGACAGATCCCTTCACATCACCACGGCATAAACTGCCGAGCTTTCCCTATCGCTCTGCAGAAGGCATGTCCAGGTGAATTGTTGAACCCGTACGTGAAGGCAAAGAGTTCCTGGCTGTCCTCGTGGGTAAATGGAGCAAAACGTTGAGCAAATGTCTATGAAAGCGTAACAAGCCAAATCCAGGGCTACCAATGAAAAGGTGACATTGATATAAGGGATGACCTGTGCATTGGGAATAATAATCTGATTTATGGCATGGAAATCCTGAGCAAAACACTACTCATTGTTCTTGCCCAGTTTAGGAACAGGTAAGATCAGATTACTTACAGTGTGGAAACGGGCCCTTCAGCCCAACAACTCCACACCCACCCTCCAAAGACCAACCCACCCATTACCCACCCCCTAACACTGCGTGCAATTTAGCATGACCAATTCACCTAACCCGCACATTTTTGGACTATGGGAGGAAACTGGAGCACTCGGAGGAAACCCATGCAGACACGGGGAGAACGTGCAAACTCCACACAGTTACCTGAGGTAGTAATTGAATGCATGTCTCTGGCGCTGTGAGATAGTAGTGCCAACCACGGTGCCACCGTGCCGCCATTAAAATGGACGTTTTACCGGGAATTTTAGGAGAATGCAACACCCCCTGAGCGAGCAGTGTGTCAATAACCGGCCGAAAGCCTATTTCTTCGTCAGGGGACAATCTATATTGAGGAACGCAGAGAAGAATGTGCTGGAACAGACAGTAACATAGTGTGGTGGAGCAGAAAGATACAACCCCTGATGATTTTTGTGAAGCGCCCACAGGGAAGGGAGGACGGATGCTAGGAGCATCGGGGGCAAATAGTCATGAGGTGGAGGTGGCAGATACTGGAGAAAAATCACGGACCAATAGGCAGATGAGTGTGTGCGTGTGAGATGTAACCGGTCTAATCAGAGAATACAGTATTCCAAAAGTTTCCACAATGGGTCTCCTTTCATGATTTACTGCAGGACAAGGATTGGATCAGAGCACCAACTTCCTCAGGCCAATGCAGGGACTTAAGACATGGGGTACTGAGGTGTGATCCAGAGTGAACAAAGGTACAGTTTCAAGCTGGATAGAAGCGCCTAGGCTCACAGAACTGAAATAAATTCGCAGATTGAACTGCAGTGAACCTGACTGACCTAAAAAAATGGCTGTTAGACTTGCAATTAAATCAGGTACTGGACGGTGAATAAAAAGGGCCATGCAGTGGGTAGTTGTGGTTAAACGGGATGCACGGATTAGGTGATGGAGAAAGCTTAAGTAGGGATCAGTTCTTCCTTCTAGGTCTGTGATCAGGGGGTGCAAGAGAGGTTCAACAGGGTTGTTCTGTCGTTGTCTGCAGTACAATACAGCCTGTATCACAGGGTCAGAGCACTGCATCAACAAATTCAGGGCCTGTGCCACAGGGTGGTCAGGGAGCTCCAAGTACAGGCCCTGATAAGAACAGTGGATCGAAGCACCAATTTTACACAGGGCTTGGGCATCCAGCAGGCAAACAGGTGAATTCTTGGCAATGACAAACGACTTCTGTACCTGGAGCTGACCTGCGTGAACAGGAACAGGTTGGTAACGTTATGCCACTGTGGGAATTCTGGCTATACCAATGGTGGAGACAGTTTCAGTACCTATCGGAAGTTCCACAGAGGGGGATGCAGATGAAATAGTCGCGCCAGAGACAACTAAAACCAAAACATGCTTCCCCTGAACATGTTTCCATCATTGCGTCCTGAAGGTAAAGGAAGGTAGCTGGATCAAGGCAGCCTGTACCGATAATACCTCATGGCACCCCTGTTACATAGTCTGGAAGGGGTCCGTGAGTGTAAAGTTAGGGCAGGCACAGAGGGCTGAACCTCTGCCGTTACAGGAGGAGCAGCCAACTTCACCCAACAATCTCTAGCCCAATGACTCTTCTGACCACACCAATGGCAAATAGACCAAACCGGTCCCTGCTCTTCAGTCTAACTGAGGTGGGAATGACTTCAGGGCCTTCCATTATAAGATTGGTGATATTGGACAAACTGGTACTTGGGACCCTCAGACCTCTTCTTGAATTGACCTTGTCGGTCGATATTAGTGAGGGAGGTAACTACAGCCTCCCAATGTCGCTGTTGCCAGATGAGGTTGGTGAAATTGAAAGCCTGAGCTATCTGGGGCTCAACCCAATTTAACACTATCTGTACAGCCAAAGGAACGCCTCCTTCCAGAGGCACTCCCACGGATGGTTCCCATGTGCCCTTCAAATGGGTGACGACATTAACAAGGGGGTTCCCCTTTTTTTTGAAGGCATCGAGTGTCCTCCCCAAAGTCGCTCTGCTGCCTGGCCCCATTTCAGGTGTGCTGCGTAGCTCGGTTCTGGAGTCACTCGTCCCGGGGGATATTTCCCTGATCCCGCTGCTACTCTGTGAATTCCTTTATCCAATCCCCATTTTCGCAGCCAGGACTGAAAAGGACTCCTGAATAGCCGCCCATGAAGTGCCATCTGCAACTCTGAGTAGGAGAGGAACATGCCCGGCTGAGGGCGTATATTTCTGGCAGCTTTGGACCAACCAGTTATGGAAGAGGATAGGCTTCTTCAGTGGTTTCGAAGCCCCATTGATCATACTTCTAACCTCAGAAGGGGAACAAGGCTTCAGGACAGCTATATCACCGACCATCAGTCATGGCAGTTGGGTGACGGGAGGAGTGGAACTAAAAGGTTCATTAGCATCAGAGGTGGCAGAGAGCATCCCAGATGCCATATCCTGGTGACGCATTTTAGTCTGACTGCCTGCTGCATCATAGTGGCTTGGGTAGAATCAGCTGGGGCTGTCGGCTGGACACCGATATAGTCTACATCCTGGCAATGTGGACGGTGAAGAGGCCAGGCGTGCTGTTCTCACACAGGAGGTCAGGAGGATGCAGTTATGGAGAACATCCTCTTGAGATTCAAGTCACACGGGGATACAGCCCCATCGAGGCTCTGGAAATGCCTCCTTCTGAGTCTTGTCTCAAGCAGTTTATTTTTCGTGAATTCGTGCTACACAGTCTCCACTGTCCCTCAGCACAGTCTCAATCTGAACAGTCAGCCTATACTTCTACAAAGATACGAACAACTTTGCTCACATTGCACACTTTACCATCATTCAAGATAAAGATAAGCACAGTGCCAGCTATTGCCTTGTTGGTCAAGGCAGGAACGAGGTTTAGAAGCACTTCCAATGACGAGCCTGTGATAGACCTGCTATAGTGCATCAAATTATAATTACATGGCCTCAGTCTTTATCTTCAGTAGTAATGTCCTACTACAAGATATTCCTAATACTAAATCGAAAGGCTGAGAGCCATGATAGTTTTTACCTTGGTCAAGTACACCATCAATCATATCCTTTCCTTCCCTGTCCAAACACCTTTTGAGTATACTCGCATGACGTGCTATGTGAGATTTTTTTTTCAGTCTGGAGTCCCTATCAAGTAGTTCACTACACTCAATCCCCTTTTGACTTGATAAAGTTCACTAAACCTTACTATTAAAGGTTCACCTATCACTGGAAGTAACAGAAATACCTGAAACCCGATAGCAAATTTGCGAATTTTTGATTTCATGCCCGCTTTCTGTTTCATCATATGCTGTGATACCTTTAAATGCATCAGATGCTGCGATATCTCTCCAACTCCTCGGCTCTATTTAGTCATTCCTACAATTTGACACATAGTTCAAATATGTGGTCTCTAAATTCTGACTTATCAGTTTCTCCTTAATTAATTCTAATGCCCCAAAACGAATTCAATGGTCTGAATTTGGTTGACCCATTTGGTGAATCTCTGATCACGAAAAGCATGAAAGGATTTCCCTTATCCCAATCATCTGGATATTCTTGATTATAAGCCCTCAATGATCTTTAATGTGTGCTGCTACCTTTCCAACACTCCCTGGAATTCTGGATGATACGAAGTAGATTTGAATTGTGTTATTCACAAGCAATCCATAACCACCTTGAATAGTTCGATGAGATGCTTGACCCTTAATCTGATTGTATCTCTGTCAGTAGTCCGTATCTCTTGAAATGTTTGAATAATCCCTCTACAATTCTTTTAGCTGTGATATTTCGTTATGGAATGGCTTCTGGAATTGTAGCCGACACATCAATTATTGTGAACAAATACTGAATCCCACTTTTTGTTTGAGGCAGTGGGCCTATGCAATCAATTAAGACTCCTGTAAAAGGTTCTGCAAATGCAGGGAGAGGTATTAAAGGTGTGGGTTCTATTACTGCCTGTAGTTTTACAATTATCTGATATGTGTTACACATCTGGCAAAATTCAACTACATCCTGGTGCAGTCCGGGCCAGTAAAAGTGTTTTTGTACTTCAGCTTGTATTTTCCTCACTCTGAAATGACCCCCAAATGGTAGCTCATGTCCCAATCGCAACACCAGGACCTGATCAGGTGTACCCAAGAGGCTAGAGAGGTGATTGCTGGGCCTCTTGCTGGGATATTTGTATCATCGATAGTCACAGGCGAGGTGTCGGAAGACAGGAGGTTGGCAAATGTGGTGCTACTGTTTAAGAAGGGTGGTAAAGACAAGCCAGGGAACTATAGACCGGTGAGCCTGACCTCAGTGGTGGGCAAGTTGTTGGAGGGAATCCTGAGGGACAGGATATACATGTATTTGGAAAGGCAAGGACTGATTCGGGATACTCAACATGGCTTTGTGCGTGGGAAATCATGTCTCACAAACTTGATTGAGTTTTTTGAAGAAGTAACAAAGAAGATTGATGAGGGCAGAGTAGTAGACATGAACTATATGGACTTCAGTAAGGCGTTTGATAAGGTTCTCCATGGGACACTAATTAGCAAGGTTAGATATCATGGAATAGAGGGAGAACTAACCATTTGGATACTGAATTGGCTCAAAGGTAGAAGTGAGAGGGTGGTGGTGGAGGTTTGTTTTTCAGACTGGAGGCCTGTGACCAGTGGAGTGCCACAAGGATCAGTGCTGGGCCCTCTAATTTTTTGCTCATTTACATAAATGATTTGGATGCGAGCATAAGAGGTACAGTTAGTAAGTTTGCAGATGACACCAAAATTGGAGGTGTAGTGGATAGGGAAGAGGGTTACCTCAGATTAAAACAGGATCTGGACCAGATGGGCCAATGGGCTGAGAAGTGGCAGATGGAGTTTAATTCAGATAAATTTGAGGCGCTGCATTTTGCGAAAGCAGATCTAAGCAAGACTGATACAATTAATGGTAAGGTCCTAGGGAGTATTGCTGAACAAAGAGACCTTGGAGTGCAGGTTCATAGTTCCTTGAAAGTGGAGTATTAGGTGGATAGGATAGTGAAGAAGGTGTTTGGTATGCTTTTCTTTATTGGTCAGAGAATTGAGTACAACAGTTGGGAGGTCATGTTGCGGCTGTACAGGACATTGGTTAGGCCACTGTTGGAATATTGCGTACAATTCTGGTCTCCTTCCTATCGGAAAGATGTTGAGAAACTTGAAAGGGTTGAGAAAATATTTACCTGGATGTTTCCAGGGTTGGAGGATTTGAGCTATAGAGAGAGGCTGAACAGGCTGCGGCTGTTTTCCCTGGAGCGTCGGAGACTGAGGGGTGACCTTATAGATGTTTACAAAATTATGAAGGGCATGGATAGGGTAAATAGACAAAGTCTTTTCCCTGGGATCAGGGAGTCCAGAACCAGAGGGCATTGGCTTAGGGTGAGAGGGGATAAATGTAAAAGAGTCCTAAGGGGCAACGTTTCCATGCAGAGGGTGGTACGTGTATGGAATGAGCTGCCAGAGGATGTGGTGGAGGCTGGTACAATTGCAACATTTAAAAGGCATTTGGATGGGTTTATGAAGAGAAAGGTTTAGAGGGATATGAGCCGAGTGCTAGCAGGTGGGACTAGATTGTGTTGGGATATCTGGTCGGCATGGACAGATTGGACTGAAGGGTCTGTTTCCGTGCTGGATATCTCTATGACTCTTTGACTCTATGACTTCTTTCCCATACCCTACTAACAATGAGATTTGATTAACTTCTGCCCATTTCTCATCTGTCTTGATATGTGATGTCCTCCTTTTCCTCATTAAGACATGGGTTTTTCGGTAATAGCATTCAGGGACACGCCCAGATTCCTTTTTCTGGTTTGCCTTTTGATACAACCGCTTTAAATATTCATCTTTCTGTTGTAATTCAGTTAATTTATCTCACATAAAGAAGTCTGCATTGTCATTTATCTGCTCCTGGTTTGTCTCAACTATCTCATCAAACAGGATCTCTAATCAGCTGCAAATGTGTTGCTGGAAACGCGCAGCAGGTCAGGCAGCATCCAAGGAGCAGGAGAGTCGACGTTTCAGGCATGAGTCCTTCTTCAGGAAAGGGCTCCTGCCCGAAAGGTCAAGTCTCCTGCTCCTTGGATGCTGCCTGACCTGCTGCGCTTTTCCAGCAACACATTTTCAGCGCTGATCTCCAGCATCTGCAGTCCTCATTTTCTCCTAGGATCTCTGCTAAATCCAATTCAACTTTCTTATCTGTTCTCATTGATCTCTTTTCTTTCAACTGGTGACTTTGTGACCTCATTACCACACAGTCAGGAAAAATTCCAGGGTATGTGTCCTGCAACAGTGCAGTTGCCTGAATTTCTACTGGCTTTTCAACCACAGTACTGGTGGATCACTTATATCATTAGCAAGGACAAATTTTATTCCTGGAACTGAGAGCCAATACTCCGACCATGACTTCTTCATTCTTATCTGTACAGTCCAACCTCACTTCACATAACTGAGCGCTTTTTGTCTCACCATGAATTCCCGTTATGAGTACCCTTTCGGGCAATAGTCGTTCAGAGGATCATATCTCCTCATCTTTCAACATCACAGATTGAGAGTATCCTGTGTCTCTTAATATTGTAACCACTTTAACTGCTGCTCCTGGCCTATGAGAATAAACTTTACCTTCACAGGTATGTAGTTTAAGACGATCGGTCACTTTCTCCTTAAACAACCTCCAACCAACTTATCCATTCTGGTACAGCTTTCTAGCTTTCCATTATCACTCCAACAAAATTCACTGGTTTATCCTGTTTTCCTCCCTCTGGCTTCCTAGTGCTTTCCCTAACCCACCAACACTGTGATTTCCTGTGGCCTACTTTATTGCAGTGAAAACTCCAGAGCTTTTTAACTTCTCTGTCCCCTTCGAGGGTTTCCTTTTCACCCTGTCGTAAGTTATCCTTATGATCATCACTGAGATCTACCTTTCCCTATCCAAGTGAGAATTTCTCTTCTGCCCAGTTTCTATCCCTCATTGATTGAAACTGATTCTCGAAGCCAGACGCTAATTTATAGACAACTCATAATCATCATCCATTTCAGTTGCTAATCTTGCCATTTTTAACTCTCTGCTCTTTCACGTTCGTTCTTATTACTTCAGGAAGCAGTGAACTCCTCCAAAATAATTGTCTTTCTAGGCTTACTCTATTTTTAATGCCCTCATCCACCTATCAAAATGAATATGGTGTGTTCCTTTCAAACTCAATGTAGGTTTGATCATGGTGCCTCATTAGATTCCTGAAACGTTGTCTACAGGCTGCTGGCATAAGCTCATATGCTCTTATGATGGCTTTATTCACCTCCTCATACACTCCAGATAGCTCCTCTGATAGTGCTGTGAATACCTCACTTGCCCTATCGACACATTTTGTTTGGATCAACAAAACTCACATGTTCACTGGCCACTGCATTTGTTTAGCCACCTTTTCAAATTAGATGAAAAAGGCTTCCACATCCTTCTCATTGAATTTAGACAATGGTTGAATGTAGTTAAACAGTTTCTCACCCAGCCTTTTGTTACCATGAGTTTGCTCATACTCACTAAGCTTACCTTCAGCCTTCATCTGCATCCTTTTAAGCTGACTTTCCTGTCTCAGTGCCAATTTCTGAAGTTCAAACTCTCTTGCTTTCTTCCTTTCCTGTCTCTCCTTTTCTCCCTCGTCCTTTTGTCTTTCTCTTTTGCTGTAGTTATCGCTCCTTTCCTCGCAGAAGGAGGCAGGTCCAACCCCAATCTGACTGCTAATTCCCATATCGTGGTCTTAATCACTTTGTGTAAAACCTCCAAGGTCACCTCTTCCATCTCCAGTAATCTCTTGTTAACTGAAAGATGCATTGCTCTCCCAACCGAGTTCAACATCCAGAACAAAAGTTGCCAATGCCTACCTCTCGCTGCCTTTGAGACCAACAACCCTCGTCCCAAATCAGAACTATAGAACAAATCCCAGACGAGCCCCCAATCTGTTATGGACCAGGCCAGAGCCTTCCAAACATTTCAAAAGAAAAGTCAAGACCCTCACTTTTATCGTTATTTTAAGCAGGTATTAAGTGGGTGTTCCGGGAGAGATGCAGCTGGACTCACCACTTAGTTCGTCAGAGTATTGAGTACAGGAGTTGGGAGGTCATGTTGCAGCTGTACAGGACATTGGTTAGGCCACTGTTGGAATATTGCGTGCAGTTCTAGTCGCCTTCCTATCAGAAAGATGTTGTGAAAATTGAAAGGGTTCAGAAAACATTTACAAGGATGTTGCCAGGATTGGAGGATTTGAGCTATCGGGAGAGTCTGAACAGGCTGGGGCTGTTTTGCCTGGAGCGCCAGAGGCTGAGGCGTGTCCACATAGATATTTAGAAAAATTATGAGGGGCATGGATAGGGTAAATAGACAAAGTCTTTTCCTTGGGGTCGGGGAGTCCAGAACGAGAGAGCACAGGTTTACGGTGAGAGGGGAAAGATGTAAAAAAGAACTAAGGGGCATTGTTTTCACTCAGAGGGTAGTGCGTGTATGGAATGAGCTGCCAGAGGAAGTGGTGGAGGCTGGTACAATTACAACATTTAAGAGGCATTTGGATGAGTATATGAATATGAAGGTTTTGGAGAGATATGGGCCGAGTGCTGGCAGGAGGGACTAGATTGAGTTGGGATATCTGGTCGGCATGGATGGGTTGGACCGAAGGGTCAGTT
Organism: Hemiscyllium ocellatum; assembly: GCF_020745735.1. Taxonomy (NCBI): domain Eukaryota; kingdom Metazoa; phylum Chordata; class Chondrichthyes; order Orectolobiformes; family Hemiscylliidae; genus Hemiscyllium; species Hemiscyllium ocellatum. Next base: position 28,505,508 of record NC_083440.1, on the reverse strand, counting down.
TCCATGCTGTACATCTCTTTGACTCTAAAAAGAAGGCCTATCTGTGGGAATTCCTGGAGTACCTGGGTAATCCATGATTACATAGTTTGGTCTCGAACATAAAGGCTGGAAATCATTTAGTCGAATGAGTTGGGTCTCTTGATAAGAAACGTGGTCGACATCACAGTATGGTTCTACCCATCCAATAATAGGGAAAATATTAGTGCCATTAGGAGTATCATAATGAAGGTGGGTGTTGTTACCCACCCCACAAAGGGTTTGAATACCAGTGGCAATGGAGACACATTCATGCACATGGGACGTGGGATCCATCAGGGAATATTTAATCATAGCACAGAGGATAATTTTCGGCACGTTTACATTCGTGCACCATACACCTCCCCACCCCAACCCCCCTGCCCCCCTCCCCCCGCCTCCCACCCATCCCTTACTGTTGTAGCAATTTGGAGAGGATATCGCAGGTTTATTGGAGGAAGCCCATAATCCTGTAAATACTTTAGAAATATTTGATATGCCCATGTTAGGATTTAGAAGAATAAAAGGGGTCAGGGAGTCTATTGCTGAAGTAAAGGTGTAACTTTATCCTCTCCAAATATTTTATTGTGGGTTTCTAGAAACAAATATTTAGTGAAGGATAACATGCCCCCTTTGTCTCTTTTACTATGTGTTCTATCTGAAAGGGGACAAGTCTTACCAGGGATGCCAACAATACAAATGATACCAAACTGGCACATAACACCTTGAGAGGGTAAAGACCATTTAGACTTGTTCTGTAAATGTCCTGGTCAATCGTTTTGTTGCAGTTGACCTCTGCAATAGTCATTCTTGGTAACATTTCAGTCTCGCAGTGCATATGGACATCTTCCTGGTGTAGATGGTACACAGTCTCTTGTTGCTCGGGATCGCATAGGTCCATTCTTGTGCACCAATGCTGGCAATGGCAAGTCCACACAACAGGTCAAGTTCACTCTTTATCATCTGCCCCCCTCCACAATCCCCCAACACCTTGCAGAGTGCTCTTCCGATTGAGTTTGCAATGATGGAGATGAACCCAGGCAGAACGTTCAGTGACCGTTGTATCAGTTGGGGTGGTGAGGAGGACCTGGAAGAGTCCTTCCCAACAAGGTTGGAGGCTGTGGAGTGTTCATTGTTAGAAAGCATAAACCATTCTCTCCTTGTATATAAGTATGTAGAATATACACATAATCAAGTTACACAAACTAATCTAGTAGGGGTCACATATATTCTCGTTTGAGTATCGCGGGATGACCCAATTTGTGATCTTCAGCAGGTAGATGCCCTAAGAGCAATTTTGCAACAAATTATTGTCCAATTAATCAAGCTCAAATAGCCCACTTGAGTAAATATATTGCCCATACTGGCAAAATGCTCATTCATTTTAAACTCAAGTACTAAAGATTCCCTTCCTACCCATTATTATCTTACTTTATATGGAGGTGCCCAGGCATGGGCGAATTAAGCCAATCCAGTTTTATAAATCCAGTTTTGCTAAGAGGTAATACTCTTCGAAATTTAGCTACTAAGAACATCAATATTACCGAAATGTTAGATTAGTTCCACAATATATTGTATTCTATTTAAAAACATTCCCAATCTTGTGCCCAATCAAATGGCCCAATTGACAGCTGTAGTTAACAGTATTTAGAATTAAGTGTAGAAACTAGGTGGTGATTTTGAGCAGGAAAGTTGGTGATGAGTATTAGCTGGAGGGCAATGTTGTCCCCAAATTATGGTAACATGACGCAAAGCATTCAAACCAATCTGAAATTTTCTAATATTGAGCTAACCCTAGAATTTGGACATTCGTACTGTCTTAAAATTATAAAGCATCACTGTTCAATATCAAATATCTAAGTGAAGATCATAGCTCAGCCAGGCACTCCTACTTAGATCTCACAACCCAGTCCAAAGGTAAATCAAATCAAACCGTATTTATTCCTATGAGCTCCATACGCAAAGCTAAGCTATTTAGGCCTAGCATCCATGTATGAAATCAAATCACTTGATAATTCAGTCAGTAGTATATTGTAATATAAAGTGCTTGTAATTATTTCAGAAATGGAAACTAGCAAATTACTTCCAAATTTCAAAACGATATTGAAAACAATCCAAATGCTGAACCTGTATGATTATAGTCAGTAAACAATAGAGAAATCAACCTCTACATTGTGAATTGGCAATGAACAGACAGTCTCATTTCCCCATGATCTTTGGACCTTACCCAGGTCTGACATACCCGTCCTTAAGCTGTGTCTAAACGGGTTTTGCTGGGAACCCTATGGGTTCAGAAGTTTGGGGTATAAGGCTGCCTGCTTGGCAGCTGCACATATTGCCCACTACTTTGGAAACTGTATCAGTTTCATCAGCAGGAGCCGAACATCTTGATAATTGTCAAATTGATTAGACAAGATAGCATTACTATAACACTGCCCACTTTGGTATATAGATTTGATTAGATTACTTACAATGTTGAAACATGCCCTTCGGCCCAACAAGTCCACCGAAGAGTAACACACTCAGACCCATTCCCCTACGTTTGCCCCTTCACCTAAGGAGCTGAATGCTTCATTTACAAAAGAAAGAAAGATTTATCACAAGTGGGTAGTTTAAATTAAGGCTGGAGACAATTAGGAGATGTTCGGGGCTCAGTGGGTATGCAGGAACAAAATCCCAAGCCTCAAAAAGGGTCAGTATGCCAGACATAGGTTCGGGATTCCGAGTAGAAACTAAGTTCTTTATTTTATAGTTTTGTTGCTTTAAACTTGTTGATATATTCCTCAACCTGATTGGCCTTGCACTGTTTCAGTAAACTCCGCAGCTCTTGGGAATTCCATCTACATATACTTCTATCCCTATTCCCCCAGAATTTCTTCAACTAACCAGTAATGTAGCTTTCCATTCTTTAGTTAACAATGAATTAATGCGGCCATGTTTTAAGTTTATCGGGGAAGGCAATAAGACAGGTCACTGACAATGTGTACAGGAATTAAAAACAAGCGATCCTGCTGATTAAATTTGATTTGGGTTAATACAATTGATTATTATAAATATTATAAAATATTATTATAAAATAATACATTAATTAATCATTATCTGTAATTCAGGGTGGGAACCCGACAAGTGACTGAGACATTTTCAAAACTGTACTTTGCTGTTTTATCTTCTTATTGCATCATTCTCTTCCCTTCTGTACTTGATCTCCTTGTCTCTATTTTCATTTTAACCTTATTTAACCAATTAATCAATTTATGTTTGTCTAACTTTAAACCTGTTCCTATCTCTACATTTTGGAATCTTGATTGTCATAATCTGAAAGCTAGTTTTAGGATTTGCAGTTTCAGCTCATCAAAAATTGCAAGAGGAGAATAACTAAATAAGCAATTTGTCTCGTTCAATTGTCTTGGTCACTGTATCACATGATTGTGACGTTATTGAGCCTGCTAACTCCATGGCAATGGGGTAGCGATACTACAAAAGAAACATTGATTCATTTACCCCCCTATTCCTTGATATGTTTGGCTGTCCCTATTGTCCAAAGGGTGCAATGCTGGGTGACAGCAGTGCCTACCTAAATCAGCCAGTAGTCCTTTTTCATTTGTTCGGGACACCTAATGATATGGACAGAATTCAGTTTGGATTTTCAGGAGAACACTGAGTGTGTTGGTGACAAGCATACTTTGTGCATTACTGAGTGGGGAACCAGCTGAAGAGGAGTCCGGAAAATAAGTTTTCTTTTATATTTGTGGACACTGGACGATCAACAGAGCTTAGTTCTCTTTGTCTTGTTTTGAGAGCAGAACTCCTCTGTGGTGATATATCAATGGTCATTATTCTTACAATATATATCTGAGTAATATGCAACACTTTATTTTCATATGGTCATCAATATATATTGGAAATTCATTTATTCAGAATTTAATGTTTAAAATGTAAAATGCATGCAGTTCTCAACTTTGAAATCCACTCTAATTACCCAGTTTTAGTCCCTTAATTTAAGTCCAAGATTAGGTTTCTTAAATGGTCCTGGTCAGTCATTCATTATTTACAGTGCTATAGGTCATGAAATAACTGTAGCCGCGTTAAAAAAGGTCTTCTCGATTCAAACAAAAAACCCTCCTAATGCATGAATAATGGCACAATCTAAAGACATAGATATGAACCGTAGGATATTAATTTTGTCAGATGATTTATCCAAACCTACTGTTGAGCTGACAATTCATTGGTCATTGTGGGAGAGGACTTCCTCAATAAGACTACAACTGTCCTGAACAATGATCACCAATAAGACACAACGGTCTTAAAATTAAGTGGAAACAAATGAGTCTTAAACAAGAAAAGTTATAATGTTGTCTTCCTCTTTATTAAACAGATTTGAAATCGAATAAGATCGGCTTTCATGTGAGGATAACAGAGTTTAGTTAGAAACTGACAGTAGGGCAGTCATGACCTGTAAAAAGAACAGGAGCCACATATATTTTATGTCATACTCACTGAAGGATCCTTAACCTTAAAATAAATCATGTTAAATTTCCAAAATGCATATCAGATTCAAAACAGTCCTAGATCTCGAGCTCCAGGGGACAAAGCACAAAGAAATTGCCATCTGTGAGTATAAACAAAAAAAACCCAACTTCAGTTAAACTCTCCCTTTTTTTCTATCTCTTGGGTTCTCTTAACACTTCCCTTGCAAAGACCAATCCTTTCTGGCTGGTCGAGAAAATAGAAAGCGAGGGGGTGAGGTCGGATACAAATTGAATGAGGAGGAAAAGGAAACATATATAAAACACTCGCGTCTGGTTAGATGGATTCCTCAACCCTCAACAGTGAAGGACTCAAGGCTCTTACACCGCTGTCTACAATCTGTCCAAAACGAATCAACAGTCAGCATCAAAATGAAGATCTAGACACCCTTGCAGGGCCTCTCGGTCTCGGGATTCGTCAAAAGAATTACTAGGAGTACGGTCTGTTTAAAGCAAGGTTACCAGTTTAATAAATTAATAAATAAAAGCAGCCTGGCACAGATTTGTCCAGCAACACGGAGGTTAAAAGCTTTTGTGTTCCGTGGAGAAATGCCCAATTACATTCGAAAATTACACATTATTTACTTTTTTTTCAAAGAGCCCAGACTTAATTACAAGAAAAAGTCCAATCGCATACAATAGGTGACAGGATTCACAACAGGCTAATCCAGTGATAATTCCTGGGAAACAGATTGTTAGACACACAGAATCACCCTACATTTTAGATTCATTCAAATACCAAATCACTGTGTGATGATTTATATTATGAAAAGTCTATTGTATTTTCTTATCTTCTATTTAGCTTAACTCAGCAAAGCAGCAGCATAAGTTCACAGAGTCAAATCATTACTTGCAGCCATCATCTTATGTCATTTTAAATTGAAAAGCCATTTTGTGGTTCATAAAAGTCAACATAGACTTTTTGCTTCTAACAACACCTAAATTCAAATTTTAGACACTCACCAGAAGACTGGTGGTTGGCTAATGTGCTGCCACTATTTAAGAAAGGTGGAAAGGACAAACCAGGGAACTACAGACCAGTGAGCCTGATGTCGGTGGTAGGCAAGTTGTTGGAGGGAATCCTGTGGAACAAGATGCATATGTATTGGGAAAGGCAAGGACTGATTAGAGATGGCTTTGTGCGTGGGAAATCATGCCTCACAAGCTTGATTGAGTTCTTTGAAGAAGTAACCCCATGGTAGACTGATTAGGAAAGTTTTGATCTCATGGAATGCAGAGAAAGCTATCCATTTGGATCTAGAACTGGCTCAATGGTAGAAGACAGAGGGTGGTGGTGGAGGGTTGTTTTTCATACTGGAGGCATGTGACCAGTGGAGTGCCACAAGGATCGGTGCTGGGCCCTCTACGTTTTGTTATTTACATAAATGATTTGGATGTCAGCACAGGAGGTAAAATGAGTAAATTTGCAGATGACACCAAAATTGGAGGTGTAGTGGAGTGGAGAAGGTTACTACCGATTACAATAGGATCTTTACCAGATGGGCCAATGGGCTGAGAAGTGGCAGATGGAGATTAATTTCGATAAATGTGAGGTGCTGCATTTTGGGAAAGCAAATCTTAGCAGGATGTATACATTTAATGGTAAGGTCCTACGGAGTGTTGCTGAACAAAGAGACCTTGGAGTGCAGGTTCGTCGTGTCTTGAAAGTAGAGTTGCAAGTAAATAGGATAGGGAAGAAGAAATTTGGTATGCTTTCCTTTATTGGTCAGAGCACTGAGTACAGGAGATGGGAGGTCATGTTGCAACTGTAAAGGACATTGGTTACGCCATTGTTGGAATATTTCATGCAACTCTGGTCTCCATTCGAACAGAAGCATGTTGTGAAACGTAAAAGGGTTCGGAAATGATTTACCAGGATGTTTCCAGGCTTGGAGGATTTGAGTTATAGGAGAGGAGCTGGTTTGCCAGAGCATTGGACACTGAGGGGTGACCTTATAGAGGTTTATAAAATCATGAGGGGCATGGATAGGGTAAATACACAATGTCTTTTCCTTGGGCTGGGTGAGTACAGAACTAGAGGGCATAGGTTTAAGGTGAGAGGAGAAAGATGTACAAGAGACATAAGGGGCAACTTCTTCACACAGCGGGTAGTACATGTATGAACTGAGGTGCCGGAGGACGTAAAGGAGGCTAGTGCAAGTGCAACAATTAGAACATAGAACATCGAAAAGTACAGCATAAACAGACATTCTGTTCACGATGTTGTGACGAGGATTATTCCTAATCTAAAATAAAGCCTTTTAAGAGAGATTCGTGTGGGTATATGAACAGGAAGAGTTTAAGGGGATAAGGGCTAGGTCCTGTAAGGTGTGGCTAGATTAGGTTCAGATATCTGGTCAGCATGGATGGGTTGTTCCAAAGGCTCTGTTTCTGTGCTGTACATCTCTCTGATTCTATGACTCCACACTTTTCCCGGTGGAACTTCTCAGCCCAGCTCTGCATCCTGTCAATGACCCACTGCAACCTACAAACAGCCCTCTACACTGTCCACAACTCCACCAACCTTCATGTCATTCGCAAACTTAGTAATTCACCCGTCCAGTTTGTCAGTCAAGTCGTTCATGAAAATCACATGTTGTTGCTTGTCTCGATACTTGTGTTCGTGTGTGTTTGTGTTTCACGTGTGTCTGTGTGTCCGTCTCTGCCTGCAATGGGAATCACTTTGTCTGAGTGGAAGTTTGAACGAATAAATTAAAATGTGTTGAATCAAAGGCTCAGAGTTCTGCCTCTCTTTCTGTCAGCGCCTTGTGTATTTCAAGTGACACAATACCACCCTCTGCTGGAGTCCGCATGCACAAACATCAGATTTATTTTGGAGAAAACATCAAACTCCGTGAATGTCTCGCATTGCACGTTTGTTTCATTCTTCAAAGAATGTCTTTGGATGCACGGAGCAATTATCCCTGATCCCTTGCGGTATTGTCTGTGAGATATGAGAAATAACAGATAGACATGCCCAGTGCTGGTCTCATCCCCCTTACCTTCAAATCCTTTCTCACTGAGAATTTGAGACAGCACGTCAGAAAACATTGTAAGCTGCAGAAAGTGAAATAAAATTCACCGTACTCCCCTATCAATAGCACTCGAAGGTGCCTGGATAAAATATCAATGGAAATTCGGTATTTAATGTCTATAATATCAGGAATACTGATCAAAGACAAATGCCACTTTGCAGAAGTAGCACAACATTTTTCCACATGTGCATGTTACACACCGAGGAACCTCAGTCCAATTGCAACTGTCTCCACAACGGACTTGTGTGTGTGTGGGTGTCTGACCATGATTGTGCTGTCAGTTTGGATTATGCTGTGAGCTGCTGCTGTCTCTCTCTCTTTCTCTCTCTGACTGAATCCTTGAGGGATGAAAGCCTCCTCAGCACCACATGCAGTGGCATGGAGAGGACAGTAGAGGGTAGAGTTGTATCACGTTGAACAGCAGAGCAATGTATTGCATGGATTTGAATCTTCACTGTATGACAGGAAATACATGTTTGTGGGCTGCAATGGTGCAGCAACACCTTGGAACTTGTAAGCTTGACATTAAAAATAAGAAGCCCAGCCTTTGTTATCATTCAAAAGTTTCATTTGCTCACAACACAAGGAATTCATTCAACTCGATATTTCACTGTGTTACTGAACTTCTCTCTGATCCTTGACAATGCTGCTGCATGAATAAATGTTTGGTGGGTGGGTTCTGCCACAATCGCTCACATTGTCATAGCTCATCATTGGCTGTTTATGACATTTGTATGGGGTCTGTTGGATTGTTACTGAGCAGTGAGACCATGTATTTAATAATCAATCATTTTTGGATTAACTGCTATTTAAGTTCATCAGAAAACTCTGAAGGATTTGATTGTAATGGAGACTTACAGAGGGCTCCAAGCTGAAAGGATTTACCCAGTAGGATATTCCATTTCCCAGAACAATTCATTTGGAAAGTGATGCGATAGGAAATTCTCAGGTTCCCAGCTCAACCCTCTACCTGCAATGGGAACAGGACGTACTGTGAGGAGTGGGTAAGGGAATACTCGCCACTTACCTGGATTGGGGCAACTCCAACTCTCACTCAAGAAGCTCGACACCACCCAGGACAAAGCAGCAACAGCTTGATTGTTCAAAAATCCACAAATATCCACTCCCTTCGCCTTCGATGCTCAGTAGCAGAAGAATATATCATCAACATCATGCACTGCAGAAATTCTCCAAAGATCCTCAGCCAGCAACTTTCAATCCCTTGACCACTCCCATCTGGGAGAGCAAGAGAATCTGATCCCTGGGAACACCACCTCCCTGCAAGGTCCCCTCCAAGCCTCTCTCTACCCTGACTTGGAAATATATCGCCGTTCCATCACTGTCGATGGTTCAAAAGCCTGGAATTCCCTCCCACAGGGCATTGTGGACTGCAGCGGTTCAAGAAGGCAGCTCTCCACCACCTTCTCAAGGGACAACTAGGGACAGGGAATAGATGCTGACCCAGACAGTGACACCCACATCCCACGAGTGAATATTTTTAAAACATAATTTCATGGTCTGGAAACAATAGGACAACCTATGGGGCTCAATGAGGAGTTTCATTTATTTATAACACAAGGAAACCATGCAACCAGGTATTTTACTGCATGACTGATCTTCGCTCTGAACTGACACAACGTTGCAGCATAAATAAATGTGTTTGTACAACAACTTAGGTTCTGCAGCATGTACCCAACTTTCCTGAAGTCACTCAGAAAGCCCGAATAATCGTCAGGATTGATTCCTTGAAGGACGAAATATAAGAAATGTACAACATAGATTAACCACAGGAGGATGAAGCTCCCAGAGATGGTCAACAGCAGAATCACAGCCTTCCTTCTGCTCTCCATTTCTGGGTCTCTGTGATTCTCTCTTTTACTCTCACCCTTCAGCCTCTTCCGGACTAGACTGGTCATTAAAATGTGTCGGACTGTTAGAGCATTGAGCAACAGAATTAAAACGAATGGTAGTAAAGGGGTCAAAACTGTATCAAGCCAATCCAATACCACCCACCAAGTCTCAGTAAAGTAGGTTGACTTTGTTATACAGTAGAATGGCACATCGTTGATTATTCTCTGAGGCTCATATTGAAAATAGAAGGGGATGTTTTTCAAACAGAACATGGTGCAGGTTGTTGCTAGAACCACAGTCGCTGTTTTCTCAGTGCAATAGTTCGTTCTCAGCTTCTGACAACAAATGATCACAAATCGGTCAAAGGAGAAAGTGACAGTGAACCAGACAGACCAGTCCCTGGCTATGCGTAACAGCACCCCAGTAACACTACACACAGGAGTGATGTCCAGGAAAGACTGCGGGAAATAATAATCGGTTAATCTCCACAGAATAACACCAGTGATTATTACCACCAGATCAGCAGCTGCCATGACCACCAGGTAGCGTCTAGTGCAAGGGGAAACGCCACACTTGCCCCAGGAAAGGACACCAATCGCCAACAAATTAACTGTTGGAGATAAAAGGGAAAAGATGCGATGAATTACTGATCAGAAACTGCCCCTGCATGTCCCAGTGAGCACCAATAAGTTGTTACCAGCACAAACCGCCGCACTATGTAAGTGAAAGTGGTCAGAGTTGGGTGAGTTTGAACTTTAAGACTTTCACACCCACCCCAGATTGTCCTCCAGCCCAATAACTCCAGAGATTATTGAGTTTGAATAAAAACTGCACTCATAGACCCTCCAAGGAGAGCAGAAGGAAGAATGTGATTTTGTTTGTTTGCAAGGTCACTATTTATATCTGTGTAATATACTCTTACAGTTCACAGGTCCAACTCTGGCAGGTGCAGAACCCCACGAGAAACCTCACTCCCAACTCCGTCACAGGACTGGCGCTTGGACAGTCAGTAAACCAAACCCCACCCTTTTCCTTGGGTCACATAATCCCCAGTTCCAAGCACTGGATCAAATCCTGTTCGGAGCCACAACAGGACCAGGAGACAGGTCATTCGAACCTGCATAAGATCTCAAACAACACTACTCCATATATATGACACAAGTACAGCTCCCTTACTGACAACGTGTGAGTGTTAGGACTATTCTGAGATTTCCACTTAAATCTACACATCTGGACATGACAAACTGTTTGAAGTGCAGGGATGAGGACAGCAATCTGTCAAGATTTGAATCCACTGCCCAGAAATGGTGAGGAGGAGAGAATTTCCTGGAGGGATGATCATTGTCTCAAGGGACACATATCCCTCAATTTCTTTGCATCACGAAAAAAGCACAAGCTCAGATTTAAAAGTCAAAACTGCCATTTGTCAAAATTAATTCCAACACATTACCACCCTTCGTATGTCAAATTTTTTCCAAAGCATTTTGTAGCAAAACAGAAATTGTTGGAGAAGCTGAGCAGGTCAGGTTGAATGTTTGTAGATAAAGAAGTGTTAAAGTTTCGATATGTGTAACCCTTCGTCAAACCTAACGTGCCTGATCTCTCCTCATACCCTCACGCCGTATGAAACCAGAACAGATGACAGAACACTGAGATCAGAGAATGCTGCAGCAGCAGTGACATTGGGTGTCTCTTTCAGTGGAGAATTGTACTGAGAATGCTACTCAGTGAATTGCTGTCACTGTTCTTGTGGCTGGATCAGGCTGACCAGTCTGTGAGCTGGAGACATTAGTGTTTAAATGATAAAACCAGAGAGCAAATCAGCAGCAGTTTAAAAGAAGTTCAATTGTCATAAAGCCATACCAGGGATGCCAAGAAAAGCAAGGACGGTGTAGAACACTCTCTCCACAGGCTGAATTGGTTGATGCATTTTTCTGTGCGAGATGATTGGTCCCTTCAGGCAGCTGACAACCTCCCTGTTTGAGACTCTGAGCTGATACATTCCCAGAGACGCTGCCTTATACTGTGTGGAAGCTCCTTGGGGAGATCGAGGTGACAGCATTACTCAGCTTTGTTGCTGTTTTTCAAATTTGTCTCAGTGAACAAACTAATTACAATGATGAGGTTAATCTCAATTATCAAGGAGCGTTGCTTCTCAGTACATCATAACGAAATAACAAAAACAGAATCTGGAATCTACCAGCAATAACATTGTCCACTCAAACACCATGGGGCCCATCCCAAGATCAGAAAATATTTCAACTAATGCTGTACTAAGACAGTTTACTCCGAGTGTGAAAATATGTGTCGGTGCTGTCCTTCTGCACTCAAGGGTAGGAGCTGCCCTCTTTATCCAGAACATTTCATTCACTGATTGAAATCGGAATTTTCTCACGCACTCAATGTGTGCATTACTGCTGATGTCAGCATTTATTCTCCATTCCCTATTTCCCAGGATCTGGAGTCACATGAACGACCAAAGGAGGGGAACCTACTGCCTTTCCTCAGGGAAGGGGACTCAGTGAAAAAGATGGGCTTCCAACAATGGATACATCACTGACCTCACTCTAACTGACACTGTCCATCCAGACGCATCACTGACCTTCTTATGGCCACTGTTCATTCAGATCCATCACTGAATGTGGGATAAACCCTTCTGGAAATGGTGATCTATTAGCTTTCAATTTTAATTATATATTAATGTATTTATCATTAACGATGAGTGAATAAAATCAGACTCATAAGGATCAAGCAGGATAAGCTGCTCACTGACGCTAAGGACATGTCAGAGGTAGTAAAGGCATATTTTTCACCTGTCATTACTGACAGAGTGCTGAGCATTTGAGCAGAATAGTGAGCAATAAGGGAACAGTGATCAAAAGGCAGGCAGCACTCTAAGTAGAGAAATAACTGGACCCAGGTGGGATGCATCCTTTTTTGTAGACAGCGTTAAAGGAGCAAATTGCAGAGTTGTTGATGGAAAATTTCCACAACTGTATGAAACACAGAAAAGGGACAAAGGCGAACCCAATAAACTACAGACCTGTTAGCTTGACGTCAACAGTGGGAAACCACATGGAGGTCACAATACGAGAGAATTTAAAGGTACGCTTTCAGAAGATCATCTTAATATCAAGCAGTCAGCAAGGCTTTGTCAAGGTCAGGTCATGTTTGACAAATTTAATTGAGTTATTTGATGAAGTGACACATACAGAGAATGAGGGCAGTGCTGTGGATGTTGTTATAAAGGTGTAGAAGTGTACTGTACCTCTAAGAGAGTGAAGGACTTGACAAGTGCACGGAGTGCTGGAGAATTTGCAATGCAACATTTGGTTCAGAACAGATATGACTGGTTGCGCTGCTATGAGAGAAAAAGAACTTCAAAATCAGAAATCATTTTAAATGATACCCTGAAAAATACCAAATATGAATTGAGTATATTGACAATCTTAAAAGCCAATGACACAATCTGATGACTTTGGAGGTATAAGACCTGGGAAAATTGAACAGTTGGGAGGAGAATTACCTCACTACCAGCATGTAAAGACTGCCCAAAATATAGCTCTCTTAAGGGTACCTTTGACAATCAGTAACCTGTGAAGCAGAATCCCCAAGAAGAAGAACAGACAGGAATACAGTGAAGAACCGAAAGAGGCCTGGTTTTGAGATAAGATGTGTTGTCTTGTAAATCTTACTCGGGAGCTTTATCAAACTAGTATTATAGAATGGGAAGGCATACGTTCAAGGAGGAATTGTACATAGTTGTTAGTGATTAATTACTTGGTATACCTTAAGAAATAAAGTCGTTAATACTTACTTTAAATAGTTCTTGGCCACTCACAATTTCACAGATTACCGCACGGGATAAATCTTTTCTGTTTTGCTGGTTTAAATTAAGCAGGAGTGTTTACCCCGTGTCATAAGAAATGTTATACAGTCAGACTTTGAATAGGTATTGGTTATGGTGCCATATGGAAGGTTGGTTCCCAATTAGGAACGTTTGCGATTGGTGACATGGATTATAGATCAGGTCATAGGTGGGAAATGGCGGGTAGGTATAAATGGGCATTTCTCACTGTGGAGGCAAGTTGGATGTGGTGTTCCCAGGAGTCAGGATTGGGACTTTTGCTTGTTCTCACTTTCGTAAATGATTTAGAAATGGACATTCAAGATAAAATCTCTAAAGTTACAGATGGTACTAAGTTCAGGAGAAAAGTGAATTGTGAAGCTGAGGATGAGGTACTTCAAAGGGACATTGCCAAGTGGCACAATTGGCAGATACCTGTCAGACATATATCAATGCAGAGAAATATGAAGGAATGCAATTTGGTGGAAGAAACATGGAGAGAGAACACAGGCTCCATGGCCCAACTCTGAGGAGAGGATAGGAGCAGAGGGACCTCGCAGTTTACATACATGAATCCTTGGAAGTGGCCAGGCCACTGCAAATGGTTGTTAAGGAGGCTAATAGGATACTTGGGATCGTAAACAGAGGTCTAGAGTATAAAGACAAGGAAGTGATGCTCCATCACTGCATACCATTTTTCAGCACATTTGGAGTATTCTGCTCAGTATTGGGCATGTTGCATGGTACAGTAGATACAGAGGACAAGTTCCCTGCTGAGGGATAGCCCAGGACCAGAGGGCATAATCTCAGAATATGAAATCATACATTTAAGACAGAGATGAGGAGGAATGTCTTCACTCAAAGGGCAGTGAAACTGTGGAATTCTTTATCTCAGACGGCTGTAGGATCGTCAAGATTATTCAAGACTGAGGCAGACAAATTTTTAATCAGTACCAGAATAAAAAGCGAAAGAAATGCGTGAAAGTGCAGTTGGGGATTATCAGATCAACCATGAACTTCTGTCTGTGCAGTGAAATGTGACCTGCTGCCTGGTGTTCAGCCGCAGGGTGTCGCTCTGACTCGTCTCAGTGACCTGGCCATCCCAGTGTCTCCTCTTGACTACCGAGTTCTCTCTTTGTCAGTTCGCCGCGACCGCTCCCTGATGGGGTGGCCATGTTGGAGTGACGTCGGTGTCATTTTTATTTTTATAAATAAAGCTCTGAAACGGAGAGGGAGGTGTCCTCGAAACGATAAGTGGTTGGAGAGTCTGAGCGGACCGGAGGCGGAAATTTGAAATAAAAGATGACATTTTGGAGATGGGGTGTGGGAGAATCCAGAAATGCGCATGCGTTATGTCGTTTTTCCTAGAGGGCACCGCTGCCTATGTCAGTGATGGAGGCCTTTCACAGCCGCGGGGTGTTATGGGAACAGCGGCCACTCTCACTCCATCCACAGCCCAGGCTCTGAAATGACAGAATAAAAATGTATACACACCTTTAGGTCATAGATTTCAATTTTTCAAAAAGCGTACACTATCTGGAAGAAACATGTCGACGTGCATGCGTGTTCTACTTTGTCACTCCCTTTGTCTAGGTTGAGAAGTAACTCAGTAACACGGATTTTCTTACAGATATTCGAATTTTGTGCACAACGATTTTCTGCAGAAGCATTCAGATCGTCAGCTTCAGTAATTTCTCTCTTTTGCGTCTTGTGACGATCATAATCACACACACACACACACATACACAGTCTCACTTTTTACTCCTTCGGCTCGGCGTTGTTCTCATCGCACATGTGCACGCTTTTAGCCTTCATCTCCCTCTGCTGGGCACTGTTATAATGGCATAAGCAAAAGCGAAAACACTCATCGGCATGTGCGCGCACACAGTCTCATCTCCATCCCACTCTGCTGGACACTGAATATCACACATATGCAGTATTACCTTCATCAGATACTGAGAGATTGATACCTCAACAATCCTCCAGGAGTCTCGCTCTGTGTCCTTCTCTAGCTCTCCCTCCTCCCCAATAACATAACTACTCCAAATCCACACCTTAGTATCTGTGTGCCCATTTCCAGCAGCACTCTTCTCTCACTACACTCACTCCCACTTCCAGGATCACAATCCTCCATAACCCGGTCCCCTCCCAAGCCCTTGGATCTCTTGTGGTTTTAATAACACACTCCACCTGGTATAGTCCTCACTATATCTGCAAATGTTTCCAGTCAATACAACTCTCCCTTTGTTTGCGATTATGATGTGGAGGTGTCGGTGTTGGATTGGGGTGGAAAGAATTAAAATTCACACCACACCAGTTATAGTCCTACAGGTTAATTTGGCATCCACCTGATGAAGGAACAATGCCTCCAAATCTAAGGGAAGGTGAGGATTGCAGATGCTGGAGATCAGAGTCGTGAGCGTGGTACTAGAAACACACAGCAGGTCAGGCAGCATCCGAGGAGCAGGAGAATCAACACTTCAGGCAAAAGCCCTTCATCAGGAAGCTAATGCTTCCAAATAAACCTGTTGGACTGTTATCTGGTGTTGTGTGATTTTTAACAATGTCCGTGATGTCCCACAACTATTACAGCCACCGACTTTCTGTCCTCTCCTATAATTCTGATTTCACATATATTGCCAACGTCATTATAGTCCGCCATCAGTATTGTTGCCTCCAGATATTTGGTTATCAATGATGCTCACTTTATTCCTGGGTAGCCAGTGTGTGCTCAATGCTTGTTCCATTATAACTTTATGTTTCTTCGATGCATTTTCCCTCTTTTCAACAACAAACATTTCCTTCTCATTTCCCTTCATATATTATCATAAGTATTACAATGTATAATTGTTTTACGATAGTCACCTTGTTATGTTCTGCAATTTACCCTCATACCTGGTTACACTCAGAATGTAGCTCCAGACTAAAGTGAGAATCTACAAGGGCTCTCACATGACACAGTGCCCATCAGTAGTGGAGGGAAATGGATGTTTGTGAATGTGCTGCTTTGTTCTGGATGGTGCTAAGCTTCTTGACTGTAGTTGAGCTGCACTTGTCCAAGCAAGGGGGGAGGATTCCATCACACTCCTGACTTGTGCCTTGGTGGACAGGCTCTGGAGACTCAGAAGGCAAGTTACTCACTGCAGGATCTCCTGCCTCTGATCTTCTCCTGGAACCATGTTATTTATATGGCCAAATCTGTTATGGTTCTGGTTGGTGGTAACCCCCAAGATGCCGATAGTGGGGAAATCAGTTTTGATAATGCCATTGAATGTCAAAAGGTAGTAGTTAAATTGTCTCTTATTGGAGATAGCCCTTGACTAGCACTTGTACAGCGTGAACATTATTTGTCAGCCCAAGCCTAGATATTGTTCAGGTCTTGTCACATTTCGATATGGATTGCTTCATTATCCGAAGGGTTTACAAATGGTGCTCAACATTGTGCAATCACCAGTGAACATTCCCACTACGGACCTGATGACAGAGTGAATGTTATTGATGAAGGAGCTGAACATAGAATTTTAGAGCTGGACAGCATGGTAACAGACCCTTCAGTCCAACTCATCTATGCTGACCAGATATCCTACATTAAGCTATTTCCATTTGTCCTCTATCCCTCTAATCCCTTCCTATTCATTAACCCATCCAGGTGCCTTGTAAATGTTTTTTTTATATTTTACCAGCCTCCATCACTTTCTCTGGCAGCTCATTCCTTACACACACTACTCTCTGCAACTTAGGTCCCTTTTAAATCATTCCCCTCTCACCTTAAACCTATGCCATGTTGTTTTGGACTCGTACACACCAGGAGTATTCACTATTCATCATAACCGTGCCCCACATGATTTCAGAAGGTCACCCCTCAGCCTCCGTCGATCCAGGGAAAACAGCCCCAGCCTGTTCAGCCTCCCCCTTTTGCTCAAACCTTCCAACCCTGGCAACATCCCTGTAAAGCTTTTCTCAATCCCTTCAAGTTTCACATCATCCTTCTGATAGCGGAATTGCATGCAATATTCCAACAGTGGCCTAACCAATGCCCTGTACTGCCGCAAAATGACCTCCCAACTCCTATATTCAAAGATATGACTTATTCTCAACCCTGTCTGTCTGTAACTGCAGTTTCAAGGAACTGAGAAACTACACTCCATGGTCTCTTTGTTGAGCTACTCCCTGGAACCTTACCATTTAGTGTATAATTCCTGCTCTGATTTGCCTTCCCAAAATACAGCACTTCGCATTTATCTAAATTAAACTCCATCTACCACTCCTCAGCCCATTGGCCTATCTGGTCCAGATCCTATTGGACTCCAAGGTGATCTTCGTTACAGAACATACACCTCCAATTTTGGTGTCATCTGGAAACTTATTGAACACGCCACCTATATTTGTACACTGTTGGTCATAGGCCTCCAGTCTGAAAAGTAATCCTCCACCACCAGCTTCTGTCTCCCAACTTTGAGCCAGTTCTGTATCCAAATGGCTAGTTCAACCTGTATTCTATGAGATCTAACCTTGCCAACTGGTATACCATGTGGAACCTTGACGAACGCCTTTCTGAAGTCCATATCTATCACGCCTATTGCCTTGCCATCATCAATTCACTTCATTAATTCTTATTTTGAAAAGTCCATCAATTTAGTGAGACACATTTTCCCATGCCCAAAGCCAGGTTGACTATCCCTAATCACTCCTGGCCTTTCAAAATGCATGTAAATCCTGTCCCTCAGGATTCCCTCCGACAACTTGCTCACCTACACAGTCAGGGTCACTGGTCCCTGGCTTGTCCTTACCACCCTTCTTAAACAGTGGCACCACGTTGGCCAACCTCCAGTCTTCTGGCTCCTCACCTGTGACTACCGATGATAAAAATATCTCAGCAAGAGAACCAGCAATCACTTCCCTAGCTTCCTGCAGAGTTCTAGCGAACACCTGATCAGGTCCTGGGGATGTATCCACCTTTATGCCTTTTCAGACGTCCTGCACTTCCTCCTCTATAATATGAACACTTTTTAAGACGTTTATAAGTTCTCTAGCTCCTGTATCCTTCTCCACACTAAACATTGATTGCAATATATTTGTTTAGTGTCTCTGCCATCTCCTCCAGTTCCACACATGTTTGAGTGTGCAACATTACACTGATGAATTCCTTAACCTGAGATGATTGGCCTCAATAACCACAACCATCATACAACCAGCTGAGGATTTTCTCCCTGATTCTTAATGGCACCAGTTTTGCTTGGGCTTGGTGCTGCAGATGGCTGAAAGCTGCACATGAAGATCAAAAGTTATTTCCATCTAACTTAGATCAATCTGTTCAGTGTCGTACTGTATTAATGTGAACCATAAAATGGAACCATTGTAGCTTTGTGTGTAGAGTATCATGGGTGCACAGTGGTTAGCATTGCTGCCTCACAGCGCCAGAGACCCACGTTCAATTCCCGCCTCAGGCAACTATCTGTGTGGAATTTGCACATTCTCCCCGTGTCTGCCTGTGTTTCCTCCGGGTGCTCTGGTTTCCTCCCACAGTCCAAACATGTGCAGGTTAGGTGAATTACCCGTAGTGTTAGGTGAAGGGGTAAATGTAGAGGCATGGGTCTGGGTGGGTTGCTCTTCGCAGGGTCGGTTTGGACTTGTTGGGCCGAAGGGTCTGTTTCCACATTGTAAGTAATCTAATCTCATACATTCAAGGTAACACAACTAAGATAGCACAGAGATAATCCTATATTGAATGCACAAAGTATCCTGGTAGAGAGAGGCAGATGCAGTTGTTTACATAGAGACAGCTGAATATAGACACCCCTGAGTGTGCTGATAGAAACATACCTAGCTAATTTAAAGACTGAGATCCATCACAAACATTTAATTATTCCAGTTAAGATTTCCAAACAATGATCGTTGTTGATTTCAAATGTTATACACATAACCTCCTTTAAGAAAATCACAACAAGCATTAAAGAGACTATCCTATGTACCAGACAGCTTAGACAGTAAGGAAAGGTGTCTGCACTGCTTGCAGGGAAGTTTGGTGCAGAAGCCAACAGTACTGAAATCTGTTACATAACAACATCACTGTGAAAGTCCCAGGGGCAGAGATAAAGATGGAGACTGTGGTGCTGGAGAGATGCAGTTGGCTTCACCACTTATTTGGTCAGATTATTGAGTACAGGAGTTGGGAGGTCATGTTGAAGATGTACAGGACATTGGTCAGACCACTGTTGGAATATTGCGTGCAGTTCTGTTCGCCTTCCTATCGGAAAGATGTTGGGAAAATTGAAAGGGTTCAGAAAAGATTTACAAGAATGTTGCCAGGATTGGAAAATTTGAGCTACAGGGAGAGTCTGAACAGGCCGGGGCTGTTTTCCCTTGAGCTTCAGAGTCTCAGTCGTGACGTTATAGATATTTAGAAAATTATGAGGGACATGGATAGGGTAAATTGACAAAGTCTTTTCCCTGGGGTCGAGGAGCCCAGAACTAGAGAGAATAGGTTCAGTGTGAGAGGTGAAAGATATAAATGAGACCTAAGGGGCAACTTTTTCACACAGAAGGTAGTACGGGTCTGGAGTGAGCTGCCAGAGGAAGTGGTGGAGGATGGTACAATTGCAATATTTAAGAGGCATTTGGATGGGTATATGAATAGGAAGGGTTTGGAGAGATAGGGGCCGGATACTGGCAGGTGGGACGAGATTGGGTTGGGATATCTGGTCGACATGGACAAATTGGTCCGAAGGGTCTGTTTCCATGCTGTACATCTCTTTGACTCTATGACTCTAGGAAGAAGGCCTATCGATGGGAATTACTGGAGTATCTGGGTAATCCATGATTACATAGTTTGGTCTCGAACATAAAGGCTTGAAATCATTTAGTCGAATGAGTTAGGTCTCTTGATAAGAAACGTTGTCGACATCCCCGTATGGTTCTACTCATCCAATAAAAGGGAAAATATTACTGCCATTAGCCGTATCATAGTGAAGGTGGGTGTTGCTACCCAACTCCACAAAGGGTTTGACTACCAGCGGTTATAGAGACACATTCCTCTTTCAGGCATGCACATGGGATGTGGGGTCCTTCAGGGAACATTTAATCATAGCACAGAGGATAACTTTAGGCACATTTTCATTCGTGCACCGCACCCCCACCCCCACCCCGCATCCCTCACTATTGTAGCAATTTGGAGAGGATATCGCGGACTTATTGGAGGAAGTCCATAATCCTGTAAATACTTTCAAACTATTTGATATGCCCATGTTAGGATTTGGAAGGATAAAAGGCGTCAGGGAGTCTATTGCTGAAGTAAGGGTGTTACTTCATCCTCTCCAAATATTTTATTATGGGTTTCTAGAATCAAATTGTTCGTGAAGGATAATATGCCCACCTTTGGTCTCTTTTACTATGTGATCTATCTGAAAGGGGACAAGGCTTACCAGGGATGCCTACAGTACAAATGAAATCAAACTGGCACACAACACCTTTAGAGAGTAAGGACCATTTAGAATTGTTCTGTAAATGACCTTGTCAATCGTTTTGTTGCAGTTGACCACTGAAATAGTCATTCTTGGTAACATTCAGTCTCTCAGCAGACATGGACATCATCCTGGTGTAGTTGTACACAGTTGGTTGCTCAAAGCAGCACAGGTAAACTGTCCATTCTTGTGCACCAATGCTGGCAATAGCAAGTCCACACAGCAGGTCATGTTGAATCTTTATCATCTTCCCCCCTCCGCCCCCTCCCCAACCCCATGCACCTTGCAAGGGGCTCATGTGATTGACCTTGCAGTGATGGAGATGAACCCAGGCAGAACGTTCAGTGACCTTCGTATCAGTTGGGGTGGTGAGGAGGAACTGGAAGTTTCCTTTCCAACAAAGTTGGAGGCCGTGGAGTGTCATTGTTAGAAAGCATAAACCATTCCCTCCTTGTATATAGGTAGATGCAATATACACATCATCAATTAAAACAGGCGCAGCAAAAAAGTAACGCAAACTAATCTAGTAGGGGTCACCTATATTTTGGTTTGAGTATTGCAGGAGTGCCCTATTTGTGATCTTCAGCAGGCTAGAAACCAGAAGCGCAAGTTTGAAATAAATTATTCTCCAATTAATCAAACTCAAATAGCCCACTTGAGTAAAAGCATTGCCCATACTGGCAAAATGCTCGTTCATTTTGAACTCAACCACTAAAGATTCCCTTCCTACGCATTATTTTCTTACTTCATAAATTCACTCAGGCATGTGCGAATTAAGCCAAGACAGTGTTATAACTCCAGCTTGCTCAGAGGTAATACTCTTTGAAATTTTGCTACTTAGAACATCAATATTACCTAAAAGTTAGATGAGTTCCACGATATATTGTATTCTTAAAAACATGCTGAAAATGTGTCGCTCAAAAAGCGCAGCAGGTCAGGCAGCATCCAGGGAACAGGACATTCGACGTTTCAGGCATAAGCCCTTCTTCAGGAAGGGCTTATGCCAGAAACGTCGAATCTCCTGCTCCGTGGATGCCGCCTGACCTGTTGAGCTTTTTCAACAACACATTTTCAGCTCTGATCTCCACCATCTGCAGAACTCACTTTCTACTTCTTAAAAACCTGCCCAATCTTGTGCCCAATCAAATGGCCCAATTGATAGTTGTAGTTAACAGGATTTAGTATTAAGTGTAGAAACTAGGTGGTGATTTTGAGAAGAAAAGTTGGTGATGAGTATTGGTTGGAGGGCAACGCTGTCCCCAAATTATGGTGACATCACGCAAAGCTTTCAAACCACTATGAAATTTTCTAATATTGAGCTAACCCGAGAATTTGGTACAGTCTTAAAATTGTAAACCATTACTGTTTAATCTCAGATATTTAACTGATGATCATAACTCAGCCAGACACTCCTCCTTAGATCTAACAACCCAGTCCAAAGATAAATCAAATCAAACAGTATTTATTCTTATCAGCTCCATACACAAAGCAAAGCTATTTAGGCCTAGCGTCCATGTATGAAATCAAATCACTTGATAATTCAGTCAGTGGCACATTGTAATATGAAGAGCCTGTAATTATTTCAGAAATGGATATAAGCAAATTATTTCCAAATTTCAAAAGGATATTGAAAACAATCCAAATGCTAAACCTGTATGATTATAGTCAGTAAGCAATGGAGAAATCAACCTCTGCATTGTGAATTGGACTGAACAGACAGTCTCATTTCCCCATGATTTTTGGACCTTACCCAGGTCTGACATACCCGTCTTTATGCTGTGTCTAACCGGGATTTGCAGGGGACCCAGTGGGATCAGACGTTTGGGGTATAAGGCTGCCTGCTTGGCAGCTGCATATACTTGCCCACTACTTTGGAAACTGCATCAGCTTCATCAGCATGAGCCGAACATCTTGATAATTGTCAAATTGATTGGACAAGATAGCATTATTATAACACTGCACCCTTTGGGGTTTAGATTAGATTCGATAACCCACAGAGTGGAAACAGGCCCTTCGGCCCAACAAGTCCCCACCGACTCTCGATGTTCCCACAAGGCTCCACCATCGTGGATCATTTAAAAGCACAATGAAGACTCAGTGTATATTACTGGATTTTCCTTTCGATAGGATGAAAGCATGCCGATTCCCAACATCCGTTCCAAGGTAAAATTAAAGACACATTACTCCCCATTGCCCACATATCAACAGTTAAAGCAAAGGCCAGGCATATGTCCCTGGTGGATTTTGCTGTCTTGTTCCCAGTCTCAACGGTGAAGTGCTGGAGAATCCTTGACCCCATTTTCAGGATCCCCTCGGGAAAAGATTGTCCAACAGTGGTCGTCGGGTAAGTACATGAGGTAGGTTCACCCCCCAACCCACCCCCCCACCACCAGTGGGTGTTCTGGTTCCAATCAACTATGTCAAGGCTGGAATACGGCTTTTGGGATCATCAGGGCGCTGGATATAACTTGTTTTACCAGTAACTTGAATCACGGTTCAGTCCGGTTCTGGCCATCGCAATAAAAAAAAACACACCGCTCTCCTCATTTACGATTGGAAATCCCTGGACTGGTTTGTACTGTTGGTCTGGATCCTGACAGTGACTCCAGGTGGATAATATAGCAAAATCATAGGGTTAAATAAAGGTAATTGAGCATCTTGATTATTGGTCAATTGTTTGTCACTTCCATCAGACAGACAGCCACATCTTTCAGTTTTGTAACACAAGCCATTCATATTCAGGCTACTCCCAGAATTTTAATGCATTTACATTCTCATCACCCTTGGACATATTCAGTAACTTGGGCTGGTTTGGTCTTGCAGTCAGGGGCCTGCTTCATTAACATAACTCTAATTCCCGGGATGGGACCCGGTTTAGGGTGGTGCAGGGCACTTATGCCCATGATATACGCTGTGAACGCTGGAAGCTTCATTTTCAAAAGAAAGAAAGATTTATAACAAGTGGATAGTTTAAATTAAGGCTGGGGCCAATCAGTAGATATTAGGGGCTCAGCGGGTAGACAGGAACATAACCCCAAGCCTCAAAAAGAGTCAGTATGCTCGACATAGGCTCTGGATTCCGAGTAGAAATGAAGTTCTTTATTTCATAGTTTTGTTGCCCTAACCTTGTTGATATATTCCTCAACCTTAGTGGCGTTGCACTCTTTTCTCATGCCCCTTTATACACACACACGCGCACACACACACACACACACACACACACACACACACACACACACTCTCACTTTTAACTCCCTCAGCTCGGCGTTGTTGTCATCACACATGTGCACGCTTTTAGCCTTCATCTCCCTCTGGTGGGCACTGTTAGTATGGCATACACAAAAGTGAAAACACTCATCGGCATGTGCGCGCACAGTCTCATCTCCATCACACTCTCTTGGACACTGAATATCACACATATGCAGTATTACCTTCATCAGATACTGAGAGATTGATACCTCAAAAGTCCTCCAGGAGTGTCGCTCTGTGTACTTCTGTTTGTCTACCTCCTCCCCAATAACATAACTACTCCAAGCCCACACCTTATTATCTGTGTGCCCATTTCCAGCTGCACTGTTCTCTCACTACACTCACTCCCACTTCCAGGATCACACTCCTCCATAATTCGTTCCCCTCCCAAGCCCTTGGGATCTCTTGTGGTTTTTATAACACCCTCCAGCTGTTATCGTCCTCGCCATATCTGTAACTTTTTCCAGTCAGTTAAACTCTCCCTATGTTTGTCATTATGATGTGGAGGTGTCGGTGTTGGATTGGGGTGGAAAGAATTAAAATTCACACCACACCAGTTATAGTCAGACAGGTTAATTTGGAAGCCACCTGATGAAGGAACAATGCCTCCAAAGCTAAGGGAAGGTGCGGACTGCTCATGCTTCCAAATAAACCGGTTGGACTATCATCTGGTGTTGTGTGATTTTTAACAATGAGTGTGATGTCCCATAACTGTTACAGCCACAGACTTTCTGTCCTCTCCTATAATTCTGATTTCACATATATTGCCAACGTCATTATCGTCTGCCATCAGTATTGTTGCCTCCAAATATTTGGTTCTCAATGATGTTCACTTTATTCCTGGGTAGCCAGTGTGTGCTCCATGCTTGTTCCGTTATAGCAATATGTTTCTTCGAAGCATTTTCCTTTCCTTTCACCAAGCTCACATTTCCTTCTTATTTCTATTCATACATTGTTATAATGTACAATGTATAATTGTTTTATGATACTCACCTTATTATGTTATGCAATTTACCCTCATACCTGTTTACACACAGAATGTAGCTCCAGACTGAAGTGAGAATCTGCAAGGGCTCTCATATGACACAGTGCCAATCAGTAGTGGAAGGAAATGGATGTTTGTTGATGTGCTGCTTTATTCTGGATGGTGCTAAGCTTCTTGACTGTAGTTGAGCTGCACTTGTCCAGGCAAGGGGGGAGGATTCCATCACACTCCTGACGTGGTGGACCCGCTCTGGAGAGTCAGGAGGTAAGTTACTCACTGCAGGATCTCCTGCCTCTGATCTGCTCCTGGAGCCACGTTATTTATATGGACGAATCTGTAATGGTTCTGGTTGGTGGTAACCCCCAATATACCAATAGTGGGGAAATCAGTTTTGATAATGCCATTGAATGTCCAAAAAAAGTAGTTAAATTCTCTCTTATTGGGCATAGCCCTTGACCAGCACTTGGACATCGTGACCATTATTTGTTAGCCAAAGCCTAGATATTGTTCAGGTCTTGCAACATTTAGATATGGATTGCTTCAGAATCCAAATGGTGCTCCAAATTGTTCAATCACCAGTGAACATTCCCACTTCGGACCTGATGATGGAGGGAAGGTTATTGATGAAGGAGCTGAGCATAGAATTGTAGAGATGGACAGCATGGGAACAGACCCTTTGGTCCAACTCATCCATGCTGACCAGATATCCTAAATTAATCTATTTCCATTTGTCCTGTTTCCTTCTAAACCCTTACTATTCATTCACCCATCCACATGCCACTTAAATGTTGTTATTTTACCAGTCTCCACCACTTTCTCTGGCAGCTCATTCTTTACACACACTACCCTCTGTGTTGCAAAGTTGCACCTTAGGTCCCTTTTAAATCTTTCCCCTCTCACCTTAAACCTATGCCATATAGTTTTGGACTCGTACACACCAGGAGTATTCACTATTCATCCTAACCTTACCCCTCATGATTCAGAAGGTCACTCCTCAGCCTTTGGCGCTCCAGGGAAAACAGCACCAGCCTGTTCAGCCTCTCCCTTTTGCTCAAAACTTCCAACCCTGGCAACATCCTCGTAAATCTTTTCTGAACCCCTTCAAGTTTCACAGCATCTTTCTGATAGCAGAATTGCATGCAATATTCCAACAGTGGCCTAACCAATACCCCTGTACAGCTGCAACATGACCTTCCAACTCCTATATTCAATGCTCTGACCAATAAAGGAAAGCTCACCAAATGCCTTATTCTCAACCCTGTCTATCTGTAACTGTATTTTCAAGGAACTATGAAACTGCACTCCAAGGTCTCTTTGTTTAGCCACTAGCTGGGACCTTACCATTAAGTGTATAAGTCCTGCTCTGATTTGCCTTCCCAAAATGCAGCACCTCACATTTATCTAAATTAAACTCCATCTACCACTCCTCAGCCCAGTGGCCCATCTGGTCCAGATCCCATTGGACTCCAAGGTAATCTTCTTCACTACCCATACACCTCCAATTTTGTTGTCATCTGGAAAATTATTGACCATACCACCTGGATTCATCCAAATCCATCATATAAATGACAAAAATGACAACACCAATCCTTGTGGCACACTGTTGGTCATAAGCCTCCAGTCTGAAAAGTAATCCTTCACCACCAGATTCTGTCTCCCAACTTTGAGCCGATTCTGTATCCAAATGGCTAACTTTCCCTGTATTCTATGAGATCTAACCTTGCCAACTGGTCTACCATATGGAACCTTGACGAACGCCTTTCTGAAGTCCATATCTATCACGCCTATTGCCCCGCCATCATCAATTCTCTTCTTTAATTCTTATTTTAAAAAGTCAATTAATTTAGTGAGATACAATTTCCCATGCCCAAAGCCATGTTGACTATCCCTAATCACTCCTGGCCGTTCCAAATGCATGTAAACCTTTCCCTCAGGATTCCCTTCGACAACTTGCCCACCACCAAAGTCAGGCTCACTGGTCCCTGGCTTGTCCTTACCACCCTTCTTAAACATGGCACCTCTTGTCTTCTGGCTCCTCACCTGTGACTACCAATGGTACAAATACCTCAGCGTGAGGCCCAGCAATCACTTCCCTAGCTTCCCACAAAGTTCTAGGGAACACCTGATCAGTTCCTGGGGATTTATCCACCGTTATGCCTTTTAAATCATCCTGCACTTCCTCCTCTATAATATGAACACTTTTCAAAACGTTTATACGTTCTCTAGCTCCCATGTCCTTCTCCACAGTAAACATTGATTGCAAAATATTCGTTTACTATATCCGCCATCTCCTCCAGTTCCACACATTTATGAGTGTGCAACATTACTCTGATGAATTCCTTAACCTGAGATGATTGGCCTCAATAACCACAACCATTTTCCAACCAGCTGAGGATTTTCTCCCTGATTCTTAATGGTGCCAGTTTTGCTTGGGCTCTGTTGGTGCTGCAGATGGCTGAAGGCTGCACATAAAGATCGAAAGTTATTTCCAACTAACTTAGGTCAGTCTGTTCAGTGTCGCCCTGTATTAAAGGGAACCACAAAATGGGACCATTGTAGATTTGTGGATAGAGTATCATGGGTGGCACTGTGGTTAGCATTGCTGCCTCACAGCTCCAGAGACCCACGTGCAATTCCCACCTCAGGCAACTGTCTGTGTGGAGTTTGCACATTCTCCCCGTGTCTGCCTGGGTTTCTTTCGGGCGCTCTGGTTTCCTCCCACAGTCCAAAGATGTGCAGGTTAGGTGAATTGCCCGTAGTGTTAGGTGAAGGGGTAAATGCAGAAGAATGGGTCTGGATGGGTGATCTTCAGGGGGTCGGTGTGGATTTGTTATGCCGAAGGGTCTGTTTCCACATTGTAAGTAATCTAATCAAATACATTCAGGGTAACATAATTAAGATAGCACAGAGAGTATCCTTTATTGAATACACAACGGGTCCAGGTACACACAAGCAGATGCAGTTGTTTATATAGAGACAGCTGGATAAAGACACCCCTGAGTGTGCTGATAGAAACATTCCATTCATAGCTAATTTAAAGTCTGAGATCCATCACAAATTGAAGGAAACATTTACTTGTTCCAGTTAAGATTTCCAAACAATGGTCATTATTGATTTCAAATGTTATACACATAACCTCCTTTAAGAAAATCACAACATGCATTAAAGAGACTATCCTATGGACCAGACAGCTTAGACAGTAAGGAAAGGTGTCTGCACTGCTTGCAGGGAAGATTGAATAATAGGTGCAGAAGCCAACAGTATTGGAAGGTATTACATAACAACATGCAATTTGAAAGTCCCAAGGGCAGAGATGAAGACGGAGACTGTGGTGCTGGAGAGATACAGCTGACCTTACCACTTAGTTGGTCAGAGTATTGAGTACAGGAGTTGGGAGGTCATGTTGCAGCCGTACAGGACATTGGTCAGGCCACTGTTGGAATATTGCATGCAATTCTGGTCGCCTTCCTATCGGAAAGATGTTATGAAAATTGAAAGGGTTTGAGCTACAGGGGGAGTCTGAACAGGCTGGGGTTTTTTTCCTGGAGCGTCAGAGGCTGAGGCGTGTCCTTATAGATGTTTAGAAAATTATGAGGGGCATGGATAGGGTAATTAGACAAAATCTTTTCCCTGGGGTGGGGGAGTCCAGTACTAGAAAGGATAGGTTTAGGGTGAGAGGGAAAAGATATAAAAGAGACTTAAGGGGCAACTTTTTCACACAGAGAGTAGTA